>NC_058105.1:66300000-66925000 GCF_020171115.1 Neogale vison
AAACATGTTCCATGCTCCTGGATTGGAAGAATAAATATTGTGAAAATGTCTATGCTACCTAAAGCAATCTACACATTTAATGCAATTCCTATCAAAGTACCATCCATCTTTTTCAAAGAAATGGAACAAATAATCCTAAAATTTATATGGAACCAGAAAAGACCTCGAATAGCTAAAGGAATATTGAAAAAGAAAGCCAAAGTTGGTGGCATCACAATTCCGGACTTCAAGCTCTAAAACAAGGCTGTTATCATCAAGACAGCATGGTATTGGCACAAAAACAGACACATAGATCAATGGAACAGAATAGAGAGCCCAGAAATAGACCCTCAACTCTATGGTCAACTAATCTTCGACAAAGCAGGAAAGAATGTCCAATGGAAAAAAGACAGCCTCTTCAATAAATGGTGCTGGGAAAATTGGACAGCCACATGCAGAAAAATGAAATTGGACCATTTCCTTACACCACACACAAAAATAGACTCAAAATGGATGAAGGACCTCAATGTGAGAAAGGAATCCATCAAAATCCTTGAGGAGAACACAGGCAGCAACCTCTTCGACCTCAGCCGCAGCAACATCTTCCTAGGAACATCGCCAAAGGCAAGGGAAGCAAGGGCAAAAATTAGCTATTGGGATTTCATCAAGATCAAAAGCTTTTGCACAGCAAAGGAAACAGTTAACAAAATCAAAAGACAACTGACAGAATGGGAGAAAATATTTGCAAACGACATATCAGATAAAGGACTAGTGTCCAAAATCTATAAAGAACTTAGCTAACTCAACACCCAAAGAACAAATAATGCAATCAGGAAATGGGCAGAGGAAATGAACAGACATTTCTGCAAAGAAGACATCCAGATGGCCAACAGACACATGAAAAAGTGCTCCATATCACTCGGCATCAGGGAAATACAAATCAAAACCACAATGAGATATCACCTCACACCAGTCAGAATGGCTAAAATCAACAGGTCAGGATATGACAGATGCTGGCGAGGATGCGGAGAAAGGGGAACCCTCCTACACTGTTGGTGGGAATGCAAGCTGGTGCAACCACTCTGGAAAACAGCATGGAGGTTCCTCAAAATGTTGAAAATAGAACTGCCCTATGACCCAGCAATTGCACTACTGGGTATTTACCCTAAAGATACAAACGTAGTGGGACGCCTGGGTGGCTCAGTTGGTTGGACGACTGCCTTCGGCTCAGGGCGTGATCCTGGAGTCCCGGGATCGAGTCCCGCATCGGGCTCCCAGCTCCATGGGGAGTCTGCTTCGCTCTCTGACCTTCTCCTCGCTCGTGCTCTCTCTCACTGTCTCTCTCTCTCAAATAAATAAATAAAATCTTAAAAAAAAAAAGAAACAAACGTAGTGATCCAAAGGGGCACGTGCACCCGAATGTTTATAGCAGCAATGTCCACAATAGCCAAACTATGGAAAGAACCTAGATGTCCATCAACAGATGAATGGATAAAGAAGATGTGGTATATATACACAATGAAATACTATGCAGCCATCAAAAGAAATGAAATCTTGCCATTTGCGACAACATGGATGGAACTAGAGCGTATCATGCTCAGCGAAATAAGTCAAGTGGAGAAAGACAACTATCATATGATCTTCCTGATATGAGGAAGTGGTGATACAACATGGGGGCTTAAGTGGGTAGGAGAAGAATAAATGAGACAAGATGGGATTGGGAGGGAGACAAACCATAAATGACTCTTAATCTCACAAAACAAACTGAGGGATGTTGGGGGGAGGGGGGTTGAAAGAAGGGGATGGGGTTATGGACATTGGGGAGGGTATGTGCTTTGGTGAGTGCTGTGAAGTGTGTAAACCTGGCGATTCACAGACCTGTATCCCTGGGAATAAAAAATATATATTTATAAAAAATAAAAAAATTTATTAATAAAAAAAAATAACGCTTGGATCAACCAGGAGATCAAAGAAGAACTGAAAAAATTCATGGAAACCATTGACAATGAAGACACTTCAGTCCAAAACCTATGGGATACAGCAAAGGCGGTCCTAAGGGAAAAATACATAGCCATTCAAGCCTCCCTCAAAAAAACTGAAAAATCTAGAACACACCAGCTGTCTCTACATCTTAAAGAACTGGAGGATCAACAACAAATCAAACCAACTCCACACATAAGAAGGGAAATCATCAAGATTAGAGCTGAGATCAATGAGGGAGAAACCAGAGACACAGTAGAACGTATCAATGAAACTAGAAGCTGGTTTTTTGAAAGAATCAATAAGATCGATAAGCCACTGGCTACACTAATCCAAAAGAAAAGAGAGAAAGACCAAATTCATAAAATTATGAATGAAAAGGGAGAGATCGCAACAAACACCAAGGAAGTAGAAACAATCATCAGAAGTTATTATCAACAGTTATATGCCAATAAGCTTAGCAACCTAGATGAAATGGATACATTCCTGGAAAAATATAAACTATCAAAATTGAACCAGGAAGAAATCGACAACCTGAACAGACTGATATCTAATAAAGAGATTGAATCAGTGATCAAAAACCTCCCAAAAAACAAGAGCCCAGGACCTGATGATTCCCTACGGAATTCTACCAAACCTTCAAAGAAGAAATAACACCTATTCTCCTGAAGCTGTTTCAAAAAATTGAAGCAGTAGGAAAACTTCCAGACTCTTTCTATGAAGCCAGCATTACCCTGATCCCCAAACCAGGCAAGGACACTACCGAAAAGGAGAATTTTAGACCAATATCACTGATGAATATGGATGCTAAGATTCTCAACAAGATTCTAGCGAACAGGATCCAACAGCACATTGAAAAGAAGGGCCATCTGTACCCCAATGTTTATAGCAGCAATGGCCACAGTCGCCAAACTATGGAAAGAACCAAGATACCCTTCAATGGATGAATGGATAAGGAAGATGTGGTCCATATACACTATGGAGTATTATGCCTCCATCAGAAATGATGAATACCCAACTTTTGTAGCAACATGGACGGGACTGGATGAGATTATGCTGAGTGAAATAAGTCAAGCAGAGAGAGTCAATTATCATATGGTTTCACTTATTTGTGGAGCATAACAAATAGCATGGAGGACAAGGGGCGTTAGAGAGGAGAAGGGAATTTGGGTAAATTGGAAGGGTAGGTGAGCCATGAGAGACTATGGACTCTGAAAAACAGTCTGAGGGGTTTGAAGTGGCGGGTGGGTGGGAGGTTGGGGTACCAGGTGGTGGGTATTATAGAGGGCACAGCTTGCATGGAGCACTGGGTGTGGTGAAAAAATAATGAATACTGTTTTTCTGAAAATAAATAAATTGGAAAAAAAAAAGATTATCCACCATGATCAGGTGGGATTCATCCCTGGGCTACAAGGATGGTTCAACATTCGCAAATCAATCAATGGGATACAACAAATTAATATGAGAAGAGAGAAGAACTACATGGTCCTCTCAATTGATGCAGAAAAAGCATTTGACAAAATCCAGCATCCGTTCCTGATTAAAACGCTTCAAAGTATAGGGATAGAGGGAACATTCCTGGACCTCATCAAATCTATCTATGAAAGACCCAGAGCAAATATCATCCTCAATGGGAAAAAGCTTGCAACCTTCCCATTGAGATCAGGAACAAGACAAGGATGCCCACTTTCACCACTCTTGTTCAACATAGTATTAGAAGTCCTAGCAACAGCAATCAGACAACAGAGAGAAATAAAAGGTATCCAAATTGGTAATGAAGAAGTCAAACTCTCTCTCTTCACAGTTGACATGATTCTTTATATGGAAAACCCAAAAGACTCCACCCCCAAACTACTAGATCTCATAAAGCAATTCAGAAGCGTGGCAGGATACAAAGTCAATGTGCAGAAATCAGTGGCTCTCTTATACACTAACAATGAAAATACAGAAAGGGAAATTAGAGAATCGATTCCATTTACTAAAGCACCAAGAACCATAAGATACCTGGGAGTAAACCTAACTAAAGAGGTAAAGGATCTGTACTTGAGGAACTATAGAACACTCATGAAAGAAATTGAAGAAGACACGAAAAGATGGAAGACCATTCCATGCTCTTGGATCGGAAGAATAAACATTGTTAAAATGTCTATACTGCCTAGAGCAATCTATACTTTTAATGCCATTCCGGTCAAAATTCCACCGGCATTCTTCAAAGAGCTGGAGCAAATAATCCTAAAATTTGTATGGAATCAGAAGAGACCCCGAATCACTAAGGAAATGTTGAAAAACAAAAATAAAGCTGGCGGCATCACCTTACCTGATTTCAAGCTTTATTACAAAGCTGTGATCACCAAGACAGCATGGTACTGGCATAAAAACAGACACATAGACCAGTCTAACAGAGTAGAGAGCCCAGATATGGACCCTCAACTCTATGTTCAATTAATCTTTGACAAAACAGGAGAATATATACAGTGGAAAAAAGACAGTCTCTTCAATAAATGGTGCTGGGAAAACTGGACAGCTATATGTAGAAGAATGAAACTTGACCATTCTCTTACACCATACACAAAGATCAAGTCAAAATGGATAAAAGACCTCAACGTGAGACAGGAATCCATCAGACTCCTAGAGGAGAACATAGGCAGTAATCTCTTTGATATCAGCCATAGCAACTTCTTTCAAGATATGTCTCCTAAGGCAAAGGAAACAAAAGCGAAAATAAACTTCTGGGACTTCATCAAAATCAAAAGCTTCTGCACAGCAAAGGAAACAGTCAAAAAAACAAAGAGGCAATCCACGGAATGGGAGAAGACATTTGCAAATGACAGTACAGACAAAAGTTTGATATCCAGGATCAATAATGAACTCCTCAAACTCAACACACACAAAACAGGCAAACAAATAAAAAAATGGGCAGAAGATATGAAGAGACACTTCTCCCATCAAGACATACAAATGGCTATCAGACACTTGAAAAAATGTGCATCATCACTAGCCCTCAGGGAGATTCAAATTAAAACCACATTGAGATATCACCTTACACTAGTTAGAATGGCCAAAATTAACAAAACAGGAAACAACATGTGTTGGAGAGGATGTGGAGAAAGGGGAACCCTCTTCCACTGTTGGTGGGAATGCAAGTTGGTGCAGCCTCTTTGGAGAACAGTGTGGAGATTCCTCAAGAAATTAAAAATAGAGCTTCCCTATGACCCTGCAATTGCACTCATGGGTATTTACCCCAAGGATACAGATGTTGTGAAAAGAAGGGCCATATGTACCCCAATGTTTATAGCAGCAATGACCACGGTCGCCAAACTGTTGAAAGAACTAAGATGCCCTTCAACGGATAAATGGATAAGGAAGTTGTGGTCCATATACACTATGGAATATTATGCCTCCATCAGAAAGGATGAATATCCAAATTTTGTCGCAACATGGACAGGACTGGAAGAGATTATGCTGAGTGAAATAAGTCAAGCAGAGAGAGTCAATTATCATATGGTGTTTTATTTGTGGAGCATAACAAATAGCATGGAGCACAAGGGGCATTAGAGAGGAGAAGGGAATTTGGGTAAATTGGAAGGGGAGGTGAACCATGAGAGACTATGGACTCTTAAACACAATCTGAGGGGTTTGAAGTGTCGGGGAGGTGGGAGGTTGGGGTACCAGGTGGTGGTATTATAGAGGGCACGGCTGGCATGGAGCACTGGGTGTGGTGAAAAAATAATGAATAATGTTTTTTCTGAAAATAAATAAATTGAAAAAAAAACATGATCATATGTGCTCAACCATATATGGTCTTAGAAGTGACTTGGGTACCAGTTTGCAATCTCTGACTCATAAGTGGAATGCAGGCTGCAGTTTTGTTTGCTCTTGACACATATATGGTAACATTTATAAGGCTGAATTTGCACATACTTGGGGGAAAACAGTAGTCATAATTACTGTACAGAAAATTGTGGAGAGGAATTAGATATTCTTTCAAATTAAATATTTACCTTTCTTTTAAGAAGCAAGCATCCTAAAGAAAGTTAGTTATTTAGCATAAAAACTCCAGATTGCATGGAGCACTGGGTGTGGTGAAAAAATAATGAATACTGTTATGCCAAAAATAAATTAAAAATAAATTTAAAAAAACCCTCAAGAATATATGAACATAAAGCACTATGGGTCACTTTAATATTAAAAAAAAAAAGAAATCGGCTGCTAATATTGTTGACTATGCCTTGCACATAATGGATTACGTCCATCTTGCTTTCAAGATTCTTTGGTTTTTTCTTTCAACACTTTGATTTTAATGGGGTTTAGTATGGTCCTATTTTTTTTAATTGCTGGGAGTTCATTGAGCTTTATATATATGTAGATAATGTTTTCTATCAACTTTGGGAAGTTTTTAGCCATTCTTTCTTCAATTATTTTCTCCTTCCCTTTTCTCTCCTATGGGCTCCCATTATCACATTGTATGTTGATACACTTGATGGTCTCCCACAGTTCTTTTAGGCTGTGTTCATTTTTTTTAAGATTTTTTTTTTTAATTTGACAGATAGAGATCACAAGTAGGCAGAGAGGCAGATAGTGAGAGAGGGGGAAGCAGGCTCCCCGCTGAGCAGAGAGCCTGATGTGGGGCTTGATTCCAGGACCCCGAGATCATGACCTGAGCCAAAGGCAGAGGCTTTAACCCACTGAGCCACTGTGGCGCCCCATTTTTTAAATTAATATATAATGTATTATTTGCCAGGGGTATAAATCTGTGAATCATCAGGCTTACACATTTCACAGCACTCACCATAGCACATACCCTCCCCAATGTCTGTAACCCAGCCACCCTATCCCTAACCCTCCACCTCCCAGGAACCCTCAGTTTGTTTCGTGAGATTAAGAGTCACTTATGGTTTGTCTCCCTCCTGATTCCATCTGTTCATTTTTCTTTATTTTTTTTCATTACAGATTCTCATATGGAATATTTTCAATTGTCTTGTCTTCCTGTCTGCTGATTCTTTTTTGTTTGCTCAAATATGTTGTTGAAATCCTCTAGTGAATTTTTCATTTCACTTATTGTAGTTTTCAGCTCCAGAATTTCTATTTGAGTTCCTATTTATTATTTCTATCTCTTTGTGGATATTCTTGGGATATCATTCTCCTGGTTTCCTTTAGTTCTTCTGTGGTTTCTTTAGGCTCCTTTAGCATACTTAAGATAGTTGGTTTAAATTCCTTCAGTAGTAAGTACAATCAGGGATAGTTTCTGTTAATTAATTAATTTATTTTCTTATTAATGGGACATGATTTCTTGTTCCTTTTCACGCCTCTTTTTCTTTGCTTGGTTAAAAGTGGATATTTTGAATATTGTAATGTAACCACATAAATTAGATTCTACTCCCTCTGCAATTATTATTATTTTTCTTTATTGTGGGCCTTATGTGTTTAGTGAGTATTTTTATACTAATTTTAAAAGATCTTACTCTGGGCGCCTGGGTGGCTCAGTGGGTTAGGCCGCTGCCTTCGGCTCAGGTCATGATCTCAGGGTCCTGGGATCGAGGCCCGCATCGGGCTCTCTGCTCAGCGGGGAGCCTGCTTCCTCCTCTCTCTCTGCCTGCCTCTCTGCCTGCTTGTGATCTCGCTCTGTCAAAGAAATAAATAAAATCTTTTAAAAAAAAAAAAAGATCTTACTCTTTGTTTTGTATGGTCTTTTTTTTTTAAAGATTTTATTTATTTATTTGACAGAGACAGATCACAAGCAGGCAGAGAGGCAGGCAGAGAGAGAGAGGGGGAAGCAGGCTCCCTGCTGAGCAGAGAGCCCGATGCGGGACTTGAACCCAGGACCCTGGGACCATGACCTGAGCCAAAGGCAGAGGCTTTAACCCACTGAGCCACCCAGGCACCCCTGTACCCCAAGTTTTTTAGAAGAAAAAACCTTATGTGTATACAAAAAATCAAGTTAGATACAATGAAGGATAAAATATGACTGTAAGAATGAAAGTTCAAAAACGATTATTATTATTTTATGAAAGGTATTTTTAAGATAAACTAGTTAAAAACATTAAAAGAGGAAAGGGTAAAAGTTAAAAAAAATTAGCAGAAGAAAAGAAATAAAATTTAAAAAATTAATTAACTGCAAGACTAAAGAATCATGGGGAGAAAGCGATGAATTCCATGCTTTGCTTTTTCCTCCTCTGGAATTCCGCTGTTCTTCTTGGTAAGTGAACTTGGTCTTGACAGGATTTCTTGTTGATCTTCTAGTGGAGGGGCCTGTTGTAGTGATTCTCAAGTGTCTTTGCCCAAGGCAGAATTACACTACCCTTACCAGGGGTCAGGCTAAGTAATCCTCTCGGGTTTGCTTTCAGGAGGTTTTGTTCCTGAAAGCTTTCTATAGAGTTCTGGGGGATGGGAACAAAAATGGTGGCCTCCCAATCTCTGGCTCAGAGGAGCCAAGAGCTCAGGACCCCACTCCTCAGTCTGCCTTCAGAGAAAAGTGCTCAATCATTCCCGTCTCCCTGGCCTCTGGCCACGCTCTGAGCTCACCCAGCCTGTGACCAAGGATCTCTGTCTCCGAACCCCACAGGCCCCTGAGCTCTTCTAGGGGGTGTCTCTTCAGATCTTGTGGGGACCCCACTCACAGGGCAGTGGTGCCACAGATTATGGTTCAAGGTAACCCCGGGAGTAACTCCTGGGAACTCACTCCCCAGCTCTGTCTCTGCAGCTGGCTTCCCCACTCTAATACCTGCGAGCTCTGTGACAGTCAGACACCCCTGATCCTTCTGTGACCCTGTGGGACATGGGGCCATGCTGACCCCGCATGGGCTTCACCCCAGTTTAGCCTCTGGAGCGATGTCCCTCAGTGGAACGGACTTTTAAAAGTCCTGATTTGAGCTCCATTGTTCCACCACTTGCCTGGATCCGGCCCCTCCCCCTGGCGGTCTATCTTCCCATCGCTTTGGATTCACTTCTCCCTGGTCCTACCTTTCAGAAAGTGGTTGATTTTCTGTTTCTAGACTTGTTGCTCTTCTCTTCAATCTCCTGTTGGATTTCTAGGTATTTGCAATGGTTTGATAAGTTATTTAGCTGATCTTCTGCTACCTGATGTTGTCTCATCCTGCTACTTCTCTGCCATCTTGACTCCTCCTCGATAAACACAATTTTTTATGAACAAGTTCCACTCTGTACTACCAGAAACCAGGTGTCTACACCTGAATGCAGACTGGTATCTTCAATATAAACATTGCACTGGGAAGAGGGGTTGGGCAAATTTAACTTAAGTGTCTTAAAGTTCTCTTACTTTGTTTTAATCACCTTTTCCTTGATTCATTCCCTTGTTTGCTATAAGCCTTTGATTTTTTTCTAGAGTTTGGACAAAATTGTTCCTAACATTTTCTGATCATTTTTGTTTGTTTGTTTCTGTAGGGGAATGGGAACTTGGAACTCCTTACTCTGCCATTTTCACTAATGTCATCTCTTCTGATGTATTTTTACTAAGAGAGCATTCAAGGCCCTCCAATACTATTATTTATTTACATAACATTATTTCCACCACTTCTATCTAAGTAGTGTATGCTTCAACCAAACTGCATTTTTAAAAAAAGATCTTATTTATTTATTTTGAGAGAGAGAGAGAGAAAGGTGAGAGAGAGAGAGCATGAGCAGGGGGGAGGGGCAGAGGAAGAGGGAGAAGCAGACTCCCTGCTGAGCAGGAAGCCTGATGCAAGACTCAATTCCAGGATCCTGAGATTATGACCTGAGCCAAAGAGAGACACTTAACTGACTGAGCCACCCAGGTGCCCAGCCAAACTGTTTACTGCTTTATCCATATACTTTATGCTATCCTGTCTTAGTGACTTGTTTCGTGTAGTTTCTTTTGTTTAGAATCTATAGTCAATGGAATCTATGTATCAGTAGAAGAGTGTCAAGGGGTCCATGAACATATACAAATTATCTGCAAAACTTTTTGAGTCTGGAAATATGTGATTTTTTTTTTTTCTGTAGGAGAGGGTCCTTGGGAATCTGAAAAGAGTTTGATTAAAAAACAACAATAGATAATAATTACTGGTTCAGGTTATTCTTCTGCTTTATTTTCCCCTTTTAAGTAAACAAGCCCTACCCAAATTTTTAAAAGTTTTTAGTTATTTACTTGACTGAAATCACGAGTAGGCAGAGAGGCAGGCAGAGAGAGAGGGGGAGGCAGGCTCCCCACCGAGCAGAGAGCCTGATGCAAGGCTTGATCCCAGGACCCTGAGACCATGACCCAAGCTGAAGGCAGAGGCCTCAACCACCAAGCCACCCAGGCGCCCCAGCCCTACCCATCCTTTAGGGCCCAACTTAAATTTTACTTCCTTTATCATACTTACCACTTCTTTTTAAATAATCTTTTCTTTGGCTTAATTCTCAAGACTCATTTTATTGCTAAGCTCTTGAGATAATTTTCTTTTTGCTTTATTTAAATTCAATTAGCCAATATATAGTATATCATTAGTTTTGGACATAATGTTCAATTATTTGTTGGTTGTGTATAACACCCAGTGCTCATCACATCATGTGCACTCCTTAATGCCCATCATGCAGATATCCCATCCACCTACCCACCACTTCCCTTTCCACAACTTTCAGCTGTGTCTTGGAGTCAAGTGTCTCACGTGGTTTATCTCCCTTTCTGATTTCTTCCTTCAGTTTTTCCTCCCTTCTTCTATTGTCCTCCACACTATTCCTTATGTTCCACGTAAGAGTGGAACCATATGATAATTGTCTTGCTCTGACTGACTTATTTCATGTCGCATATTCCCCTCCAGTTCCATCCATGTTGATACAAATGGTAGGAATTCATTTTTTCTGGTGGCTGAGTGATATTCCATTGTATGTATGAACCACATCTTCTTTATCTATTTGCTTTTTGAAGGACATCTCAGCTTCTTCCACAGTTTGGCTATTGTGGACATTGTTGCTAGGCACATTGAGGTGCATGTGCCCCTTTTTTCACTACATCTGTATTTTTGGGTAAATACCCAGTAGTGCAATTGCTGGATCAGAGGGTAGTTCTCTGACATCTTTAATGTTTTGAGAAGCATCCATACTGTTTTACAGAGTGACTGTAGCAGCTTCTATTCCTACCAACAATGTAAGAGGGTTCCCCTTTCTCCACATCCTTGCCAACATTGTTGTTCCCCGTCTTGTTAATTTTTGACATTCTAACTGGTGTCAGGTGGTATCTCATTGTGGTTTTGATTTGTATTTCCCTGACAGTAAGTGATGTGGAGCATCTTTTCATGCATCTGGTAGCCATTTGTATGTCTCTTTGGAGAAGTGTCTGTTCATGTCTTCTGCCCATTTCTTGACTGGATTACTTAAGGTACTTTTCATTTTCTATTATGTATAATAGTTATGAATATATTTTTAGAAGAAACAGTTTTAGAGCTGGATATACATGAGTTTCTGTCTCATTCTTATCACCTGATAGTTTTGTGGACTTAGGCAATACACTGACCTTTCTTAAACTTTACTGCTTAAAAAAAAAAAAAGATAACATCTCTCCAAGGTGGTGGTGTGAAGATTAAATTAAATACAATAATATATATTAAACACCATGTTCTTCTTGGCAAATAGTAGATGCACAATAAATGACACTTCTTATCTCAGTTAGTAATCCTTTCATCTGCAGGTAATAGAAAACGTAACAGTTATTTAAACTATAAAGACATTTTTGTTTACTTATCAAGAAATCTGGAGGTGGTGATTCTAGGGTTTATTCAGTGGTTCAATGATGTTTAAGAGCTTCAATTATCTCCACTGTGTCCCATCATTTTCAATATATGTCTTTTTGTCTTTATTCTTATTGCCTCATGGTTGTAAGATAGCTGCTACAGCTGAAGGCATGGAATCCTTACATGCATATGAAAATGGCCAGATTTTTAAAAGTTTTCCCTTCACTGAGCTGGAGGAAGCTCACCTAAATATTCTACAGAGTTTTCCAAAAGACCTCCTGTTAGTGTAAGCAAAGAAGTTTCCCATTGCCCTTCTATCTCTTATTTCTTCTATTATAAGCTCTGAAAGGGAAGAATCCATGTCTTCTTTCTTTCCATAAACTCAGCATGTAGTATAGTACATGGAATATAGTGGGTGATTCCTGGCTGCTCAATCAATACAAACCAACCTGTCTGTGGTATGTGAATGCTCTATGAGTGGTCATTATTACCCTTGTTAG
Source organism: Neogale vison (assembly GCF_020171115.1). Classification (NCBI taxonomy): domain Eukaryota; kingdom Metazoa; phylum Chordata; class Mammalia; order Carnivora; family Mustelidae; genus Neogale; species Neogale vison. The sequence continues at coordinate 66,312,149 of NC_058105.1, forward strand.
GAGACTAAGTGTTTAACATATGAAGTGTATGAAAGTTTATGGTTCTTAATTCCTGAAGAAGTCTTTCAGAACATTGAACTCTGGGCAGAGAGGAGAACTGCATTGCCATGCTAGGCTATCCATCTTGTATGTGATTTCCACACCTTGTGTGGCTAGGTGTGCCATGCTAGGCTATTCATCTTGTATGTGATTTCCACACAAAACAAAGATACTTTGGTTTTGTTTTGGTTTTGATCAATGAAATTTACATAAATTTGGTACTCTTAGTTCTAAATGATCTATTGATGTGTTTGTGTGTGTGTGTGTGTGTGTGTGTGTGAGGGGGTTAATCTCCTGAGTCTTGATGAGGTCAGAATTTCATTTCTCCTGAATGACTCCAAATGTTGGTTACACAATTCATTTGAGCACCAGGTGTGAGAGAGGCAAGGAAGCATGACCTGTTTACCCTCTGGAAAAGAGAACCCATGAATATTACATAGGCAATGAAGAAATTGTACTTTCGGGGACAGAGATAATCAGAGAGCCAGGGAGAATAGCTTTTTTCCCCCAATATGTTCAAAGATTAAAAACAAAATCTTCATCAATTTATAATTTTAATTAAAGAATCTTTGCTCCTAGTCACAGTTGGATTTCTTCAAAGACTTCCTGCCTTGTCTCCCTCCCTCAGTTCTCCTGCCTTGTGTCTTGTGTCTGTCTTGAGAGATGAAATTTTTCTAAAAATAGCTTTCATCATGGCACTTCCTTTTCTTAAAAAGATTTTATTTATTCATTTGACACAGAGAGAGATCACAAGTAGGCAGAGAAGCAGGCAGAGAGAGGGGGAAGCAGGCTCCCTACTGAGCAGAGAGCCTGATGAGGGGCTTGATCCCAGGACCCTGATACCATGACCTGAGCCGAAGGCAGAGGCTTAACCCACTGAGCCACCCAGGCACCCCATGGCACTTCCTTCTTAAAAATACTTTATAGTACATATACACTAAACCCCAGAATTCTAGGCCTCAAAATCAGGACTCTGCAGTCTCATCTCTACCTACCTTTCTAACTCATCTCTCATGTGTTCTCTAGACAAAACTGTCTCTTCACTGGTACCCAAAGATATCATTGTATATTTGTTTATAGTACCTCACTATCCTCTTATTTAAATTCCACTCACTATTCAATTTCAACTTCCATTACCTCCAGATCATCTTCAGACCATGTAAGCTTCCTTGCACTCCTTTAGCACTTATGGCCTTTAACATTAAATGTTGTTTGGCCCACTCTTTCCCATGTATCTGTTTCAGACCCTTGAGTATAAACTCTCCAAAGGAAAGGCTAATGTTCCTCCTTTTCTAGGTTCTCCTCAGCACACTGGCCTGATCACAAACTTTTCTTTATCCTCCTATATGTTCTTATTCTGTACACATCGTGATTAATAGGAGGGTAAGGTAGACTATAAGGGTGCTAGAAGCCAGTCTGGAATTCTACAATATGCCATTAAATCTTTGTATGTATAATTAAGGAGGCGCTACTTTTAGTCTAACAATCTTTCTACTATCCTCTTTATTGTCAGCCCTTAACAACATACTAAAACATCTTCTGTGTTGCTACACAGTCTTTATAGTTATCCTTTTTAATGGTTGCATAATAGCTCATTGAGCTCTTAATACTGCCTTATACCAGTGGTTCTCAAAGTGTGGTCCCCAGATAAGCAGCATCAGTATCCCCTGGGAACTTGTTGGAAATGTAAATTCTTAGGCTCACACCAGACTTATTGAATCAATAACTCTGGGGATGGTGCCCAGAAATCTGCATTTATTAAACATTTATTAAAGTCCTTCACATGATTTCGATGTATACTCAGATTTAGGAATCACTGGGCTTAGGGAAGGATTAAACCCAATAATAATGCCCTTAGATCAACTCAAAGCATGTTATAGAAATAGTTCAAAAGGGATGCCTGGGTGGCTTAGTTGTTAAGTGTCTGCTTTCTGCTTAGGCCATAATCCCAGGATCCAGGGATCCAGCCCCACATCAGGCTCCCTGCTTGACAGGAAGCCTGCTTCTCCCTCTCCCACTCCTCCTGCTTGTGTTCCCCTCTTTCACTGTGTCTCTTTCTGTCAAATAAATAAAATATTTTTAAAAATAGCTCAAAAGAGTCAGGGGACCTATACTCAATTTCCAGCTTCTTCCTATCAGCTGAGAAACTTTAAACCATCCTTGTATCTTTTGGGGTTTCCATTTCTTCTTCTATTTAAGGTAGGAACTACCTACCTTAAAGGGTTATTGTGATGATTAGATGAGACAATGTATATGAATGTTCTTTGTAGATTACATAATAGATTATAAAAATAGTTTATATTTACTTTTCTCAGCTTTAGGCCTAGTACCTCTATGAAGTTAATCCTAACCCAGAATGACCTTGCCCTTATAGAATAGAGTGGCTTATACCACATCTTAGAGTCTCCAAAACCTCTTCAGAAGTCTGAAAGAAATATAGTTTCTCTGGAAGCAGAAGAAAAAGAAAGACTGGTATGCGTTGAAAGTAATGTTTCATTCTTTGAAGTATATGCAGCGGTAGTCATATTGAGCCTAAACTATTACTCATGCAAGGCTGGTCTTTAATATTGGGCCGGGCCTTAGGGAATTTGTTTTATTTTGTAGTTTAGGGAAGAATGAAGAGAAAGCTTTATGCTGGTACCTAGTATTGGGAAGAAAACCAGATAGCTCCATGGACTCCAGTCTACAGGTAGGAGGGGAAGATTAATTATGGGAGTCTGAGAGGTACTGGGTCACGAAGTACAGGTATTTCAGAGCTGAGATATTGCATGGCAATAAGTAGACCTGTTTTTCCTATAACTGTGTGTAATTAAATGTGGTCTTGGTTCCCTGAGAATTCTAGAGAATCCAGAAATGCTTTGGGAAAAAGGAAGTTTACAGCTTTGGAGCACCTGCAAACAACCTCAACTCACAGTTGGCCCTGGAACAGTGACAGTGGGAAGGTGTTAATTATGAATAGCTTTAAGAACAGTGGGTATTTCTTGTGGGTAGAGACACTTAGAAATCTCTATAGGCCCTAGGGTTTGAAGTTTCCACCCATCATCATATCAAACGTAATAAAATGCACTCAAAATACACATGAAATAAATTTTTGCAATAAAAAATTAGAAAATATTTTTTTAAATGTTGCTTTTGAAATTATTTGGCTACAACAAATGCCTTTAATTTATAATTGGCTATGATTTCTAAGTAATCATCATGTATACTTGGGAATTCTTGTGAAGTGAGAAAATACAACCCATAAATTGTTTTCAAATGTAGAGCAACTTTTTATGAATATTAAAAGTAATGGCAATTGAAGTTCGCATATACATTAAATATTTATTTCCATATTACAGATTTTTTTCATATTTCAGAGCCAGCAAGGATAAAATGTCTCTAATTATGGAATTGGATACCTAAAATGTGTGAGCACTGGTGGTGAACACATGTGAGATATCCCCAAGGACTCATATAAATGCATGAGAGAAGTTTTCAAGGGCCTGAGGTCTTGCATTATACAGGTATGAACCAGAGTTGATGAAATGTGGGTTATTACTGTCAGGTGACCCCTATTATTACCTGTAAGCAGGTGAGACTTAGAGAAAAGTTATAGACCTAAAACTTGTGACCATGGTTTTGCCTAGGCGTAGGTAGTTACAAATCATCTCAAAAGGAATATGGATAATGAGAAAATAAATAAATAAATTAAAAAAGACTGTGGCCTCTTATTGAGGACTATGGTAAATTCTTGTTCTTTCTCTTGGTCAGACTGGTTGCCTCAGGGGGAATTCTGTGCTAATGTTTCTCAATCCAGAAACCTGGGAGTCATCCTTGACTCCTTCTTCTTCCCTTAGTTCCTATGTCTAATCCCTCACTTAAGTTTTTTGGATTTTTCCTCTAAAATACACTGAACCCATTTACTTTTTTTCTACCACCAATTCTCTGGTCAAAAATATCTCCTGGACTATTGCAACTGCTTCCTAAACTGTATCCCTGTTTCCACACTTACTTATGTACTTGCATTTTCATAGAGAAATCCATATACATTGTATATACTGTCCATCATCCACATAGTATCCACAGTTACTTAAAAATGTAAGCCAGGACATGTTATTTTTGTCTTAAATCCTCCCAGTGGCCTTCTATCTCACTTGGAGTAAAGTCCAAAAAGCCTCTGTGTAATCTGGCCCCTGTCTATCTCACTAGATTTATGCCCCACCACTCTCCTTGGGACCCATTATGCTCCAGCCACACTAGCCCTATCTCAAACTACCAACCTACTTCCTACCACAGGGCCTTTGCTCATGAGTTTCTCTCTGCCTGGACTAGTCAACCTCTCATTTTAACCATGCCTGAATCTTTCTTATACTTGGGGTCTCAGTACAACTGTCACCTTCTTCAGATTCCTATAATGTAAATCCATATTATTCTCTTAGTACCTTACTTACTTCATAGGATGTATAATTTACAAATATTTTATTCATATGTTTGTTTACTCTTTTTTCAGTTTGTCACTGATGTAAACTCCATAATGGGGACCATGATTTTCTTGTTCACTCTTGATCACATACTAGGTGCTCAATACATTCTTGTTGAATGAATTAATACAACATACTATACTGAGCTTGTTTACTAATTATTTTTATGTATATGTCTTAACTTCATCCCATGCATTAGAATACAATCAGCAAAAACTGACCTAGGCAATATGTGAGATAAAAGGAAAGGAAATATGTGAGATAAAGGAAAGAGAGACCTTTGGGGAAACCAATTGCCTTGTAGATGGGGTGGATGACTAGGGCCCCATCAGCTGGCTCTGCAAGTATCCCACAGAGGGCCCAAGTTTCACCTCATACTTCATCAGTATTTGAGAAATTAGGCTGCAGAAAGGGGAGAAGAATGGAAAACTTCCAGGTGTCAAACAAGGTATCATCTCCATGGGAAGATCTGACATCCATTTATATACCCATGAAGGGAAATGGAGGCTCATGCACCCCACCTGATTGTTCACAAAATCATTCTTTCTTGAGTTTCCAGCTTGTATATGACTGTATGGTTCAGAGATAGAAAATGAACATTATTATTCTTATTTTTGGAATTGCTTGAGATCCCCATTTCAAAGCAAATTAATGATCTCACATATTCTACTTGTAGAAATGTAAAGCCACAGTGTATTTGAGCTAGTGGGGCAATTTGGAGATCCTAGTACAACCTCTTTTATGTTATTGATGAAGAAACTGAGATCCAGGGGTAGAGAAGTGATTTGGACAAAGCCAAATCTTCTGACCCTTAAGCCAGTTTTCTCTCTAATATCTCTCAACCTACATTATAAGTGCTTAAAGGAAAGTGATGGTCTCTACATTTTGTTTACTTCCCCTAATGCCCAGCAGTGTGTTAGATACACAGTAGACCCTTATGTGTTTGTCTGGTACCATGGTTTGTGCAGTGGTTTGTTGACACAAAATGAAGAAATCTTTTAAAAATTTTTTAAAGAGAAAGGAAAAGAGTTTTATTTGAGTCTAAGTTGGGATAACTGCCCAGGATACACAATCATCACAAAGAGTGCTCTTGGGAAGAAACATTTGGTGCAGGGTTATATAAAGATTTTATTTATTTATTTGACAGAGAGAGAGCTCACAAGTAGGCAGAGAGGCAGGCAGAGAGAGAGGAGGAAGCAGGCTCCCTGCTGAGCAGAGAGCCCGATGCGGGATTCGATCCCAGGACCCTGGGATCATGACCTGAGCCGAAGGCAGAGGCTTTAACCCACTGAGCCACCCAGGCGCCCCAGGGTTATATTTTTTTAACATGAAGTGTTACAAATCATCACGATGGAGGACATTCCAGAAAGTTACAGATTTTGCTTTTAGTGGGTGCAAGGCTCTATGACTTTAATCTTATGGGAACCAAGAAGGCTCTTCTGTTTTTCTTATGTTTATGTTTGGAATATTCCTTTTTTTTAACAAAATGAAGCAGATGTACAATGTGTGCTAAGGGCAGAAATGTTTTCAGGTTTTGCTGAGTCATTTTGACCTTGGTACATGTTAATGTGTAGCTTTCCTGAGAGTACAGGAACAGGGCCTATGAACATTAAAAGTTGAAAATTTTCTTTATTATTTCCCCCTTTTGATCAATAATCTTTCCCCCAAAAGCATTGATGATAAAACTTATGTTTTTATGTTCCTTGGTGACAGAGTGACTGGCTTGTCTTCCCTAGGTCCATCAAGTCCCTTGTTGCTAGATTTGAATACACACACACACACACACACACACACACATATATGTATATATATGAATATCTCTCTGTGTGTATGTATATATTGAGGAAAAAATAGTACATGTTATTGTACTATATTGTCTTGTTTTACATTTGATATGACATTTATAACAAAGATCTATGGATATTAAAGAATTCTACTAAGTACAGTTTGAAGGAACCAATGAAATATTGAAATAGAATAGACAGGAGAAAAAAATCCAAAGAATCCTTTACATACATCTTGATAAAAGGGTACAGACATTTATGATTATTCATAAGAAAAGATGGAGCATGCACAATGAGCAAACATATGCAGCATATAATTCCTTGTTTACCTTGGAGTGGAGACTTAACATCAAGTAAAATTCAGTTGCTGATGTCAGGAGGTTAACTTAGCACAAGAAGAAGTGGCTATAGACATGCTCCAAGAGCAGGTATTACTTGGCTGAGCCTTGGGCTTATAGTCTTGGGTAAGGAATGCAGGGCCTTGCTGGGCTGGAACCATATTAGTTGACCTTGAGTCCAGGCTTTTGCAGACAGAGCTAGTAAGTTTGTTAGGGGGGGTCTGAGAAAACATAATAGCTGATTAGGGAGAAACAGTTCTCTGAAAAACAAGCTTTAACTTTTCTTCTAGTTTCAGTCTTATTAACCTAATGGGGCACAATTTCAATACCCTCACTCCATGGAGTTGTGATCATTCCCCAATCTTTTTTTTTTTAAAGATTTTATTTATTCATTTGACAGAGAGAGATCACAAGTAGGCAGAGAGGGAGGCAGAGAGAGAGGAGGAAGCAGGATCCCTGCTGAGCAGAGAGCCTGATGTGGGACTCGATCCCAGGACCCTGAGATCATGACCTGAGCCGAAGGCAGCGGCTTAACCCACCAAGCCACCCAGGCACCCTGATCATTCCCCAATCTTAAAGAACTGGGATGATGACTGTTCTGGCTAATTCCTTATCTCCTCAAGTGAGGTTAGTTTTGGGTAAAGAGTGGTTTTGTAAATCTTAGCTGTTACATGGCTACATGCAGGGATAAGCAGAAGTTTTTAACCTATAAGTTATAGCAACAAGGGAAATAGAAGGCACAGGGAGTCAGACATGCTAATTTTTTCCTGTTATAATATCTCATTGTCAATCCTTTATTATATTTCTGTGGAACATGGGTGGAGGTCCATCTTCTGTAACTGTTTCAAGGTGAATTAGGGTGCAATAATGGCTTTAGAATGGAAGGAATTGACATTTCAAAGATAGTTCCTTATCTGAGAATTTGGATATTTTTTCCACATAGTTTGACATTATTTGTTATTAGTTTTCTACCCAAGTATATGCCAAGGAATAGTAATAGTATAGCCAGACCCAATTTTATTTCCTCTAAAACTGATCTAATATTGATGGATATCTAAGAGGATAGATCAGTAAACTAGTCTCGACCACCTGAAAAAGGGGGGTGGTGGTGGTCAAGGGGTTCTTGTATCCAAGTAGCTTATAGTTTTATTTTTATTTATATTGGTTCTTATTTCCCAGGATAAATTAATATAGGTGCTGCAAGTGTTGTTAGCCATCATATAAAGTCTACCCTGTTCAGTAAGCAATCAGGTAATTAATAAGAGTCTTTTCTATGGAATGAAAAGAAAAACAGCTCATGGTTTGGAAAGATTAAAAACCCAGTGTTTGAGAAATGAGTGATGCCAGTGAGATTTCTAGATGTCAGGCTCAAAGCATCCTCAGATGGGGTTGGAGCAGGCAGCAGCAATCTGATGTATTTTTCCAGTTTGTAGTTCAAATATTTTTGGTAATCTTTTTGAGTGACCCATAGGGAAACAAGCATGAAGATTATCTATATATGAGCTATTGTGACAATTGATTTGAAGTTTATTTTAAGCTTTCCAGCTTTACTTTGTAGGGCTTCAGTACAAAAAGCAGTTTTAGTTCTTAATGATTTTAAGGTGAGAGAATGGGAGAAGATTGGAAACTTTGCTGAAAGAGTCATATTTAAAAAAAATAAAGAGTCATATTTAGATAGTTGAGGAAACCAGAAGAATTCAGTTCCCAGCCCAAATTTATAGGCAAGCAACAAAGTTAATTAATCAGAACAAGAATATAACATCCACAAATGTGTCTTATTGAAATAGAATCTTTCTCTCTAAAATCTCCTTCATTCCTGTCAAAGATAGGCAAATAAAGACAAGTTGATTGTTAGATACATCAAGTTTTAATAATCTTGACCTCATTTTTTACATAAGCACAGCAAGAATAGTGATTGGCTATATAGATTTTTCTAAATTTTCATTGCTAGAATTTTTCATAAGGAATTTCAAATTGAGCCTTTAATAGCTTCTTTAAGGCCAGAAGCCAAGACAAATATTTGCCATTAGACTTGCCTGAAATACCTGTAGATTTGAGTGTGTTCTTCTCCTCTCAAGGTCCCCCAAACATCCTCAGGTTTCTGTATTTTCCAGGAAGTGACATTCTTACTCACTTAGTGGGGCTACTGGGAATTCTGTAAGCAAAATATCAGTCCAGTATTTCCAAAGGCTCTATTGGCTCTATAAAATCAACTTTAATTCCTTAAAGCTGTCTGATCACAGCAAATTCTATGCATGTCTCCCTCAAATATGATATTCCACTCAGTCTTGGTAATATAACCAATGTTTCCAAAGGTGTCCTGTTACAAGGAGAACAGATTATCACTGAATTTACACAAATAATTATAATTGCCATGAAAAAAAGAAGAATACTCAGAGTTTCTGAGTTCTGGAAGGTTTAGGTAGGATGAAAAGATAAATGCTCCAATTTAATCATTAGAGGGATATTTTATCAAGAGAAAAAATTCCCTTAAATCTAGAAGAGCAGACATTAGAGAACTAGCAATATTTCAAATAAATATAGTCATGAACTATAAGAAAGCAATTGATTTCTATACATTGATTTTGTATCCTGCCACATTACTGAATTGCTGTATGAGCTCAATGTACAGAAATCAGTTGATTTCTTACAGATGAACAAGGAAAATACAGAGAGGGAAATTAGAGAATTGATTCCATTTACTATAGCACTAAGAACCATAAGATACTTGGGAATAAACCTAACTAAAGAGGTAAAGGATCTGTACTTGAGGAACTACAGAACACTCATGAAAGAAATTGAAGAATACACAAAAAGATGGAAGACCATTCCATGCTCATGGATCAGAAGAATAAACATTGTTAAAATGTCTATACTGCCTAGAAGGAGGAGTCAAGATGGTGGAGAAGTAGCAGGCTGAGACTACTTCAGGTAGCAGGAGATCAGCTAGATATCTTATCTCAAGACTGCAAACAAATCCAATGGGAGATCGAAGAGAAGAACAGCAATTCTAGAAACAGAAAATCAACCACTTTCTGAAAGGTAGGACTGGTGGAGAAGTGAACCCAAAGCGACAGGAAGATAGACTGCAGGGGGAGGGGCCGGCTCCCGGCAAGCTGCGGAGCAACGGAGCACAAAATCAGGACTTTTTTTTTTTTTTTAATCAGGACTTTTAAAAGTCTGTTCCACTGAGGGACATTGCTCCAGAAGCTAAACCAGGTTGAAGCCCATGCGAGGTCAACGTGGCCTCAAGTCCTGCAGGGTCATAGAAGGTTTGGGGGTGTCTGAGTGTTGCAGAGCTTGCAGATATTAGAATAAGGAAGCCGGCCACAGAGACAGAGCCAAGGAGTGAGCTTTCACCTCGGGGTTACCTTGAACCAGTCACAGGCTTGGTGACCTCGGAGCACGGCCTGAGGCCAGGGAGACAGGAGTAATTGGGCGCTATTCTCTGAGGGCGCACTGAGGAGTGGGGCCCTGAGCTCTCAGCTCCTCCGGGCCAGAGACTGGGAGGCCGCCATTTTCATTCCCATCCTCCGGAACTCTACGGAAAGTGCTCAGGGAACAAAGCCCCTGAAAGCAAATCTGAGCGGAATACTCAGCCTGGCCCTTGGTAAGGGTGGTGCAATTCTGCCTGGGACAAAGACACTTGAGAATCACTACAACAGGCCCCTCCCCCAGAAGAGCAACAAGAAATCCAGCCAGGACCAAGTTCACCTACCAAGGAGTGCAGTCTCAATACCAAGGAGAGCAGCAGAATTTCAGATGAGGAGAAAGCAAAGCACGGAACTCGTGGCTTTCTCCCCATGATTCTTTAGTCTTGCAGTTAATTTTTTTCTTTTTCAATTTATTTTCTTCCTCTGCTAAATTTTTTTTAACTTTTACCCTTTTCTTTTTTAATGTTTTTAAACTAGTTTATCTAATATATATACATATATATATTTTCTTTTTTATATTTTCTCTTTATTCGTTTTCTTTTTTTTTTTACTTGTTTCGTTTTTTTTTTTTTTTCTAAACCTCTTTTTATCCCCTTTCTGCCCCCTCATGATTTGGGATCGCTTCTGATTTGGTTAAAGCATATTTTCCTGGGGTTGTTGCCACCCTTTCAGTATTTTACTTGCTCCTTCATATACTCTTATCTGGACAAAATGACAAGGCAGAAAAATTCACCAAAAAAAAAAACAAAAACAAAAACAAAAACAAACAAAAAAACAAGAGGCAGTACCGGAGGCTAGGGACTTAATCAATACAGACATTGGTAATATGTCAGATCTAGAGTTCAGAAGGACGATTCTCAAGGTCCTAGCCAGGCTCGAAAAAGGCATGGACAATATTAGAAAAAACCTCTCGGGAGATATAAAAGCCCTTTCTGGAGAAATAAAAGATCTAAAATCTAACCAAGTTGAAATAAAAAAGCTATTAGTGAGGTGCAATCAAAAATGGAGGCTCTCACTGCTAGGATAAATAAGGCAGAAGAAAGAATTAGTGATATAGAAGACCAAATGACAGAGAATAAAGAGGCTGAGCAAAAGAGGGACAAACAGCTACTGGACCATGAGAGGAGAATTGGAGAGATAAATGACACCGTAAGAAAAAGAACATTAGAATAATTGGGATTCCAGAAGAAGAAGAAAGACAGAGGGGAGCAGAAGGTATATTGGAGAGAATTATTGGAGAGAATTTCACTAATATGGCAAAGGGAACAAGCCTCAAAGTCCAGGAGGTGCAAAGAACCCCCTTAAGATCAATAAGAATAGGGCCACAGCCCATCACCTAATAATAAAATTTACAAGCTTAGTGACAAAGAGAAAATCCTGAAAGCAGCCCGGGAAAAGAAGTCTGTAACATACAATGGTAAAAATATTAGATTGGCAGCAGACTTATCCACAGAGACCTGACAGGCCAGAAAGAGCTGGCATGAAATATTCAGAGCACTAAACAAGAAAAACATGCAGCCAAGAATACTATATCCAGCTAGGCTATCATTGAAAATAGAAGGAGAGATAAAAGCTTCCAGTACAAACAAAAACTGAAAGAATTTGCAAATACCAAACCGCTCTACAGGAAATATTGAAACGGGTCCTCTAAGCAAAGAGAGACCCTAAAAGTAGTAGATCAGAAAGAAACAGAGACAATATACAGTAACAGTAAACTTAGAGGCAATACAATGGCACTAAATTCATATCTCTCAATAGTTACCCTGAATGTTAATGGGCTAAATGTCCCAATCAAAAGACACAGGGTATCAGAATGGATAAAAAAACAAAAACCATCTATATGCTGCCTACAAGAAACTCATTTTAAACCTAAAGACACGTCCAGATTTAAAGTGAGCGGGTGGAAAACAATATACCATGCTAATGGACATCAGAAGAAAGCAGGAGTGGCAATCCTTATATCAGATCAATTAGATCTTAAGCCAAAGACTATAATAAAAGATGAGGAAGGACACTATATCATACTCAAAGGATCTTTCCAACAAGAAGATCTAACAATTTTAAATATCTATGCCCCTAACATGTGAGCAGCCAACTATACAAACCAATTAACAACAAAATCTAAAAAACACATCAACAATAATACAATAATAGTAGGGGACTTTAACACTCCCCTCACTGAAATGGACAGATCATCCACGCAAAAGACCAACAAGGAAATAAAGGCCTTAAATGACACACTGGACCAGATGGACATCACAGATATATTCAGAATATTTCATCCCAAAGCAAGAGAATAAACATTCTTCTCTAGTGCACATGGAACATTCTCCAGAATACATCACACCCTGGGTCATAAATCAGGACTCAACCGGTATCAAAAGATTGGATCATTCCCTGCATATTTTCAGACCACAATGCTCTGAAGCTAGAACTCAATCACAAGAGGAAACTTGGGAAGAACCCAAATACATGGAGACTAAACAGCATCCTTCTAAAGAATGAATGGGTCAACCAGGAAATTAAAGAAGAATTGAAAAAAAATTCATGGAAACCTATGATAATGAAAACACAATGGTTCAAAATCTGTGGGACACAGCAAAGGCAGTCCTGAGAGGAAAATATATAATGGTACAAGCCTTTCTCAAGAAACAAGAAAGGTCTAAAGTACACAGCCTAACCCTGCACCTAAAGGAACTGGAGAAAGAACAAGAAAGAAACCCTAAGCCCAGCAGGAGAAGAGAAATCATCAAGATCAGAGCAGAAATCAATGAAATAGAAACCAATAAAAACAATAGAACAAATCAATGAAACTAGGAGCTGGTTCTTTGAAAGAATTAATAAGATTGATAAACCCCTGGCCAGACTTATCAAAAAGAAAAGAGAAAGGACCCAAATAAATAAAATCATGAATGAAAGAGGAGAGATCACAACTAACACCAAAGAAATACAAACAATTATAAGAACATATTATGAACAACTATAAGCCAGCAAGTTGGACAATCTGGAAGAAATGGATGCATTCCTAGAGACATATAAACTACCACAACAGAACCAGGAAGAAATAGAAAACTTGAACAGGCCAATAACCAGTAAGGAGATTGAAACAGTCATCAAAAATCTCCAAACAACCAAAAGCCCAGGGCCAGATGGCTTCCCAGGGGAATTCTACCAAACATTTAAAGAAGAACTAATTCCTATTCTCCTGAAACTGTTCCAAAAAATAGAAATGGAAGGAAAACTTCCAAACTCATTTTATGAGGCCAGCATCACCTTGATCCCGAAACCAGACGAGGATCCCATCAAAAAAGAGAACTAGAGACCAATATCCTTGATGAACACAGATGCGAAAATTCTCACCAAAATACTAGCCAATAGGATTCAACAGTACATTAAAGGATTATTCACCACGACCAAGTAGGATTTATTCCAGGGCTGCAAGGGTGGTTCAACATCCTCAAATCAATCAATGTGATACAGTACATTAATAAGAGAAAGAAGAAGAACCATATAATTCTCTCAGTAGATGCTAAAAAAGCATTTGACAAAGTACAGCATCCCTTCCTGATGAAAACTCTTCAAAGTGTAGGGAGAGAGGGCACATACCTAAACATCATCAAAGCCATCGATGAAAAACCCACAGCAAATAGCATACTCAATGGGGAAAAACTGAAAGCTTTTCCTCTAAGTTCAGGAACACATCAGGCATGTCCATTATCACCACTGCTATTCAAAATAGTACTAGAAGTCCTCTCCTCAGCAATCAGACAACAAAAGGAAATTAAAGGCATCCAAATCGGCAAAGAAGAAGTCAAACTATCACTCTTTGCAGATGATATGATACTATATGTGGAAAAACCAAAAGACTCCACTCCAAAACTGCTAGAACTTGTACAGGAATTCAGTAAAGTGTCTGGATATAAAATCAATGCACAGAAATTAGTTGCATTTCTCTACACCAACAACAAGACAGGAGAAAGAAAAATTAAGGAGTCAATCCCATTTTCAATTGCACCCAAAACTATAAGATATCTAGGAAAAAACCTAACCAAAGAGGCTAAGAATCTATACTCAGAAAACTATAAAGTACTCATGACAGAAATTGAGGAAGACACAAAGAAATGGAAAAATATTCCATGCTCCTGGATTGGAAGAATAAATACTGTGAAAATGTCTATGCTACCTGCAGCAATCTACACATTTAATGCAATTCCTATCAAAGTACCATCCATCTTTTTCAAAGAAATGGAACAAATAATCCTAAAATTTATATGGAACCAGAAAAGACCTCGAATAGCCAAAGGAATACTGAAAAAGAAAGCCAAAGTTGGTGGCATCACAATTCCGGACTTCAAGCTCTATTACAAAGCTGTCATCATCAAGACAGCATGGTACTGGCACAAAAACAGACACATAGATCAATGGAACAGAATAGAGAGCCCAGAAATAGACCCTCAACTCTATGGTCAACTAATCTTTGACAAAGCAGTAAGGAATGTCCAATGGAAAAAAGACAGCCTATTCAACAAACGGTGTAGGGAAAATTGGACAGCCACGTGCAGAAAAATGAAATCGGACCATTTCCTTACACCACACATGAAAATAGACTCAAAATGGATAAAGGACCTCAATGTAAGAAAGGAATCCACCAAAATCCTTGAGGAGAACACAGGCAGCAACCTCTTCGACCTCAGTCGCATCAACATCTTCCTAGGAACATCGCCAAAGGCAAGGAAAGCAAAGGCAAAAATGAACTATTGGGATTTCATCAAGATCAAAAGCTTTTGCACAGCAAAGGAAGCAGTTAACACAACCAAAAGACAACTGACAAAATGGGAGAAGATATTTGCAAACGACATATCAGATAAAGAGCTAGTGTCCAAAGTCTATAAAGAACTTAGCAGACTCAACACCCAAAGAACAAATAATCCAATCAATAAATGGGCAGAAGGCGGGGTCCCTGGGTGACTCAGTGGGTTAAGCCTCTGCCTTTGGCTCAGGTCATGATCTCAGGGTCCTGGAATCAGGCTTCACATCGGGCTCTCTGCTCGGCAGGGAGCCTGCTTCCTCCTCTCTCTCTGCCTGCCTCTCTGCCTACTTGTGATCTCTGTCTGTCAAATAAATAAATAAAATCTTTAAAAAAAAAGAAAAGAAATGGGAAGAAGACATGAACCAACATTTCTGCAAAGAAGACATCCAGATGGCCAACAGACACATGAAAAAGAGCTCCACATCAATCGGCATCAGGGAAATACAAATCAAAACCACAATGAGATATCATCTCACACCAGTCAGAATGGCTAAAATTAACAGGTCAGGAAATGACAGATGCTGGCGAGGATGAGGAGAAAGGGGAACCCTTCTACAGTGTTGGTGGGAATGCATGCTGGTGAAGCCACTCTGGAAAATAGGATGGAGGTTCCTCAACGTGTTGAAAATAGAACTACCCTATGACCCAGCAATTACACTACATGGTATTTACCATAAAGATACAAATGTAGTGATCCGAAGGGGCACGTGAACCCAAATGTTTATAGCAGCAATGTCTACAATAACCAAACTATGAAAAGGACCAAGATGCCCATCAACACATAAATGGATAAAGAAGAAGTGGTATATATACACAATGGAATACTATGCAGCTATCAAAAGAAATGAAATCTTGCCATTTGCGACGACGTGGATGGAACTAGAGGGTATCGTGCTTAGTGAAATAAGTCAATTGGAGAAAGACAACTATCATATGATCTCCCTGATATGAGGAAGTGGAGATGCAGCTTGGGGGTTAAGAGGGTAGGAGAAGAATAAATGAAACAAGATGGGATTGGGAGGGAGACAAAACCCACAAGTGACTCTTAATCTCACAAAACAAACTGAGGGTTGCTGGGGGGAGGGGTGTTTGGAGAAGGGGGGTGGGGTTATGTATATTGGGGAGGGTATGGGCTATGGTGAGTGCTGTGAAGTGTGTAAACCTGGAGATTCACAGACCTGTACCCCTAGGGATAAAAATATATTATATGCTTATAAAAAATTTAAAAAATTTAGGGCACCTGGGTGGCTCAGTGGGTTAAGCTGCTGCCTTCGGCTCAGGTCATGATCTCAGGGTCCTGGGATCGAGTCCCACAGGGAGCCTGCTTCCTCCTCTCTCTCTCTGCCTGCCTCTCTGCCTATTTGTGATCTCTCTCTGTCAAATAAATAAATAAAAATATTTTTAAAAAATTTAAAAATTTTAAAAAAGTCTATACTGCCTAGAGCAATTTATACTTTCAATGCCATTCTGATCAAAATTCCACTGGCATTTTTCAAGGAGCTGGAGCAAATAATCCAAAAATTTGTAGGGAATCAGAAGAGACGCTGAATTGCTAAGGAAATGTTGAAAAAGAAAAACAAAACTGGGGCATCACATTGCCTGATTTCAAGCTTTACTACAAAGCTGTGATCACCAAGACAGCTTGGTACCGGCATAAAAACAGACACAGAGACCAGTGGAACAGGAAGAGAGCTCAGGTATGGACCCTCAACTCTATGGTCAAATAATCTTCGACAAAGCAGAAAAAATATCCCGTGGAAAGAAGACAGTCTCTTCAATAAATGGTGCTGGCAAAATTGGACAGCTATGTGTAGAAGAATAAAACTCAACCATTCTCTTACACCATACACAAAGATAAACTCAAAATGGATAAATGACCTCAACGTGAGGCAGGAATCCATCAGAATCCTAGAGGAGAACATAGGCAGAACCTCTTCGACATTGGCCACAGCAACTTCATTCAAGATATGTCTCCAAAGGCAAAGGAAACAAAAGTGAAAATCCATTTTTGGGACTTCATCAAGATCAAAAGCTTCTGCACAGCAAAGGAAACAGTCAGTAAAACAAAGAGGCAACCCACAGAATGGGAGAAGGTTTTCTCAAATGACAGTACAGGCAAAAGGCTAATATCAAGGATCTATAAAGAATTTCTCAAATTCAATACACAGAAAACAGATAATCATGTCACAAAATGGGCAAAAAACATGAACAGACACTTCTCCAATGAAGACATACAACTGGCTAACATACACATGAAAAAATGCACATTGTCACTGGCCATCAGGGAGATTCAAATCTAAACCACATTGAGATACCACCTTACACCATTTTGAATGGTCAAAATTAACAAGCAGTAAACAACGTGTGCAGGAGGTGATTTAGAGAAAGGGGAACCCTCTTACACTGTTGGTGGGAATGCAAGTTGGTGCAGCCACTTTGGAGAACAATGTGGAGATTCCTTAAGAAATTAAAAATAGGGCTTCCCTATGACCCTGCAATTGCACTATTGCGTATTTACCCTAAAGATACAGATGCAGTGAAGAAAAGGGCTATCTGTACTCCAATGTTCATAGCTGCAATGGTCACAGTCGCTGAACTGTGGAAAGAGCCGGGGTGCCCTTCAAAGGATGAATGGATAAGGAAGATGTGGTCCACATATACTATGGAATGTTATGCCTCCATCGCCAAGGAGGAATATCCAATGTTTGTACCAACATGGATGGGACTAGAAGAGATTATGCTGAGTGAACTAAGTCAAGCAGAGAGAGTCAATTATCATATGGTTTCACTTATTTGTGGAGCATAAGAAATAACTTGGAGGACATGGCGAGCTGGAGAGGAGAATGGAGTTGGGGGAAATTGAAGGGGGAGACAAACCATGAGAGACTGTGGACTCTGAGAAACAATCTGAGGGTTTTGGAGGGGCGGGTGGTTGGAGATTTGGTGAGCCTGGTGTTGGGTATTATGGAGGGCACATATTGCATGGAGCACTCAGTGTGTGCATAAACAATGAATTCTGGAACACTGAAAAGAAATTTAAAAAAAGTCACAAACTATAGTTATCTTTCTTAATTCATTTAGTCCCATGTTACTAATTCTTGTTCTGTATGAATGCAGCATTTTTTCCCCTTAGTTCCGGAAATTCTTAGTTTAGCTTTATGATTTTTTTTGAGATGTGATTTGTTTATTGGTTGATTGTTTTTTTTTAATTTTTAAAATTTATTTATTTTCAGCATAACAGTATCATTATTTTTTCACCACACCCAGTGCTCCATGCAATCCGTGCCCTCTATAATACCTACCACCTGGTACCCTGACCTCCCACCCCCCCCACTTCAAACCCCTCAGATTGTTTTTCAGAGTCCATAGTCTCTCATGGTTCACCTCCCTTCCAATTTACCCCAACCCCCTTCTCTCTAACTCCCCATGTCCTCCATGCTTTTTGTTATGCTCCACAAATAAGTGAAACCATATGATAATTGGCTCTCTCTACTTGACTGATTTCACTCAGCATAATCTCTTCCAGTCCCATCCATGTTGCTACAAAAGTTCGGTATTCATCCTTTCTGATGGAGGCATAATACTCCGTAGTGTATATGGACCACATCTTCCTCATCCATTCATCCATTGAAGGGCATCTTGGTTCTTTCCACAGTTTGGCGACCGTGGCCATTGCTGCTATAAACATTGGGGTACAGATGGCCCTTCTTTTCACGACGTCTGTATCTTTGGGGTAAATACCCATGAGTGCAATTGCAGGGTCATAGGGAAGCTCTATTTTTAATTTCTTGAGGAATCTCCACACTGTTCTCCAAAGAGGCTGCACCAACTTGCATTCCCACCAACAGTGTAAGAGGGTTCCCCTTTCTCCACATCCCCTCCAACACATATTGTTTCCTGTCTTGCTAATTTTGGCCATTCTAACTGGTGAAAGGTGATATCTCAATGTGGTTTTAATTTGAATCTCCCTGATGGCTAGTGATGATGAGCATTTTTTCCTGTGTCTGATAGCCATTTCTATGTCTTCATTGGAGAAGTGTCTGTTCATATCTTCTTCCCATTTTTTGATATGTTTGCCTGTTTCGTGTGGGTTGAGTTTGAGGAGTTCATTATAGATCCTGGATATCAACCTTTTGTCTGTACTGTAATTTGCAAATATCTTCTCTCTTTCCGTGGGTTGCCTCTTTGTTTTCTTGACTCTTTCCTTTGCTGTGCAGAAGCTTTTGATTTTGATGAAGTCCCAAAAGTTCATCTTCGCTTTTGTTTCCTTTGCTTTTGGAGACATATCTTGAAAGAAGTTGCTGTGGCTGATATCGAAGAGATTACTGCCTATGTTCTCCTCTAGGATTCTGATGGATTCCTGTCTCACATCGAGGTCTTTTATCCATTTTGAGTTTATTTTTGTGTACGGTGTAAGAGAATGGTCGAGTTTCATTCTTCTACATATAGCTTCCCAGTTTCCCAGCACCATTTATTGAAGAGACTGCTAG
This sequence comes from Neogale vison, assembly GCF_020171115.1. Lineage (NCBI taxonomy): Eukaryota > Metazoa > Chordata > Mammalia > Carnivora > Mustelidae > Neogale > Neogale vison. The sequence continues at coordinate 66,331,504 of NC_058105.1, forward strand.
CCGATGCTGCAGGAAATATTAAGGGGGCTTCTTTAAAGGAGGGAAAAGCCCAAGAATAGCATTAAACAGAAATATGGAGACAATCTACAGAAAGAAAGACTTCAAAGGTAACATGATGTCAATAAAAACGTATCTATCAATAATCACCCTCAATTTGAATGGCCTAAATGCGCCCATAAAATGGCACAGCGTTGCAGACTGGATAAAACGACAGGACCCATCCATAAGTTGTCTACAGGAGACCCATTTTGAACCTAAAGATACACCCAGACTGAAAGTGAAGAGATGTAGAAGCATGTTTCATGCCAATGGGCCTCAAAAAAAGGCTGGGGTAGCGATTCTCATATCAGACAATTAGATTTTAAACTAAAGACTGTAGTCAGAGACCCAGAAGGACACTACATCATTCTTAAAGTGACTATTCACCAAGAGGAGCTAACAATTGTAAATATCTATGCCCCCAATATGGGAGCAGCCAATTACATAAGAAAACTGTTAATCAAGATAAAGAATCATATTGATATGAATGCACTAATCGTTGGAGATCTTAACATGCCTCTCTCAGAAATAGACAGATCATCGAAGCAGAAAATCAATAAAGAAACAAGAGCATTGAATGACACATTGGACCAGATGGACCTCATAGATATATACAGAACATTCCACCCTAAAACAACAGAATACTCATTCTTCTCAAGTGCACATGGACCTTTCTCCAGAATAGACCACATACTGGGTCACAAACCAGGACTCAACTGATACCCAAAGACTGAGATGATTCCCTGCACATTCTCAGATCACAATGCTTTGAAACTGGAGCTCAATCACAAGGAAGAGTTCCGAAGGAACTCAAACACCTGAAAGCTAAAGACCACCTTGCTTAGAATGCTTGGATCAACCAAGAGATCAAGGAAGAACTGAAACAATTCATGGAAACCAATGACAATGAAGACACTTTGATCCAAAACCTATGGGATACAGCAAAGGCAGTCCTAAGGGGAAAATACATAGCCATGCAAGCCTCTCTCAAAAAAATTGAAAAATCCAGAACACAGCAGCTGTCTCTACACCTTAAAGAACTGGAGAATCAACAACAAACCAAACCAACTCCACACATAAGAAGGGAAATAATCAAGATTAGAGCTGAGATCGATGAGTTAGAAACCAGAGATACAGTAGAACGTATCAATGAAACTAGAAGCTGGTTTTTTGAAAGAATCAATAAGATCGATAATCCATTGGCGACACTAATCCAAAAAAAAGAGAGAAAACTCAAATACATAAAATTATGAATGAAAAGGGAGAGATCACAACAAACACCAAGGAAGTAGAAACAATCATCAGAAGTTATGATCTTTTTTTAAAAAAATATTTTATTTATTTATTTGACAGACAGAGATCACAAGTAGGCAGAGAGGCAGGCAGATAGAGAAGGGAGGAAGCAGGATTGATTCCAGGACCCTGGGATCATGACTTGAGCCAAAGGCAGAGGCTTAACCCACTGAACCACCCAGGCACCCCTAGTTTTATGATCTTAAGCATAATAGGAGACCACTTTTGTCAAAAGAAATGTTCATAACATTTCTTGAACCTGAAATGTATTTTGCAAAGGCATCAGAACAATAACTGTAAATGACAAAAGACTAAAAAATGGACATGGTTAAACATCTGATGAAAATTCTTTATAATGCAGTTGACAAGAAAATTTTGTGTTTTTTTGTGACACATTTTATTTTATTTTATTTTTTAAATTTATTTTCAGCATAACAGTATTCATTGTTTTTGTACCACAGCCAGTGCTCCATGCAATCCGTGCCCTCTATAATACCCACCACCTGGTTCCCCCAACCTCCAACCCCCACCACCACTTCAAACCCCTCAGATTGTTTTTCAGAGTCCATAGTCTCTCGTGGTTCACCTCCCCTTCCAATTTCCCCCAACTACCTTCTCCTAACTCCCCATGTCCTCCATACTATTTGTTATGCTCCACAAATAAGTTTATTTTATTTTTATTAATTTTTTGACATAACATTTTAACAATTAGAATTTTAAGTAATGACATTATACCAGGATGTATTAACATTTTAGGAATTTTATATAATTTCTGGAACAGTTATGGCATTTACCACATAATATAACCTGAAAAGATTTATTTGTTTGACATGCTTCCCATGTAATTTTACATACTGAATAAATAAGCCTAATTAGTCAAAAAGACTTTATTCTAAATTTTTCTGGAATTCTGTTTCCTGGGATGTCTTAGAAAAATCAGAAAATTTCAAGGCACATGCCTAAACAGGATCACAGATCAATCCAAAACTTGAAACTTGGTGACCATAAGAGATTCTACAGAAGGATATATGGTTTGCTAGTAATCCTTAGCTCTTTTAATATTGAATAGATTTAGTTTTCCTAAGTAATTAAAGACCTGATGAAGACAAAACATTGAAACTTTGTTTTTCCTGGTTAAGAAAAAAAAACAAAACCCTTGTTTACAATTTCTAATCAAGAGCAGAACAACAATCAAAGAAAACATTGTATTCTTTTTTATTTTTTAAATTTTTATTTTGATTCCAGTTAACATAAAGTGTTATCTTAGTTTTAGGTGTACAATATAGTGATGCAACAACTCCACACATCATCCAGTGCTCATTATGACAAGTGCCCTTTCCAATCCCCATCACCTATTTCACCCAGCCTCCCACCCCACCCCCTTTGGCAACCATCAGATAGTTCTCTATATTTAGCAGTCTGTAGGGTGCCTGGGGGCCTCAGTCATCAAGCTATATCTTCACCTCAGGTCATGGTCCCAGGGTCCTGGGATCAAGTCCCAGATTGGGCTCCCTGCTCATTAGGAAGTCTGCTTCTCCCTGTCCCACTCCCCCTGCTTGTGTTCCCTCTCTTGATGTCTCTCTCTGTCAAATAAATAAATAAAATCTTTTAAAAAATATCTAGGAGTCTGTTTCTTGGCTTCTCTCTCTCTCCCTCTTTGCTCGTTTGTTTTGTTTCTTAAATTCCACATAGAGTAAAATCATATTGTATTTGTTTTTCCCTGACTGACTTATTTTGCTCAGCATTACACTTTCTAGCTCCATCCACATTGCTGAAAATGGCAAGATTACATTCTTTTTGATGGCCAAATAATATTCAACTGTGAGTATATACACCTCTTTCTTATCCATTCATCATTTGAGAGCCACTTGGGCTCTTTCCATAATTTGACTATTTCTGGCAATGCTGCTATTAACATCAAGGTTCATCTGCCCCTTAGAATCTGTATTTCTGTATCCTGGGGTAAATACCTAGTAGTGAAACTGCTCAATTATAGAGTAATTCTATTTTTCACTTTTTGAGGAACCTCCATATCATTCTCCACAGTGGCTGCACCAGTTTGGATTCCCACCAAGAGTGCAAGTGGGTTCCTCTTACTCTGCATCTTCGTCAACATTTGTTGTTTCTTGTGTTGTTTATTTTAGCCATTCTGACAGGTGTGAAGTGGTATCATCATGGTTTTGATTTATATTTCCCTGATGATGAGTGATGTTGAGCATCTTTTCATGTGTCTGTTAACCATCTGTATATCTTCTTTGGAAAAATATCTATTCATGTCTTCTGCCCACATCTTGACTGGTTTATTTGTTCTTTGGGTGTTGAGTTTGGTAAGTTCTTTATAGATTTTGGATACTAGCCCATGATCTGATATGTCATTTGCAAATATATTCTACCATTCTGTAGGCTGTTTGACTTTTAGTTTTGTTGATTGTTTCCTTTTCTGTGCAGAAGCTTTTTACCTTGAAGTTCCAATAGTTCATTTTTTTGCTTTTGGTTCCTTTGCCTCTGGCAAAGAGTCTAGTAAGAAGTAGCTATGACTGATATTAAAGAGGTTCCTGCCTGTGTTCTCTAGGATTTTGATGGTTTCCTCTCTCACATTTAAGTCTTTCACCCATTTTGAATTTATTTTTGTATATAGTGGAATAAAATGGTCCAGTTTCATTCTTCTGTATGTGGTTTTCCTGTTTTCCCAACACCAGTTGTTGAACAGACTGTCTTTTCTCCATTAGATATTCTTTACTTCTTTGTTAAAGTTTAGTTGACCATATAGTTGTAGGCCAATTTATGAGTTCTCTATTCTGTTCTGTTGAACTATGTGTCTGTTTTCATACCCGTACCATGATGTCTTAATAACTACAGCTTTGTCATATAGCCTGAAATCTGGAATTGTGGTGCTTCCAGCTTTGCTTTGATTTTCAGGATTGCTTTGGCATTCAGGATCTTCTGATGTTCCATACAAATTTTAGGATTGTTTGTTCTAGCTCTGTGAAAAATGATCATGGTATTTTTTTAATTTTTTAAAAATTTCTTTGCAGTGTACCAGAATTCTTGTTTATGCACCACACCCAGTCTCCATGAAATACATGCCCTCCATGATACTGAACACCAGACTCACCCACCTCCCCACGCTCTGCTCCTTCAAAACCCTCAGATGGTTTTTCAGAGTCCATAGGCTCTCATGGTTAATCTCCCCCTCCAAATTCCCTCAATTCCCTTCTCCTCTCCATCTCCCCAAGACCTCCATGTTATTCCTTATGCCCCACAAATAAGTGAAACCATATAATTGACTCCCTCTGCTTGACTTAGTTCACTCAGCATAATCTCTACCAGTCCCGTCCATGTTGATACAAAAGTTGGATATTAATCCTTCATGATGGAGGCATAATACTCTATAGTGAGTATGGACCACATCTTCCTTATCCATTTCTCCATTGAAGGGCATCTTGGTTCTTTCCACAGTTTGGCGACCATGGCCATTGTGGCTATGAACATTGGGGTACAGATGGCCCTTCCTTTCACTGCATCTGTATCTTTAGGGTAAATACCCAATAATACAATTGCAGGGTCACAGGGAAGCTCTATTTTTAATTTCTTAAGGAATCTCCACACTGTTCTCCAAAGTGGCTGTACCAGCCTGCATTCCCACCAACAGTGGAAGAGGGTTCCCCTTTCTCCACATCCTCTCTAGCACACATTTACTGTCTTGTTACTTTTGGCCATTCTAACTGCTGAAAGGTGGTATCTCAATGTGATTTTGATTTGAATCCCCCTGATGGCTAGTGATGATGAACATTTTTTTCATGTGTCTGATTGCCATTTCTATGTCTTCATTGGAGATATGTCTGTTCATGATTTCTGCCCATTTTTGGACATGATTATCTGTTTTGTGTGTATTGAATTTGAGGAGTTCTTATCTTCTTCCATTCCGTGGGTTGCGTCTTTGTTTTTGTTTTTGTTTTGTTTTGTTTTTAGAAATTTGAATTTAATTTAATTTTTAAAAAATTTTTTCAATTTATTTATTTTCAGAAAGACAGTATTCATTATTTTTTCACCGCACCCAGTGCTCCATGCAAGCCGTGCCCTCTATAATACCCACCACCTGGTACCCCAACCTCCCACCCCCCCACCACTTCAAACCCCTCAGACTGTTTCTCAGAGTCCATAGTCTCTATGGTTCACCTCCCCTTCCAATTTACCCAAATTCCCTACTCCTCTCTAACGCACCTTGTCCTCCATGATATTTGTTATGCTCCACAAATAAGTGAAACCGTATGATAATTGACTCTCTCTGCTTGACTTATTTCACTCAGCATAATCTCTTCCAGTCCCGTCCATGTTGCTACAAAAGTTGGGTATTCATCCTTTCTGATGGAGGCATAATACACCATAGTGTATATGGACCACATCTTCCTTATCCATTCATCCGTTGAAGGGCATCTTGGCTCTTTCCATAGTTTGGCGACCGTGGCCATAGCTGCTATAAACATTGGGGTACAGATGGCCCTTCTTTTCACGACATCTGTATCTTTGGGGTAAATACCCAGGAGTGCAATTGCAGGGTCGTAGGGAAGCTCTATTTTTAATTTCTTGAGGAATCTCCACACTGTTCTCCAAAGAGGCTGCACCAACTTGCATTCCCACCAACAGTGTAAGAGGGTTCCCCTTTCTCCACATCCTCTCCAACACATGTTGTTTCCTGTTTTGTTAATTTTGGCCATTATAACTGGTGTAAGGTGATATCTCAATGTGGTTTTAATTTGAATCTCCCTGAGGGCTAATGATGATGAGCATTTTTTCATGTGTCTGATAGCCATTTGTATGTCTTGATTGGAGAAGTGTCTGTTCATATCTTCTGCCCATTTTTTGATGTGTTTGTCTGTTTCGTGTGGGTTGAGTTTGAGGAGTTCATTATAGATCCTGGATATCAACCTTTTGTCTGTACTGTCATTTGCAAATATCTTCTCCCATTCCGTGGGTTGCCTCTTTGTTTTGTTGACTGTTTCCTTTGCTGTGCAGAAGCTTTTGATTTTGATGAAGTCCCAGAAGTTTATTTTCGCTTTTGTTTCCTTTGCCTTTGGAGACGTATCTTAAAAGAAGTTGCTGTGGCTGATATCAAAGAGATTACTGCCTATGTTCTCCTCTAAGATTCTGATGGATTCCTGTCTCACGTTGAGGTCTTTTATCCATTTTGACTTGATCTTTGTGTACGGTGTAAGAGAATGGTCGCGTTTCATTCTTCTACATATAGCTGTCCAGTTTTCCCAGCACCATTTATTGAAGAGACTGTCTTTTTTCCACTGTATATTTTTTCCTGTTTTGTCAAATATTAATTGACAAGATTAATTTGCTCCAGCTCTTTGAAGAATGCCGGGGGAATTTTGATCGGAATGGCATTAAAAGTATAGATTGCTCTAGGCAGTATAGACATTTTAACAATGTTTATTCTTCCAATCCAAGAGCATGGAATGGTCTTCCATCTTTTCGTGGCTTCTTCAATTTCTTTCATGAGTGTTCTATATTTCCTCAAGTACAGATCCTTTACCTCTTTAGTTAGGTTTATTCCCAGGTATCTTATGGTTCTTGGTGCTCTAGTAAATGGAATCGATTCTCTAATTTCCCTTTCTGTATTTTCATTGTTAGTGTATAAGAAAGCCACTGATTTCTGCACATTGACTTTGTATCCTGCCACGCTGCTGAATTGCTGTATGAGTTCTAGTAGTTTGGGGGTGGAGTCTTTTGGGTTTTCCATATAAAGATTCATGCCATCTGCGAAGAGAGAGAGTTTGACTTCTTCATTACCAATTTGGATACCATTTATTTCTCTCTGTTTTCTGATTGCTGAAACAATTCATGGAAACCAATGAGAATGAAGACACTTCAGTCCAAAACCTATGGGATACAGCAAAGGCGGTCCTAAGGGGAAAATTTATAGCCATCCAAGCCTTGCTCAAAAAAATTGAAAAATCCAGAACACACCAGCTGTCTCTACACCTTAAAGAACTGGAGGATCAACAACAAATCAAACCAACTCCACACATAAGAAGGGAAATCATCAAGATTAGAGCTGAGATCAATGAGGGAGAAACCAGAGATACAGTAGAACGTATCAATGAAACTAGAAGCTGGTTTTTTGAAAGAATCAATAAGATCAATAAGCCACTGGCTACACTAATCCAAAAGAAAAGAGAGAAATCCCAAATTCATAAAATTATGAATGAAAAGGGAGAGATCATAACTAACGCCAAGGAAGTAGAAACAATCATCAGAAGTTATTACGAACAGTTATATGCCAATAAGCTTAGCAACCTAGATGAAATGGATGCATTCCTGGAAAAATATAAACTACCAAAATTGAACCAGGAAGAAATCGACAACCTGAATAGACCGATATCTAATAACGAGATTGAATCAGTGATCAAAAACCTCCCAAAAAACAAGAGCCCAGGACCTGACGGATTCCCTGGGGAATTCTACCAAACCTTCCAAGAAGAAATAAAACCTATTCTCCTGAAGCTGTTTCAAAAAATTGAAGCAGAAGGAAAACATCCAGACTCTTTCTATGAAGCCAGCATTACCCTGATCCCCAAACCAGGCAAGGACCCTACCAAAAAGGAGAATTTCAGACCAATATCACTGATGAATATGGATGCTAAGATTCTCAACAAGATCCTAGCCAACATGATCCAACAGCACATTAAAAAGATTATCCACCATGATCAGGTGGGATTCATCCCTGGGCTACAAGGATGGTTCAACATTCGCAAAACAATCAATGTGATACAACAAATTAATATGAGAAGAGAGAAAAACCACATGGTCCTCTCAATTGATGCAGAAAAAGCATTTGACAAAATCCAACGTCCGTTCCTGATTAAAACGCTTCAAAGTATAGGGATAGAGGGAACATTCCTGAACCTCATCAAATCTATCTATGAAAGACCCACAACAAATATCATCCTCAATGGGAAAAAGCTTGCAGCCTTCCCATTGAGATCAGGAACAAGACAAGGATGCCCACTTTCACCACTCTTGTTCAACATAGTATTATAAGTCCTAGCAACAGAGTCCATAGTCTCTTATGATTCACCTCCCCTTCCAATTTACCCCAACTCCTTTCTCCTCTCTAACACCCCTTGTCCTCCATGATATTTGTTATGCTCCACAAATAAGTGAAACCATATGATAATTGACTCTCTCTGCTTGACTTATTTCACTCAGCATAATCTCTGCCAGTCCTGTCCATGTTACTACAAAAGTTGGGTATTTATCCTTTCTGATGGAGGCATAATTCTCCATAGTGTATATAGACCACATCTTCCTTATCCATTCGTCCGTTGAAGGGCATCTTGGTTCTTTCCACAGTTTGGCGACTGTGGCCATTGCTGCTATAAACATTGGGGTACAGATGGCCCTTCTTTTTACGACATCTGCATCTTTGGGGTAAATACCCAGGAGTGCAATGGCAGGGTCATAGGGAAGTTCTATTTTTAATTTTTTGAGAAATCTCCACACTGATCTCCAAAGAGGCTGCACCAACTTGCATTCCCACCAACTGTGGAAGAGGGTTCCCCTTTCTCCACATCCTCTCCAACACATGTTGTTTTCTGTTTTGTTAATTTTGGCCATTCTAACTGGTGTAAGGTGATATTTCAATGTGGTTTTAATTTGAATCTCCCTGAGGGCTCATGATGATGAACATTTTTCATGTGTCTGATAGCTATTTGTATGTCTTGATTGGAGAAGTGTCTGTTCATATATTCTTCCCATTTTTTGATATGTTTGTCTGTTTCATGTGTGTTGAGTTTGAGGAGTTCATTATAGATCCTGGATATCAACCTTTTGTCTGTACTGTCATTTGCAAATATCTTCTCCCATTCCGTGGGTTGCCTCTTCTTTTTTTTTTTGACTGTTTCCTTTGCTGTGCAGAAGCTTTTGGTTTTGATGAAGTCCCAAAAGTTTATTTTCACTTTTGTTTCCTTTGCCTTTGGAGACATATCTTGAATGAAGTTGCTGTGGCCAATGTCAAAGAAGTTCTGCCTATGTTCTCCTCTAGGATTCTGATGGATTCCTGCTTCACGTTGAGGTCTTTTATCCATTTCGAGTTTTTCTTTGTGTATGGTGTAAGAGAATGGTCGAGTTTCATTCTTCTACATATAGCTGTCCAATTTTCCCAGCACCATTTATTGAAGAGACTGTCTTCTTTCCACTGGATATTTTTTTCTGCTTTGTCAAAGATTAATTGACCGTAGAGTTGACGGTCCATATCTGGTCTCTCTACTCTGTTCCACCGGTCTATGTGTCTGTTTTTATGCCAGTACCAAGCATCTTGGTGATCACAGCTTTGTAGTAAAGTTTGAAATCAGGCATCGTGATGCTGTCAGTTTTCTTTTACAACATTTCCTTAGCGATTTGGGGTCTCTTCTGATTCCATGCAAACTTTAGGATTGTTTACTTCTGCTCTTTGAAAAATGCATGGAATTTTGATTGGAATGGCATTGAAAGTACAGATTGCTCCAAGCAGTATAGACATTTAACAACATTTATTCTTCCCATCCATGAGCATGGAATGCTCTTCCACCTTTTTTTATTTTCAATTTCCTTCATAAGTTTTCTGTAGTTCCTTGAGTACAAATCCTTTACCTCTTTGGTTAGGTTTATTCCCAGGTATCTTATGGTTCTTGGTGCTCTAGTAAATGGAATCGATTCTCTAATTTCCCTTTCTGTATTTTTATTGTTAGTGTATAAGAAAGCAACTGATTTCTGTACATTGACTTTGTAGCCTGCCACATTACTGAATTGCTGTATGAGTTCTAATAGTTTGGGGGTGGGGGTCTTTTGGGTTTTTCCATATTAAAAATCATGTAATCTGCGAAGAGAGAGAGTTTGACTTCTTCATTGCCAATTTGAAAACATTTTAATTCTCTTTGTTGTCTAATTTCTGTTGCTAGGACTTCTAATACTATGTTAAACAAGAGTGGTGAGAATGGGCATCCTTGTCATGTTCCTGATCTCAGTGGGGAGGCTGTGAGCTTTTTCCCATTGAGGATGATATTTGCTATGGGTTTTTCATAGATGGATTTTATGAAGTTCAGGAATGTTCCCTCTATCCCTATACTTTGAAGCATTTTAATCAGGAATGGATGCTGGATTTTGTCAAATGCTTTTTCTGCATCAATTTAGAGGACCCTGTGGTTCTTCTCTCTCCTCTTATTGATTTATTCTATCACATTGATTGATTTACAAATGTTGAACCATCCTTGCAACCCAGGGATGAATCCCACCTGGTCATGGTGGATAATCTTTTTAATGTGCTGTTGGATCCTATTTGCTAAAATCTTTTTTTTTTCTTTTTAAAGATTTTATTTATTTATTTGACAGACAGAGATCACAAGTAGGCAGAGAGGCAGGCAGAAAGAGAGAGAGGAGGAAGCAGGCTCCCTTCTGAGCAGAAAGCCTGATGTAGGGATTGATCCTAGGACACTGGGATCATGATCCAAGCTGAAGGCAGAGGCTTTAACCCACTGAGCCACCCAGGTGCCCCCTCTTTGCTAAGATCTTGTTGAAAACCTTAGCATCCATATTCATCAGAAATATTGGTCTGAAATTCTCCTTTTTGGCAGGGTCTTTGCCTGGTTTGGGGATCAGGGTAATGCTGGCTTCATAAAAAGAGTCTGGAGGTTTGCCTTCTGTTTCAATTTTTGGAAACAGCTTCAGAAGAACAGGTATTATTTCTTCTTTGGAAGTTTGGTAGAATTCCCCAGGGAATCCATCAGGTCCTGGGCCCTTTTTTGGGGGAGTTTTTTGATCACTGCTTCAATCTCATTACTAGATATTGGTCTATTCAGGTTGCCAATTTCTTCCTGGTTCAATTTTGAAAGTTTATAGTTTTCCAGGAATGCATTCATTTCATCTAGTTTCCTTAACTTATTGGCATATAACTCTTGATAATAATTTATGATAATTGTTTCTATTTCCTTGGTGTTAGTGGTGGTCTCTCCGTTTTAATTAAAAGTTTTATTAATTTGGGCCTTCTCTCTTTTCTTTTGGATTGGCTTGGCCAATGGTTTATCGATCTTACTGATTCTTTTAAAAAAACTAGCTTCTAGTTTCATTGATGCATTCTACTGTATCTCTAGTTTCTATCTCATTGATCTCTGCTCTAATCTTGATTATTTCCCTTCTTGTGTGTGGAATTGGCTTAATTTGTTGTTGATTCTCTAGTTCTCTAAGGTGTAACGAGAGCTGGTGTATTCTGGATTTTTCAGTGTTTTGAGGGAGGCTTGGATGGCTATGTATTTCCCCCTTAGGACTGCCTTTGCTGTATCCCATAGGTTTTGGACCAACATGTTTTCATTCTCATTGGTTTCCATGAACTGTTTAAGTTCTTCTTTGATTTACTGGTGGACCCAAGCATTCCTAAGCAAGGTGGTCTTTAGCTTCCAGGTGTTTGAATTCCTTCCAAACTTTTCTTTGTGGTTGAGCTCCAGTTTCAAAGCATTTTGATCTGAAAACATGCAGGGAATAATCTCAATCTTTTGGTATCGATTGAGTCCTGATTTGTGACCCAGTATGTGGTCTATTCTGGAGAAGGTTCCGTGTGCACTTGAGAAGAATGAGTATTCTGTTGTTTTAAGATGGAATGTTCTGTGTATATCTATGAGGTCCATCTGGTCCAATGTGTCATTCAATGCTCTTGTTTCTTGTTGATTTTCTGCTTGAATGATCTGCCTATTACTGAGAGTGACATGTTAAGATCTCCTACTATAAAGGTATTCATATCAATATGACTCTTTATCTTGATTAATAGGTTTTTTATGTAATTTGTTGCTCCATATTGGGGGCATACATATTTACAATTGTTAGATCTTCTTGGTGGATAGTCCCTTTGAGAATTATATAGTGTCCTCTGTATCTCTGACTACAGTGTTTAGTTTAAAATCTAATTTATCTGATTTTAAAATGGCCACCCCAGCCTTCTTTTGAGGCCCATTGTCATGAAAGATGCTTACCATCCTTTCACTTTCAGTCTGGATGTATCCTTAGGTTCAAAATGGGTCTCTTTTAGACAGCATATGGATAGGTCCTATCATTTTATCCAATCTGCAACCCTGTGTTGTTTTATTGGTACATTTAGGCCATCCACATTGAGAGTGATTATTGAGAGATACATTTTTATTGACATCATGTTACCTATGAAGTCTTTGTTTCTATAGATTGTCCGCATATATTTCTGTTCAATTATATTCTTATGTTTTTTTTCTCTTTTATAGAACCCCCCTTAATATTTTCTCCAGTGCCGGCTTGGTGGTCACATACTCTTAAACCTTGCCAGTCTTGGAAGCTCTTTATCTCTCCATCCATTTTAAATGTTAGTCTTGCTGGATAGAGTATTCTTGGCTACATGTTCTTTTCATTTAGTGCCCTGAATACGTCTTGCCAGCCCTTTCTGGCTTGCCAGGTTTCTGTGGACAGGTCTGACATTATTATAGGGAATTTCTTTGCCCTAGCTGCTTTCAAGAGCTCCTGTCTACAATTATGGTTCATTGCTTTCACAATCAGGCGTCTCAAGGTCTTTCTAGATTCTATGATCTTGGGGTCAGTCCTTTCTGCCTCTAGCACATGAATGCTGTTTCCATTCACCAGATTCACAAAATTTTCATGGAGAATTTGTTCAACTATATCTTCTACTCTTCTTTCTTTCTCCTCCACCTCAGGCAGTCCCATAATTCTGACGATGGAACATTTCATAGTGTCATTTATTTCCCTAATTCTGTTTTCATGGCTTCTAAGCTGTTTGTTCCAGGCTTTCTCCTGATATTTTTTCTCTATCATTTTTTTTCCTTATATATCACTAATTCTTTCTTCTGCCTCAGCTACCCTAGCTTTTAGAGTATTTAGATTAGATAGGAACTCATTGAGAACATTGTTAACATCATCCCTGGTGGCTTTCACTTCTTCCCTAATCAAATACATTTTGTTATGAAAGGCTTTCTCCAACCTAGCTATTGCCTGGGTAATTGTTAGCTTGAATTCCCTTTCTGACATACTGTCTATGTCCATAACCAATAGCTCTGATGGAGAGGGCCCAGTCTCCGATTTTTTCTTTTGCTGGGCATTCCTCCTCCTAGTCATTTTGGTGAGAGATGGCTGAATGGATGTGTAGCTGAATGTATCAACTGTGGTGCAGGCAACATGCACCCTGGAATGCTTCTGCCGCCTGGTGTCTTCTGCCCCTGTAGAGACCCAGAAATGTATAATTCTAATGTCAGCTGATTTCATGGGTTATCAGAGTTATTTGTAGGTAATCAGCTCACTTTAGGGGACAGGTTGAAATGGTAACTCCTTCTACTTCTCCACCATCTTGTCTGCGATGGTGGTACTTTGATAAGAATTGCATTAAATGTGTAGGTTGCTTTGGGTAGTAAGGACGTTTTAACAATATTTGCTCTTCCAATCCATGAGCATGGAATGCTTTTCCATTTCTCTGTGTCCTCATCAATTTCTTTTATAAGTGTTCTATAATATTCAGAGTACATATCTTTCCCCTCTTTGGTTAGGTGTTTTCCTAGGTATTTTATGGGTTTTGTTACAATTTTAAGTGGGAACAATTCCTTGATCTCTCTTTCTGCTGCTGTATTACTGGTGCATAGAAATTCATCAGATTACTGTACATTGATTTTATATCCTGGGACTGCTGAATTCATGTATTATCCAGTAATTTTTGCAGGAAGTCTTTTGGATTTTCCACATAAAGTATTATATAATCTGCAAATAGTGAGAATTTGATTTCTTTCTTGTCAATTTGGATGTCTTGCATTTCTTTTTGTTGTCTGATTGCTGAGGCTAAGTCTTTCAGTACTACGTTAAATAGTGATGGTGAATGTGTACATCCTCGTCTTGTTCCTGACCATACAGGAAAAGCTCTCAGCTTTTCTACATTGAGGATGATGTTAGCTGTGGGCATTTCATACAAGGCCTTTATGATGTTGAGGTATGTTCTCTCTATCCCAACTTTCTGGAGTGTTTTTATCAAGTATAAATGCTGTATTTTGTCAAATGCTATTTCTGCATCTATTGAGAGGACCATAAGTTTCTTATCCTTTCTTTTATTAATGTGATGTACCACATTGATTGATTTGAGAATATTGAACCAACTCTGCAGCCCAGGAATAAATCCCACTTGATCGTGGTAAATAACTCTTTTGGATTCAATTTGCTATTATCTTGCTGAGAATTTTTGCATCCATGGTCATCAGGGATATCAGCCTGTAATTCTCCATTATATGGATTCTTTGTGTGCTTTTGGAATCAAGGTAATGCTGGCCTCACAGAATGAATGAGCTTGGAAGTTTTCCTTCCATTTTTATTTTTTGGAACAGTTTGAGAATAATAGGTATTAACTCTTCTTTAATTGTTTTGTAGAATTTCCCTAGGAAACCATCTGGCTCAGGACTTTGTTTGTTGGTAGATTTTTGATTACTGATTCAATTTCTTTGGTGGTTACGGGTCTGTGAACCTTTTCTATTTCTTCCTGATTAAGCTTTTGTAATCTGTTTCTGTAAATTTGATCATTTCTTCCAGATTGTCCAGTTTGTTGGCATATAATTTTTCATAAAATATTCTTATATTTGTATTTCTGTGATGTTGGTTGTGATCTCTACTTTTCCACTTATGATTGTACTTATTTGGGTCCTTTCTCTTTTCTTTTTGATAAGTCTGGGTAGGGATTGATAAATTTTACTAATTATTTTTTAATGGATCCACCATAGCTTTATTTTTTAATTGTTTTATGTTAGTCTCCATAAAATACATCATTAGTTTTTGATGCAGTATTCCAAAATTCATTGTTTATATACAATACCCAGTACTCCATGCACTACATGCCCTCCTTAGTACCCACCACTATGCTTACCCATCCCCCCACACTTCCTCCCTTCTAAAATCCTCAGTTTGTTTCTCAGAGTCCAGTCTCTCACTTTTCTTTTCCTTCTCCTAATGTCTTCCATGGTATTCCTTATGTTCCACCAGTAAGTGAAACCATATGATAATTGGCTTTCTCTGCTTGGCTTATTTCACTTAGCATAATCTTCTCCAGTCCCATCCATGTTGATGCAAAAGTTGGGTAGTCATCCTTTCTGATGGCTGAGTAATATTCCATTGTATATAGGACCACATCTTCTTTATCCATTCATCTGTTGAAGGGTGTCTCTGCTCTTTCTACAATTTGGCTGTGGTGGACATTGTTGCTATGAACACTGAGGTGCATATGGTCCTTCTTTCACTACATCTGTATCTTTGGGGTAAATACCCAGTAGTGCAATTTCCAGGTCATAGGGTAGCTCAGTTTTTAATTTCTTATTTATTTATTTATCTATTTATTTATTCAATTTATTTATTTTCAGAAAAACAGTATTCATTATTTTTTCACCATACCCAGTGCTCCATGCAAGCCGTGCCCTCTATAATACCCACCACCTGGTACCCCAACCTCCCACTCCCCCGCCACTTCAAACCCCTCAGATTGTTTTTCAGATACCATAGTCTCTAATGGTTCACCTCCCCTTCCAATTTTTTAATTTCTTAAGGAATCTCCACAATGTTTTCCAAAGAGGCTGCACCAAGTTGCATTCCCACCAACAGTGTAGGACCAGCTAGTAGTCCTGCTAATCTATTCTACTGTTCTTTTGTTGTTGTTTGCTTGTTTCTATGTTGTGTATTTCTGCTCTTCTCTTTATTGTTTCCCTTATTCTCCTGGATTTAAACTTTATTTGCACTTTTTAGCTCCTTAAGGTATAAAGTTTGCTTGTATATATGAGCCTTTTCTTGCTTCTTGAGGGAGGCCTGTATTACAATATACTTCCCTCTTATGACTGCCTTTGCTGCATCCCAAAGGATTTTGACTGTCATGTTTCATTTTCACTTGGTTCCATGTACTTTTCAATTTCTTCTTTAATTTCCTGGTTGACCCATTAATTCTTTAGAAGGATGTTCCTTAACCACCATATGGTGTGGCCTGCCAGATTTCATCTTGTGGTTGATTTCAAGTTTCATAGCACTGTGGACTGAAACTATGCTTGGTATAAACTCAGTATTTTTGTACATGTTGAGGGCTTATTTGTGAGACAGTATGTGATCTATTCTGGAAAATGTTCCTTGTGCACTTTAAAAGAACATAGGCAGTAATCTCTTCAATATCAGCCACAGCAACTTCTTTCAAGATATGTCTCCAAAGGCAAAGGGAACAAAAGTGAGAATAAACCTTTGGGACTTCATCAAAATCAAAAGCCTCTGCACAGCAAAGGAAACAGTCAAGAAAACAAAGAGGCAACCCACAGAATGGGAGAAGATATTTGCAAATGACAGTACAGACAAAAGGTTGATATCCAGGATCTATAATGAACTCCTCAAACTCAACACACACAAAACAGATAATCATATCAAAAAATGGGCAGAAGATATGAACAGACACTTCTCCAATGAAGACATACAAATGGCTATCAGACACATGAAAAAATGTTCATCATCACTAGCCATCAGGGAGATTCAAATTAAAACCACATTGAGATATCATCTTACACTAGTTAGAATGGCCAAAATTAGCAAGACAGGAAACAATATGTGTTGGAGGGGATGTGGAGAAAGGGGAACCCTCTTCCACTGTTGGTGGGAATGCAAGTTGGTGCAGCCTCTTTGGAGAACAGTGTGGAAATTCCTCAAGAAATTAAAAATAGAGCTTCCCTATGACCCTGCAATTGCATTACTAGGTATTTACCCCAAAAATACAGATGTCATGAAAAGAAGGGCCATCTGTACCCCAATGTTTATAGCAGCAATGGCCACGGTCGCCAAACTATAGAAAGAACCAAGATGCTCTTCAATGGACGAATGAATAAGGAAGATGTGGTCCATATACACTATGGAGTATTATGCCTCCATCAGAAAGGATGAATACCCAACTTTTGTAGCAACATGGATGGGACTGGAAGAGATTATGCTGAGTGAAATAAGTCAAGCAGAGAGAGTCAATTATCATATGGTTTCACTTATTTGTGGAGCATAACAAATAGCTTGGAGGACATGGGGAGTTAGAGAGGAGAAGGGAGTTGGGGTAAATTGGAAGGGGAGGTGAATCATGAGAGACTATGGACTCTGAAAAACAATCTGAGGGGTTTGAAGTGGTGAGGGGGGTGGGATGTTGGGGTACCAGGTGGTGGGTATTATAGAGGGCACAGATTGCATGGAACACTGGGTGTGGTGAAAAAATAATGAATACTGTTATGCTGAAAATAAATAAATTTAAAAAAAGAATGTGTATTGTGCTGCTTTGGGATGAAATCTAAGTATATCTTTTTTTCTAACCATAGCACATACCCTCCCCAATGTCCATCACCTGGCTACCCCATCCCACTGCCTTCCTCCCCTCCAACAACCCTCCATTTGTTTCCTGAGATTAAGAGTCTTTTATGGTTTGTGTTGCTCTCTGGTTTTATCTTGTTTTATTTTTCCCTCTGTTCCCCTATGATACTCTGTCTTGTTTCTCAAATTCCTCTTATCAGAGAGATCATATGTCTTTCTCTGATCGACTTATTTTGTTTAACACAATACTCTCTAGTTCCATCCATGTCATTGCAAATGGCAAGATTTCGTTTTTCTTGATGGCAGCATAGTATTCCATTGTATATAAATACACCACATCTTCTTTTTTTTCCCAATTTATTTATTATCAGAAAAACATTATTCATTATTTTTTCACCACACCCAGTGCTCCATGCAAGCCGCGCCCTCCACAATACCCACCACCTGGCACCCCAACCTCCCACCCCCCCCGCCACTTCAAACCCATCAGACTGTTTTTCAGAGTCAATAGTCTCTCATGATTCACCTCCCCTTCCAATTTACCCAAATTCCCTACTCCTCTCTAACGCCCCTTGTCCTCCATGCTATTGGTTATGCTCCACAAATGAGTGAAACCATATGATCATTGACTCTCTCTGCTTGACTGATTTCACTCAGGATAATCTCTTCCAGTCCCATCCATGTTGCTACAAAAGTTGGATATTCGTCCTTTCTGTTGGAGGCATAATACTCCATAGTGTATATGGACCACATCTTCCTTATCCATTCATCCGTTGAAGGGCATCTTGGTTCTTTCCATAGTTTGGCGACCGTGGCCATTGCTGCTATAAACAATGGGGTACAGATGGCCCTTCTTTTCACGACATCTGTATCTTTGGGGTAAATACCCAGGAGTGCAATTGCAGGGTCGTAGGGAAGCTCTATTTTTAATTTCTTGAGGAACCTCCACACTGTTCTCCAAAGAGGCTGCACCAACTTGCATTCCCACCAACAGTGTAAGAGGGTTACCCTTTCTCCACATCCTCTCCAACACATGTTGTTTCCTGTTTTGTTAATTTTGGCCATTCTAACTGGTGTAAGGTGATATCTCAATGTGGTTTTTTTTTTTTTTAAAGATTTTTTAATTTTATTTTATTTATTTGAGAGAGAGAGACAGTGAGAGAGAGAATGAGCGAGGAGAAGGTCAGAGAGCGAAGCAGACTCCCCATGGAGCTGGGAGCCTGATGTGGGACTCGATCCGGGACTCCAGGATCACGCCCTGAGCCGGAGGCAGTCGTTTAACCAACTGCGCCACCCAGGCGTCCCTCTCAATGTGGTTTTAATTTGAATCTCCCTGAGGGCTAATGATGATGAGCATTTTTTCATGTGTCTGATAGCCATTTGTATGTCTTGATTGGAGAAGTGTCTGTTCATATCTTCTGCCCATTTTTTTGATATGATTATGTGTTTTGTGTGTGTTGAGTTTGAGGAGTTCATTATAGATCCTGGATATCAACCTTTTGTCTGTACTGTCATTTGCAAATATCTTCTCCCATTCCGTGGGTTGCCTCTTTGTTTTTTTGACTGTTTCCTTTGCTGTGCAGAAGCTTTTGATTTTGATGAAGTCCCAGAAGTTTATTTTCGCTTTTGTTTCCTTTGCCTTTGGAGACGTATTTTGAAAGAAGTTGCTGTGGCTGATATCAAAGAGATTACTGCCTATGT
Source organism: Neogale vison (assembly GCF_020171115.1). Classification (NCBI taxonomy): domain Eukaryota; kingdom Metazoa; phylum Chordata; class Mammalia; order Carnivora; family Mustelidae; genus Neogale; species Neogale vison. The sequence goes on from NC_058105.1 coordinate 66,350,893, forward strand.
TCTCCTCTAAGATTCTGATAGATTCCTGTCTCACGTTGAGGTCTTTTATCCATTTTGAGTTGATCTTTGTGTACGGTGTAAGAGAATGGTCGAGTTTCATTCTTCTACATATAGCTGTCCAGTTTTCCCAGCACCATTTATTGAAGAGACTGTCTTTTTTCCACTGTATATTTTTTCCTGTTTTGTCGAAGATTAATTGACCATAGAGTTGAGGGTCAATATCAGGGCTCTCTACTCTGTTCCACTGGTCTATGTGTCTGTTTTTATGCCAGTACCATGCTGTCTTGGTGATCACAGCTTTGTAATAAAGCTTGAAATCAGGTAAGGTGATGCCGCCAGCTTTATTTTTGTTTTTCAACATTTCCTTAGCGATTTGGGGTCTCTTCTGATTCCATACAAATTTTTGGATTATTTGCTCCAGCTCTTTGAAGAATGCCAGGGGAATTTTGATCGGAATGGCATTAAAAGTATAGATTGCTCTAGGCAGTATAGACATTTTAACAATGTTTATTCTTCCGATCCAAGAGCATGGAATGGTCTTCCATCTTTCTGTGTCTTCTTCAATTTATTTCATGAGTGTTCTATAGTTCCTCAAGTATAGATCCTTTACCTCTTTAGTTAGGTTTATTCCCAGGTATCTTATGGTTCTTGGTGCTCTAGTAAATGGAATCGATTCTCTAATTTCCCTTTCTGTATTTTCATTGTTAGTGTATAAGAAAGCCACTGATTTCTGCACATTGACTTTGTATCCTGCCACGCTGCTGAATTGCTGTATGAGTTCTAGTAGTTTGGGGGTGGAGTCTTTTGGGGTTTCCTTATAAAGATTTATTCCATCTGCGAAGAGAGAGAGTTTGACTTCTTCATTACCAATTTGGATACCTTTTATTTCTCTCTGTTGTCTGATTGCTGTTGCTAGGACTTCTAATACTATGTTGAACAAGAGTGGTGAAAGTGGGCATCCTTGTCTTGTTCCTGATCTCAACGGGAAGGCTGCAAGCTTTTTCCCATTGAGGATGATATTTGCTGTGGGTCTTTCATAGATAGATTTGATGAGGTTCATGAATGTTCCCTCTATCCCTATTCTTTGAAGCGTTTTAATCAGGAACGGATGCTGGATTTTGTCAAATGCTTTTTCTGCATCAATTGAGAGGACCATGTGGTTCTTCTCTCTTCTCATATTAATTTGTTGTATCACATTGATTGATTTACGAATGTTGAACCATCCTTGTAGCCCAGGGATGAATCCCACCTGATCATGTTGGATAATCTTTTTAATGTGTTGTTGGATCCTGTTGGCTAGGATCTTGTTGAGAATCTTAGCATCCATATTCATCAGTGATATTGGTCTGAAATTCTCCTTTTTGGTATGGTCCTTGCCTAGTTTGGTGATCAGGGTAATGCTGGCTTCATAGAAAGAGTCTGGAAATTTTCCTTCTGCTTCAATTTTTTTGAAACAGCTTCAGGAGAATAGGTGTTATTTCTTCTTGGAAGGTTTGGTAGAATTCCCCAGGGAATCCGTCAGGTCCTGGGCTCTTGTTTTTTGGGAGGTTTTTGATCACTGCTTCAATCTCGTTATTAGATATCGGTCTATTCAGGTTGTCGATTTCTTCCTGGTTCAATTTTGGTAGTTTATATTTTTCCAGGAATGCATCCATTTCATCTAGGTTGCTAAGCTTATTGGCATATAACTGTTCGTAATAACTTCTGATGATTGTTTCTACTTCCTTGGCGTTAGTTGTGATCTCTCCCTTTTCATTCATAATTTTATGAATTTGGGATTTCTCTCTTTTGTTTCGGATTAGTGTAGCCAGTGGCTTATCGATTTTATTGATTCTTTCAAAAAACCAGCTTCTAGTTTCATTGATACGTTCTACTGTATCTCTGGTTTCTCCCTCATTGATCTCAGCTCTAATCTTGATGATTTCCCTTCTTATGTGTGGAGTTGGTTTGATTTGTTGTTGATCCTCCAGTTCTTTAAGGTGTAGAGACAGCTGGTGTGTTCTGGATTTTTCAATTTTTTTGAGCAAGGCTTGGATGGCTATATATTTTCCCCTTCGGACCGCCTTTGCTGTATCCCATAGGTTTTGGACCGAAGTGTCTTCATTCTCATTGGTTTCCATGAATTGTTTCAGTTCTTCTTTGATCTCCTGGTTGATCCAAGCATTCTTAAGCAAGGTGGTCTTTAGCTTCCAGGTGTTTGAGTTCCTTCGGAACTTTTCCTTGTGATTGAGCTCCAGTTTCAAAGCATTGTGATCTGAGAATATGCAGGGAATAATCTCAGTCTTTTGGTATCGGCTGAGTCCTGATTTGTGACCCAGTATGTGGTCTATTCTGGAGAAGGTTCCATGTGCACTTGAGAAGAATGAGTATTCTGCTGTTTTAGGGTGGAATGTTCTGTATATATCTATGAGGTCCATCTGGTCCAATGTGTCATTCAATGCTCTTGTTTCTTTGTTGAGTTTCTGCTTCGATGATCTGTCTAATTCTGAAAGAGGCGTGTTAAGATCACCTACGATTAGTGTATTCATATCAATATGACTCTTTATCTTGATTAACAGTTTTCTTAAGTAATTGGCTGCTCCCATATTGGGAGCATAGATATTTACAATTGTTAGATCATCTTGGTGGATAGTCCCTTTAAGGATTATGTAGTGTCCTTCTGTATCTCTGACTACAGTCTTTAGTTTGAAGTCTAATTTATCTGATATGAGAATTGCTACCCCAGCCCTCTTTGGAGTCCCATTGGCATGAAAGATGCTTCTCCACCCCTTCACTTTCAGTCTGCGTGTATCTTTAGGTTCAAAATGGGTCTCTTGTAGACAGCATATGGATGGGTCCTGTCGTTTTATCCAATCTGCAACCCTGTGCCGTTTTATGGGTGCATTTAGGCCATTCACATTGAGAGTGATTATTGATAGATACGTTTTTATTGACATCGAGTTACCTTTGAAGTCTTTCTTTCTGTAGACTGTCTCTATATTTCTGTTCAATGCTATTCTTGGGATTTTTCCTCTTTTATAGAACCCCCCTTAATATTTCCTGCAGTATCGGCTTGGTGGTTGCATAGTCTTTTAAGCCTTGCCGGTCTTGGAAACTCTTTCTCTCTCCATCCATTTTGAATGTCAGTCTTGCTGGATAAAGTATTCTTGGCTGCATGTTCTTCTCATTTAGTGCCCTGAATATATCTTGCCAGCCTCTTCTGGCTTGCCAGGTCTCTGTGGACAGGTCTGACGTTATTCTGATGGGCTTCCCTCTGTAAGTAAGGAGCCTCTTTGCCCTGGCAGCTTTCAAGAGATTATACCTACAATTATAATTTCTCAATTTGACTATCAGGTGTCGTGATGTTTTTTTGGAGTGTATAATCTTGGGTTGAGACCGTTCAGCCTCTAGTACATGAACGCTGGTTTCATTCGCGAGATTCGGAAAATTTTCATGAAGGACTTGTTCCACGATATCTTCTAGACTTCTTTCTTTCTCCTCCCCTTCAGGAATTCCAATAATTCTGACGTTGGAACGCTTCATGGCATCATTTATTTCCCTAATTCTGCTTTCGTGGGATCTAAGCTGTTTTTTCCAGGCTTCCTCCTGATCCTTTCTCTCTATCTGTTTGTCTTCCAGATCACTAATTCTATCTTCTGTCTCAGTTACCCTAGCTTTGAGAGAGTTTAGATTGGATTGGAACTCATTGAGAGCATTGTGAACCTCCTCCCTGGTAGTTTTAAGCTCCGCCCTAACATTGTGAACATCCTGTCTGGTCGCTTTCAGTTTGGCCCTAATCAATTCTGTTTGGTCATCCATGGCTTTCTCCAACCTAGCTATTGCCTGGATAATTGTTAGCCTGAATTCTCTTTCCGACATATTGTCTATGTTGATAGCCGTTAGCTCTATTGCAGAAGGTCCATCCTCTGTATTTTTCTTCTGTTGGGCATTCCTCCTCCTAGTCATTTTGGTGGGAGAAGACTGAACAGATGTAGCTGGATGTATCAACTCTGGTGCAGTCAAGGTGCACCCTGGAACACTTCCTGATCTCCGTCTCAGCGAGAAGCCTCAGTCTGGGTGCAGAAGCTGAATAAATTCCCCCTTGGACGCTGGCAGTGCAGATTCCAAGTTGCAGACCCTGGGGGCGCAGGATCTTTTGCTCGTCCCCAAAGCCAAGGCAGTGGCGGCTGTCTGGGAGCTCCTGACCGCCAGAGATTTTCCAAGCAGCGATCGCACACTGAGATTTTGCCGCCGGCCCGGGCTGGGAGTGCCCGGCTTGCGCGCACCTCTTTTCAGAGGCGGCTGTGGGTCGGGCGCGCGTCTGGGGCACTGAGAACGGGGCGCTGGTCCGTAAGCCCCAGGCTGGGCTTTTGCGCGCCTCTGTCCGGGGAAGAGTTTTGCGCGCACTCGGCTTAGACTTTGAAACAATGGTGCGGGTCAAGAAGCGCCCCAGGGCCTTAGAAACCCAGGAGAGCTGGAGCGACGTGCGCGCATCTCAAACTTTGTGGTAGGGCTAGCGCGTGTTCTGCAGACCGGCGCAGCTCCCATCCCCTCACAGGAGCCGGAACCCCCGCGCTCTGGGGCGCGCTGGCGGCTTAGGGACCAGGAGCCAGTTTCTCCGCCGCACTCTCTCTGCCCCCGTGCTGGGGAGGCCGTCTGGGACCGGGGACTTAAGCCCCTGTCCCTAGCCACCCTGATTCCCACAATTTGCCCCCGCGATCCTTTGCTCTTTTGGAGTGCTTTCAACCAGTCTCCAAGTTAATTCTGGTCCCCAGACGCAGGGCACTCTCGCTCGTATCGGGGTATTACTTTTGCACTGGTCGCCTCTGGTGGCTCCCTCCCCCTTTTGTTTATCTTCTGATATCAGTCCGCCGTTCCCATTCCGCTTTCCTGCTCACTGGCGTCTTCTGCCCCTGTAGAGATCCAGACGTGTATAATTCTGATCTCAGGCTGATTTCATGGGTGATCAGAGTTCTTTGGTAGGTAATCAGCTCACTTTGGGGTACCAGCTGAAAAGACGCCTCTTCCTAGTACCCCGCCATCTTGTCCCCCCCCACACCACATCTTCTTTATGCATTCATCTGTTAATGGACATCTAGGTTCTTTCCATCGTTTGGCTACTGTGGACATTGCTGCTATAAACATTCAGGTGCACCTGCCCCTTCGGATCACTACATTAGTATGCTTACAGTAAATACCCACCCAGTAGTGCTATTGCTGTGTCCTAGAGTAGCTCTATTTTCCACTCTTTGAGGAATCTCCATACTGCTTTCCAGAGTGGCTACACCAGCTTGCATTCCCACCAACAGTATAGGAGTATTCCCTCTCTCTGCATCCTTGCCAACACCTGTAGTTTCCTGATTTTACCCATTCTCACTGGTGTGAGGTGGTGTCTCACTGTGACTTTGATTTGTATTTACCTGATGGTGAGTGATGTTGAGCACATTTTTCATATATCTGTAGGCCATTTGGATGTCCTCTTTGCAGAAATGTCTGTTCATATCTTCTGCCCCTTTCTTCTTTTTTTAAAAGATTTTATTTATTTATTTGACAGACAGAGATCACAAGTAGGCAGAGAGGCAGGCAGAGAAAGGAAAGGAAGCAGGTTCCCTGCTGATCAGAGAGCCCAATGCAGGGCTCGATCCCAGGACCCTGGGATCATGACCTGAGCCAAAGGCAGAGGCTTAACCCACTGAGCCACACAGGCGCCCCTCTTCTGCCCCTTTCTTGATTGGATTATTTGTTTTTTGGGTTTTGAGTTTGATAAGTTCCTTATAGATTTTGGATAGTAGCCCTTTATCTAATTGGTCATTTCCAAATATCTTCTTCCATTTTGTCAGTTGTCTTTTGGTTTTGTTGACTCCTTCCTTTGCTGTGCAAAAGCTTTTGATCTTGACGAAGTCTCATGAGTTCATTTTTACCCTTACTTCCCTTGCCTTTGACAATGTTTCTAGGAAGAAGTTGCTGCCACTGAGGTCAAAGAGATTGATGCCTTTGTTCTCCTCAAGAATTTTGGTGGATTCCTGTCTCACATTGAGGTCCTTCAACCATTTTGGGTCTATTTTCATGTGTGGAGTAAGGAAATGGTCCAATTTTATTTTTCTGCAGACAGCATGTGGCTGTCTAATTTTCCCAACACCATTTGTTGAAGAGGCTGTCTTTTTTCCATTGGACATTCCTTCCTGCTTTGTCAAAGATTAGTTGACTATAGAGTTGAGGGTCTACTTCTGGGCTCTCTATTCTGTTCCATTGATCTATGTGTCTGTTTTTGTGCCAGTACCATACTGTCTTGATGATGACAGCTTTGTAATAGAGCTTGAAGTCTGGAATTGTGATGCCACCAAATTGGGTTTTCTATTTCAACATTCCTCTGCCTATTCATGGTCTTTCCTGGTTCCATATATATTTTATTCAATCTCTTGAAAAAAAGTTGATGGTATTTTAGTAGTGATTGCATTAAATATGTAGATTGCTCTAGACAGAATAAACATTTTCACAAATTTGTTCTTCCAATCCATGAGCATCGAATGTATTTCCATTTCTTTCTGTCTTCCTCAATTTCTTTCATGAGTACTTTATAGTATTCTGAATACAGATTCTTCGTCTCTTTAGTTAGGTTTATTCCTAGGTATTTTATAGTTTTGGGTGCAATTATAAATGGGATCGACTCCTTAATTTCTCTTTCTTCTGTCTTGCTGTTGTATAGAAATGAGACTGATTTCTGTGCATTGATTTTATATCCTCACACTTTAATGAGTTACTATATAGGTTCTAGGAGTTTTGGAGTGGAGTCCTTTGTGTTTTTCACATAAAATATCATATCATCTGCAAAGTGTGAGAGTTTGCCTTCTTCTTTGCCAATTCAGATGCTTTTTATTTCTTTTTATTGTCTGATCACTGAGGCTAGGACTTCTACTACTGTGTTGAATAGCATTGGTGATGGAGGAGAACCCTGCCAAGTTCCTGACCTTACCAGAAAAGCTCTCAGTTTTTGCCCATTGAGAATGATACTCGCTGTGAATTTTTCATAGATGGCTTTGATGATATTGAGGTATATACCCTCTATACATACACTGTGAGTAGTTTTGATCAAGAAAGGATGGTATACTTTGTCAAATGCTTTTTCAGCATCAATTGAGAGTATCATATGGTTCTTGTTCTTTCTTTGATTAATGTATTGTATCACATTGATTGATTTGCAGATGTTGAGCCAATCTTGCAGCTCAGTGATAAATCTCACTTGGTTATGGTGAATCATCCCTTTAATGTACTGTTGGATCCTATTGGCTAGTATTTTGGCGAGTATATTTGCATCCTTGTTCATCTAGGATATTGGTCTGTGACTCTCCAATTTTTTAAAAAAAGATTTTTATTTATTTATTTGTCAGAGAGAGAGCAGAAGCATGGAGAACTGCAGGCAGAACAGACAGAGCAGGCAAAGGGAGAAGCAGGCTCCCTGCTGAACAGGGAGCCCAATGTGGGACTCAATCCCAAGAGCCTGGGATCATGACCTGAGCTTAAGTCAGATGCTTATCCAACTGAGCTACCCAGCCATCCCTGTAATCCTCCTTTTTGATGGGGTATTTTTCTGGTTTTTGGATCAAGGTAATGCTGACCTCATAAGATGAGTTTGGAAGCTTTTCTTCCATTTCTATTTTTTTAGAACAGTTTCAGGAGAATATGTATTAATTCTTCTTTAAATGTTCGGTAGAATTTCTCTGGGAAGCCATCTGCCCCAGGGATCTTATTTTTGGGGATATTATTTTTAAAAAGATTTTATTTATTTATTTGACACACAGAGAGAGACAGTGAGAGAGGGAACACAAGCAGGGGGAGTGGGAGAGGTAGAATCAAGCTCCCTGCTGAGCAGGGTTTGACTCTAGGATCATGACCTGAGATGAAGATGCTTAACAGCTAAGCCACCCAAGCACCCTTTTGGGATTTTTTAAGGGTCCTAGGGATGTTTATTTATTTATTTTTTTAATTAAATTTATTTTCAGCATAACAATATTCTTTATTTTTTCACCACACCCAGTGCTCCATGCAATCCGTGCCCTCTATAATACCCACCACCTCGTACCCCAACCTCCCACCCCCCCTGCCACTTCAAACCCCTCAGATTGTTTTTCAGAGACCAAATATTTGATGACTGTTTCAATCTTCTTAATGGTTTGGGTCTGTTCAGGTTTTATATTTCTTCTTGGTTCAGTTTTGGTATTTATATGTCTCTAGGAATGCATCCATTTCTTCCAGATTGTCTAATTTGCTGGTGTTTAGTGGCTCATAATATGTTCTTCTAATTGTTTGTATTTCTTTGGTGTTTTTTATGATATCTCCTCTTTCATTCATGATTTTATTAATTTGCATCTTTTCTATTTTCTTTTTTATAAATTTGGCCAGGGGTTTATCTCTCAGGACCTCCTTTACTGTGTCCCAAAGACTTTGAACAGTTGTATTTTCATTTCATTTGTCTCTATGAATTTTTTCAATTCTTCTTTAATTTCCTGGTTGACCCATTAATTCTTTGGTAGGATGCTCTTTAGCCTCTATGTACTTGAGTTCTTTTCAACTTTCCTCTTGTGGTTGAGTTCTAGTTTCAAAGCACTGTGGTCTAACAATATGCAGGGAATGATCCCAGTCTTTTGGTACCAGTTTTGACCTGATTTGTGACAAGTGATTTGATCTATTCTGGAGAATGTGGCATGTGCACTAGAGAAGAATGTGTTTTCTGTTGCTTTGTGATGGAATGTTCTGAGTATATCTGTGATGTTCATCTGGTCCAGTGTGTCATTTAAAGCCTTTATTTGCTTGTTGATCTTTTGCTTAGATCATCTGTCCATTTCTGGGTGGGGGGTGTTGATGTCCCCTACTATTATTGTAGTAATGTTGATGTTTTTCTTTGATTTTGTTATTAATTGGTTTATATAGTTGGTTGCTCCCATGTAAGGGGTATATATATTCAAAATTGTTAGACCTTGTTGGACAGACCCTTTAAGTATGATATAGTGTCCTTCCTTATTTCTTATTATAGACTTTGGCTTAAAACCTAATTTGTCTGACATAAGGATTGCCACCCCAGCTTTCTTTTGATGTCCATTAGTATAGTAAATTGTTTTCCACCCCCTCACTTTAAATCTGGAGGTTTCTTTGGGTCTAAAATGAGTCTCTTGCAGACAGCATGTTGATGGGTCTTGTTTTTGTTTTTGTTTTTTGTTTTTATCCATTCTGATACACTGTGTCTTTTGATTGGGGCATTTATCCCACTTACATTCAGGGTAACTATTGAAAGATAGGAATTTATTGCCATCGTATTGCCTGTAAGGGGACTGTTACTGTATATTATCTGTGTTTCTTTCTTGTCTCTTCCTTTTAGTCTCTCTCTTTGCTTAGACGGGTCCTCTACCCCTTTCAGTATTTCCTGTAGTGCTGGTTTGGTGTTTGCAAATTCTTTTAATTTTTGTTTGTCCTGGAAGCTTTTTATGTCTCCTTCTATTTTTAATGACAGCCTCACTGGATATAGTAATTTTTGGTACACATTTTTCTTGTTTAGTGTGCAGAATATATCATGCCAGTCCTTTCTGACCTGCCAGGTCTCTGTGGATAGGTTTGCTGCCAATTGAATATTTCTACCATTGTAGGTTACAGACCTCTTGTCCCAAGCTGCTTTCAGGATTTTCTCTTTGTCTCTGGGACTTGTACGTTTCACTATTAGATGATGGGGTGTTGACTATTTTTATTGATTTTGAGGGGAGTTCTCTGTGTCTCCTGGATTTTGATACTTGTTCCCTTTGCCAACAAGGGAAGTTCTCTGCTATCATTAACTCCAACAAACCTTCTGCCTCCCTCTCTTCTTCTTGGACCCCAATTATTCTAATATTGTTTCATCTTATGGTATCACTTATCTCTCAAGTTCCCCCTCGTGAGTAGTTGTTTATCTCTTTTTCTCAGCTTCTTTATTCTTCATCATTTGGTTTTCTATATCACTAATTCTCTCTTTTGCCTCATTTATCTTAATAGGAGGAGCCTCAGTTTTTTATTGTAATAAAAAATGACTAAGCACTCCCTGCTTAGTCTCATTACTAGAATTTTTGGATTTTTACTTGATTAAATTTTCATTCTTTTATTTCTCCAGAAAGGGATTTTATTTCTTCATAAACAGATCCTCTAGTATCTTCTATGGTTTTCTCCCAAGCCCAGATATCATCTTTTTAATCACCATTCTGAACTCTAGTTCTGACATCTTACTAATGTCCATATTGATTAGGTCCCTGACTCTGTTTTGTTTTATTGTTTGTTTGTTTTGTTTTGTTTTGAAGTGAGTTTTTCCACCTTGGCATTTTGTCCAGAGAAGAATAGATGGATGGATGTGCTTCCTGATCTTTGGGTGGAGGGGCCCATATCAGTGATTCTTAAAGGTATTTGCCCAAGGCAGAATTGCATTGCCCTTGACGGGGGTCAGGCTAATCAATCTGCTGGGGTTTGCTCTTGGTAGCTTTTTTTCCCCTGAATGGTCTCCATACTGCTTTGGAGGATGAAAATGGAAATGGAAGCCTCCCAATCTTTGACTCAGAGGAGGTGAGAGCTTGGGCCCTACTCCTCAGTATACCCTCAGAGAAAATTTGTCAAACACTCCCATCTCTCTGGTCTCCAGCCATCCTCAGTGCTCACCTGGCCTGTGACTGAGCATTTCTCTCTCTGGCACATGGCTCTCTTTGGAGTCTCCAAACCCAGCAGATTCCTACAGTGTGCTCCCATGCTCTTCCTCCAGGTGGAGGAAGGGGGGGTCTCCCAGTATCTCTCAATCGTGGGGTCCCTACTTGAAGAGCACTTGCCCAGTTGTACTTTGGATCATGGTTTGAGGTAACCCCAAGCTGAGACCCCACTCTTTGGCTCAGTCTATGCAGCTGGCTTCCCTGCTCTGATACCTGGGAGGTCTGCCATACTCAGGCCTCCCCGATCTTTCTGTGACCCTGTGGGTCCTGAGGCCACACTGTCCCAGTGAGTGGTCCACTCCCTGCTTAGTCTCTGGAGTGACATCCCTCAGTGGCACAGACTTGTAAAAGTTCCAATTTTGTGCTCCACTGCTCTATCATTTGCTAGGAGCCAGCCCCACCCCCACAGTCTATCTTCCTGTATATTACTTCAGGTTCAATTCTTCACACATCCTAGTTTCCAGAAAGTGGTTTCTCTTCTGTCAAATAAATAAACAAAATCTAAAAAAAAAATCTAGTTTGATATAGGCATGGCTACTCTGGCTTTCTTTTGATATCCATTAGCATGTTAGACCGTTCTGTATCCCCTCACTTTCCATCTGCAAGTGTCTTTAGGTCTAAAATGCATCTCTTGTAGGCACCATTTAAATGGGTCTTGGGTTTGGGTTTTTTTTTTCCATTACGATAGCCTATATCTTTTGATTGAAGCATTTAGTCCATTTACATTCAGAGTGTTTATTGAAAGATATGAATTTAGTGCCATTGTTTTACTGCAAAACTGATGTTTCTAGTGATGTTCTCTGTTCTTTTCTAGTTTTTTTCTTTCAGACTTTTTCCCCTCTCAAAGAGTTCCCTTTAATATTTCTTGCAGGGTTGTTTTAGTAGTCATGAACTCCTTTAGTTTTTGTTTGTCTGGGAATCTCTATCTCTCTTTCTAGTCTGAATGATAGATTTGCTGGATGAAGTATTTGTGGCTGCCTAGTTTTTTTGCATTCAGCTTGTTGAATATATGCTGCCACTGTCATCTGGCCTGCCAAGTTTCTGTGGACCAATTTGCTGCAACATTATCTGTCTTCCCTTCTAGGTTAAGGACTCTTTTTCCCTTGTTGCTTTCAGGATTCTTTCCTTGTCTGTGTATTTTATGAATTTGACTTTGGAATGTCTTGGTGATGGTTGGCTTTTGTTGAATTTAAGGGGAGTTCTTTGTTCTTCTCAGATTTTGATGTCTATTTCCTTCCCCAGATTGGGGAAGTTTTCAGCTACAGTTTGCTTCAATAAACCTTTTGTCACTTTTTCTTTGTCTTCTTCTTCTGGGACTCCTTTGCTACAAATGTTACTCCATTTTAATAAGTTACTTAGTTTCATACACTTACCTTCATGATCCATTAGCTTTGTTTCCCTCCTCCTTTAGCTTCATTATTTTCCATAATTTTTTCTTTTTCATCACTGGTTCATGCATTGGCTTAATCTATCCTGTGTTTATGGCATCCATTCAGGTTTGCATCTCAGCTATAGCATTTTTAATTCTGGTCTGACTAGATTTTAATTCTTTTACATCTTCAGTAAGATATTTTCAAGTGTCTTCTTTGCTTTTTTCAGGCCCAGCTAGTATCCTTGTAATTGTTTTAAAATCTATTTCAGGGCGCCTGGCTGGCTCAATTGGTTAAATGTCTGCCTTTAGCTCAGGTCATGATCTCTGTTTTAATGTTTATTTTGTTTGATATCAGTATTGCTATGCTAGTTTTCTTTTCACTTCTATTACATGATAAATGTTCTCCCACCCTTTCAATCTTTCACCCATTCACTTTCAATCTGCATGTTTCTTTAGGTCTGAAGTGAGTCTTTTGTACATAGCATATAAATGTGTATTATTTATTTATTTAAAAGGTTTTCATTGAATTTTCAGTTAGTTAACATGCAGTGTAATATTCGTTTCAGGTGTACTATATCATGATTCAACAATTTCATACATCACCCTGTGCTCATCTCAAGTATACTCCTTTAGCCCTATCACCTATTAACCAATCCTCCCCACTGACCTCCTCTCTGGTAACCATCAATCAGTTTGTTCTCTTTAAATAAAAGTTTGCCTCTCTCTCTCTCTGTTTTTTCCCTTATGCATCTTTAACTTATTTCTTACATTCCACATAAGAGTGCAATGATACAGAGTGTTCTTTTCGTTCAATTAGTCACCTATGTCTTTTAATTGGAGCACTTAGTCCATTTAGATTCAAAGTAATTCTTGGCAGATACGTACTTATTGACATTTTGTTACTTGTTTTTGGTTGTTTTTGTAGTTCTCTGTTTCTTTCTGTCTCGCCCTTTCCCTTGTGGTGTGATCATATTCATTTGTGATATGCTTGGATTTCCATCTTTTTATTTTTTGTATATGTATTATAGACTTTTTATTTGTGGTTGCTTTTAGGTTGATATACATCATCCTGTGTATATAGCAGTCTATATTAAGTTGTTGGTTGCTTATATTTGAACACGTTCTGAAAGCATTAAATCTTTACCCCACATTTAAAATCTACACCACATTTTATATATACAATGTCATATTCCATCCTTTTATTTTGTGGATCTTCTTACTAGTTATTATAGATATAATAGCTTTTACTGCTTTTGTGCTTTACCCTCTGTGTTGATTTCATATGTAATTAATCGTCTAATTTTATTATGTTTCTATTTAACTGAATTTTTTCCCTGTCCTGATTTTCCTACGTTTTATTTTGGCCTCTTTCCCCACTCAAAGTATTTCCTTTAACATTTCTTATGAGGCTGGTTTAGTGATGATAAACTCCTGTAAATTTTGTTTGTCGGGAGAACTCTTTACCTCTCTTCTATTCTGAGTCATAGTTTTGCTGGTTAGAATATTCTTGGTTACTGCTATTTGTTTGTTTCTTTGTTTGTTTGTTTGTTTCCCTTTCATCACCTTGCATATATCCTGCCATTCCCTTATGGAAAAATTTCTGCTAAAAAATCAGCTGATTGCCTTATGTGGTTTCCTTTGTATACAATTGTTTTCTTTTCCCTTTCTGCTTTAAAAATTCTCTATCACTACTTTTTTGGCCATTTAATTTATATGTCTTCGCGTGGACCTGTTTGAGTTTATCTTGTGGATTCTCTGTGCCTTCTGTATTTGAATGTCTTTTCACTTTACTAGAATAGGGACATTTTCAGCTATTATTTCTTCAAATAAATTTTATCCACCTTTTTTCTATTCTTCTTCTGAGATCCCAATAATGAGGTTATTATGCTCTATGATGTTGCTGATTTCCCTTAACTTATTGTTATTTTTTATTATTCTTTTTTTCTTTTTGTTGTTCAGCTTGGTTACTTTCCAGTACTGCTTTCCAGCTCACTGTTTCTTGTCCTTCATTTAAACTATTATTGAGTTCGTCCAGAATATTTTTTATTTCATCTAATGATTTCATCATCTTTGATTGGTTCTTTTTTTAACATTTTCTATCTCTTTTTTGAAGTTCTCATTGAGATTCTCCACTCTTATCTCAAGTTCAATAAGTATATTATGACCAGTAGTTTGAATTCTCTATTGGTCATAATGTTTATCTCTGTTTCATTTAGCTATTTTGCTGTGATTGTGTTCTGTTCCCTCATTTCAGACATATTCCTCTGTGTCCCCATTTTGTCTAACTCTCAGGTTTGTTTCTATGTATTAAGAAATTGAGCTATGGAGGCACCTGGGTGGCTCAGTGGGTTAAGCCTCTGCCTTTGGCTTAGGGCATGATCTCAGGGCCCTGCGATCAAGCCCCACAATGGGCTCTCTGCTCAGCAGGGAGCCTGCTTCCACCTCTCTATCCCGCCTCTCTGCATTACATGCAAACTCTCTCTCTGTCAAATAAAGAAATAAAATCTAAAAAAAATTGAGCTGAAAGTCTTGCTCTTTTTTTGCAGTTTTTTATAGTCTTCTATTTATTTTATTAATTTTAATTTATATTTTATTTATTTTCAGCGTAACAGTATTCATTATTTTTGCATCACACCCAGTGCTCCATGCAATCCATGCCCTCTATAATACCCACCACCTATTACCCCGACCTCCCATCCCCAACCCTTTCAAAACCCTCAGATTGTTTTTCAGAGTCTATAGTCTCTCATGGTTCTCCTCCCCTTCCAATTTCCCTCCACTCCCTTCTCCTCTCTAACTCCCCATGTCCACCATGCTGTATGTTATGCTCCACAAATAAGTGAAACCATATGATAATTGACTATCTCTGCTTGACTTATTTCACTCAGCATAATCTCTTCCAGTCCCATCCATGTTGCTACAAAAGTTGGTATTCGTCCATTCTGATGGAGGCATATATTCCATAGTGTATATGGACCACATCTTCCTTATCCATTCGTCCATTGAAGGGCATCTTGGTTCTTTCCACAGTTTGGCAACCGTGGCCATTGCTGCTATAAACATTGAGGTACAGCTGTCCCTTCTTTTCACTACATCTGTATCTTTGGGGTAAATACCCAGGAGTGCAATTGCAGGATCATAGGGAAGCTCTATTTTTAATTTCTTGAAAAATCTCCACACTGTTCTCCAAAGAGGCTGCAACAACTTGCATTCCCACCAACAGTGGAAGAAAATTACCCTTTCTCTACATTCCCTCCAACACATGTTGTTTCCTATCTTGCTAATTTTGGCCATTCTAACTGGTGTAAGGTGATATCTCAATGTGGTTTTAATTTGAAACTCTCTGAGGGCTAGTGATGATGAACATTTTTTCATGTGTCTGATAGCCATTTGTATGTATTCATTGGAGAAGTGTCTGTTCATATCTTCTGCCCATTTTTTGATATGATTGTCTGTTTTGTGCGTGTTGAGTTTGAGGAGTTCTTTATAGATCCTGGATATCAACCTTTTGTCTGTACTGTCATTTGCAAATATCTTCTCCCATTCATGGGTTGCCTCTTTGTTTTTTTGACTGTTTCCTTTGCTGTGCAGAAGCTTTTGATTTTGATGAAGTCCCAAAATTTATTTTCACTTTTGTTTTTTTTGCCTTTGGAGACATATCTTGAAAGAAGTTGCTATGGCTGATATCGAAGAGATTACTGCCTATGTTCTCCTCTAGGATTCTGATGGATTCCTGTCTCACGTTGAGGACTTTTATCCATTTTGAGTTTATTTTTGTGTATGGTGTAAGAGAATGGTCAAGTTTCATTCTTCTACATATAGCTGTCCAGTTTTCCCAGCACCATTTATTAAAGAGACTGTCTTTTTTTCCACTGGATATTTTTTCCTGTTTTGTCGAAGATTATTTCCACATAGAGTTGAGGTTCCATATCTGGGCTCTCTACTCTGGTCCACTGGCCTATGTGTCTGTTTTTATGCCAGTACCATGCTGTCTTGTTGATCACAGCTTTGTAGTAAAGCTTGAAATCAGGTAACGTGATGCCCCCAGTTTTATTTTTGTATTTCAACATATCCTTAGCGATTCGGGGTCTCTTCTGATTCCATACAAATTTTAGGATTATTTGCTCCAGCTCTTTGAAGAATGCTGGTGGAATTTTGATTAGAATGGCATTTAAAGTATAGATTGCTCTAGGCAGTATAGACATTTTAACAATGTTTATTCTTCCGATCCAAGAGCATGGAATAGTCTTCCATCTTTATGTGTCTTCTTCAATTTCTTTCATGAGTGTTCTGTAGTTCCTCGAATACAGATCCTTTAACTCTTTAATTAGGTTTATTCCCAGGTATCTTATGGTTCTTGGTGCTATAGTAAATGGAATCAATTCTCTAATTTCCCTTTCTGTACTTTCATTGTTAGTGTATAAGAAAGCCACTGATTTCTGTACATTGACCTTGTATCCTGCCACATTGCTAAACTGTGGTATGAGATCTAGTAGTTTGGGTGTGGAGTCTTTTGGGTTTTCGATATAAAGAATCATGTCATCTGTGAAGAGAGAGAGTTTGACTTCTTCCTTGCCAATTTGGATACCTTTTATATCTCTTTGTTGTCTGATGGCTGTTGCTAGGACATCTAGTACTATGTTGAACAAGAGTGGTGAGAGTGGGCATCCTTGTCGTGTTCCTGATCTCAACAGGAAGGCTGCAAGCTTTTTCCCATTGAGGATGATATTTGCTGTGGGTCTTTCATAGATAGATTTGATGAAGTTCAGGAATGTTCCCTCTATCCCTATACTTTGAAGCATTTTAATCGGGAACGGATGCTGGATCTTGTCAAATGCTTTTTTTGCATCGATTGAAAGGACCATGTGGTTCTTCTCTTCTCATATTGATTTATTCTATCATATTGATGGATTTGCAAATATTGAACTATCCTTGTAGCCCAAGGATGAATCCCACCTGGTCATGGTGGGTAATCTTTTTAATGTGCTGTTGGATCCTGTTTGCTAGGATCTTGTTGAGAAACTTAGCATCCATAATCATCAGTAATATTGGTCTGAAATTCTCCTTATTGGTAGGGTCTTTGCGTGGTTTGGGGATCAGGGTAATGCTGGCTTCATAGAAAGAGTCTGGAAGTTTTCCTTCTGCTTCAATTTTTTGAAATAGCTTCAGGAGAATAGGTGTTATTTCTTCCTTGAAAGTTTGGCAGAATTCCCCAGGCAATCCGTCAGGTCCTGGGCTCTTGTTTTTTGGGAGGTTTTTTTATCACTGCTCCAATCTCGTTACTAGATATCGGTCTATTCATGTTGTCGATCTCTTCCTGATTCAATTTTTGGGAGTTTATAGTTTTCCAGGAATCATCCATTTCATCTAGGTTGCTTAGCTTATTGGCATATAACTGTTCATAATAACTTCTGATGATTGTTTCTACTTCCTTGGTGTTCGTTGTGATCTCTCCCTTTTCATCATAATTTTATTAATTTGGGCTTTCTCTCTTTTGGATTAGTGTGGCCAATGGTTTATCAGTCTTATTGATTCTGTCCAAAAAACTGCTTCTAGTTTCATTTTTACGTTCTACTGTATCTCTGGTTTCTACCTCATTGATCTCTGCTCTAATCTTTTTTTTTCCCAATTTATTTATTTTCAAAAAAACAGTATTCATTATTTTTTCACCACACCCAGTGCTCCATGCAAGCTGTGCCCTCTATAACACCCACCACCTGGTACCCCAACCTCCCACCCCCCCGTCACTTCAAACCCCTCAGACTTTTTTTCAGAGTCCATAGTCTCTCATGGTTCACCTCCCCTTCCAATTTACCCAAATTCCCTACTCCTCTCTAACGCCCCTTGTCCTCCATGCTATTGGTTATGCTCCACAAATAAGTGAAACCGTATGATAATTGACTCTCCCTGCTTGACTGATTTCACTCAGCATAATCTCTTCCAGTCCCGTCCATGTTGCTACAAAAGTTGGATATTCGTCCTTTCTGATGGAGGCATAATACACCATAGTGTATATGGACCACATCTTCCTTATCCATTCATCCGTTGAAGGGCATCTTAGTTCTTTCCACAGTTTGGCGACCGTGGTCATTGCTGCTATAAACATTGGGGTACAGATGGCCCTTCTTTTCACGACATCTGTATCTTTGGGGTAAATACCCAGGAGTGCAATTGCATGGTCATAGGGAAGCTCTATTTTTAATTTCTTGAGGAATCTCCACACTGCTCTCCAAAGAGGCTGCACCAACTTGCATTCCCACCAACAGTGGAAGAGGGTTCCCCTTTCTCCACATCCTCTCCAACACATGTTGTTTCCTGTTTCGTTATTTTGGCCATTCTAACTGGTGTAAGGTGATATTTCAATGTGGTTTTAATTTGAATCTCCCTGAGGGCTAATGATGATGAGCATTTTTTCATGTGTCTGATAGCCATTTGTATGTCTTGATTGGAGAAGTGTCTGTTCATATCTTCTGCCCATTTTTTGATGTGTTTGTCTGTTTCGTGTGGGTTGAGTTTGAGGAGTTCATTATAGATCCTGGATATCAACCTTTTGTCTGTACTGTCATTTGCAAATATCTTCTCCCATTCCGTGGGTTGCCTCTTTGTTTTGTTGACTGTTTCCTTTGCTGTGCAGAAGCTTTTGATTTTGATGAAGTCCCAAAAGTTTATTTTCCCTTTTGTTTCCTTTGCCTTTGGAGACGTATCTTGAAAGAAGTTGCTGTGGCTGATATCAAAGAGATTACTGCCTATGTTCTCCTCTAAGATTCTGATAGATTCCTGTCTCACGTGGAGGTCTTTTATCCATTTTGAGTTGATCTTTGTGTACGGTGAAAGAGAATGGTCGAGTTTCATTCTTCTACATATAGCTGTCCAGTTTTCCCAGCACCATTTATTGAAGAGACTGTCTTTTTTCCACTGTATATTTTTTCCTGTTTTGTCGAAGATTAATTGACCATAGAGTTGAGGGTCCATATCAGGGCTCTCTACTCTGTTCCACTGGTCTATGTGTCTGTTTTTATGCCAGTACCATGCTGTCTTGGTGATCACAGCTTTGTAATAAAGCTTGAAATCAGGTAAGGTGATGCCGCCAGTTTTATTTTTGTTTTTCAACATTTCCTTAGTGATTCGGGGTCTCTTCTGATTCCATACAAATTTTAGGATTATTTGCTCCAGCTCTTTGAAGAATGCTGGTGGAATTTTGATCAGAATGGCATTAAAAGTATAGATTGCTCTAGGCAGTATAGACATTTTAACAATGTTTATTCTTCCGATCCAAGAGCATGGAATGGTCTTCCATCTTTCTGTGTCTTCTTCAATTTATTTCATGAGTGTTCTATAGTTCCTCAAGTATAGATCCTTTACCTCTTTAGGTAGGTTTATTCCCAGGTAT
Source organism: Neogale vison (assembly GCF_020171115.1). NCBI lineage: Eukaryota > Metazoa > Chordata > Mammalia > Carnivora > Mustelidae > Neogale > Neogale vison. The sequence continues at coordinate 66,370,346 of NC_058105.1, forward strand.
CTTATGGTTCTTGGTGCTCTAGTAAATGGAATCGATTCTCTAATTTCCCTTTCTGTATTTTCATTGTTAGTGTATAAGAAAGCCACTGATTTCTGCACATTGACTTTGTATCCTGCCACGCTGCTGAATTGCTGTATGAGTTCTAGTAGTTTGGGGGTGGAGTCTTTTGGTTTTCCCATATAAAGAATCATGTCATCTGCGAAGAGAGAGAGTTTGACTTCTTCATTACCAATTTGGATACCTTTTATTTCTCTCTGTTGTCTGATTGCTGTTGCTAGGACTTCTAATACTATGTTGAACAAGAGTGGTGAAAGTGGGCATCCTTGTCTTGTTCCTGATCTCAATGGGAAGGCTGCAAGCTTTTTCCCATTGAGGATGATATTTGCTGTGGGTCTTTCATAGATAGATTTGATGAGGTTCAGGAATGTTCCCTCTATCCCTATACTTTGAAGCGTTTTAATCAGGAATGGATGTTGGATTTTGTCAAATGCTTTTTCTGCATCAATTGAGAGGACCATGTGGTTCTTCTCTCTTCTCATATTAATTTGTTGTATCACATTGATTGATTTACGAATGTTGAACCATCCTTGTAGCCCAGGGATGAATCCCACCTGATCATGGTAGATAATCTTTTTAATGTGTTGTTGGATCCTGTTGGCTAGGATCTTGTTGAGAATCTTAGCATCCATATTCATCAGTGATATTGGTCTGAAATTCTCCTTTTTGGTATGGTCCTTGCCTAGTTTGGGGATCAGGGTAATGCTGGCTTCATAGAAAGAGTCTGGAAGTTTTCCTTCTGCTTCAATTTTTTTGAAACAGCTTCATGAGAATAGGTGTTATTTCTTCTTGGAAGGTTTGGTAGAATTCCCCAGGGAGTCCATCAGGTCCTGGGCTCTTGTTTTTTGGGAGATTTTTGATCACTGCTTCAATCTCGTTATTAGATATCGGTCTATTCAGGTTGTTGATTTCTTCCTGGTTCAATTTTGGTAGTTTTTATTTTTCCAGGAATGCATCCATTTCATCTAGGTTGCTAAGCTTATTGGCATATAACTGTTCGTAATAACTTCTGATGATTGTTTCTACTTCCTTGTTGTTAGTTGTGACCTCTCCCTTTTCATTCATAATTTTATGAATTTGGGATTTCTCTCTTTTGTTTCGGATTAGTGTAGCCAGTGGCTTATCGATCTTATTGATTCTTTCAAAAAACCAGCTTCTAGTTTCATTGATACGTTCTACTGTATCTCTGGTTTCTCCCTCATTGATCTCAGCTCTAATCTTGATGATTTCCCTTCTTATGTGTGGAGTTGGTTTGATTTGTTGTTGATCCTCCAGTTCTTTAAGGTGTAGAGACAGCTGGTGTGTTCTGGATTTTTCAATTTTTTTGAGCGAGGCTTGGATGGCTATATATTTTCCCCTTAGGACCGCCTTTGCTGTATCCCATAGGTTTTGGACCGAAGTGTCTTCATTCTCATTGGTTTCCGTGAATTGTTTCAGTTCTTCTTTGATCTCCTGTTTGATCCAAGCATTCTTAAGCAAGGTGGTCTTTAGCTTCCAGGTGTTTGAGTTCCTTCGGAACTTTTCCTTGTGATTGAGCTCCAGTTTCAAAGCATTGTGATCTGAGAATATGCAGGGAATCATCTCAGTCTTTTGGTATCGGCTGAGTCCTGATTTGTGACCCAGTATGTGGTCTATTCTGGAGAAGGTTCTGTGTGCACTTGAGAAGAATGAGTATTCTGCTGTTTTAGGGTGGAATGTTCTGTATATATCTATGAGGTCCATCTGGTCCAGTGTGTCATTCAATGTTCTTGTTTCTTTATTGATTTTCTGCTTCGATGATCTGTCTAATTCTGAAAGAGGCATGTTAAGATCTCATAAGATTAGTGTATTCATATCAATATGACTCTTTATCTTGATTAACAGTTTTCTTAAGTAATTGGCTGCTCCTATATTGAGAGCATAGATATTTACAATTATTAGATCATCTTGGTGGATAGTCCCTTTAAGGATTATGTAGTGTCCTTCTGTATCTCTGACTACAGTCTTTAGTTTGAAGTCTAATTTATCTGATATGAGAATCTCTACCCCAGCCTTCTTTTGAGTCCCATTGGCATGAAAGATGCTTCTCCACCCCTTCACTTTCAGTCTGCGTGTATCTTTAGGTTCAAAATGGGTCTCTTGTAGACAGCATATGGATGGGTCCTGTCGTTTTATCCAATCTGCAACCCTGTGCCGTTTTATGGGTGCATTTAGGCCATTCACATTGAGAGTGATTATTGATAGATACGTTTTTATTGACATCGAGTTACCTTTGAGGTCTTTCTTTCTGTAGAATGTCTCTATATTTCTGTTCAATGCTATTCTTGGGATTTTTCCTCTTTTATAGAACCCCCCTTAATATTTCCTGCAGTGTCGGCTTGGTGGTTGCATATTCTTTTAAGCCTTGCCGGTCTTGGAAACTCTTTATCTCTCCATCCATTTTGAATGTCAGTCTTGCTGGATAAAGTATTCTTGGCTGCATGTTCTTCTCATTTAGTGCCCTGAATATATCTTGCCAGCCTCTTCTGGCTTGCCAGGTCTCTGTGGACAGGTCTGACTTTATTCAGGTGGGCTTCCCTCTGTAAGTAAGGAGCCTCTTTGCCCTGGCAGCTTTCAAGAGATTATACCTACAATTATAATTTCTCAATTTGACTATCAGGTGTCGTGATGTTTTTTTGGAGTGTATAATCTTGGGTGGAGACCATTCAGCCTCTAGTACATGAACGCTGGTTTCATTCGCGTGATTCGGAAAATTTTCATGAAGGACTTGTTCCACGATATCTTCTAGACTTCTTTCTTTCTCCTCCCCTTCAGGAATTCCAATAATTCTGACGTTGGAACGCTTCATGGCATCATTTATTTCCCTAATTCTGCTTTCGTGGGATCTAAGCTGTTTTTTCCAGGCTTCCTCCTGATCCTTTCTCTCTATCTGTTTGTCTTCCAGATCACTAATTCTATCTTCTGTCTCAGTTACCCTAGCTTTGAGAGAGTTTAGATTGGATTGGAACTCATTGAGAGCATTGTGGACCTCCTCCCTGGTAGCTTTAAGCTCCGCCCTAACATTGTGAACATCCTGTCTGGTCGCTTTCAGTTTGGCCCTAATCAATTCTGTTTGGTCATCCATGGCTTTCTCCAACCTAGCTATTGCCTGGATAATTGTTAGCCTGAATTCTCTTTCCGACATATTGTCTATGTTGATAGCCGTTAGCTCTATTGCTGAAGGTCCATCCTCTGTATTTTTCTTCTGTTGGGCATTCCTCCTCCTAGTCATTTTGGTGGGAGAAGACTGAACAGATGTAGCTGGATGTATCAACTCTGGTGCAGTCAAGGTGCACCCTCGAACACTTCTGAGCAATCAGGATTCCCCACCCATATGAGAGACAATGAAAAGAAAAAGAAAAAGAGAGATACAGGAAAGAAAGGGAAGATGAAAGAGAAAGTTCAGCCCAAATGGGCCCCAAGGTAAGATTTATGAAGTGTACAAACAAAAACAGACGAACATAACAACTGATAAAAGTAATGAGAAGAGAAAAAAAATATACATGCAAATAAAGGGAGAGCCTCATCAAAAAGAATGCCAAGTGTAAGATTAAAAAAATCTGTTTTATCTAAAAAGAGATAAAACTGTTTTTTTCAGGACAAACACAAAAACACAGAAACAGTGTTGGAAGAAAGTTGGGATAGTGGTTATAAATTCTCAGTGTGGGCGAGGAAGGATGTTTTGATTCTTCCTGGATGTACCTTGATATCTTTGTTAAAGGACTCAACTTTCCTAAGATAAAGGTGGATTAAAAATTGGTTTACCTAGAGGGGTAGTATGATTGGGGAAAGGGGATTACTTTGAAGTTTAACTCTATATGAATATTAGAAAATAAAAATAAAAAGGAATAAATGAGACTAAATTAAACTAAAATAAAAAACTTTAAAAAATAGAAATACAAAAGAAAAACATAGGTGTATGTATCAAAAAGTTCAGGTTAGGAGGTTATGGAATTTGATGTACTGGACATCTCACTGTGATGGTAAATAGGTTAAAAAATTATCTATTTAAAAGAAAAAATGAACAAGAATAGTGGGAAGGAGTTAAAAATAGAAGTTGTCCTACGAAGTAGTGGTGGTTGTTCTCTTGTAGTCTTTTTTTTCCCCTTTTTTGGTTGGTTTTCTGGGGGAGGGGCCTGCTACATGGGTTTTCAGGCAATGATGTTCCCTGAGTTAAGTTTTCCCGCCCCCCTCAAGGGGGTGGGCTCTGAGGAAACTGTTTTGTTTTTTTTTTTTCAGGCCTTTGTTCTCTGGCGGTTTTTATGTTTATTCACTTTTTTAAAATTCTCTCACCTTGACTGCTTTTGATGGTTTTTGTAGTTTTAGAGGAAAACAAACTGCACCCTGACCTCCCTCTCAGAGAGAAGCCTCAGTCTGGCTGCAGAGCCCCAATAAGTTCCCCCTTGGCTGCTGGCAGAGCAGGTTCCAAGTCGCAGTCCCTGGGGATGGAGGATCTTTTGCTTCTACCCAAAACCAAGGCAGCAGCGGCTGTCTGGGCAGCTCCAGACCTCCAGAGAGGTTCCAAGCAGTGATGGCACACTGAGATTTTCCTGCTGGCCCGGGCTGGGAGTGCCTGGTCTTTCTGGGTCTAAGAGCACCCAGCTTGCACGCACCTCTTTCAGGGGAGGCTGTGGGTCGCACACACGTTTCAGGCTCTGAGAATGGGATGCAGGTCCAAAAGCACCAGTCTGGGCTTTTGCACACCTCTCTCAGGGGAGAGTTTGGGGCGCGCGTCTTATGCTCTGAAACAATGGCGCGGGTCAAAGAGCGCTAGCTGGGCCTTTGTGTACCTCTCTCAGGGGAGGATGAGGGGCGCGCACATCTCAGGCTGTATAGCAGGGCTTGCGTGTTCTGTCCTCTGGCGAGGCTCCCAGCCCCTCACAGGAGCTGGACCCCATGCGTTCTCGCGTGCTGGTGGCTTAGGGACCAAGACCTGGTTTCTCCACTGCACTCTCTCTGGCCCAGCGCCAGGGGTGGATGTCCTGGTACCGTGGACTTAAGCCCCTGTCCCTAGCTGCCCCGATTCCCACAATTTCCTCCCCGCCCCCCGCAATCCTTTGCTCTTTTGGAGTGCTTTCGACCAGTCTCCAAGTTAATGCTGTAGGGCACTCTCACTCTCTTATTGGGGTATTACTTTCCAACAGGTCGCCTCTGGTGGCTCCCTCCCCCTTTTGTTTATCTTCCGATATCAGTTTGCCATTCCCACTCTGCTTTACCTGCCCACTGGCATCTTTTGCTCCTGTAGAGATCCAGACGTGTATAATTCTGATCTCAGGCTGATTTCATGGGTGATTGGAGTTCTTTGGTAGGTAATCAGTTCACTTTAGGGTACAGGTTTAAAAGGCACCTCCTCACAAGGGGTGTTAGGAGAAGGGAGTTGGGGTAAATTGGAAGGGGAGGTGAATCATGAGAGACTATGGACTCTGAAAAACAATCTGAGGGGTTTGAAGTGGCGGGGCAGGTGGGAAGTTGGGGTACCAGGTGGTGGGTATTATAGAGGGCACAGATTGCGTGGAGCACTGGGTGTGGTGAAAAAATAATGAATACTGCTTTTCTGAAAATAAACAAATTAATTTGATAATTAAAAAAACACCTCCTCCTACTTTCCCACCATCTTGTCCCCCCACAACTCTTGCTTTTGAAAGTGGTTGCCTTCTTGTGATGAGCACTAGCATTGAGTATTATATGGAAGTGACAAATCACTAAATTTTACATCAATTTTACCATATATGTTTACTAACTAGAATTTTAAAAATCTTAGTCAAAATAAAATCTTTGACTTATAATTCCAAAGATAGTAGATAATTAAAAATTTAAAAAGAAAATGGTTGCCTTATAAAGAAAAGATCCTAAAATGCTCTGTTGCATAATGTCCCCTGTTCTCCAGAACCAGTTGCTCAAGGGGGGTGGGAGGTCCTGTATATGGGTTTTGTGCATTCTATTGTTGTTGCTGAACCATGTTTCCTTTCAGTCCAGTCAACTACAGTGACTGACTTTGCCTGTTGTTGGCAGGGTTTTATCTGTTAAGGTACCTGTGTGGGGCCACCTTGGGCTTGTAATTGGGTCAGACCAGATGCCTTCCATTAGCCCATTTGCTGAGGCTGTGGTGACACCAAACTACAGGCACTGTCCCTGCATTGTTCCTGGGAAGATTTTGTTGGTGAGCATGGCTTGCAGTCAGACCAGAGGTCTGTCCGCTACCGATTTGTCTGTTGAAGTTATGGTGACCCTAAGTAGAGGTCTCTCTCTCTGTGCCTCCTCTGGTGAGGTTTTTGTTGTTGTGTGGAGCTAGCAGTCTGATCAAATGTTTGCCCCTAACCCAGTGCTGGGGCTGCAGTTGACTTTGTGTGTAAGGTTATTTTCCCCTCTTCCCTGGGCAAGAGTCACTATAGAGGGGCAATGGTCACTGTTGTGGCTACTTACAGAATGAGACATGTCAAGAACCACTTTAGGTGAGTGGATTGGTAGAATCCACAGGAAAATGCAGTGTGTGGGGTGTGTGTTGTCAGCAAGTTAGGTGGAAAATGTTCATGCTACTTTCCACAGATGTCTGGCTATCTAGGCTGGTCTGAGGAGGGAAATGGTCCCTCTCAAGTCTTTTGTTTTGGGAAAGTCTCCTAAAGAGCCCTGACCCTCCAGTGCACACTCTGAGATTAGTACATGAATCTCATATACCCCAGTTGCTTTTCAAACTACTGATTCTATGCTGTATTTTGAGAGGTTGTTTATTATGCTTTCTCTTTAAAAGCATATACTCAGTTTCCTATTGCTGTCTGGCTCTTCCAGATCTAATATTTCTGGTTTTTAAAATACTCAGAGTGAAGCTCTGATGGTTGTACAAACTTTTGAGTTAAGCCCTACTGGTTTTCAAAGTCAAATGTTTTGGGGGTTCATCTTCCCATTCAGGTCCCCTATGTCTGGGGTACCTGATGTGTGTTCTGTTGCTTTTGCCTCTCAAAGCTTGTGGTGTCCCTCCTGTTTGTGTTTAGCTCACCAGGAGTTTGGTTCCCAACTCTTTCCACCCCTCCTACATTTTTTGATGTGGCCCCTCTACAATTAACTATGGAGAGTCTGTTCTTCCAGTTTTAGGGTCAGTTTCTGTGTTAGTTACCCTGATGTGGCTGTTATCTAGGTGTATCCATAGGACAAGGTGAGTTAGGGTCCTCTCACTTTGTCATCTTCCCAGGCTCCTCAGATTTAAATCCAGGTTCTTCTGTCTAGGTTTCCTCTCATTTTAGTGGAGTTCATCTGTTAGTAGCTTCCTGGTAAAGGGTACATTGGAAAATGTTTGCATAATTATTTTCAGACTTTAGTGTCTAAAAAAATTGTAAATTCTGCCTTGGTACTTAATTAGGCCTTTATATGGAGATACAGTTTTCAAGTTGCATATAATTGTCTCTCAGAATTTTTAAGGCATTGCTTAACTGTTTTTCAGCCTTTGGTGTTGTTATTGAAGAGTTCAATACTGATTGCCCCATACTGATTCTAGATAAAGCTTTTTTTCCTTCTGTAGAAGTTTGTAGTCTCTTCATACCTAGTGTAATGGAATTTCATGATGCTATATCTATGCAGGTATAGTTTTACCTATTGTACCAGGAATTTGTGGGCTCCTTCAATCTAGTAACTCATATTCTTTAGTTTTGCAAAAATTTTAAAATTTCACTAATTATTATACCCCTCCTTTATCTCTCTTATTTTTCTATAAGTCATACTACGTGGATAATGGATTTCCACAAGTCCTCTAATTTTCTTATCTTTTCTGCCCAATTTTCCTTTTATTTTTTTCTCTAACATCTGGAAAAATTCCTTAATTTTATTATTCAACATTTTGTTGAACTTTTAATTTCTGTTTTCTTAGTTTTAGTTACTGAGAGTCTTTTAACATTTTATCTATCTTTTTTTGGAGCAGACTGTTCTTGTTTGATGGATTCAAAATCTTATCATTTGTTTGGGAACATTTATTGTAGTTTTAATTGATGCTTTACTCTCCTTGCATTACCTCTGTTTTTTCTACAACTTGATTTTTTTCTGTTTATTTTATTCTTTGCTTATTTATGAGAGGCTTTTCTTAACTATCTGGTAATCTATGGATTTCTGTATACATTTAAGAGTGAGACACTAAAAATTTTATTAGATGTTTTGTGCAACTGCTTATGGTTTGAAATCTATGGGCTTCAATGTAGAATAATTTAACTTGAGGTGTTTAGTTGAGAAATTCCGAAGGTCAATATCTTAGGTCATTCTTCATGGATGAGTCAGATTCTCCAGGTAAAGCTCTTACAATCCTCTGCCCTATGAAAACTATCCCATACTATTGTTTAAATGAGTTTCTGAAAGGAAGAAAAAGTAAATGTATGCCCTTAATCCTCCATTTTTACTCAGAAATGGTAGAAAATGGGTCATATCATTGGCATATTCATAAGGGTAATTATGGCAATGTATCATCCTTCTTAGCATCAAGCACATTCTGAAAATATCAATACTTCCAGGGAAATGACATACTAACTCTTCTGAAATGGTCAATGATTATGTCCAGGGGTGAGTTTAGGAAATTTTGTACACATCAGGTGATAATAGTTGAATGTGAAGGTTAATTAGTAATATAGTTTAAACATGGGAGTGTTGCATAACCAATGAATCTTGGAGCACTGAAAAAATAAAGTAAAATTAAGAAAAAAACATGGGGGTTATCCTTATTTAGATGGTCTGTAAGAGTTGTACATGTGGGTAAAATTTTTAGGGAGAAAGTGTGGATGGAAAAGAGAGCTGTTGAGAGAGACTGGAACCTGAGTCTCTAAAGAGAAGGGGACTGGTGATAAAAGCAAGGAATGAGTGAAGTCTACAAGATTACTTGCTGTTTGTATCTTATGAATATTTTCAAGGCTCACACTTTGTACAATGTTGAACCTAAGATAAACAATTGGTCTGATTTAAAACTTGGCTAACTTAACTTAGACTAGAATTAATTCTGAAAATATTTATTGCATTCCTACTACTTATTTATTTACTCAACAAATAGTTACTGAGTACTTATTATATATCAGGCATGCTTCTAAGCCATGAAGATACAATGATAAAGTCACCAAAACTCTGCCTTCATGGAGTTTATTAGGTGCTAGATACTGTTCTAGTTGTAAGAAGACAGTTTTGAACATGATTAGTGAAGTGCCTATTCTTGTATAGCTTATATTGTGGTTTGATATGGGAGTAGAGAGTTAATAAACAAGATAATGTTCAATAATGATTAGTGTTAAGATAAAAGAAAAAAAGGTGATATGATATAGAGTAACTAGGTGATACAAAGCTGAAATGTGAATGATAAGAACACGTATAAAATCTGAGGGAGAAAAACCTTTATAGACAGAGGAACAGCTAGGAGTGTTACATGTCAGTGGGACAGAAAGGCTATTATAACTGAAGCATAGTGGGGGGGTGGGAGGTTGGGGTACCAGGTGGTGGGTATTATAGAGGGCACGGCTTGCATGGAGCACTGGGTGTGGTGAAAAAATAATGAATACTGTTTTTCTGAAAATAAATAAATTAGAAAAAAAAATAAAAAAAAATAACTGAAGCATAGTGATAAAGAGGTAGTGGTATGACGTGACATGGGTACAGACAAATCAAATAGCATCTAGTTATTTGTATTAAAATATTTTGTTTTTTAATGATAGCAATAGGGGGCTATTTGAGATCTTCAGATAGGGTAATTAAATGATCTAACTTTTATTTGAAAAGGATGATCCCGACTGCTCTTGAAGAATGGATTATACTGTGGCAAGAATACAAGTAGGCAGACCTGTTAGGGGGCTGTTGTGGCAAACCAGGCAAGAGAACTGGTTAGAATAAGCCATAGATATGGAAGGCAGTGGATAGATTTAGAGATATAAATTCAAAGGAAAGTCTGGTAGATTGGGTATAAGGTTATAGGAAAAGAAGAGAATTAAGGATTATTCTATTTTTTGCTTGAGTGACTGGATGGATAGTGATACCATTTCCTGAGATGGGAAAAGCTGGAAGGGGACCAGGTTTTTGTGTTTGTGAGATTAGAGACATTAAGTTTGAAATGCCTATTGAATATACAAGTGGCGAGATAAATTAAGTAGTTAGATATACAAGTCTGGAGTTCAGGAATATAGTTAAAAGTTGGGACTCTTTCTAATATAGTTGGTTGTATAAAGTTGTTCAGCTGCATAAATTTTTCTAGAGAGAAAATGTGGATGAGAGAGGTTTCAAACACTGAGACATACCAACATTGAAGGATGGACAGAGGAAGAGAAAAAAGTAAAGGGAAATGTGGAGAGGCCAGTGACATAATAGGAGAACCAGGTGAATGTGGTGCCAAGAAGATAAAAGAATAAAGTATTTCAAGAACAGGAAAGAGTGATTACTTCCTAGTGCTTGAATAAGATGAGGACAAAGAAGTTTCTCCCCATTAGTAATGTAGATGGCATTTGGTGACCTTGGAAAGAATAATTTCAGTGGAATTTTAACTTTTAATTCCAACTGGAGCGGGTTGAGTTTAGAAACAGAGATAAGGTAGTGGAAACAGTGACTCTAGATGATAGTTTAAAGAAGTATTTCTGTGGTAAAGAGCAGAGAATTTGGGCAGTAACAGAAAGGGAGCACTGGGGTCATGAGAGTGTTGGTTTTTTTCTTCACTTGTATGCTGATAAGAATGATCACTAGAACAGGATAAGTTGGTAATGTAGAAGAGAGTAAGTCCAGAATTCAGAAGATCCTGAGCTAGAAAAAAACTTAAGGACTTAAGAGAAGCCATGGACATATGAAAAACCCACAGCTTACATCATGTTCAATGGCAAAAAAACTGAGAGATTTTCCTCTAATATCAGGAACAAGACAAAGATGTCCACTCCACCAGGGTTTAGTCAACATGGTACTGAAAGTCTGAGCCACAGCAATAACAAAAGAAAAAGAAACAAATCACCTATATTATTAAAGAATAAGGTAAACTGTCATTTGCAGATGATATTACATTTACATAGAAAATCCTGAAATCCACAAAAATTACTAGAAATAATAAATGAATTCAGTGAAGTTCAAGATACAAAATGAATACCTAGAAATCCACAGTGTTTCTATACACTAATAACAAAGTAGCAGAAAGAAAAAAATTAAGATAACAACTTATTTACAATTGCCCCTAAAGAATAAAATAACCTAGAAATAAACCAAAAATGTGAAAGACCTGTACTCTGAAATCTATAAAACACTGATGAAAGAAATTGAAGATGACACAAACAAATGGAAAGATATTCCATGCTTGGGGATTAGAGGAATTAATATAATTAAATGTCTACACTACCCAAAGCAATCTACACATTCAGTGTAATCCCTATTGGGTCCCTCTCTTTCTGCTGCCATCTTGGTTCTACCTTCTCTGCACAAAATGTATGGTGAAGCCACAGAAACTATCCCTACTACAGAGTAGGAGTTGCCACAGCTTCAGGCTGAGACAGGGTCTGGAAGAGAATATGACAGTGATGAATCAGTACCAAAGCTCAAGAAACAGGATTCCATACAGGCAACCACACAACCCCAGCTGGCAACATCAGTGGAAACTGATGAAGAATCAGACAGAAAAGCAAAAATAGATCTGGAATGAAAAGAAGGCATAGAAGGCATGTCTAAACTGGGCCTTCAACAGGTTATGAGAGTCACTATGTATAAATCTAGGAATATCTTCTTTGTCATCACATCATCAATATTTATGAGCCCAGCTTCTGATACCTGCATAGTTTTTCAGGAAGCCAGGATGGAGGATTTATTTCAGCAGACACAACTAGCAGCTGTTCAGAAATTCAAAGTTCAAGGTGAAACTGTCTCAAACATTCAGGAAAACACACAGACTTTTTCTTCTGCCATATTATTAGTTATAGAAATGCAACTGATTTCTGCACATTGATTTTGTATCCTGTCATGATGCTTAATTGCTGTATGAGTTCTAGCAGTTTTGGGGTGGTGTCTTTTGGGTTTTCTACATTAAGTATCATGTTGTCTCTGAAGAGTGAGAGTTTGAACTTCTTTGCCATTTTGAATGCGTTTTAGTTCTTTTCTATATACTAACAATGTCACTAAAGAAAGAGAAATTAAGGAATTGATCCATTTAAAATTTCACCAAAAATGATAAGATACATAGGAGTACACCTAACCAAAGGAGTAAAGGATCTATACTTTATAAACTACAGAACGCTTATGAAAGAAATCAAGGAAGACACAGAGATGGAAAAATATTCCATGCTCATGGATTAGAAGAATAAACATTGTTAAAATGTTTATGCTACCAAAGCAATTCACACATTCAAGGCAATCCTTATCAAAATACCATCAGCATTTTTCCCAGAGCTGGAACAAATAATCCTAAAATTTGTATGGAACCAGAAAAGACCCCAATTGACCAGGGGAATGTTGAAAAAGAAAACCAAAGCTGGGGGCATCAGAATTCCTGAATTCAAGCTATATTACAAAGCTGTAATCATCAAGACATCATGGCACAAGCACACAAAAAGACACACATAACAATGGAATAGAATGGAGAGCCCAGATATGGACCCTCAACTCTATGTGGAAATAATCTTCGACAAAACAGGAAAAAATATACAGTGGAAAAAAGACAGTCTCTTCAACAAATGGTGCTGGGAAAATTGGACAGCCATATGCAGAAGAATGAAACTGGACCATTCTTTTACACTATACACAAAGATAAACTCAAAATGGAAGAAAGACCTAAACGTGAGGCAGGAATCCATTAGAATCCTAAAGGAGAACTCAGGCAGTAACCTCTTCGACCTCAGCCACAGCAACTTCTTTCAAGACACATCTCTAAAAGCAAGGGAACCAAAGGCAAAAATTAACTCTTGGGACTTCATCAAGATGAAAAACTTCTGCCTGGAAAGGAAAACAATCAATAAAACTAAAAAGCAACCTATAGAATGAGAGAAGATATTTGAAAATAACCTATCAGAGAAAGGGCTGATATCCAAGATCTATAAAGAACTTCTCAAACGCAACACCCTCAAAACCCCAAATAGTCCAGTCAAGAAAAGGGCAAAAGACATGAACAGACACTTCTACAAAGAAGACATACAAATGGCCAAGAGACACATGAAAAAAAGCTCCACATTACTTGGCATCAGGGAAATACAAATCAAAACCACATTACACCAGTCAGAATGGTGAAAATTAACAAGACAGGAAACAACAAATGTTGACTAGGATGTGGAGAAAGGGGAACCCTCTTACACAGTTGGTGGGAATGCAAGCTGGTACAGCCACTCTGGAAAATAGTATGGAGGTTCTTCTAGAAGTTAAAAATAGAGCTATCCTACAATCCAACAACTGCAGTGCTGGATATTTACCCCAAAGATACAAATGTAGTGAAACAAAGAGGCACTTGCACCCCCAGTGTTCATAGCAGCAATGTCCACAATAGCCAAACTATGGAAGGAGCTGAGATGTCCTTTAAAAGATGAATGGATATTCATATGGTTCATATATACAATGGAATATTACTCAGCCACCAGGCAGGATGAACACTTAGCATTTACATCAACATGGATGGAACTGGAGGGGATTATGCTAAGTAAAATAAGTCAAACAGAGAAAGAAAATTATCATATGGTTTCACTCATATGTGGAATATAAGAAATAGGACAGAGTATCATAGAGAAGAGAGAGAAAACTGAGGGGGAAGAAATCAGAGAGGGAGACAAACCATGAGGGACTCTTTACTCTGGAAAACAAACTGAGGGTCACAGAAGGGGAGGTGGGTGGGGAATGGGATATCGTGGTGATGGGTATTAAGGAGGGCACATGTTGTGATGAGCATTGGGTGTTATATGCAACTGATAAATCACTGAACACTACATCTAAAACTAATGAAGTACCATATATTGGGTAATTGAATTTAAATAAAAAAGAAAACACACAAACTCCAATTGTACAAGAGAAGTGTTAAGAGGAAGAGGTTGATGAAACAGGTGTAGAGGTTAAGGACATAGAATAGGTCATGTCACAAGCAAATGTGTCAAGAACAAAAGCAGTTCAACCCCTGAAAAACAATGGTAATGATGTTGTAAATGCTATTATGGAATTAAAAATGTTTACCATCTGATAATTGACTCTCTCTGCTTGACTTGTTTCACTCAGCATAATCTCTTCCAGTCCCATCCATGTTGCTACAAAAATTCGGTATTCATCCTTTCTGATGGAGGCATAATACTCCATAGTGTATATGGGGACGCCTGGGTGGCTCGGTTGGTTGGACGACTGCCTTCGGCTCAGGTCATGATCCCGGAGTTCCGGGCTCGAGTCCCGCATCAGGCTCCCAGCTCCATGGGGAGTCTGCTTCTCCCTCTGACCATTTTTTGATATGACTGTCTGTTTTGTGTGTGTTGAGTTTGAGTTCTTTATAGATCCTGGATATCAACCTTTTGTCTGTGCTGTCATTTGCAAATATCTTCTCCCATTCTGTGGGTTGCCTCTTTGTTTTGTTGACTATTTCCTTTGCTGTGCAGAAGCTTTTGATTTTGATGAAGTCCCAAAAGTTTATTTTCTCTTTTGTTTCCTTTGCCTTTGGAAACATATCTTGAAAGAAGTTGCTGTGGCTGTTATCGAAAAGATTACTGCCTATGTTCTCCTCTAGGATTCTGATGGATTCCTGTCTCACATTGAGATCTTTTAAAAATTTTTATTTATTTATTTATTTTATTTGATCCATTTTGAGTTTATCATTGTGTACGGTGTAAGAGAATTGTCAAGTTTCATTCTTCTACATATCGCTGTCCAGTTTTCCCAGCACCATTTATTGAAGAGACTGTCTTTTTTCCACTGTATATTTTTTCCTGTTTTGTCGAAGATTATTTGACCATAGAGTTGAGGGTTCATATATGGGCTCTCTACTCTGTTCCACTGATCTATGTGTCTGTTTTTATGCCAGTACCAAGCTGTCTTGGTGATCACAGCTTTGAAATTGAGGACTGTCTTTTGGTGTTTCAAAAGAAAAACTGAAGTTTAGTTTGAGATTTTTACTATTTCTCTCATTAATAAAGTTATGGCTTCTTGTTGGGTGGGAAAAAAAGGGAATCCCTATCAAAATGCCAACAGCATTTTTCACAAAACTAAAAAAAAATATTAAAATTTGATGGAATCACAAAAGCCCTCAAATAGCCAAATCAATCTTGAGAAAGAAAAATAAAGCTGGAGGTATAACAATCTTAGATTTCAAAGTATACTACAAATCTGTAGTAATCAAAAAAGTATGGTACTGGTACAAAAATAGACACACAGATCAGTGGGATAGAGCAGAAAGCCTAGAAATAAATCCAAAATTACATGGTTGATTAATATTCAAGAAATGAGGCAAGCACATGCAATGGGAAAAAGTTTCTTCAAAAAATGGTTTTGGGAAAACTGATTAGCAAAAGGATGAAACTGGACCACTTTCTAATACCATATACAACATTCCTTTGGGGATTCAGGGTCTCTTCTGGTTCCATACAAATTTTAGGATTGTTTGATCCAACTCTGTGAAAAAAACCAATGGTATTTTAATAGGGATAGCATTGAAATTATATTACTCTGGGAAGGATAGACATTTTAACAATGTTTATTCTGATCCATAAACATGGAAAGTTTTTCCCTCTTTTTGTTTCTTCCTCAATTTCTTTCATAAGCGTCCTGTAATTTGTAGAGTATACATTGTTTACCTCTTTGGTTAGGTTTATTCCTAGGTATATTATGGTTTTTGGTGCTATTGTAAATGGAATCAATTCCTTAATTTCTCTTTTTACTATTACATAATTAGTGTATAGAAAAGTAACTGATTTCTTTGCATTGATTTTGTATCCTGCAACGTTGTTGAATTGCTGTACGAGTTCTAGTAATTTGGGGGTGGAAACTTTTAGGTTTCCCATAAATTATCATGTCATTTTTTTTAATTTTACTCTTTTTATTCTTCCATCAATATTTTTTTTCCAATTTATTTATTTTCAGCATAACAGTATCATTATTTTTTCACCACACCCAGGGCTCCATGCAATCCATGCCCTCTATAATACCCACCACCTGGTACCCCGACATCCCACCCCCCACCACTTCAAACCCCTCAGATTGTTTTTCAGAGTCCATAGTCTCTCATGATTCACCTCCCCTTCCAATTTACCCCAACCCCCTTCTCTCTAACTCCCCATGTCCTCCATGCTTTTTGTTATGCTCCACAAATAAGTGAAACCATATGATAATTGACTCTCTCTGCTTGACTTATTTCACTCAGCATAATCTTTTCCAGTCCTGTCCATGTTGCTACAAAAGTTGGGTATTCATTCTTTCTGATGGAGGCATAATACTCCATAGTGTATATGAACCACATCTTCCTTATCCATCCATCCGTTGAAGGGCATCTTGGTTCTTTCCACAGTTTGGCGACCATGGCCATTGCTGCTATAAACATTGGGGTACAGATGGCCCTTCTTTTCACGACATCTGTATCTTTGGGGTAAATACCCAGGAGTGCAATGGCAGGGTCATAGGGAAGTTCTATTTTTAATAAATAAATGAAAATAAATAAATGAAAAAAAAAAGATATATGCACCACTGTGTTTATTACAGCATTATTTGCAATAATCAAGATATGGAGCAACTAAGTGTCCATCAACAGATGAATGGAGGGGTGCCTGGGTGGCTCAGTCAGTTAAGCATCAAACTCTTGATCTCAGGTAATGGCTTGATCTCAGGGTTGTGAGTTCATGCCCCACATTGGGCTCCAGACTGGGTATGGAGCCTGCTTAAAAAAAGATGAATGGATAAGGAATATATATATATATATATATATATATATATATATATATACACACATATATAATCAGCCATCAAACAGGTTGAGATCATGCTATCTGACACACATGGATGGACCTAGAGGGTATTATGCTAAGTGAAATAAGTCAGAGTGAGAAAGACAAATACCATATGATTTAACTCATAAGTGGAATCTTTAAAAAAAAGCCAAACAAATGAATAAACAGGAAACAGAATCAGATCTGTGAATATAGAGAAGAAAGTGATGGTTGCCAGAGGGGAGGGTGGCAGGGGCCTTGGGGAAAAGGATGAAAAGAGGTGGGAGATACCAGCTTTTAGTTATGGAATGAGTAAGTCACAGGAATAAAATGTACAACATAGGGTGGGGAAAAAAGAGACCATGGCCAAGTCTCTTAGCACTTCCTTGCATTTAACCTTTGCTAAGATTCTTTTTATTTTTCTACTTCCCTTACTTAGGCAACTGCAGTTTTTGTTGTAAAGAATAGGGACATCCTGCTCTATAATGACTACCAGATTTGCCATGTGTCTTTGACTTACTTGACCCACTTTTTACCATGGTTCTTTTGGGGTTAACAATATTGTTTGTGGACTTGTAAGATAGCATTGTAAATCAGATACAAGCATTGTGGACATAGATTCATGATATCTGGTATCTATAATGTTCACAAACATGTGTGTCTGTGACTTAAACTTTATATATGTTGTGACCTAATAAGGAGATAATCATCTAGAAGACATTTATAGTTATCATTTACTGGCTGCTTACCATGTGTCAAGCAGTGCATGAAGTGGTGTGTGTATGTGTGTGTGTGTGTACATGTACATATATATGTATATGTGTGTGCATGTATATATATAATTTATTAATATATATTAATTTTATTAATATATATTTTATATTAAATTTTATTAATATATATTTTATATGTATTTTTTATTAATCCTTACAACAAATTTATTAAGTTGGTACTATCATTATTTCTATAATACAAATTAGGAAACTGGGGTATAGAGAGGTTAAGCACCTTATACTGTGTTATACACTGAGGAATTTTATGCCCAAGTTTGTGACTATGAAATTCATGCACTTAATCCCTGACATATATTGCTTGATTTTATATATATATATATATATATATATATGTATCTTGATATATATTTGCTTGATTTACTCTAAGGGACTAAACCCAGAACACTCATGACAATTCCAGCCCTTAACTAAGTCTATAAAATGCAAATTGGATCAGGACATATTTGAGGTTTTTGTACTTACTACTTCCTCATGGATTATTTTGTTGGGCTCCAGACAGTGTCAATGCATGTTAGAGCTTGTATGCTGGCAAGATCCAAGGACTTCCAACATTTCTTTGGATTCTCATATAATTTTGGAAGGATCACCTAATACTTCTTTAGCATGGATAACAGATTCATCAAAATTCTGTAGAAAATACATGGCCTTTTATGTTGTCTTTTGAATCCCAGGATTCAGAAGAACTGGCCTCAGTTTAATTTCACCTGTTTTTGGCTTTGAATCAGTGATGTAAACGCTTAGCTGACATTTCTTGGCTCTCTGACTCCTGATTGCAGATGCATGTGTTCTTAAGTAAAATTTCACTCCAGTCTTATGCCACATACACTTCTATTTTGGCATCTGTGTTGCCACCCCCTGAATGAGGAAGCTCTCCGTCAGCTAGATAACTAGTTGAACATAACCAGCAGCAGGAGGGCAAAATCATTTTAGCAGCATAGAAGGCTATTTACATAAGGTATGAACCAGTAAGTAGCCCATTCTATTCTAGGTAAATCAGAAAACTTCCCTCACCTGAGTAGATAGAAACATTTTTAGACTTTGGATCTCCTTATTGCCCCAGCTATAAATCTCATACTAAAAGGCTATTGCTCATGATATAACTAGACCTGAGCTATGTAGCTGGGTGCAGTCTCTAAGGGTCTATATACTAGGAAGGCTGATGAAGCAAGTGGTTGGTGGAGAGAAAAAAAAGAAAACAGTCTAGGTAGTGAAGGAATAAGTCATTCATCATTTCCAGAGTTTAGATGAATGTTGTGGCTCAAGAAGAAAGGTAGATTAAGTAAGGAGATAAGAATGAGGGGATAGGGGCACCTGGGTGGCTCAGTGGGTTAAGCCTCTGCCTTCGGCTCAGGTCATGATCTCAGGGTCCTGGGATCAAGCCCCACATCGGGCTCTCCGCTCAGAGGAGAGCCTGCTTCCTCCTCTCTCTTTGCCTGCCTTTCTGCCTACTTGTGCTCTCTGTCTGTCAAATAAATAAATAAAAATCTAAAAAAAAAAAGAATGAGGGGATAGAGGTTGTGGGCAAATACAATGAATATTTCTTTTCCCTCTTTATTAAGACTTTAGGGTGACCTCTGGGTGAGTTTGAGCAAAAATGGGCCAGTCAGAAATCTGGGTTTCCCTGATGTTTCTGTCCTCCTTCTTTTGCATTGGTTGATTCTGTTCTCAGCCACCATGGACTGGATGACCTCCAGTCTCTTGCCCTCAGGCTTAAGAGTTTTTGGGCAGACCAAATGGAACATTCATGTGCAAAGTTGGTGAAATAAATCAAGTAGGGAAAAAATCCATTTTGGTGTGGCCATTGTGTCAACTTTTATTATTTCAGTTCAGCATGGCTGCATATATAAATCTCCTGTAAGGAACCAGAAAAGGGATACGTGAAATAACATTTCTAAGAGGCATGGTCACTTGCTTCTAATAATAATTACTACTTGCAAAGCCTGGAAGTGCTTAAGATGTTCATATTTTTTGAATGATCAACTGGTTCCCTTATTTATACGTATAAGAAAAAAAGGCAAGTAGGGAGAGGAAATTGTCTGTTGCTGCAGAAACGTGAAAGTCACATTTTTGGCATTGTTCCCTGGTTGATGTCATTCTGGGGAATGTGCTAAAGGCCATGATTTTCCAGAGGAAAAGGTTTTTTTCCATAGCAGGCTGTTTGTGGGCACTTATTGCCCCCTCTGAAGTCAGGCCAAAACCAAACCGGGCCTTTTCCGGCTTTGTTTGGCAGTACTAGGTCAAGTCCACCTGAAACAGGAGTCCAAAATTTTTGTTGGTCATTGTGCCCATCCATTCCCTGAACCCTCTTATACTTTCTGAATCTTCTCTTTAGGGGCTTCTCAGCGGCTTGACCTTTGCACAGGCTGCTGGGAAAGTTGGTTATCCCCTGCTGTGTGGAAGCTCTAAGGGTGGCCAGGTGTGTGTGTGTGTGTGTGTGTGTGTGTGTGTGTGTGTATAAGGGCCATCCCTTAGCTGACTCCTGAAGTAGACCACACTACAGTGTGGGTTGAGGCTTCACTCAGCTCAACTCATTCCTTCTTATCTCCTAAATGGTCCCAAAGCAAAATGGAATATAGATCCTACTGCCATCTGATCGTAGTCCTCTCCCTACCCCTGATTCCCTTGCCCAGCCTGATCTTCATGCTCTTATATGAAGCTGTTTTGAGACCCTTTAAAAATCACTTGTCATGGTTTAGAGGACTTTACTTGGACGCATCTAGCATAAAAGAAAGAGATCTTTGCATCATGAAATTGGCCAGTAGTTTGGTGTGAGCCACAAAAAGTTATGTCTCAGTTCTCACTATTGCCCCCACTCCCTCAGCACAGAGGCAAACACCAGTCTTCAGGATCATTCCTACTTTCATGCATTTATTCTCATCTTAATGAATAGCTATTTAACCATGTGCCTTGCACAGAACTACTCTCATCACTGGCTCACCATTGTGCCTTCATCTGGTTCAGGCCTCTGCTTAGGTTTAAATCCTCTCTTATCTCCAGCTTTGATTTCCTATTCCCCAACATTCCTTCTTTAACCATATTTATAGCCAGTTCATGAATTTCATGAATGAAATGCTAAGTCAGAAAGATTAGTGCTCTAATGTGAGTGTTTATACAAAGCGTAATAATAGCCCCAAAGAAGTTGTGATTAATTCTACTTTGGGGACTCAGAGAAGGCCTTGTAGATGAGATGATGCTTAGAGCTGGATCTCTAAGGTTCAGAATGAGTCCACTGGGAAAATACGTGGGAAGGAGAAGATGATACCTAGAGACACCTCCAGCTGTCTATAGGGCCTTATTATCTTCATATCCTGCTATAAACTTCCTTGGGAATAGCCACAGAATGAGCTCAAGCTCAGAGAAAGGAGCTCAGCTCAGAATCATATCTCACAGAGTATCAACAGTAGGGAGTAGATCCTTAGATAATGTTTACTTCAATTCATTTATTTTACTGATAAGAAATCTGAAATCCTAAAAAGTGAAGGGGAGTACCCAAGGCCTCACAGCTGGTTAGTGACAGAGGTAGAAGTGAAGGTAGAAAGATTCCTGCATTCCCATTCCTGGGCTAATTCCAGGTTGCTTTGTGTCCTTACCATGTCCCATTTGTCCCTTTGATCATTTCCTGTGAGAGCTCCCATCAACCACCCTTCACTTACAGAAGGTTCCCTTCTAAGTCTGGGCAACAATGCTCATTGCCACTTGCTCCCTACATGACTTTAGAAAAAACTACATGTCTTTTCTGGGCCTTAGTTTCTTGTTTTCCCATCTAAAAATAGGTGAAAGTTAACTAGTAAGTTTCTATATCTAAACCTTATTGAGGAGGACACACAGTTAGTAGTTTGTACAGGAGCTTCATTTTTGGTATATTTGCTGGAGTGGAGTATGGAGATCTGAATGGGTTGGCTAAAAATAGTAAAATAAATATATAGTGGGGAATGAGACCCTGAAGACTTCCTACAGGTTTGGAAGAAGATACGTCACTTCAAGTGTAGTATTTTTAATTAATTACAATTAAAAGTTTAATTAACTAACTTTTATTTTTAATAATATAACTGAGGCCCAAGTTTGGAGATGTGTAAGTTCTCATAGATGGTTAGTGAGGATCTGGGCCTCAAACCCAGATCTTCTGATTTGAAGTCAAGTACTTTCTAAAAATCCATACTACCTCACTGAGCTGGTTATACCCTGTACAGGGCAGTGCTAAAAAGACAAAGAGTTCAGAAATCTGCTACAAATAGGATTCAGTTGCATTGTGGGCCAGAGTATTTGCTGCTGGCCATTATGAAGGGAGAGAGTTCAGAGCTTTGAGAGCAGGGGAGAATACAGTTGCCTCCTCAGACCCCATTTGGGGATTTTGGAGATTTCTCTGGGCCTGAGCCACAAGATGTAGGGGGGTTAAAGGTTTGGCTAGCCCCACTTTCCTCATAATTCCTCTTTGTTCATACTGTCTTTCCTCTTAACTACATATGACTAGCCTACCCTCTTCTAGTCATAGACAGAGATGATCAATCTCTGGGTTAACTTACCTCCATTTTTCCACTACGCCTCATAGTAACTTTCAAAGGAGCAAAACATCTCACAAGCTACTTTTGCATTCTCATTTGTTTTTTATTTCATACTGTTTGAGATTGTTTTTGTGTTCTCCTAGAATGCTCTGGTGGGAAAAAAAGGCATAGTCAAAGTCCAGCTTCTTCCTCTTTGGAAAAGGACTTGGATTATACCATACAGGCAGTGTCTCACTCATTACTATACTTTCTAACACTTTTTATTCTTTGGGTTGGTTCAGGTGGTCTCTAAGCCACTGGTACTTCTTCCCGGTGGGTGGGGAAGGTGCTCTTTTTGGAAGATGGGGGAGATGAGTTTAGTTCTGGACATGTTGAGTTTGAGAGGTGTGTTCTATGTCCAAATGGAGATATTGAATAGGCAATTGGATATCTAAGTCTGGATTTTGAAAAACACTTTTGGCTGGAGATACAATCTGGGAGTTGTCAACAAACAGATACCATTTTAAGGCATCAGAACTGATGAGATAAATTAGGGACTAAGTGCAAAGAGAAACGAAGATCTATGAAAGTTCTCAGGCCACAGTTTATTAATGAGCTGGGAAGCTGTGGAAACTCATCTCCTGGGAGGAGGCAACTTTCTTCTTTTGCCCATATTGGTATTATTGGGTTTCTAAGTGTGGCGCAGTAGAAAAAGTGATGCCACTGGTTTATTGTATACTTTGTGTAAGTCATCCACATGTTCTGGATCTCGGTTTTCTCACCTATATAACGAGAGCATTGGATGAGATGATGTGATGTCCTAGAATGGTTTATCACTTCTACTAATAGAATCAACAAAGTCCTGCTACTGTGTTATCTATTGGGGGTGACAAGCATGTTAATGTTCTTTGTAAAGTGACAAATCCTATGTAAATGATAATTGCCATGGTTGTGGTTATGCTCTGCTTTATTTGTGGGATGTAAATGTGTAAAGATTATTGACCTGGGGAGTCAAGCACACCTAGGGTTCTCTTCTGGCTCTGGCTCTCAGTTGTTATGTGAGTATGTCCCTTTGAATATGACTCTTTCCTTCTATGGTTCTGTTTTCACATCTGTAAAGTGAGGGGCTTTTGTTTATGCCAGTGACTTTCAATATTTTTAAAAGCAGAGAATCTCATTTTAAAAATGAAATCAGTGTAAGGGAACCTGGGTGGCTCAGTTGGTTAAGCATCCATCTCTTGATTTTGGCTCAGGTCATGATCTCAGGGTTGTGACATTGAGTCCCACCTGGGGCTCTGTGCTTAGCATGGAATCTGCTTGAGATTCTATTTCTCCCTCTGCCACCACCTTCCCACCCCTGCTCACACTCTTTTTCTCTAAGAAAATGAAAAATGATATCAGTGTAGCTTCTCTAGTTGAAAAAAGCAGGTTGAATAGGGGCTAGAAGCTCTGGTCACCTTAGAGGCATACCATGAGCTACTTCTAGAACCCCAGAACACCCAGGAATGCAGTCTGATCCTCAACTAACTTAGTTTGCAAGGCCCTTTCAATTCTGGCATTCTGCAGTTTGAGGGTTCCCTTGGTATCATATGAAGTTCAGAAGTCAGCAAAATTTTTCTGTAAAGGGTCAGATAGTAAGTATTTTGGGCTTTGTGGGCCACTATTGTCTCTGCCTTCTCCTCTTCTTCTCCATCCCCCTCTTTGTCCCTCCATCCCCTTCCTTCCTCCTCTTTCTCCTCTGCTCCTGCTCCCCCGCTCCTCCTTCCACCTCAGGACCTGTGTACAGCCTGCAATTTCCAGACTGCTCTTGGCTGGGCCTTGGGAGGGTGATAGATGGTACAAGTGACAGGTAGAATGTAAGCCTTAGGTGCATTTGGAACCCTGCTGGAAGCAAACCAGCTCCCTTCTGCCACAGTCACCTTGGCTGAGTTGGGCCATTCCATGTGCACACAGTCTCAGAGAAGGCACAGCTATTAACAGTGGCCCAAGGTGACTCTGGACCAAAAAACGCGGAGCTATTTGTTGCATACACAGCTGGGAGGAGATGGGGGCAAAGGGGATATTTCAAACATGAGTCCAGGCAAAGAGGAGGAGGGGCCTAATTGGGATCAGATGCCTCTGCAGAGCAATAACACTACCACCTGGTTATGGGCATCTTAGCTTTGCAGAATCCAAAGGGCTTTTCCAGACAGCATTTAATTCATCTTCACTGCACCCTTGGGAAGGAGAAAAGAAGGGGAGGAGGTGTAGCTGTGGTGGTAAAGAAAGAGTTATGACTTAGGAGTCAAGAGCCACAGCTTGGTCACTGACTTGTGATGTAAACTTGGAAAAGTCTCTTCTGCTTTCATTTGTAAAGTGGTAGCATTGGATCAGATCAGTGGTTATCACCAGACCAGAGCAAGAATATCACCTGGGAATTTTTTGAAATTCTATTTTTTAAATTTTTATTTTATTTTTTTCAGTGTTCCAATATTCATTGTTTATGTACCACACCCAGTGCTCCATGCAATACGTGCCCTCCTTAATACCCACCACCAGGATAGGTGAACCTAAAATTCCATTTTTTAAGCCTCATCCCAGACCTAGTGAATCAGACACTCTGGAATTGGGGCCCAGAAATGTGTGTTTTAACAATACTTCCAGGCATGAACTAGAATAATCTAAGGCCTTTCCAACTTTGATTCTCTGATTATATGTGATAATGGATGTAAAAATACATTTTAAACTGTACCTTACACATTTCAGAGATGATGATGGTGTCAATGATAATGGTGATGATAATGATGATGCTCCTGTTGACTTTAAGCCATACTTTGGCAGTCAGTTCATTACCTTAGCCAGGAATTTGCTACTCCACCCCTACGGAGTTTCTCCCAAGGTCTGTAAGACAGAGATATGACCTCAGAAGCTTATATACTATGAAAGTAGGTAAGTTAGGTAAGGCAATCTGTTCCAGATGGTTGACAGAGAAGAAATCACAGGACAACTATTTTGAAGATCCAGAGAATAGGCATAGCCAGTATTAAAGACTGATGTGTGTGTGTGTGTGTGTGTGTGTGTGTGTGTGTGTGTGAGCTCACTGTGGGATGGTGGGTTGTGACATTGGAAAGAACTCCTCGTATTAGTGGTAGTAGTGTCTTACTATCTTTAGGATTTAAACACTTTCCAGGAAGGTGGGAAGATATTATGGAATATGAATGTTAAGGAGAGGCACAAATTAAAAATAAACACATATGACTTCAGCTTGTTATAGCACTAAAACTAGAAAGATCCTTATATTTATCCAGGGTTCTGGGTGATTTCCTGGGTGTTGGCTGTAACACTAGTCATCTCCTTCCCATTCTGGAAAATGTATTGGAAAAAAAAAGTGAATATGAATCACAGTATATGGAGGACTTAGACTCTGTTCTAGAATATAAAAATTAAGTCATTCACAAACATTAATACTTTAGTAACAAATTTATTTTAACACACTTTCAAGTGATCTCAAAATTCCTTACAATCTGGTTGAATAATTGGACTGGAAACCAGTGCTCCTGACTTCTAGTCTGGTGTGTTTCCTTTGTAATCTGTTTTTGCTCAAACGCTTTTGAAATGGGGAAGTTTGACCCAAATAAAGTTTAAAAGGCATGTTTTTGAGGTACAGCTGGAAGGAAGGTAGGACACAACTATAGAGAACTTGGAATGCCAGGCTGAATCTTCTGAATTATTTCCTGTAGGTAATGGGAAAATGTTAGATGTTCTGGAACAGTGGTATGACATCATTAACAATTTAGGAATGTTATTCAAATGCTTTAGTGAAGCATACCTGGTAGATTGGAGTGGGAGAGAACTTGAAGGGAGCAAAGCAACTAAGAAGTAGCCCCAAATGTAGGCTGGAATTGCCATAGACCTGCTCACTCTTTATGGCGTGAGTACATTTCTTTTTTTTTTTTAATTTCTTTTCAGTATAACAGTATTCATTGTTTTTGCACTGCACCCAGTGCTCCATGCAATCCGTGCCCTCTCTAATACCCACCACCTGGTTCCCCCAACCTCCTACCCCCCGCCCCTTCAAAACCCTCAGATTGTTTTTCAGAGTCTATTTTTAACAGAATAAACAATGTAAGTGCAAAATCATAGTTTCTTTTCCTGGGATTTCAACCACTAGAGATAGGGATATTTGGAAGCTGGAGGCTTCCTGGTCCTGGAACACAATTCTGTGGAGATCTCCCAGGATTACACTCAGACAAGCCCTTGCTTAAACTCAGTGCTGCTCTCTGCTCTCTGGTTTCATTTTGCACTCAGATTTCTATGTGTTATGAGCCAGGGGCCTTGAGTTTAGGGGGAAATTCACTGTTCCTTTCATTCTTTTCACAAAGCCCCAGGCTCAGGAAAGTTACATATACATGTTACTATGCCAGTTGCATCACCCAATCCCTTCCGGAGATCCTGGCTACAAGCTTCATAGTTTGAAGTTTCTAAAGCTCATTCATATCCATTATCTCATTTTGTTCTCATTAGAGCCTTCTGATGGGCAGGCTTATTATAATTTAATGGTATGAAACTAAAGACTGGAGTGGGGAAACTAACTTGTCATTCTGCCAGTGTGTGGTACAGCTTACTTATTCTGCCTTCTAAGCAATATTCCATGCTTTCACTTGCATTGTTGGGGTTCTGGTGGTCATTTTTTCCAGTGTACTAAAAACCCTCTTAGATCTCAGACAAGGTCCGGGATGGGGCAGAGAAAGAAACAGAAGACCAGGAAACCAAATTTCTCCTCATTTCTAGCCCAGAGCCCCTCCCTCAATACCATTCTGCTACCTTAAATGTACTGACAGACCTTGGTAGGGATATCCTTAGCTCTGCATGTTCATAGCCCTGCTGCCTGTCTGATGCCAGTTATACTCTGCATGACAGTTATGTCACCTTTGCCTGAAATTAGCCATGTTTTCTTTTTGCCATTCTCTTTCTTACCCTGGCAGCTGGAATAAAGTTGCAACCTAGGGACTCTCCTTCCCTGGGCTATCCCAAGTGGTGAGGCTCACAACTCCAGATCTTCCTTGGAAAGTACAAAAAGCCAATCATTGAGAGGCCAGGTCACCACTACACATAGACAGCCTTTAAAATATAGATGGCACAGGGTCTTTAGCTGAAGCTGCTTTGGCCAGACCTTTTCAGGACTCTGACTGGGTCTTCAGTGTGAGCCAAAGGCAACACCAACCAGAGTAGTATTCGCCCAGCTTTCAGAGTTCATACAATGTCATGCTGTCTAGATTTTCATCATGAATGTTCCCAAGACTCAAATGCAAAGGGAATTGGGTTGATTTCAACTGGAAAATATTCCTGCCATCACAGTGTCCTCTGGAATAACCTGCTTGCAGCTGTCATGGGGCGGCCCCCTCCCTGTAATGCGTGGCTTTTCCGAGGCTTAAGCTCCAGGGATCTGGAGGGGAAGAGAAGGGGGGGCCAGGGTTATGTATGCCCCCACCCCCAGCCTGGCCAGTGCTTGCATTTTTCAAGCCTGAAATTGGGTCTCTGGGGTTGGGGTTAGGGGTGAGGTAGAAGGGTTCATGGAACAAGTCTCTGCTGGGTGGATCCCTTCTTGCAGCTGGTTACATTTCTTTGACCAGCTTCCAATAGGAAGAATTCGTCTCCTGATGAAGAAGCACATTCCCCTGGATAGAGAATCTAATTGGCTGGGAGGCGGGAGTCCTGGGTTTATGTCCTAGCTCTGTCATCAGCTTGCACTGTGGCTTTAAGCAAGTCAGTCATCATCTCTTTGTCTCAACTTCTTCCATTTAAAGTGGAGCTACTAATACCTGCTGCTCACATAGATGAAGTAAGAACACGGTGTAGGGGACATTGTTGAATGTTCTGGGAGAAATAAAGGGATGGTAAGACTTTATTCTTACCTCCCTCAGATGGAAGGAACTAAACTAATTGTTCTTATTTCCTTTCCTCTTGCCTTATAATGTTGGTAAGATGTCAGGGTATGGGGAAGTCTCCAAGGATTTAGATAGTCATGGGGCAAAAGGAAGAATGGTGGTATAAGCAGAAGCATAACCTAATATACAAGGAGATATACCCTAAAACATTCTCAAGGAGATGTTGACAGCCAGCTGGAAGCAAAGTCTTGTGATAATGGGAAATAAGATGTTGGGATCAAGGGTGACACATAGGTGCCAGGAAGGAGGAGAATGCCAAAGACAAATTTTATTGCCTCTTACCATTATGCATTGGACTGTGCTAATCCTATCTAGAAATTGCCTTCATTGGCTACCTGGACTATCAGAACCTTGGCCCAGCTTTGGTATCTCCAAGCTTCTTTTTCCCTTTGGACCAGAGTTGTACTTGGGCTGCATACCTGGAAGGGGTATCAGAGGATACAGAGAAAAAACAGCCTCTGCCCTGGCATCAAAGGTCACTTTGGTCCTACCTGTGCTCTGACACTCCTATCTCTGACTTACTGTCCTCTTGAGATCTAGACATATGCTGTCCAGTGTGGTAGCCACTAGCCAGATGAACAACACTGCACTGCTCATGAGAAGGCCTGGATAATAGTATGGTTGCTTTGGCAGCAGTCCAGCAATGCTGTGAGACCTCAGGGCTCATATCCTCCTGAGAGTAGAATAAGATGCATTATTTTTTAAACAAAGACTCTTGAATGAAGCATTTTAAATAAAACAAAACAAAAAAAAGAAAGAAAATCTGGGAAAGTAATTGGACTATGAATTTTATTACCTGTTAATCATATCCCTGCAGAGAGCAGAGAGCCTAAACCCATAAGCCATCCCCAGGCCTCCTATTTCATAGCTCTTTGTAGCCTGGAAAGGGTGTTCATGACCATTATTTCATTTAAGTCTCCTTAATAAGGTAGAAGCAAGTATACCAGGAGTTATTCTATTCATCTGATACACAAAGAAACTGAGGCTCAGCAGACTGAAGTGATATCCAAGGGCCTCTAGTTATTAAGTGGTAGTGCCAAGCTGAGCATGGAAAAACCTTGGGTAGCATCTTTGACTCCTTTCGTTCTATTTTCAGTCAACTGCTAATTCTGGGTGATTTTCTTCTTTACCTCATCTTTAATCAGTCCATTTTCTCCCCATTGTCACTGTCACCACTGTAGCCCAAGTCCTCCAGTCCATTTTCCAGATAGCAGTCAGAGTGATCTTTCTAGTGTATTAAGTTGATCATGACAGTCTCTTGTATAAAACCCTTTCTAATTGTTCTTAGGATAAAAAACAAGCTCTTGAATCTGGCCTACATAATGCCATATGGCCTTTATCACTTAGAGTCTGTTCTCTCTCTCTCTTCCCATTCCTTCCTTGCATTCTATTCTTCAAAAACTTTGAAAATTTTCAGGTCTTTGAAGATATGCTTCCAGTCTATACACATGTTATTTTCTCTGCCTGCCATACTCAGTTACCCCACTCCTCTTCACTTGGTAAACCTCTGCTTATTTTTCAAGCCCTACCTCTGATACTGCCTTCTCTAGGAACCCTCACCTCAGCTTCTCCGTACTCAGGATGGGTTAAGCACTTCTTCTCTGAACTCCCATAGCACCCCAGACCTGCTTGTTAATATAGCTGTTATTATATTATATTATAATTATCTGTTTTCTTGTTTGTCTCTCTTGGTAGATTTTGAGTGTCATAAGATCAATAACTATGCCAGTTTTAACTCTCTATTATGTACCTAGCATGAAGCAGAGGGCGTGGCACATAATGGATGCTTATAGATATTTCTTGATTAATTGAATGAACGAAGGTAAGAATAAATGAATGATGGATCCCACGTAATCCACCCTGCAATACAGTGTTCTTTCTACTTGGAAACAACATATTTTATTATTTATTTTTAAAGAGTTTTATTTATTTATTTGACAGACAGAGATCACAAGTAGACAGAGAGGAAGGCAGAGAGAGAGGAAGGGAAGCAGGCTCCCTGCTGAGCAGAAAGCCTGATGTGGGGCTTGATCCCAGGACCCTGGGATCATGACGTTAGCTGAAGGCAGAGGCTTTAGCCCACTGAGTCACCCAGGCGCCCCTATTTTATTTTTTTACAAAGATTTTATTTGTTTATTTGAGAAGGAGAGAAAGATAGACAGAGAGAATATGAGATGGGAGAAGGTCAGAGGGAGAAGCAAACTCCCCACAGAGCTGGGAGCCTGATGTGGGACTCGATTCCAGGACTCCGGGATCTTGACCTGAGCTGAAGGCAGTTGCTTAACCAACTGAGCCACCCAGGTGCCCATAAAACAACATATTTTAATATAGAGATGGTCATTTGACCTTCATACCACCATTTCAGTGAATATTTAAGACATGTTTACTAGTCATAGGACCTTAATATTAGATGAAGGTGCTTGGCATATGCTGTGTGTCAAACACACTGCTAAATGATCTATATTCAATGTATGCATTCATTTATTTATCAGTTTGAAGGAGGGATAGACAAATATGATTAAGTAAGTAAAATATATAGTATATTAAACCGTATTAAATGCCAAGAAGAAAAGTAAAACAAGGATCGGGGGATAGGTTATGTGTATAAGGATTATAATTTTAGATAAAGGTTGAGAATCAGAATGACATGATAAAAACAGGAAAAATTGAGGGGATAAAGAATAAGGGAGATGCAGAAAAAACTCCAGGTTTTGAGTCTGGAAAAACAGTGATTTATACAGAAAGATAGAGTACCTTTCTATCTCAGATGAGGTTTCCCAGCATGGAAACATTCCTTAAAAAGTATTCAAGTTGGAGTCAGATGTGCTATTGGGTATTTACCCAAAAGATACAAACGTAGTGATCCAAAGGGACATGTGCACCCGAATGTTTATAGCAGCAATGTCTACAATAGCCAAACTATGGAAAGAACCTAGATGTCCATCAACAGATGAATGGATAAAGAAGATGTGGTATATATACACAATGGAATACTATGCAGCCATCAAAAGAAATGAAATCTTGCCATTTGCGATGACGTCGATGGAACTAGAGGGTATCATGCTTAGCGAAATAAGTCAATTGGAGAAAGACAACTATCATATGATCTCCCTGATATGAGGAAGTGGGGATGCAACATGGGGGGTTAAGGGGGTAGGAGAAGAATAAATGAAACAAGATGGGATTGGGAGGGAGACAAACCATAAGTGACTCTTAATCTCACAAAAAACTGAGAGTTGCTGAGGGGAGGGGGGTTGGGAGAGGGGGGTGGGGTTATGGACATTGGGGAGGGTATGTGCTATGGTGAGTGCTGTGAAGTGTGTAAACTGGCGATTCACAGACCTGTACCCCTGGGGATAAAAATATATTATATGTTTATAAAAAATAAAAAATTTAAAAAAGTGAAAAAAAGTATCCAAGTTGAAATATGATGGGAGAGTCCAATTGATGTCTTTGACTTATGGGTAAATCTAGGACTCATAGGTGCAAATGATGGTCATCTGAGAAAAGCAAATGTGCAAAACTAGATGAAACAAGGCAGTTTCATTATAGCAGAAAGGGCCTGAGGCAGAGAGTTAGGAAACTTGGGTTTAGGCTACCTTTGCTGTGAACTCGGTTTGTGACTGGACATTTTTCCTCTCTCTGGGCCCTAGTACCATCTATGGTGAGGATATGTGGTTGGGTAGATGAGTGCCTTTTACACTCTGCTCTATGTTACACCATGGGTATGGAGAGCCCTGTCAGGGCTCAGTGAAGCGGAGATGGAGTGGATATAAAAAGTCAGGGTTATTGGTCATCTTTCTGCTTCAGCAGAGTCAATCACTAGACTAGATGGTACCTGCTAGGTCAGATACTCTGTGACTGTTTGCCTGGCAACATCACTGGAAACCTTTGCTCACCCCTCTTACAGCTTATTCAAAAACTTGTGAAGGTTTCCTGGGTAATGTGGGCATTATAGGGATGAGGAAGGAACAAAGGGAAAGAGCTGTATGTAGTGTATGGCATTGACAGTTTTCTGTCAGTGATTACACAGAAAAAGAAAGAGGAATTCTCAGGCTTGGGGGTTGGAGCAGCTTCTGTGGTGTTGGTTATCAAACACTGGACCTTTCCAACTGGGCCAACCTTGACTATTGATAATATTTTCCACTAGTACAGCCTTGGAAATCAGACTCAAATGCTGTAGAATTGATGGGCTTTAGTTAACAAGACAGGACTTCCCTACCAATGGGAATAGGGCAACTCATAAAGACTACCATATATGCATATCTTTTGAGTTGATAGTCAATTTCTTAGTGGAATTTGTGTATTCCTGGATGCATGAAATTAGATACCAGTCCCCTTTCTCTGGTTATTCAGGAGAAGTAGGGGAGAGTCAGGTCAAGGAACAGGATAGTAATTCCTTACCTCTGTAGGATAAATCTTATTTTACATCTCTTCAGTCAAGGCTTTCAGCTGGGCTTCACATGAATTCTGTGGGGTTAATAGTGCTTAGATTCTTATTCTTATTTGATAGATTCTACCTTTTCATATTTTAAGACTGAGCTTGACCTTTACCTTCTCTATAGTAATTCTGTTCTCACACTGTTCATCCACTGCCCATCCACTATAACACTTAAACTCTATTCATTTCTGTGTAGTCATTTTATTATTCTTATTTAAGTCTCTGATTATTTCATGTGTTTATGTTCCTGAAACAAGCCATTATCACTTATAACAAAGACTTTTGACTTGTCCTTGCCTCAACATTTACTACCTTCCATATAGTCTACTCTCAGAGTAAAACCCCAAATCTTAACAATGGTCAACAATGTCCTTCCATGCTCTTCATATTGCATGTCAGGTCTCTGACTTCCTCTCCTATTATTCTCCCTTTGCTTGCTCTGCTTTAGCCACATGAGCTGCCTTACAGTCCCTTGCATGCACCCAGTACAT
Source organism: Neogale vison (assembly GCF_020171115.1). Taxonomy (NCBI): domain Eukaryota; kingdom Metazoa; phylum Chordata; class Mammalia; order Carnivora; family Mustelidae; genus Neogale; species Neogale vison. Next base: position 66,403,405 of record NC_058105.1, read on the forward strand.
TTTTTTCCTCAGGGAAAAATGTATTTTTCTGTTCTGTATTTTCTGTTCCTTATGTCTGGAATTATCTTTCCCCAGGTACATGGTTGGCTCCTTCACTTCCTTCATGTCTCTAAACAAACTGTATTTTATAAAAGAGTCCTTTCTTTATTATACTATATGAACTATTAATGATACATACTTGCACTCTCCTTCTTGCTCTGTTTTTTTTTATTGCATTCATTGACATATTATGATTTTACTTACTTAATAATGATCTATCTCTCCACACTGGGATATTAGTTGCTTGAGAACAAGGATTTTTGTTCTGTCCAACATTATATTTTCAGTCTCTGGAAGAGCGCTTGGCACATAGTAATTTTTTTAAAAAAAATTCTGCTGGATAGCAATGGCCACGGTTGCCAAACTGTGGAAAGAACCAAGATGCCCGTCAACGGACGAATGGATAAGGAAGATGTGGTCCATATACACTATGGAGTATTATGCCTCCATCAGAAAGGATGAATACCCAACTTTTGTATCAACATGGGCGGGACTGGAAGAGATTATACTGAGTGAAATAAGTCAAGCAGAGAGAGTCAATTATCACATGGTTTCACTTATTTGTGGAGCATAACAAATAGCATGGAGGATAAGGGGAGATGGAGAGGAGAAGGGAGTTGAGGGAAATTGGAAGGGGAGGTGAACCATGAGAGACTATGGACTCTGACAAACAATCTGAGGGTTTTGAAGGGGCGGGGGGTGGGAGGTTGGGGGAACCAGGTGGTGGGTATTAAGGAGGGCACGGATTTCATGGAGCACTGGGTGTGGTGCAAAAACAATGAATACTGTTATGCTGAAAAGAAATAAAAAATTTTAAAAAGTTCTGCTGGAATTTTGTTAAAGATGTCATTTATTTATTTGAGAGAGAGAGAAAGATCGGGGGAGGTGCAGAGGGAGAAGGAGAAGCAGATTGCCCACTGAGCAGGGAGCCTGATGTGGGGGGCTTGACCCTGGGACTCCAGGGATCATGACATGAGCCAAGGGCAGAGGCTTAGCTGACTGAACCACCCAGGCACCCCCAAAACTTTTTTGTTTTTTGTTTTTTTTTCAATTTATTTATTTTCAGAAAAAACATTATTCATTATTTTTTCACCACACCCAGTGCTCCATGCAAGCCATGCCCTCTATAATACCCACCACCTGGTACCCCAACCTCCCACCCCCCCCCACTTCAAACCCCTCAGATTGTTTTTCAGAGTCCATAGTCTCCCATGGTTCACCTCCCCTTCCAATTTACCCAAATTCCCTACTCCTCTCTAACGCCCCTTGTCCTCCATGCTATTTGTTATGCTCCACAAATAAGTGAAACCATATGATAATTGACTCTCTCTGCTTGACTTATTTCACTCAGCATAATCTCTTCCAGTCCCGTCCATGTTGCTACAAAAGTTGGGTATTCATCCTTTCTGATGGAGGCATAATACTCCATAGTGTATATGGACCACATCTTCCTTATCCATTCATCCGTTGAAGGGCATCTTGGTTCTTTCCATAGTTTGGCGACCGTGGCCATTGCTGCTATAAACATTGGGGTACAGATGGCCCTTCTTTTCACGACGTCTGTATCTTTGGGGTAAATACCCAGGAGTGCAATGGCAGGGTCATAGGGAAGCTCTATTTTTAATTTCTTGAGGAATCTCCACACTGTTCTCCAAAGAGGCTGCACCAACTTGCATTCCCACCAACAGTGTAAGAGGGTTCCCCTTTCTCCACATCCTCTCCAACACATGTTGTTTCCTGTTTTGTTAATTTTGGCCAAAACTTTTTTGGATTAAGGAATAAATAAAACCTAAAAGGCCTAAGGGCAGATACTTTCAATTCCTTCATTCATGTTCCTTATTGTAAACACACTTGTCTTAATAGAACAATGGAAGTTAGAGCAGAAAAGGCATTTTAAAATAACTTTTTTATTTTTTTTGATAAACATATAATGTATTATAAGCCCCAGGGGTACAGGTCTGTGAATCGCCAGGTTTACACACTTCACAGCACTCACTATATCACATACCCTCCCCAATATCCATAACCCCACCACCCTCTCCCTACCCACCCCCCGCCACCCTCAGTTTGTTTTGTGACATTAAGAGTCTCTAATGTTTTGTAGAAAAGGCATTTAGGGACCTGCTTGTCTAACTCTCTCATTTAATAGATAAGACTGAGGGGAGGAATCTTGCCCAAGGCCATATAGCAACTTGTTGTCAGAGTCTGAAGAAGAGTTCAAGACATCTAAGCCTAGACTCACAACTTTCCCCATTATATACCATGCTAGGCACACAAGTTAGTTTTATTCTCCAACTCCAGGGCATAGGTAAGGCATTGTCAGTACGTAGAAGCAAGCTCTGGGCAGATTAATGTGGAGGTAGAAGAATTTTATTTTTACATGAACAGGAGTTTCTCTGAACATTTACTGCTCTGGTTTTGGAGAACAATAAACACTGGGCCAAGCATTACATAAATACCTGACCTACCAATCCACAAATAATAGTCATTCAATAAATCAAGTAGCAAGCCTTTCTTGAATGTATAACATGTGCCTAGACTTGTGCTGGAGATATGAAAACATTCAGCCCTGATTCCTGCTTTCTAGGAGTAGTCTAGTAGTAAAGGCAAGACTCACCTCAGACAAGCAGATACCAATTTGTGAGATATGACAATAAGCATTGTAGAGAACAGCAGGAGACCACTGAAGGACAAATTAGTCCAAGAAAGCATTATGGAAGAAAGGAGACATCTTTGCACCTATTTCATGTTGCCTTCCTGTCAGTGCTTTATCTTCCTTCATTTGGAAGTGTTTATTTGCACGCATGGGCCCAACCCTATGCTCTTCAGGGAAGGATGATGAGTTTGATGCTATTTGAAGCCAGGTCTCTTGCTTCCTCTTCTTTTCACTCCTCCCAAATAGAATCTGCCTTAGTTTCAAGCATGTTTACTGAGTACCCTGTGGGTACCAGGTACAGAGCCAGGGGCTTGGAATAAAAAGATAAATAATCTACAGTCATTTACCTGTAGTAGACCAAAGTCTCATAGGTCAGATAGATATGCACAGAGGTTTACAAAATAATTCAATATTAAAAAAAATAATTTATATTCTTCTTCACGAAAAAAGGGATTTGAGGTGCTAAACGTGGTAAGTTCTGCTTATGAACAAATTATAACGAAAACCCAGATGAGAGAAGTAATGATGTAAAAGTGAATCATCCAAAGTTTTCCAGACTAGGTGATATTTGAATTGAACTCAGACAATGATTATTTTTCTAGGGAATCAAAAATGGGAGGTATGGGTAAAGGGATGCATTCTAGACAAATGGTACATTACACAAAGGTGGGCATTGCCTGGCTTGTTGCCCTGTGTGTCTACAGCAAGTATGGTAAGTGTAACTTACCATACTTGCTGTAGCCTGGATAAGGCTTCTAAGCCTGGATAAGGCTTAGAATCCTTCTGAACACAGTATGGCCACTTGCAGTCAATTTGAATTGATTTACAAGATGAAACATATTTGCCATCCTTGGCTGACTTCAATACCTTTAAAGTTACAGACGTTCAGGAAACAGAATCCTATTGGGAATCTAAGCTTTTAACAATCTATAACCCCTCCACTACCTCCTGCCATGATTCTCATGTAATGAGTTCATGGATCTGTATTTAGTAGCTATTATGTTATGTTATATTATTAAATTTGCCATCAGAAATTTTAAATCAGAAAAAAAGAAGTTTTAGATTAGAGAAGTGGTCTGTATTTCAGAAAGCTGCCTTTGGTAGTAGAATATAGACTGAAGGAAAAAACAGTGACAAGGAGACTGTATATGCAACTGTAATATTACAGGCAAAAGATGAATGCCATACCTAGGAGGAGAGGGTAAATTAGATACTGACTGAGACAGATCATAGGAAAGTTTTAAGTGTCAGAATCCATGTGCTTTAGAGAGATATTAGAAGGAGAAAGAATTTGCAGGAGGAGGTGGTATATGGGGAAAGATTAGTAAAGATAGGATTTGAGCCAGGCCTTGAAGGATAGTTATCACTTGACATTGAGAAAGGGGTGGAAGTAGTCCATTTCAGACCTCTGTAGCACAGGAGCAAAGATACAAAAGTAGAAAAATCACAGGGCATGTCTGAGGAGCAGTATGTAGCTCAATTTGGCAGGCTTTAGTTTGGCATTCAGAGTGGACATCACCCCCATCACCATTCCTGTTAGATGGCTTCTCTCACCCTCCAGCCAGCAGGTGCTCAGGAAACATAGATTCGTGTTAATATTAACTGAAGTGTGGTAAAAAGTGGAAGGCTTCTCATCTGCAAGAATATCATTCTAATGTTGATTTTAAGAGCTAGATCTGGGTTGTCTCCACTGCCATTTGCCAGCCTTGAACATCACGGAAGAAGGATGCCTAAGGGATGAAAGCTGTTTATTATCCAATGGGGAGTGGGGAGAAGAGGCTTATAACCATGAAAGGCAACTCAGGACACATCCAGAACACATAGTGGAAATCTCTGAATCACTCTGAAGGAACTCCGACCTATCTCCAGGCAAAAAGAATTATGAAAAAATCCTCCTTTAATTTAATTACATTATATAGTAACTCAACTTTTTCATAAGATATCACATTCACAAAGTGCTGCCTCAGATAGTGTTTTTTTTTTCTTTACTATAACCTTGTAAGGCATGTTTAAGATTGCCCTAATTTTGTGGGTAAAAAAAAAACATGTTTCAGAAGAGGTTATAGGACTTAAGCAAGGATATAGGAATATAGAATATAAGGATATAGGGCTAGTAATTGGCCATGCCAGGCTCCGATCCTTGTCTTCTGTCACCATCTCCAATTCCTAAACTTTTCCTGTACAAGAAGTTATCAAGGATCAAAATGGCATAAAATCTAACCCATTAATCTAACCCATTCTTTTGAGAGAATAATAATAATAATAATTCATTTCAACCAATACTTTCTGAGCACCTATTCTGTTTTAGACACTATGCTAGGTCCATGGGGTGCAGACTACGAAAACACAGTTCTTACCCTCAAGGAACTCAAAGTCTAGTGGGAAAAACAGACATATATATATATATATAGAGAGAATCACAAGCTAATAAGTGAAGTGATACTCGAAGAATGTGTAAAGCACTCTGGGAGTTCAGAAAAGGGTGAACTACTGTACAGGGAGGAATTGGCACTTGAAAAAAGCCAAAGACCCCAGTCAACACAATTAACTTCTTCTGTAGAATTGCAGGCTTGGAGATGGGACAGCGAAGAAAGAATTAAATGAGTATATATTTTTTTCAATTTATTTATTTTCAGAAAATTGAGGCCTTTCTGAAAATGCCTTTGTGCTGTCCTGCTTGAAAAGTTGGTTGCATTTGTGTGGCCGTTATTGTGCTGCTAATGCCTTGGCTGGATTCAGTGGGCCCATGGCTTGTCCCAGCAACCTCTTGATTAACTTCTGTTAGGTTTGGTGCAAGGTGTTGGGTGCTGGGACATCAGACTGAATATTGCCATTTGTAGTTGTTCTGCATGTTCCAGGACTGGTGTGGGTCAGGTTCATGAACCCTCAGAGTTTACAATAAGAATAGGGCCTGTCAGGCAGCATTCTGCTTACCAGAGGAAGGATAACTGAATTAGCATTGATTGGATGCTTAATATTTCATTTTGGTTCAGATAAAACATACCTATGGGTGAGCTCATAGCCTGGGTGGCTCAGTGGGTTAAGCCTCTGACTTCGGCTCAGGTCATGATCTCAGGCTCCTGGGATCGAGCCCCACATCGGGCTCTCTACTCAGTGGAGAGCCTGCTTCCCCCCCTCTCTCTGCCTGCCTACTGTGATCTCTCTCTCTGTCAAATAAATAAATAAATAATCTTTTTAAAAAATGCCTATGGAGTATCTTCCATGTGCTTGGCATTTTATATGGCACCACAGGTTCATCTTACAGTGGAAGAGACAATAGATAAAGAAGTAACTGTAAATGTATGATCCAAGGTGATATGTTGTACAGTAAAGTTCTATATAGTGAACGATGAGTTCACAAAGGAAAGAACAATAAATTCTGTTTGGAGGTTCCAAACAAGCGTCATTGAGTAACTGACATTGGACTGAGTTCTTATGGATGAATGTACTAGCATTATATTAGATGTTTTAGGAGAGTAATTATTACTCAGGATGATTTTGGTTATAAAATACAGAAAACCCAACTCACACTGGCTGAAACAGATCAGGGACTTATTGACTCATGTAACAGGAAAATATAGAGGTAGGAGAGGCTTTAATCATGGTTTAGTCATGACTTTGCTTCTTTTCTTTATGATTCTCTTGACTCTGCCCTCTTTTATATGTTGGCTTTGTCCTCATCCTCGTTTCCCTTATGGTTGCAAAAGGGAAACCAGTGGCAACGAGGGTGAATGCTTCTTCTTTTATATTCAGTGAGGCAGTGAGGCATTGTTTCTCACACTGTAACACAAAAGTGAACTTTAGTGGTTCAGGACAGATAAAATTTAGGGTGAGATTATAGTAAGCATGGGGGCGTCTCCCAAACATTAGTTAAAAGCAGTTGAACCATTCAAATAGCTTAAGGGCAGTCCCGTTTTTAGGCTTTGTTTCTTTTTCGTTTAATTCTTGCTTTTTAAATGATGTCCCATGAGGGTGACTAGGTAGCTCAGTCAGCTGAGCATCTGACTCTTGATTTCAGCTCAGGTTGTGATCTCAGGGTCATGAAAGTGAGCCCTGCATTGGGCTCTGCTCTGAATGTGGAGCCTGCTTAAGATTTGCTCGCTCTCTTCCTCTGCCCCTCTCCCCTGCTTGTCTGTGCACACATGTGCATGCACGCTCTTTTTCTCTCTCTCAAAAAAAGAACAATCTTAAAAAATAAATAAATAATGTCCCTTTTCCTATGTCTTTTATGTGTCTTGATTTATAGGTCACATTCTGGACTTCAGAATAGTAATACTATTTCTATAACACAAAGGTCACTTGTTCTATCAAGGCATTCTTCATAGCCTGCATATGTAATGAGAGTAGTGGACAAAGTTAATTATGAGAGGGAAGTGTTGCAAATGGTTTATGAGCAATCTCTGAAGTCTGCCACATCAAGGTTCTCAACTCCGCTTTGCCATCACTTAGCTGGCTGCCTTGGACAATTTAATTCATCTCTTGGAGCCTTGGTTTCTTTATCTATAAGATGGAAATAATATTAATATCTATCTCATAAGGTTTGAGGCTTGCATGAGATAATCCATGTAATATATATGGCAGAAGCTCCCCAAGTTTCTTGGTTCACTGTGCCTTTCCTGTGTTAGTAACTGTTTTCACAGCATCCCCAAGCCAAAAGAAGTATTTAACCCTTCTGCTATATTAAGGACAAAACACATAATAGTAAGTAGTAGTTCATGCTCTGCCCGAAAGATGTCACTGTGTTTCCCTCAAAAAAGTAAAATATAGTAGCCCTGTGAGTTGGCTACGGCACCCTGGTGTGCCTTAGTGCACAGTTTGGGAATAGAACACTGCCAGGCAAACAGTTGGTGCTAAATACATGGTATTTGTTATTATTATAAAATGTTTGTAATTGTTATTAGAATATCTGTTATTGTTATTAAATTGTTATTACCAAAGAGGATACTGACCTACTAGTTTGATTCAGATGTTGAATATCCCTGAGGAGAGACGCTTCCCTTTTTGGTAGTAATATCTTCTAGTCTCAGGTTTTCTCTAAGTTAGGACCAAATAACCCTAGCTTGAGAGGGGAGAGTAATTTCTATGTTCATGGAGAAGAAAACTTCATTCTCAAAGGAAGTGCACTTTTCTAGCTTCTAGTGATTTCTAGTCAAAAATCACTCAGAAGAGGCTTCTATGTATTAGATTTAAAAAATATACTTTCCTATGTTTCTGCCTGGCCTCTTCTACTCTCCTTTTCCTTCTCTTTCCTCCTCTACCTCTCTTCATATTCCTTTCAGCCAGTGTCTGAGACTTGGCCCCATCTCCATCATAATGAAGGGATGCTTGATACTAAGTTAAAAAAAAATGATTGGTTGAACTCTGTTTTGAATCTCAGCTTGGTCTGTGAACCAGTAAGAACAGTGGGTACTGACAGTTCATTCTTGTATTCTTCTTTCCCTTCCCCTGAGGGAGCATAGGAAAACAATTTAAACAGAGAAACTCCAGAAGTTGGCCTGGGGCTTGGACACAGGAAGCTGAGGAGAATAAAGGTAAAGGCTGTGCTGAATTTCCAACTCTTAGCAGTTGAGGCCCATGAGGTATCTTTGACATTTTCCTAGAGGCTAGAGCTGACTTTAGTTCTATTTGGTTGTTTAGATTCACTGAAGGGAATCTGATGTCAGAGGTAGAAGGAATAGAATAGCAGACCTGTCCATGCACTGTTGACTCTGGGCCTCCTTGGGGCTGGCCAGCAGAGGTCGGGAGTGGCCGGCTGGCTTTTAGCCCTGGCCAGCTGGCGGCGTTTGCTTTGGCCGTTGGGGGAAAGAGCACTTTGTGGAAAGCTGGTCTTCCCAGCCAAGGGCCTATTTTCATCTTGAATCTGTTGAGTCCAGCCTGAAGTCTAGATCCAGGATCAACAGAGGCTGTGGAAAATAGGACTGGATGCCTGGCAGCCAGAACTGTGGGCTTTGTCTTCCTGACCAGGACATTCTTCCCTGAGCCTGTGAAAGTAAGAATGATGGAAACTGGGGTAGTTGTGGTATCAGGGCCAGAGAGAGTTAACTGCTCTTTGCATGGTCATTGAAGCCCAGGATTGGCTGTAATATATCACTAGGCCTCATCTCTTCCCAGGTCTTCTAATCTAGGAAGGTGTATGTGTGGCTAGAGCTGACATAGCTCCCAAAGTGCCTGAGCCCCCCTAAATGGGGGCCTCCACACACTGAGGGACCACTAGAAGGCTGGATCAATAACCTTACCAACCAACCATATACCACAGGAACACAGAGAAGAATCGGTTTGGTTCCTTTTTTTCTGAGATCTCGAAGTCTTTTTGGGGAAACAAACCATTTTCACAAAGAGGTACCTTTAGTACTAGACAGGGTGGAGTGAAGCTCATGTGAATAGCACAAAGAAGTGCTAAAGGAGTTCAGAGAAGGGCAAGAGGGCTAGGAGAGATACAGGTTTAGCTGGGTCCTGAAGAGTGACTAAGAACGAGATAAAGATATGATGAGAGTTTTCTTATGCTCCTAAGGCAGAAATCCTTTGAAACTGACTCAAAATATATTTTGATTTAGTATAGAATTCCGGTCTCCAACCAGATTATATTCACTAGGATACCTGTATTGAGATTGTTCTGAACCTGAGTTCGCATCACCAAAATGATGTGGTCTTCTCAGACATTACAACTTCTCTAGAGCTGGAAGAGAATTAGATACCTGGAGGCATGAATCACATTTCTCAAGTTCTTCTGTTACTTTGCTGCTCAACTGTTTCCCAACTTGAAACCCAATACTAGCTCTTCTGTTGCTTTCAGGATGGCCAAGCAACTGTATTCAGCGTTCAAGGCCTTTCACACTCTGAACCTTCCCTTCCTTACGTTCTCTCATTCTTTTTGGAGACTCTCAGCAATTTCATATAGCCTAAATCTCCATCTTGTCCCCTGAAGGCCATGAGAAGTGGCTTAAAGTTATTTGTGGCCTCAGAAGACTTTGGTACCAGTCCCTGTCATCTGTTTGAGAATTTGACATTCTTCATGAGGTCTCTTCATTCCCTTTCACATCTAACATCATCATTACATTCTTACTTAAGCAGAGCTCTATAAAAAAACCTGATTCTCTGTTGCTGTAGATCAGGAGTCAGCACGCTTATTCTGTAAAAAGCCATATAGTACATATTTTAGGTTCTGAGAGCCATACTGTCTCAGATGCAGCTACTCAACTCTGCCATGGTACAGGAAAGCAGCTATAAATAATACGTAAATAAATGAACATGGTTGTGGTCCAAGAAAGCTTTATTTATGGTATGATATTTAAATTTCATACAATTTTCACATGTCACAAAATATTTTTCTTTTGATTTTTTCAACCATTTAAAAATGTAAAACCATTCTTAACTCACACTTTTCAGAAAATAGGTGATGGTTGAACATGGCTGGCAAGCCCTAGTTTGCTAACCTCCACTCTAAAGACAGAATTTAGATTACTGGGTGGATATTATGGGGGATTGAGTTTGGCTTCAAATTTTAAAAAAGAATCAAGATTATTGGAAAATGTAATAAATTCCCTAGGAAGTTAAACCTACTTCTTTTCCACTGAAGATATTAAAGCACCACTGACTAAGGATATCATAAGAGGACTCAAAGATTTTGTGGGGGCTTGGATTTGAGGTTTTTTAAGTCTACAGGACTGATTTTGTGAGTTTTTCTTCCTCTATATAACCATCATTTCCCAACTACCTGCTGTCTTCCTTTAATTTTTAAAAGTCTGTGTGGTTGTCTCCCACTTTTCTCCACCTAACATTTGATGATACTGTTTTAAAGATTTTGTTTATTTATTTGACAGAGTAGGCAGAAAGAGAGAGAGAGAGAGGGAAGCAGGCTCCCTGCTGAGCAGAGAGCCCGATGCGGGCCTCGATCCCAGGGCCCTGGGATCATGACCTGAGCCGAAGGCAGAGGCTTTAACCCACTGAGCCACCCAGGCGCCCGATGATACTGTTTTAATTTGCTCCCCATCTTTTTCATATTTGTGCATATTCTTTCCCTTCCAGAAACCCAGGAGTTACTGTCAAAGGGCAGAGTTCATTAAGCAGCAGATGTACTGTTGCCTAGAAACCATGGGGGACAGCTGCAAATTACTGCAGGGGCCTTTTGGGGAAGATGGTCTCACCCAACCATCAGGGCAGAGTAAAGAGCAAAAGAGATAATATATGTAAATGCCCCTTATTTATTATACCAGCAGAATCTGATTCTGTTTTACAGAATATCATATCCTTTTTTACTTTACTAAAAGGAATTTAAATTTGCTTCAGGAAATTTCAGCTCCTTTTTTGCTCCCCTCCCTTCCACAGTGGTTTGATCCTGCTTCTTAGAACTGCATTCCTTTTCTGCCACTTCACAGTAGTGAAGATCCTTTCTCACAGACGACTAGGCCTTTTATGTTCTTACTTTCCCTTCTTCTATTTCTACCCCGAAGTGGTTTGATGACACCTTATAGAAAAGCCTCCTTGTTTTGCTCCTTATAGATCTAAGTAGTTTGATTCTGTCTGGGGAACATCAGCATCTTTTCCTCTTCTGTCTTACACCAATAATTTGATCCTACGTCATTGAGCATCAGTTTCTTTTAGCTCCTCCCCCGGGGTCTAACAGTGGTTTGATCCTGCCTCACAAAGTATTAGGTCCTCTCTGATTCCCCCTCTAACATCGCCACCACAAATGGTATGGTCCTTAGCATCAGGTTCTTTTTGTATCCCACACTGGTCTTCAAAGCAGATTGAAGCTGCTTCATCTCATTCCTGATTCAAATTGATCCCTTCAGTGGCTCGTTCTTACACTAGCAACGTAAAACTGGCCCAAATGGGTTTAAAGTGGTCAGAACTTGCTCATGACCAGTTCAAACCTTTTCTCACACGGAAAAATCAGTTCTGACCAGTTCTAATCTATTTTGACCAGTTTAATATAATTCTGCAGAGCTGGAGCCTGAGGTCGGTAAACTCAGGAAGACGGCTGAAGACGATGCTGATTTGAGCCAAAGCAAGGAATCAGGTACTTACAAAAGTTGAAACTGGGCTGAAAACTAGGAAAGAAAATAGATGAAATGAGAGAGTAAAATGTAGGAGCCAGAGTTGGTTGAGGGAAGCTCAAAAGAGATTAGTTGCACCCAAACCTATTTTTTTTTTTTTTGAAAGGTGAGAGGCCATTTTGAGGAGGTAGTGCAGGATTTTGGGCTCTGCCTTTGTATGTCTGGGAAGCAGTATGGAAGCTGATACCATCTAGCAGTCCGATCCAGCTGGAGCTGAGACTGGGTTATATGTGGCCCCAGTGATACCTGGTTCTGCTATTCTTTGTGTTTGGCCTCATCTCAAGTTGCAATTATTAGAGTCCCAAACCACAAATGACAACATTTCCACCCCTTTAACTGTGGATGGTCATGATGCTTTTTAGCTGTTTAGGGATGTTATTTAGTTTAGAAGAAGGGATTGGTAAACCTTGAAGAAAAAAAACTAATCATCATTAAGTGCATAACTCAGTTAATTAGAATTGAGTTGAAGATCATACCTTGCAATTTTTCAGAGATGTGTGTAAAAGAAGGTGGCAAGTTGAGGACAGTATTTAATCTTTCTCCTGTGGGATTGGTTATCTATCATCTTATTATTGACTGAAGTAAAAATTGGCCTGCATTTTCTGGATTTTTCCCGGTGGTTGTCCTGTCCTTTACTAGGACTGTAGTAGATATTGAAAGAAATGGAGTCTGGAAAATGGAATTTTTATAGATTGTAGCATTTCTAATTTGAGCAAAATTTCTGCAGAGGGACAGTTGGCAAAGGCCAGAGGCTTTGATGATGAGTGACAGAACGCTGCAAGATTGAGGGTGGGGCTGAGGCTCTGGTTTGGTGCAGGATGTCTCAACATCTTTTTTGCAGATAGATGAGGCTTTGTGGCTATTTACAGGTTAAAAAAGGAAGTATTCTTAGAATGGCATAAGAACTTTGCTGACTGGGAGGGAAATTGATCCTTTTATGAAAGAATTTGGCTTAGGATCCTGTAATTTGAAAGATGTCTTTTAGGAAAATGGATTTAATTAGCCACTGCCTATTTTTTGACTTGGAAGAAAGGGGGCCATTTTTGTCAAGACAGTTGAATGGCACTTCCAAATGTCAAGGTAGAAAAAAAAAATCAAAAGATTTGGATTCAGAAGACCCAGGCTTTAAATCCTGTTTCTGCTATTTGCTACATGGGCCGTGAGCAAATTATTTAACCTCCCAAAGACTTACTTTCCTCATTTGTGAAATAAAGTTAATATCATCTGTCCTAAAAGAAAAATAACCTTAGAGTATAATGCCTTTTGGAGCAAAGTAACTGCCATTCAACATTGTATGAATAAACTAAATTGTATGATGGATTATTTTTGTGTATATGTGGGGAAAATAATACACAATTTAGCTTGATAAAGACATTTATTTATTTTTAATTTTTAAAAAAGATTTTATTTATTTATTTGACAGAAAGATAGGAAGCACAAGTAAGCAGAGCAGCAGGCAGAGGAAGAGTGAGAAGCAGACTCTCTGCTGAGCAGGGAGCCCTATTTGGGGCTCAATCCCAGGACCCCAAGGCAGCCACTTAACCAACTGAGCCACCCAGGTGCCCCGATAAAGACAGTTTTTAAAAAAGCCTTTCAACAATGTTAAACCCAAATGAAGCTAAACTAAAAATATAATAGATGTCAGAAATTATTATTTTTATAATAATTTTTTATTATTAAGTGACACTCAGAAAATCCATAGCATAAAATGGCTCCTTGTGTTTCAGATTCATAGAGATCTGGATCCAGATTCAGTTCCTATTTCATCCTGGACCTGTGGCCACTAGAAGCCCTGAGATGTGGTATGCACCATCATAAATTGTGGTGACGCAGGTGGTGGATAAGAGTTGGAAGAATCATGTCAGAGATATAGGTGATAGGTATGGACTAGTGTAAACAGGGTAGGGTGTAACAAACTGTCCTTCAGCCATAAACATCTTTTTTTTTTTTTAGAAGTATTCTAATTTTTTTTTCCAATTTATTTATTTTCAGAAAAACAGTATTCATTATTTTTTCACCACACCCAGTGCTCCATGCAAGCTGTGCCCACTATAATACCCATCACCTGGTACCCCAACCTCCTACCCCCACCCCCCCCCCTGCCACTTCAAACCCCTCAGATTGTTTTTCAGAGGAGGGAGACAAACCATAAGTGACTCTTAATCTCACGAAACAAACTGTGGGTTGCTGGGGGGAGGGGGGTTGGAAGAAGGGGGGTAGGGTTATGGACATTGGGGAGGGTATGTGCTTTTGGGTAAATTGGAAGGGGAGATGAACCATGAGAGCCATAAACATCTTGAAATTATTTATTACAAGACAAACCTGGATTACTTCCCTTGGATACTGTCATCCTCCTTGAAAACAGCAGGATCAGGTAAAGGAGCAACAGGAAGGACAATAATGTAGACCTTTATGAATATGGAAATCCTGATTCTGCCATTCATAGGTGATGGGGATGGGAGCCAAATAAGGCAGCAGAGCTTGAGCTGGAGAAAACCAACATTAGATTTTAATATATTTTTGGCCATAATGGCTCCATTAAGGAGCTGTGGGTGTGGTGAAAAAATAATGAATAATGTTTTTCTGAAAATAAATAAATTGGAAAAAAATTTAAAAAATAAATAAAATTTTCAAGATTGGGGAAAAAAAACAAATTTTAAGAAAAAAATATCAAAACAAAAAAAAGGAGCTGTGTTCTGCATACAGATTTGTGAGCTTGGAAATGTGGCCTTTTTAAAATAAGGTTGACTAATAGATGCAAGTGTTTGATAGTTACAGTTAGTGTACCTGTATTAGTGCAAGGTGTATAATAAAGATTTTTATTTTTATGACATCCTGGCTAACAAGATGGAGAAAACTAGAGCTGTGACATTGTTCCTTTAGTTGGACTCTGAAAGATTTTTTTAAAGTATACTATTCACTGAGCACTTAACTATGTACCAAGCATTTTGTTAAGTACTTTATGCATTAATCATTTCATCCTGAAAAAAGCCTTATGATCTATGTGTAATTAGCTTCATCATACAGATGGAAAAACCATTTACAAAGGACACTAATAATTAATTCTAAGTTTCTCTGGAGCAGAAATTTTTTTCCTGCTCCATAGCATAGGATTATTTTTTTTATTTTAATTTTTTTAACTTAATTTTATTTTTTCAGTATTCCAAGATCCATTGTTTATACACCACGCCCAGTGCTCCATGCAATCCGTGCCCTCCTTAATACCCACCATCAGGCTCACATATCCCCCACCCCCCCACCTTCCAAAGCCATCAGTTTTTTTTATCAGTGTCCTGCAGTCTGTCGTGGTTCATCTCCTCTTCTGCTTCCCCCCCAATTCACTTTTCCTTTCCTTCTTCTAATGTCCTCCATGTTATTCCTTATGTGCAGCAGAAATTCTTGAGAAGTGTGTGTGGAATGAAAGGGAGGATGAAGGCACATTTTCTGAGGGGTTTAGTAGAATCACCTCAATGAAAGTTTTTTGAAACCATGTAGGCATTTCCCCCATTATAGTACTTTCCTTAGAAGTACTACAGAAGGCCTACCCCTCCTTGGGTATTTTAGATGTTTTGTGAGTTACTGTGATTATTGTGGAAGAGTGAAAGGAAGGGCCCTAAGGTGTGTTGAAGAGAGGAAAAAGGTTGAGCTTCAATATTGCAAAGGGAGATCCTTTGGTGAGCTGTAGGACTTTGTACCGGGTTCTATCTTGGTTTTAGCATTTTAATTAACAATTGGATGGAGAAGTAGAATAGTATGCTCATCAGATTTTTAAGAGACAACTGGAGTGGGGTGGGGGTAGTATATATACTGGATACCAGAACCAGGAATTCAAGAAATATTTATTAGACTGTAACAATGGTTCAAAAAAGCAAAATTAATTTGATAAGAGTAAATATGACATCTTGCACAAATTTAATAAAATTTAAAAAATATTCCATAGGATGGGTTAAATTTAATATGGCTGCCAGAAAAGTTAATGCATACTCAGTCTGCATTAATAGTAGTAGAGAGTCTACAATGAAGGAGGTAATTATTCCACTCTTCTCTAGGTTTGTATGAACTACACCTCAAGTATTGTGTTAGTAGTGGCAGCTATCTTTTAAAAAGGGACAAAAACAAAATAGAGGTTAAGAAAAGAAGCTTGAAGGGTGAAGTGGGACATGATTGCTATCTTCCATTATCTGCAAGGCTGTCATAAGAAAGAGAATTTTATCTGCACAATTGTGACCCCAAGGGACAGAATTAAGATTGTTAGGTGGAAGTTACGGCAGAGCTGTCTGAAGATAAAATGGGTTGTGTTGGAAGGGAATGAATTCCCTATCGTAGGGAATATTTAAGCAGAGACTAGCTGACTACTTGTTAGGGATTTGAGATTTGTTACAAAGCCTCAAACATAGTCTTATTGCTACAGTTCAGTGGATTGAGAGAATTTTCATTGAGCATTTCTTGAATGTTGTCTGGTTGTTGGAGGGGGTGGTGATCAGAAAGGAGAGGTATAGGGTAACCCTGATGATAATCTTTTAATCCAAGAAAACCCTGGGGTTAGCTGGTGTGGCTCAGCCAAGGATGATACTGAAGGCATAAAAGCACTTACTAAGCACTGTATACACGCCTGCCTGGTGATTTTACCTGTATTATTTCTTAATTTTCACAACAATCAGGTGAATTATATATAATTAGCATCTCTTTTACAAATGAGAAAAAGGAGGTTCAGAAAGTTTAAGTGACTTGCCCAGGTTCATGCAGCTAGTAAGTGACTTTGGGGGAGCATATCAGAGCTCTGTGCAGGGAAAGATGTGACAGAATTTCTACTTGTTACCTGAACACTTCTCCAGTTGAGTGAAGAGTTGGTATTGCCAGAGGCAAGTCAAAACTGTGTGGACAAGCATGTCATGATGGGCTGGGTGCCTGGAGTAGATGAGAATATCATAAAGATATATGATCAGCCTCTAGTCCAGCAGATCCTGGAGGAGGATGGTGTTGGAATGCAACTGAGCTATTACACAGGCTAAATGGCATGACTATTTATTCATAATGTCTGTACCTTATACGGAACAGAATGGCACAGCTGTCAAAGGATATAAAGATCTTCAAAGTCCAGATAAAGCTATCTATTTTGAAAAACAGAAGACTGTGCTCGAGAGAGGAGAAGGACTTTTCAAACCTGTTCCACTTAATGAATTTGCTCCTGATATTGCCAAGGAAGTTATTTTTAAAAATGTAATTTAGCAAATTTAGGACTAGAGCTTCTTAGAGCTGATTTGTTTTTCAGAAAGGACCAACTCCCCTGTGAAATGTCCTACTCTATTTCAGAACTACAATATGGATGTGTAATGTTCTGGTTTCTACACCTCCCCCCACCATATTATAGAAATCAGCATCATATAAGTTAAAAGAGCATTAGTTTAGAATCAGAAAGATTAGATTTAATTCCTTTACTGGAACCCATGGGACGTTCTTTAGTTTTTTTGAGACTCAGATTCATTATCTTTGAAGATAGGAATAATAATAGTTCTATTTTAAACATGTGGAGTTTGAGGTTCTTGTGAAAAATCCAGGTAGAGAGATTAAGGGAAGGCTGAAGCTCAGGGGAATGACTGGATCTTCAGATACAGATTTGAGAATCAACAGCCAAAGGGAAGGTACATAAAGCCACATGCATGGATGGCATTGTCTAGCAGAAGGATTTCTTCCACATGATGACTCTTTAGCTATTTGAAGTTGACAGTTATGTAATCCCAATTATTCAATTCTCTAGGCATGGCATCCCTAGATCAAAGATATTTCTGAATGTCTTGAATTCTAGCCTCTACATCAGCCAAACTGTCCTTTTGAGGACATATTATGTTTTGGTTTTATCAGTCTTGAGGTGTGGTGTTCTGAACATAGTATTCCTGGGATGGTATGGAGTTAAGTACAAAACCCTTAACTTATTCATTTTATTCACTATACATTTTTGGTGACTCTGATTGAGGTTGTCCTTGACAGTACCTTGAGAAATATGGTCCTATGGCATAGAGGGAATTGCATTTGAACCACTCTAGTCCTTGGCATTGATGTAGCTTCTAGCTCCCTACCCGCTCTTGCCTCACTGCTAAATGCAGGCATGAAGTTGTTGTGGGATATTACCAGCCCCATTTAATTTCCTAATAACCAACACTTGGATTTAGTGGAAAAGATAAAACTTTTTTCCCTTGCTTTTTCATTTTTTTTAAAAAAGCTTCTTAGGTACTCTGGAACTGGCTTACCAGTATTTAGAAGGGCACATCATTGTGAGCCAGAATGACAGAGGGCTCAAAAGGTAAGGTTCATTGATTGGTGATTAGTGACTTCTTACCTCCCCCTACTCTAATTTAATACACCATCAAAAAAACCAAATGTCAGGTATATTAAACAGTTTTATGCAAAATATTGAAGATTTAAAAAATAGAAGGAAATGTAGGTGAATAAATTATTTCCTCTTTGCATATGCTTAAAGTAATATATGGTGTCATGAAGGAAAGGTTTATATATTTTTCTATATAGAAATGAAAATCTCTGTAAATATAAAACATGAAAAATATGAAGTACAGATGCTAAACTGAAAAACTGCAACAAATACGACAATTGCAGTTGATACTCATTTGTGGATCCTATTCATCTAGTCACTAAAATTTATTTGTAATCCTGAAATCAATACCTGTGGTGTTTTTTTGGTCATTTGTAGATATACACAGTGGCAACATTTGAATTACCTGATGTGCACATTCCTCGCCGAGGTCCAACAAGATGATTCTCTTGTCTTTTTCTTTTAGCTCTCATGCTGTAAATAAGTGTATTTTCAGTCAATTTAGTGCCATGTTTTTCACATTTTCTTTTCTTGGCAATTTTTTAAAAAGATTTTATTTAAGAGTGCACGCACGCACGTGAGAAAGAGAGAGATAGAAAGAGAGAGCATGGTAGGGAAGGGAGAAGCAGGCTCCTTGCTGAGCAGGGAGCCATTCGTAGAGCTTAATCCCAGGACCCTAGAATTATGACCTGAACCGAAGGCAAATGCTTAACTGACTGAACCACCCAGGCCCCATTTTTCTTGGTGATTTTGCTGTTTATAATGTCCCCCAAGTGTGATGCTAAAGTGCTGCGTAATGTTCTTGAGCACAAGAAGTCTGTGATATGCCTTACAGAGAAAACACATATGTTCGATTAGCTTAGTTCAGGCATAAGTTACAGTGCTATCGGCTGTGAGTTCAATGTTAATGAATCAACAATGCGTGTTAAATAATGTTGTCTCTAAAGAGAAACCCATATAAACAATGTATGTATTGATTTATTGACAAAAATGTTGTGACTATGTCTCACAGGAACATAACTCTGCCTGAACTAAGCCAATCGAACACATCTATTTTCCCCATCTCCCTCTCTTCTCCTTCCCTTTCCCCTCTCCCTCTTCCTTTCTCTCCCTCTCTTTCACTTCCTTTCCCTCTTTCTGTTTCTCTCCCTCTTTCTCTCTTTCCCTCCCTCCACTTTTGGTAATGCAGAGAAAAGAAAGATTCATTCAGATTTGGGTAAAGAGGTAACGTGAGCAGGATCTTAGAAGACTTCAAGAAGGTGACATTTGAACTGAGTAATAAAAGATATGCAGGATTTTTCTAGGTAGAAAATGCAGGGCAGACCTTGACCTTCTTAGCTTCTAAATGCCAATGATGCTACCACAGATTGTAAAAGCATGCCTTTGTGAGTCAATGAGAATGATTTTCCTTTGATATAACTGCACCCAGAATTTTCTAGTGCTTTCCCTCAGATTCCAGGTGCGTTGTCATATTCTGATGCCCTGATGTTGGAATCAATAGAGGATGGACATAGAAAAAAAATCAAGAATTCTACATCATTTTGATGAATCAGGTATGTAATGTGGAGAATGGATTAAAGTTGGGGAGATTTGGGGGTGAAAAGGAGAAAGGAACAGATATTTTTTTTGAGGACAAAGATTTGTTGTAGTGTTAAAGTTCTTACTTAATTTTAATGAGTCCATTTAACAACCCCATAAAGTAGGCAATTATTCCAATTTTACAAATGACAAGTAATGAAGGTCTAAAGAAGGGTAAAATAGTGGAGGTAGTGAGAAATGGATATATGCAATTTACATTTTGGAAATAAAATTGAATGTAGCAGTAGGAAGGATAGAGAAATTATTAATCAACTTAACTGTAATGTGCAGATAACACCGCTCAGTTCACAATGTTATGCCATAAAGTTAGATGAAATAGGGGCTATGACAATGCTCTATAAACTGTAGACCATTGTACCAACGAGAGATGCTCAGAAGCTTTGAGCTTTGGCAACTTGGGAGGGTGGAAATATTATTAATGGAGGTGGGTACTGAAGAGGAAGAGTGTTTTGGAGGGAAGATGATATTTCCTAATTCTTCCACATCTCCTCTTATACTTATCAGTTCACCCGTCTCTTGGCAATTCCTATTGTTTTTTACCACTGTGCATAGAGACTCTATGTAAATATCTGTAAATGCATAGATTATCTCTGGAATGATACACAAGAAACTTTTGACAGTGATTTTGCCTGCAAAGAGGGGACATGGGTGGAAGTGGGAAAAATACTTTTCACCCTGTATTTTTTGTACACTTTGAACTGTGTGTCATATATATAAGTTATGTGCTTAAAAAAGAAACATTATAAAATAGATTAAAGATAAAATAGGAAAAAAAATGTCTTACAGCCACAATACATTTACATCTCCTGTACATTAATCTCAGAGTTTCCCCTGTGTCCTGTTGTCCGTGAAGCTTTTCTCTGACAATCCCATATCCTATCCTTTCTTCCCACTTGATGTGGACGCCAGTGGGAAAAAGGAAATTTGAGCTAATAAGTATTGACTACTTTTGTAAAGATTAGTCGAGAAAGGAAGGGTATTGGGTAAAATGGGACTTTGGGGTTAAGAGAGGGTTTTTAGTTTAGGTTATTTATTTGTGGCTATGAGTGACTTTTGTACCTGTTTATAGGTAGAGGGGAAGAAGCTTGGAGAGAAGTTGAAGATAAAGGGAAAAGGAGGGTTTGTAAACAGGCTGTTAGCTTACACTACGTATCAGCAATATTGAGATAGAGTTGCAAATGTATGTGTTTCTAGGAAACTGTTTAGAAATGGTGCTTAAAAAAAACAAAATGCTGTCTGTGAGGAACCAGATCCCAGACAGGCCCCTCTGTAGCCATTTACAATAGCAGCTCTTGGGTCTGCTGAGATCTATCAGGCATTCCTTCGACAAATGTTAAATGATTACTACGAGTAAGGCACAGCATACAGCAAGGGTTGTGTGGTTAATTGAATGTACTGACTTGATATTCACTAAAGAAAGAAAGTTTCTGTAAGAATAAGGATGCTTGCATATAATTCTGGTGCTGGATTAAGAGAGTCCAAGTGTAGTGGATTCTGACAGAACCGCTACAGTGCTTGGTTCCTAGTAGGTGTTCAGTAAGTGTTTGTGACATAATTCGTTTATTGAGCACCTCCTATCAATCAAGCACTGTGCTAGGCTCTGGGACCACACAGATAAGTTAGACAAGGTCTTGCCTTTTCAGGTGCTTAGGTTTAGTAGTGGTTACAATAAAGTGATGAGTTCAAGACAGAGGTACAAACAAGGGTAGGAGGGGACCTACTCCAGAAACAACCAGATTATAGTGTGTTGAGGAGTAAATATGGACAGAGGAAGTGAAGACACCGAATGTAGACTGTTCTTTTGAGACACAGTTTGGTTAAGAAGAAAAGGAGACAGAGGGCAGGAAACAGAGAGACAGGGTTCAGGGATTGTTTTTTAAATAATGAGAGATTTGAACATATTTTTTGCATAGAGAAGAAAGAAACAGCAGAGAGGGAAAGAGTAAAGATTAAGAAATAAAGGCAGTAATTGATGAAAAGAGATCACTGAGGTTATAGGAAGTGATGGGAGATAAACCTGACCAGGAATTCTTGGAAGAATCATTGTGTGGCACTGAGAATTTTTCTGAAGCAAGAGAATTTTGGGGTGATACTAGGTCAAAATATGGTAAGTCAAGAGAATGGAAGATAGTGGATAAAATAATGGTTTTTGTGTCCATGCTAGTCACGGAAGAAAATTAGGCTGCAGTGGACTGGTAAGTTGGGAGGAGACCAAATAATAGGAGTAGTAAGAATGAGGAAGTAAAAAGTCCTTAATGGGAAAATGTATCTAGAGAGTGGAATATATGGATATAAGATTTTAGAGGTAGAGTGGTTTTGAAGGTAAAAAGATCCTTGTAGACTTCTTACCATTGGTTGTAGACAACTGAAATGCAGGGAAAGGTTACTGGAATTGAGCCGAGAAAGTGGTACTCTAAGGTTTATCTTCATGGATGTTTAAGTCCCTCCTTGATGATACAAAGACTTGTATCAGGAGCCAAATATACAATTAATGTTTGGAAGAAACCATGAAGTAGGCAGAGGCCACTGTTGAGACTAACAAGTAGGAGAAAGCTAGTGTTTCACTTGTTCATTCACCTACCCTTACAGATAAGGAGATAAGTGATAGAAGTTGTGCTAAACATTATGTAATTGGCTTTCCCTCCTCAAAGAGCTTCTAAGGGAATGAGATGGTAGATTCAGATGTTTGACCTGTGACTGTGGAGTCCAACCTGTCCCAGCAGCACCAGCTTATTAAAGGTCTAGTCTGCAGGGCAAACCAGACCAGTATGATATTTGTGGCTAGCCAGTAACATGCAGCTCCTCAGAAGCACTGAGTGGTGTAGGGATGAAGAGGGACTGAATCACATAAAGGAGATGGAAACAATATGTTCTGGGCTGAGTAATTCCCCAGAAAGTGTGGCGAGCTGCCAATCTGTCCATGCCTTTCCATGGTCTTTATAAGAACAGTAGTGAACTATAACATATAAAAGTTTATCTCCTTGAGACCATGAAAGAAGCATCAGGTAGTGAGACTAAGATTTCCTTGTGTCCAGGACAGATTTTCAGGTATAGTTTTGTTTATCAGTTGGCTCCAGAGTTTATATCCTGGTGGGAGAGGTATCCCAGAGGAAGAATAGTAACAAAATAGAGGCTCCCAACTTTGGAGGTACTTAAGAAGAAAACTCAGAGAAAATAGGGAATAGCTTCAAGAAGGCCCAAGCTATCCTATCCAAGTAACAGTGGCAAATAACAATTCAAATGACAGCAGCTAACACTTACAAAGTATTTACTCTATACCAGGCAATGTTTAAGCACTTTGTGTACATTTTTTTTTCAGGAATTATAACAATCCTGTGAGATAGGTATTAATATCCCCATTTCCCTAAAAGAAGTACACATTGTTTTCCCAGGATTTATTCTCACTCTGCTACTCTACTGTGGGTCCTGGGTATGTACATTAAAGTAGAGACTGTTGCTTGGTTGAATCTTTGCAGATAGTTTTGGCTTTATAGTTTGGACCATGCTGTGGAAATCAGGTGTTGCTTTGAAGCAAACCTGACAGAAAGAAACTTCACAGAAGTTTTTATAACATCTAAAATTATAATAATATGCATATATATGCTTAGAAATTTTGAATAATGTTTTCCTCTAGTGAGGTTAACTGTGTGCATGTATTACTGTGTACATGTTTACCATGTGCATAGATTATCCTTTTAAAACTAAAAATAAAACAAAAAAATGCAGATTGTATGGACATTGGGGAGGGTATGTGCTTTGGTGAGCGCTGTGAAGTCCGTAAACCTGGCGATTCACAGACCTGTACCCCTGGGGATAAAAATATATGTTTATAAAAAATAAAAAATTAAAAAAAATGCAGATTGTAAAAGAGAATAACTCTGCAAATACTCTTTTGAAAATTCCATTTCTTCCTTTCCATTTTCCCCTAAATAATGCTCTAACACTGCATGATAGGACTTAAGGTAAGGGAAGTAAAATTAATAGGCATAGAGCTTGCTGCTACAATTTTGCCATTTTTTTCCCCAAGAGGGCTTATTGTATCTTGTAACATTCAAAATAGTTCCATAACAAACTTTGAAAGTATAAATTCTATATTTTATATTCAAAATAGAGAAAAGCATAGCTATTTTCCACCATTCTGACCTATACCTTTATTTGAGTGGGGGTATAACTAGGTCTAAGGTCTACTAGGTATTTCCTTTAATAGAAATATTCAATTTCAATTAGCCTGAGAGATCTAAACTAAAGAAAATCATCTTGTAGCTATCTGGCCATTCAAAAGAGTTCTCTGCTCCCTTGAAATTCATTACAAATTCTCTTCAAATATTAGACCTCAACACACTGTTGCCCCATATACACTGGCCTAGTTTTGCCTGTGTCCCTTCATTTTTCTTGGTGCTATCTTGTCTCTTACCTTTAAGTTTGTATACCAAAGCCCCTAAAAATTAAAATATTTTTCTGGTTCAAACCCTGTAAACAACCTAGAGCCTATCTCTGTTTCCAGTAAGACCCTCAACCTTATTTTAATTGTTAGCCTGTTTATTATTGTTAAGTTTCAAGGTAAATTAAATGATCTATTAGGTCACACCCACTTTAAGTCTTTGGTTCACTTAAAGCAAGTATTTCACATTCCAAAGGACAATCCTCCCTCTTGGCCACCCTTTTCTACCTTTCTTAGGATTTATGGTGTCAAAGAGTGAATATATTTTTTTCCAGAGACATCTCAGGGAATTCACATTGTTTAAACCAAAGAAGTAAATTGTTAACATTAATAGTGAAATATCTGGTCCTAAAGAGGTTGATGTTCAGGTAGAGGCCTTCCTAATATTCCCCTTTGCCCTTGTAAACAGTGATTCTTCACAAGCTGTAGGCAAGGAAAGGACCAACAAAACAGAAAGTCTTATCATTCTTCTAGAGCTTCCCTTGATACCTCTGCATCCCCCCAAAACCCCAATATTACTTTTGCCCTCTTGAAGTTACCACTCAAAGGTGGTTTGTTCAATCTGGTCACTATGAAGATTACAGCCACATTGTTGAAAAGACCTCCAAAATAAATATCACTTAAAGCCACTGTGTTCTTGAACTAGTGGATGCTTCTTGCTCCAGGTCCTGGGCTAAAGGCTTCACCTGATATATTTGTACTTCCTCCAGACTAGTTGCTGCTGACCTCAGAATCAGGTTGAGAATTCTGAGAAAAATCAAAGCCTTATGCTTTACCCTAAGGCAAAACTGTCCTTGTTACCTTAAGTGCCTGATTTTATTAGTCACTTTTTTTCCTCTGGGGAAAATTAATACCATATTTAAGGACAATAAAGTCACATGGTTTCAAGTACAGAAGCCAATATCAGACCTTGGCTATATACATGTGAAAGTAAAAGACAGGAAGGGAAACTCTCTGACACTGTGGAATGGATATCTACTTGTCAGCAAACTGCTCCAGGTTAGGGCCCTAGACTGGGAACACCATTCCAAATCAGGCTGGTTTGGAAGGAACCCCTTGCTTGGAAGGATGTGACATGATTTTTAATGAAATGGTTTCTGGCTTCTCTTCTGAATAATTGGCATGATAATGAAAGGGAACAGTAGAAGGCTCTGGTAGGATCTATAATGATGTTCTTTCCTCTCCCTAGCTCCAAAAGTGATCCAACTTTAGCCTAGCTCACAGAGTCTGCTTGACCCCTGGTGTCAACCTCAATTGACAGCAACTACAAAAGCCATCAGATGACTGAGTTACATTATTAGAAGTGGTTCTAAAGGTCATCTAATTCACCTCATTCTTCTCTCTCTCACCCTTAGCTCCCATGCAGGATTATACCTGAAATAACTTGTCAGGACTTGTCAGGAAAGGTGGATTGTTATTTCCATTTCAACCCAGAGAAACTGGAGTACAAAAAAGCAAAGGAATTTGGGGACCCACCTTTACCTGCCAAGTTAGCTGCACATGGGTTTAAGCTTAGAATCTAAACAGAGAGGAAGCAGTTAAGATGAGAGCATGAAGACAGAATGGGGCCTTCAAATAAGCCATTTCTGTTCTTGGAGAACAGAAATGTAGCCTTTAATGTCTTCCTGGTACCTTCTATCTATGTGAATATCTCATTTCTAAAAGAATTTTCTCCCTAAGTTCCCTGGACTTCCTTTCACTTCTTATTCCTGGTTCCCAATAACTTCCTGAGTTTGAGAGCAGAGAGCATGGGAATACATGCATATACATATACATACTCTCCTAATGTTAGGAACTAGAAGGTCCTAGATAAAGTCTTTATAGAACACTTCTCTAGTCATAGCCAGCCAAAGTAATTTCAATGTGGATGTTTTTATATAAAGGAATATATTAAATTGTATGATTATTGCTTTAGTATTTCAATTAATCTTCAGTTTAATGAATATGACCTTTAGAGGAATAAAATTCTCAAAAAAACTAGCAGAGCCTCTGGAATTACCACACAGAGTCTTCCAGTCATTCCTGTGAGGGAGCATAGAGCTTTACAGGGGTGTTGTAAACTCTGGTAGATGACTAAGAATTTTAGCAGTGAGGTTGAGAGGGTAGGAATGAGGGTCTATTTTTCTTTTTGCAACTTATATTGTTTTACTAGTTATGGTGAATTCATCATAATGTAGAATTTATTAAAATTTTTGATTAACAAAATGGTATGTAAAAAAGAAAAAAGAAAATTGGAAATTGAATATTGAAAAGGAGAAAACTATTTTAAAAATACAAGTGGAAAAGAAAAAAGGAGGAAAGGAGAAAAAATGAAAAGCTAACAGAGGAGAGACAAGGAGAGGGAAAATGGAAGCAGAAGGACAATAGAAATGAAAAAGGAAACTCTAGCAAATGTAAAAGAAAAAGGAGTAGGAAATAATTTTAAAACGTTTAACAAGTGGCCACAGTCGCCAAACTATGGAAAGAACCAAGATGCCCTTCAACGGATGAATGGATAAGGAAGATGTGGTCCATATACACTATGGAGTATTATGCCTCCATCAGAAAGGACGAATATCCAACTTTTGTAGCAACATGGACGGGACTGGAAGAGATTATGCTGAGTGAAATCAGTCAAGCAGAGAGAGTCAATTATCATATGGTTTCACTCATTTGTGGAGCATAACCAATAGCATGGAGGACAAGGGGCGTTAGAGAGGAGTAGGGAATTTGGGTAAATTGGAAGGGGAGGTGAACCATGAGAGACTATGGACTCTGAAAAACAGTCTGAGGGGTTTGAAGTGGCGGGGGGGTGGGAGGTTGGGGTACCAGGTGGTGGGTATTATAGAGGGCACAGCTTGCATGGAGCACTGGGTGTGGTGAAAAAATAATGAATACTGTTTTTCTGAAAATAAATAAATTGGGAAAAAAAAGTTTAACAAGTGAAAAAATAAAAAGAAGAGGGCATGTCAAGAAAATGCACAGAAATAATCCTGAAAGAGCATCCAATAACCAAAGTAGAACAATTGGAACAAAATAGATAATGCAGTACTTAATTCCAAATCATTTATTTGGATACCTGCCCCCTACCCCAGGAGGTGGAGCTTAGTCTCTTCCATTCAAAGTATAGATGAGGCTTAATGACTTGATTTTAGAAAGTACAGTATGGAGGGGGATGAAAATAACTTTATAGTGGAGAAACTTGGCAAACACACCTTGGGCAGGTAATCAAGATTAATATCAATAGTGATAAGTCCTGTACTGCTATGTATTTTGCTTTCATGACTATTTGCTGCATTCCAGAAGTTTTGGACCATCATGTTTTCATTATTGTTTCCATGTATTTTTTTATTTCTTTTTTGATTTCATGGTTGACTCATTCATTCTTTGGTAGAATGTTCCTTAACCTCTATGTATTTGTGGTCTTTCCAGATTTCGTCTTTTTTTTTCTTGTGATCGACATCAAGTCTCATAGCATTGTGACTGGAAATGATGCTTGGTATGATCTCAGTCTTTTTGTACTTGTTGAGGCCTGATTTGTAACCAAGTATGTGATCTATTCCACAGAATGTCACATGCACTCAAAAAGTATATGTTGGCCGACTGAAGGTAATAATAGAAAGTGTATTTTGTTGCTTTAATATGAAATGTTCTGAATGTATCTTTTAAGTCCATCTGTTCCAATGTGTCATCCAATACCATTGTTTCCTTATTGATTTTTCTGCTTAAATGATGGGATGTTAAAATCTTCTACTATTATTGTGTTATTATCAATGAGTTCCTTTATGTTTGTTATTAATTGTTGAATATGTTTAGGTACTCCCAAGCTGGGAGCATAAATATTTACATTTGTTAGATCTTCTTGTTGGATAGACCCTTTTATTATGATATAGGATCCTTTTTCATCTCTTGTTATAGTATTTGGTTTAAAATCTTCTGTGATATAAGTATGGCTATTCCAGCTTTCTTTTGACATCCATTTACATGGTAAATATTTCTCCAAACTCCTGCAGGTGTCTTTAGGTCCAAAATGAGTCTCTTTTAGGCAGCATATAGATGGGTCTTGTGTGTGTGTTTTTTAACCCATCCTGACACCCTTTGTCTTATGATTGGGGCATTTAGTCCATTTACATTCAGATTCAGAGTAGTTATTGATAGATATGAATTTATGCCATTTTATTAATTGTTCTGTTGTTGCTGGAGATTTTTGGTGTTCCTTTCTAGTCTTTGTCACTTTTGGTCTTTCTTTCCCACTCAAAGGAGTCCCCTTTAATATTTCTTACAGGACTGGTTTATTGGTCATAAACTCCTTTACTTTTTGTTTGTGTGGGAAACTCTGCTTCCCTTTCTATTCTAAATGATAGCTTTGTTGGATAGAGTATCCTTGGTTGCATACTTTTTCTAATTGGGACGGTGAAGATATTATGCCACTTCTTCTTGCATACTAAGTTTCTATGGAGAGATCTACTGCTAAACTTATTTGTCTTTTCTGTGTGTTAAGGGATTCTTTTGTCTTACTGCCTTTGGGACTTTTTTCTTTAGCTCTATATTTTGCAAAAATTTTTAAAGATTTTTATTTATTTCACACACACACACACACACACACACACACACACTACAGGCAGGCAGAGGTAGAGAGAAAAGCAGGTTTCCTGCTGAGCAATGAGCCATCTATGCTATCCAAAGCAATAGACAAATTTAATGAAATCCCTATGAAAACATCACCAGGACTTTCCACAGAGCTAGAACAAACAATCCTAACATTTGTATGGAACCACGAAAGACCCCAAATAGCCAAAGAAATCTTGAAAAAGGAAAGCAAGTCTGGAAGCATCACAATTCCAGGCTTCAAGCTATATGACAAAGCTATAGTCACCAAGATAGTATGGTACTGGCATAAAAACTGACACATAGACAAATAGACCAAAAGAGAAAATCAAGAAATGGATCTACAACTCTATGGTCCATTGATCCTTGACAAACCATGAAAGAATATCCAGTGGGAAAAAAGGCATTCTCTTTAACAAACGGTGTTAGGAAAACTTGACAGCCACATGTGGTAGAATAAAACAGGACTACTTTCTTACACCACACACAAAAATAAATTCAAAATGAATGAAGGACCTAAATGTGATCAGTAAACCATCAAAATCCTGAGGAGAACGTAGATAGAAACCTCTTTGACATTGGCCATAGCAACTTCTTACTAGACAGGTTTCCTAAGAAAAGGGAAACAAAAGTAAAAATGAACTGTTCAGACTTCATTAAGAGAAAAAGCTTCTATACAGTGAAGGAAACAGTCAATAAAACTAATAGGCAACTATGGAATTGGAGAATCTATTTGCAAATGACATATCTGATAAAGGGTTAGTATCCAAGATATATAAAGAACTTATAAAACTCAACACCCCCCGCAAAGAATCAAGTTAAAAAATGGACAGAAGACATGAATAGACATTTTTCCAAAGAAGCTATCCAGATGGCTAACAGACATGAAAAGATACTCAATATCATTCATCATCAGGGAAATACAAGTCATAACTACAATGAGATATTAATTCATACCTGTCAGAATGGCTAAAATTAGCAACACAAGAAACAATAGATGTTGGTAAGGTTGCAGAAAAGGGGTACCTTTTACACTGTTGGCCAGAATGCAAACTGGTGCAGCCATTCTGGAAAACAGTATGGAGATTCCTCAAAAAGTGTAAAACAGAACTACCCTATGATCCAGTAATTGCACTAGTAGATATTTACCAAAAGAAACAGAAATACTGATTCAAAAACATATATACACCCCAATGTTTATAGCAGCATTGTCAACAATAGCCAAATTATGGAAAGAGTCCAAATGCCCATCAACTGAGGAATGGATAAAGAAGTGGTATACATATGTAGATAGATAGATAGATGATAGATACACACACACATATACAGTGGAATATTATACAGCTATAAAAAGAATGAGATCTTGACATTTGTAATCACATGGTTGGTGCTAGAGAGTATTATGCTAAGTGAAATAACTCAAAGAAAGACAAATACCACATGATTTTACTCATATGTGGAATTTAAGATATAAAACAAATGAACAAAAGGAGGAAAAAAGAGACAGGCAAGCCATAAAACATACTCTTAACTATAAAGAACAAACTGAGGGTTGTTGGAGGGAAGGTGGGCAGGGGGATATGTTAAATAGGTGATAGGTATTAAGGAGGGCACTTGAGATGGGCACTAGTTGTTGTATGTAAGCGATGAATTACTAAATTCTACACCTGAAACTAATATTACACTGTATGTTAAACAATTGAAATTTAAATAAAAATGTGAAATTTTAAAAAATTAAAAAGTAAAAATAAAAAATATATATAAAAAAAGCTATTACTGACAGATAACATAGTGGTAAGTAATGTTGATAGTGTGTTCCATCATTTGATGGGTGAGAAGAGCTCTTCACCTATGTGGTATTTCTCTCCAATACATTTCCCAATTCTAATTATGAAAGAATCATTGGGGAAATCCCAATTGAGGAGAATTCTATGAAATACCTGACCAGTACCTCAGAACCATCAAGATCATCTAAAAGAAGGAAAGCCTAAGAAACTAAGTCCAGAGGAGCTAAGAAGATATGACAACTAAGTGTAATATTGTACCCTGAATGGAATGTTGAAATAGGAAAAGGACATTAGATAAAAACTAAGGAAATCTGAATAAAAGTATGGACTTAACAATAACATTTTATGAATACTGTTTTTCTGAAAATAAATAAGTTGGGGAAAAAAAGAAATAAAAAAACAAAAAACAAAAAACAATAACATTTTAGAATTGGTTCATTAATTGTAACAAATGTACTATACTAACGAAAGATGTTAATATAGGGAAAACTAGGCGAGTATATAGGAACCCATTGTATTATCTTTTCAGGTTTTCTGTAAATCTAAAATGATTCCAATGTAAAAATATTACTAAAAGTTAAAAAAAAACAAGAGGCGAAATGTTAAAAAAAAAAAACCACTTAACTGAAAGGAGATAATTTTTTTAACATTAAAGAAACAGAAAAAAAGGGAAAACTTTAACAGAAAAAGAAAAATCTAAATTCTAAAAAAAAATTTTATAAGCCCCAAAATATAAAGAAAAACGTAACAAAACCCAAAACCCAAAGGGAAAAAAGCATAGAAAAGAAAAATCCCCCCCAAATGAGTAAACAACAAGAAAAAATACAAAACACCCAGGAAGAAAGTTAAAACCCCAAACAAAAAGAAACAAACAAACCAGAGAAAAAACCCATAAAAGAAAAATCTGAAAATACATAAAAGTAAAATGAATGCCCCAAACAGAGGAAGATATTCCCCAAGTTGCAACAAAAAGAAGAAAACCAATGGGAAAGAGAAGGCAAGGACAGTGAACAGCATCAGCAACAACAGCAACAAGAGCAACAAAGGGCAATAAAATAGTCAAGCACTAAAAAGGATTAAAAAAAATCCCAAAAGAAGGACAAAAAGCACAAAAGAAAGAAAAAGAAAAAACTTAAGGAAAGGGGAAACTCCGATAACTATAAAATCAAGCTTGGGAGAGACAGAAGTGACTTGCTTTCTGTGGGTAGGTGTAGGTGTGTGGGGTAGGTGCCCCAACCTGACTGTTTTTATCCAGAGCCCCTGAGCCCTGTTTTATTTTACCAGGGTCTGAGAGATAAACATTTATTGATTGGCCAGGTCTGAGTTCTGTATTGAGAGGGTGCCTGTCCAGATGGAGACACTGTTTTCTCTTTCAAGAGTCATTTAGGGGTGCGTGGGTGGCTGAGCGGGTTAAAGCCTCGGCCTTCGGCTCAGGTCATGATCCCAGGGTCCTGGGATCGAGCCCCTCATGGGGCTCTCTGCTCGGCAGGGAGCCTGCTTCCCTTCCTCTCTTTCTGCCTCTCTGCCTATTTGTGATCTCTGTCTGTCAAATAAATAAATAAAACCTTTAAAAAAAGAGTTATTTATTATGATTGAAAGCAGTTACTGGCTGGGCCACAGCTAAGTGAATACTATGTAGTTCCTCTTGATACTCTGCTGAGTCAGGACCCTGGAAGTTGTTAACTACTAACCTAACCAGTAGCCAGAAGGTGGTCTTGTTTTTAAAAAACCTGTGATTCCAGCCCATGTAAATGGGTGCAGGGATAAGGATTGTCCTAAACTGCTGGAATCCCAAATAGCAGCAATCCCAAACAGTGACCTTCAGTTTGACTTTGGAGCATATTATGTGGTAGTTTTGGTTGGTATTATTTGCTCCACCTTTAAAATTCTGTGTGGCTTAAGTTGATGTTAAAATCTTTTAGATATCAGATTGGGTCTTGATTGAGTGGTGGAAGGTAATAGCTAGGATGAAATATTGAATTTAGATAATTCATAAGTCAAGTTATTTCAATGAAAATCACTGACAATTTGGTAATAATGATAATGATGATGACACTTGTGTGAGCATTTTGATACATCAGTTCTCTCCTCTGGCCTTTATCTGGCCAGAAGTGGTAACAACAGGTGGCAACAGTGATAGGGCTCTTGGACCACCTGTATTTCACAAATCATACCAGTGACTAGCCAGGAGCCAGAGGCCTTTATATTCCCAGTAACGTTGTAATCTTTCTGGGTCCTGGAGTCTTGTGCTACTTGGGTCTGGCACCTAGAGTGGTGATGTTGGGCACTTTCGGGACAAATCATATAATAATATATAATCATATAATATAACAAATTATACCACAATGTCCTTGGCCAGCTGATGGGTCATATCAAGAAACTGAGTTAAGATGTGCAGTGGATAGAAACGTGGATAAGAGAAAGGATTATGAGATCTAGAATGAAATTCTAGACTTTAGTCCTTGTTCAGTCCCATGTGAACCAATTTGTCTGGGAAAAGTCACTTAACCTCTCTTAGCTTCTTCTATACAATATGCCAACCTCATACAAATTGAGTGTCTGTGTCTTTTTTCCTCATGATGAAAATTTGAATTGAATCACAAATGAAAAATATAAATATGTGGTGAAAAAGCTATTACATATTAAATCAGGATAGTATGGTAACTTGAAGTTACCATAACAAAAAACAGGGTGATGCATTGATTGCAAACCAGTTTGTTTCTCCATGTTCTGCCATGTACTTTCTTTTTTCCTCATTTGTCTTCCTCTCCACATCCCAGTCAAACCAGTCTTTTTCTGACACTTTGCTCAGTATATGACACTTCAGTGGCATATTCAGTGGGTGCAAAATCTTTTGGGGTCAGAAGAGACCTTGGATTAAGTGATGATATCCTGCCTGACACCAGGGGATTGGACTAGGCTAGTAGAAGACTTCAAGTTTTCACACATCAAATATTTTCCAAAAAATGTTGAGACTTCACATGAGGCTGACAATTTATTATTTTTTTCAATTAAGGACATTATAAAAATAACAAGTATTCTCTTTGTTTATCATTATTTCATAAAAGAAAGGATATTTTAACATAAAAAATGGACATAATTTCATGGGGCACCTGGGTGGCTAATTCGTTAAGCATCTGCCTTTGGCTCAGGTCATGATCCCAGGGTCTTGGGATCAAGCTTGGCATCAGGCTCCTTGCTTGGCAGGAAGCCTGCTTCTCCCTCTCCAACTCCCCCTGCTTGTGTTCCCTCTCTCGCTGTTTCTCTTTCTGTCAAATAAATAAATAAAATCTTCTTAAAAAATAAAAAAATGGACATAATCTCAAAATTAAAAATATTTTAAAAATTTTAACTTAATAAAATAATCACTACATAGTTCTTGTATTTCTCATATTTCCCTTGGACCAGTGATGTTGATTATCAACTGATATTTAGGAACTACCCCCCTATATCTTGGTTCTAATTTTGACTAATTTATTGTGTGACATCTGGCCAAGTTTTTTCTCCATTTACCTCAGTTTCCTCATTCCTAGAATGGAGATAGATTAGATGAGATCCAAATTCCTTTTTAACTCTAATGTTCAATATACTGTAATTTGTATTTGTTGAGGTTCTTTCTAGTTCTTGGAATCTAGTTTGTGCTGAAAAAAAAAAGAAGACTGATAATTACAGAACCCCAAATCAAGTAGCACGCAATTCACATTCCTAGTATGCAAATAACAGAATATTTGTACCAGCCATGATGCAAGACATCAGGCCTTTCCCTTTTCTTATGTGTTTTTTTTTGTATTGGGGGGGAAATAAAGGTTATTTCTTTGATATCAAACTGTTGCTTCTCTAGCATTTACTACAATCACTGCATTCTCCTGTTTTGCTTCACCTTTTCCTCAAAACAATGGAAACTCAAAGTCTATAAGCCTTCTCCTCTGGTATGCATTTCTCTTTGGCATTGGTTGATATGTAAAGATTTTTTACCTCTTTTCTTTTTTTTTTTCTCCCTTCTGCTCCTATCCCTTAATATGTACTTTCCATGAATCCTTCCATATTTATTTTTTTCTTTCTTTTTTCCTCTTTCGACAGAAAGCATGACCTCAGCTGTTGGCATGGTCCAAAATGGCATTATCTGAATTCTTGGCCAAACCCCAATTGAAGAATGTTGGACTACAGTTGGTTCTAGGTAGCTAGAGGAACTATAAAATTAATTAGCAACATAATTTTGAGTTTCACCTGCCTTGTAAAAGTGTACTGGTGTTTGTACTAGAAAGCACTTTCTGGCCCAAATCCTACTCTGCTTTTTTAGTTTTAGTTCAAGTTTTAAGAATACTTGGATTTTAAATGCAACATTTTGAGCAAAGTGGTCATTTTATTGGCAACCTCAACTTTACTAGTCCTGGGCAAGAAATACAAGAGCAAACTCGGTACTCCAAGACTACTGTCTTGGAGTTTAAGGAGAGCTCAGTCTGCACTTGTTTTAAGAGATCCTAGGTCTGAAGATGAAAGTCTGTTCTCTTGCCCCCACTCCTGCCTCCAGTGTCTCTCTTCATAGTATGTTTTCTTGACATTTATTCGCATGACATCTAAAGGGTGGGTCATTGAAAAAAAAACATGGCATTCAAGAGGCAGCCCAAATTATAGTGGTTTCTTTTTATCAAATTTATTTAAAAACAAGCCAAAATGATATAACCCACAATTCAATTTAGATTCAGTTTCGTTAGTTGCTCACTACTGAGAGTGATGCATTGTTTTGTCTCTGGGAAGGCCTTAACTGAGGCCATTTCTCTGTGATCCACAATCTGCACCACCCCCAGCCTGTAACCCACCCCCCACCTGCATTCCCACCCCAGCCTTCTTTGCCCTAGAGCTGGGCCTTCCCAGCCCTAGGTAGTGGGATTGTGGCACAGTGCACTTCTGGATTCTTCCAGCTGTACTCTCACTGGGGAAAATCAACTTTGAAGTGAAGCTGGGGGCCTGCCAGGAAACTGAAAAGGG
Organism: Neogale vison; assembly: GCF_020171115.1. Classification (NCBI taxonomy): domain Eukaryota; kingdom Metazoa; phylum Chordata; class Mammalia; order Carnivora; family Mustelidae; genus Neogale; species Neogale vison. The sequence goes on from NC_058105.1 coordinate 66,438,887, forward strand.
GTTATTAAAAATGCTATTTTTCAAACCACAAGTGATGTTTGGCTAACAGAGGGTAACAGGTTACTTGGAACCTGAACTCCTTTGGGTTTTGGATTAAATTGCAAAGTTGGCTGAGATTTCAGACCCCCAGGGTCTTGAGGGCTGAAGACACAATTGAAAGCATATTAAATGCTGGCTGGATCTACACAATACCAACCAACTAGTTAAAAAGGGAGAATTCACTAAAATCTGTTTATTTAGTGTCATGAACACAGAAAAATAAGTTTGAATTTAGCCTTATTCTTTTTTAACTTAGTTTTATTTTTGATTTATTACTTAGTTTTATTTTAATATATTCAGGCAAATATTTTGAGTATGGAAATAGCCTGTATTTCTACTATGAACATCGTATTGTTTAGAATTCCACTATATTCTCCTTCACTTTCCTACCCCCTACAGCTTTCAATTGTGACGATTCTATCTTAAGAACAAAAAAAGGAGTTCTGCGGGATTCTTTACAACATCACTAGCTCATTCGACTCTCCAAACTGTTTTCCCTAACAAACTATGACAAGACCTGAAATTTGGCTTTGTTCATTTAGGTCCTTAAAGAAATTTTAGTTTCTCAGAGTCTTCATTTCAGTATTTGTGGCTTAAACAGGCCTTTGGCATCATCTCCTCTAGCACATAGTTGATAATCACTATAGCAGGAAAGGGCTTTCTCTCCTTTTGTCCTTCTGTTGGATTCTTAGAGGTATTCCCTTCTGTAATTCGGTCCCCCCAAACTTTCCCAGCTTCATGTTCTCTGATTCCTTTTCACTGGACCACTTGTTCTTCCTTTAACATTGGGATATATTAGCAGCAGCCTCTGTATGAGCCTTGGCTATGGCAGTTTTGAGCCATAATCTCCAGGGTACCCTCGAGTCACCTGACAAGCTTTGCTTGGTAAAATTCTTGGGGAAAAGTTGCTATTACCTTATTTTCAGCTCGTAAACTGGTATTTCTGGCCTGGAAACCTGTAATTTTGAGCTACTCTTACTTTGAGCATGGCCACTGGGACTGTTGTTGTGGATCTGGCCTTGCATTTCCTACTCTTGCTCCCCATTCTTAGGCCCAGTACGTCCCCCAAGAAACATGTCTTGAAGAACTATGGCCAAAACCCATTGAAGTTGGTGGAGGTTGTGGATGGGGCAGATGCTAATTTCTAATGTGTCTAATCTAAATTTCAAAGTATCTAATCCCACTTGGATGTTTTCCAAATTCAGGATCCCAGAAGTAACTTAAACTATTAGGATTGAAGAGGCCTTTAGAGATCTTTTATTGCATCCTCCTCATTTTTATGATGAGGTGACCAGCGTTGTTGTAGGGATTTGGCCAACATCACAGAGCTAGTCAGTGGGAGAAATGGGGTGAGAGCCTTGGTCTATATAATAAGTCATCTGATGTTATGGTCTGTTAGTATTGATGCTGAGATTCAGTCTGTAGCCATTTCAACTCCCAAGCAACTCTTTCCAGTTTTCCTCCCAGTCTACTTAATAAGAGAAAATAGCAGTAACAAACTAATATATACACTGAAATTCCAAATCAAGTGTTCGAACATTTTAGGCCTTGATGTCCCAGCTGTCATCTTAGGTCCTGCCCTGACCCCCACAGCTGCCCCTCTCCGTGGAATATCTGAGGTGGAGGTTCTCCTTTTGGTTTCTGACAGACCATGGAAGGAAGGTAAGGGAAGTTTTCTGCCTCTACAGAAGGCCAGTGCTGGCCTGAAGCCAACTTTCCCATTTCTCCCAGGCGGATTCCACAGTAAATGGGGGTAGGAGGAGACACAATTGGCCCAGACTGTTTTTATTTGGTCTGCAGTGTGGGAGATCAGACGTTCTGAAGAGAATTTAAAACACTTCTTTCTTTGGATTCCTGGGGCGGTGTAGGGGGAGATTGGGCCCCACTTGGCACAGAGTTGATTACAACATTCAAAAAATCTCCAATATTGTTGCCCAAGGCTAAATGGAAAGTTTTCCTTCCAGTCAGGGGTGACGCCTAACCCCCCCCACCTTCTTAAGTCTTTGATTAAAAGACACCTGCCACCTAGGAGACCAGCAAACAATAAAGCTGTGAGGGGCTGCTCAGAAAACCCCTGAGGGTGGATCAACAGTAGTGGAGCCTGGATGGGAGGAATACAATGATTTGGCACCTCTACTGGGTCCATAAAGTCCCAAAACCCAGTTTTTTTTTAAAAAAAAACTTTCTTTGAATCTACTGACTGTTAAGTTTTTCTGTTTTTAACTCATTTATATGTACTGAACATATCAAAAACATCACTTTATTGAATGCCACTGTGTCCAAGGAGTTAACCTATCTCCTTTATTTTTCACTTGAGGTAAGAATGCCAACTACCTCACCATTTGTCATCTCATCTTATTCAAAATGTTTAAAAAGAAGAGACTAAAGACTGAAAATTGATGAACTACTGATGACCACTTCAGGGGAGTTTGTGGCTTAGAAGATGTTAGAAGAAAGTTATAATTAATGCAAAGGAAAAAAAATAATGTCTCACAAATAGAACTTCAGACTTATTGGGGAGGAGAAAGCTTTTCTAGATGTCTTGAATGAGCCTACCTTCATGAGAGACTATTTCTGGAAATAGCTTCCTGTTAATCAGCATAAATAATTATTTTTAAATGTTAATGATTATTTATACCCCCATGTACTTTCAAAAAAATATTTTCAATTGCTAGGAGTAAGTATTTGATCTGATAGAAAGTCATTGCAGAGACTCCTTTTGCAACTGGCCCTGATGAAGTATTTACCCAGAGCAAAGCACATTGGACTAGTTGTCTTGGTGATAGACAGCTTGGCAGCAAGAGCTGTCTGAAAAGCTCTGAGGTGGGGTTGAACTGTCTGTAACGTCTCCATTCAAGTTTGGCTAATTGAAATTATGAAGAAAATTAATGTAGAAAGAAGGCAAAAAAATTATACCTCTAGTCAGGTTTTGCATGTCTGTCAATGTACTGGGTAAAAAAAAATGGTTTGGGGAGTTCCTGTTCTGTTATTTTTACTATGTCATTGTTATGCAAGAAAATGGCACATTAGCTTATAAGACAGGGTTACCAGTATTGGCAAAAATCGTTTCCTGAGGACTCCAAGTGAAGCTGAGCTGTGTCACTATCCACACATCATCATAGTACTTAAGGCACAGAGGAAGCAAGGAACATTTCACTGGAAAATGACCTCAGTAGCATCCAGATAAAAATGATATATGTTTTGCCAGGAAAGGAAGCATTGTGCTCAAGGACAAAAGAAACCAAGAGAGAGGCATTTAATTTCAAGTTTATGAAACTCCAGAAGTTATTAGCAAAAAATTCATGTTTATATGCATATGTGCAATTTTCTGGAGTCTTCACCTTTGATCAGATTCACTAAGGATCCGAAATCCTCTGAAAGTTAAGAAGTACCGCTACATAGATTCAAATTTATTGGATTGGTTCATTGTTAGTTTCTTTTCCTGATATTTAGGTATTGGTTAGCAGGGGAATGATGAAATCTTTTGTGTTCAACATGTAGACCCACTAGCTAGACATGCTCTAGTTCAGAATAGTTGGGTGTGGAGATCATTTAGCATGTTATTCTTTGGGAAAAATAAAAACATAAATACTAATCTTTCTTTTTCCTTAGATATGCCATAATTCATAATGTAGAATAAGGTTTACAGAACTACAAACACAGATATACAAATTTAAAGCTTTCTTATCTATTTTGTGTCATTATTTAATTTCATCCTACCTTCATTGCTTTAAGTATTTCTCACTTCCACCCCTACTTCTTCATTTGATAAATGAAGTATTGAAACTTCATTTATCAGTATTGAAACACCCCTACTTCTTCATTTGATAAAACCACTATACATCTTTCTGTATGATGTTGGCATTATTTGGTTGGTTTTCCTTACTCTGGTAAATGTTCTTAGTTATCATTAACTAATTAGTCTCTTTTATTCTGGTCCCCCATATTTTCCAAATCAGCTACCATCTCTACTATCAAAAATCCAAAGCAGAACATTATGATACAGTCATTTTGAAGAAACTGTTTCAACTATGAATAGTTACTATTGTTTTAAACTTATCAGTTGATATTTAGAGCATACGTATCTACCTAACTCCAATCCTAGTTGTCTGAGTCTTTCACTTAATTCTTTAATTTTTTTATTTTAAAGACTTTGATGAGCGTATTACCTTTATATTTTTAAAAAAGAATTAAAGATATATCATATATATATGGCACATCCTTAGAAATTAGCGTCACTGGCTCTAACAGATATCTGTTAGATGACGTGCCAATCATGTTTTTTGAAACTCTTTGATTAAAGGAACATTACTTGTAGAGCATAAGGAATAACATGGAGGACTTTGGGAAAAGGAGAGGAGAAGGGAGTTGAGGGAAATCAGAGGGGGAGACGAACCATGAGAGACTGTGGCCTCTGAGAAACAAACTGAGGGTTTTGGACGGGAGGAGGGCGGAGGGTTGGGTGAGCCTGTTGGTGGATATTAAGGAGGGCACCTATTGCATGGAGCACTGGGTGCGGTGCATAAACGATGAATCTTGGAACACTGAAAAAATAAAATAAAATGAATAAAAATGAACATCATAATATTAAATATATGTGTATTACTGAGATGTCTGAGATTACTGTGAGAGATCCAACCAAAGATTTCCTGTACAGCCTAGATCTCAGAATGAGAGATCATAATGTGGCTAAAATACTTTCTCTCCCCAATGTCTTTGACTTTTAGGGGGAAATCAGGTTATTTGAAGTGTTTATCAAGATATAATTCTTGAAAAGTGAGAAGATAGATTACTGAATATAACTGATGGCCCCTTACGAGATGACCGCAGGTGGTCAACACACCACTCTTCATATGTGAAAAAACATAAATATGCCAAATTCCCACTCCATTTTGAACCTCACTCTTCCCAAGTGTAGAAGCTGGTGTTAGGGTGAGTGTCAGAATGAGGTAAGGTTATTTGTTTTATACATTACCTGGTAATTTATAAAACAGTTTAAAGTGTAACGGTGTGTTGTTTTAGGCCACACCAAAATGATTGGGTTAAATTAACTGGGTCAAAGAGTTCCTGATGTCAGAATGGCTGAATAAAAATCTGAATTGATGCTTAGCTAAAATGCTGCCTCTTTCAGAGGGCTTTCTCACAGCGAAGCTGAAAACTCTTAATATGTCAAGGTGTGAATAATATATCTAAAATTTATGGAATTTATGGAATGGCCACATTTATGGAATGGTCTATTAAGGATAAAACTGATAAAAATTCTTTCTCACAGTAACTGAAAACTCTGAACCAATATTTTAAGGTGTAAATAATACATCTAAAAATATTCCTTCCATTCTATCTTGAGTATATAATATTAACAATAAACCATTACTTGCAATTTTATTTTCCCACACATTATCCCTCACTCAGTTCAGGGTTTCTATGTTTGCTGTGGCTAAGCACATTTAATACATACCAGGAAAGCATCCTCTTACTTTGGAGGTGGGAACACTGTGTATCCTCTCCCGAACATCTCACTCCTAAGCATTTCTGTTTATTCTTTTCAGCTTATCAAGTGGGGAGTAGGGTGAATAGAATCTGTTAAATCTGGTTGTTTGATATGTTGAATAAATTGATTGGCAACTGATAAATGGTTATACTGAATTAATTAGTCGTGAGGCAGAACTTACTGTTAGACTGAGTTATCTATTTGACTGAAGTAATTGCTTAATTGAACTGACTGTCAGAATGTTTCCTTGACCAATTTTAAGCAAAGTTAGAAATGAATTACAGAGTTGGACATTTTTGTCTCCTTAGAGTGTAGGAGTTCAAAAGGAATAACTCTGAAACTCTGAAAATTTTTGGGCTGGACATCATGTGTCCAGCTTATTAACCACCCAGAGACAGTCATTGGGCTAATGAATTGGAGGGTCATGCTGCATTTATCTTTTGGGAGAGAGCAGTTTTACAAGAAAAACACCAGATCTCTGCTAGGTATTGGCTTATTCTTGAAATCAGATGAATGTTAAAATTAGTTATTAGGAATTGTGTGTGATCTGCAGAGGCAAACGAAATAGGTCATTTCAAAAGTAACATCCAAAGTAAGTACATTAGAGGAGGGTAGAGAAAAACATACATATTAAAAATGCACTTAGAATTTATTGCAAGCATCATAAATTCAACTTTAACAGAATTATGGAAACCAAAATAATATGACCCTATCTTCTGGTAGATGAGTGGCTAGGATAGAGATGAGGCAGAGTGAGGCCAACATGACTTCCTATTTTTTATTTCATCTTTAGATCAGTTTTTCTAGAGGAAGCCATTTGATGAACACTTTCCCTCTTTCTTCACAGGTCCATTCTACACCTGAAACTAATATTGTACTATAGAACTCAAGTCTCTTTTGTATTTTCAAAATTACCCCTAGTTTTTACTGTCCATTTAAATAGCATTTTTCAAATTTTGTTTTGTTTTGAGAGATAGTAGAAAATCTTCCATCCCTTGGAGTCTGTAGCTTTAGGATCAATAAGAACTGCTTGTTCTACCTACGCTGCAAATTCAAATGTCTAAAATCAAACATGTTTACTTTCTGTGTGTAATCCTTCTTCCTGATTTCCCTTTCAAATCAAATTCTCTAGCTATCCTTTCAACAGATTTGGGAAACTGTCATAAGATATAATCCTAACTAAACTGACACAAGGAAGTTCAGTTACTCTATTTGCAACTTTTGGAGGTAATAAACATAAAAATATCTCCCCAATCTCTCATTCTTTGAAGTTCTTGCTGACTCAAGGGGACTCTGACAATTGACTTTCTTATCAAGGCTGAGGGCAGTGGGACAGAGAAGTTTGTAGGGATTTGTTGGAAAACAGGGTTGGGGAAACCCCTCATATCACAACCACTTTCAGGGAGTTGGTTCTTATATTGGAAATATGTAAACTTGGAGCTGTCTCTGGTTATTGGGGCAAATTCTTGAAGTTTCTAAGTAAATGAAAATATGCTCAATTTTTTTTTAAGATTTTATTTATTTGTCAGAGAGAGAGAGAGGGAGAGAGAGCGAGCACAGGCAGACAGAGTGGCAGGCAGAGGCAGAGGGAGAAGCAGGCTCCCCGCTGAGCAAGGAGCCCGATGTGGGACTCGATCCCAGGATGCTGGGACCATGACCTGAGCCGAAGGCAGCTGCTTAACCAACTGAGCCACCCAGGCGTCCCAAATATGCTCAATTTTGAGGACCAGATGGCATACCTTAAGTGTTTGGAAAGTTCTCAAGAGTTCCCCATGTATATTACACTTTGGGTAGAATTTAGAGGTGAGTCTCTCTGAGCATGCTGAAATTTATCTCTTAGGGCTTGGGCAGCCATCAGATATGTATAGCTGATGTCAGATAACTTGACATTCACTGCCACAATCAAGTCACAGATAACTGGAAAAAATGGCTGACACTTGTTGAGTATCTACTCCATACTAGGTAATATTCTAAGCATTTTACATAAAATTTACTAATTTAATATTTAACACAACCCTAAGAGTAGGTACAATTACTATCTGTACTTTACAGATAAAGAAATTGATAAACAGAGAACCTTTGATCTGAACCAAGGTTTGAATCCAGGCAATCTGGCTCCGGACCCAGTCAATCCATATAAATAGTTATAACTTCACTACTTTACATTCATATAATTACATTATTTGTTTATAATAACATTTGTATATGTGGGTATTCATTTATACTCCATCATATTCCAGAAAGTATGTCAGCATAGAATATCAAGTAAGGTAAAAAGTGTAGGTGGTATTCTATTTCTTATTAGATTGAGGAAACAGGCAGAGATAAATTTATCTAAATAGCTAGACAACCAGAAGTAGAAGCTGAGTTAGCTGATTCATAAAGAGGCATATGGACTTATTGTTTACTTGGCAAATTTTATGAGGGATCTGAGGCACAATTAAGTGAAAGATAATATGAAGATAAATGAATATGCGGTAATATCCAAGTGCCACTGGAATGATCTGGTACATAGTGAATGTTTAGTAGGCATTAAGACACACTACATTATGGAGTGGTACTATACCAATAAAAGAGACAAGATTCTTATCCTCAAGGAACTTACAGTCTAGTTGGAGAATCAGCCATGGACACAATAGTATATGACCCATGCTATGGTGAGAGATGAGGCAGGCAGAGGACAGATCTTTTTTTTTTTCTTTTTTTCTTTCCAATTTATTTATTTTCAGAAAAATATTATTCATTATTTTTTCACCACACCCAGTGCTCCATGAAAGCCATGCCCTCTATAATACCCACCACCTGGTACCCCAACCTCCCACCCCCCCGCCACTTCAAACCCCTCAGATTGTTTTTCAGAGTCCATAGTCTCTCATGGTTCACCTCCCCTTCCAATTTACCCCAATTCCCTTCTCCTCTCTAACGCCCCTTGTCCTCCGTGCTATTTGTTACGCTCCACAAATAAGTGAAACCATATGATAATTGACTCTCTCTGCTTGACTGATTTCACTCAGCATAATCTCTTCCAGTCCCGTTCATGTTGCTACAAAAGTTGGGTATTCATCCTTTCTGATGGAGGCATAATACTCCATAGTGTATATGGACTACATCTTCCTCATCCATTCATCCGTTGAAGGGCATCTTGGTTCTTTCCATAGTTTGGCTACCGTGGCCATTGATGCTATAAACATTGGGTACAGATGGCCCTTCTTTTCACTACATCTGTGTCTTTGGGGTAAATACCCAGGAGTGCAATTGCAGGGTCATAGGGAAGCTCTATTTTTAACTTCTTGAGGAATCTCCACACTGTTCTCCAAAGAGGCTGAACCAACCTGCATTCCCACCAACAGTGTAAGAGGGTTCCCCTTTCTCCACATCCTCTCCAACACATGTTGTTTCCTGTTTTGTTAATTTTGGCCATTCTAACTGGTGTAAGGTGATATCTCAATGTGGTTTTAATTTGAATCTCCCTGAGGGCTAATGATGATGAGCATTTTTTCATGTGTCTGATAGCCATTTGTATGTCTTGATTGGAGAAGTGTCTGTTCATATCTTCTGCCCATTTTTTGATGTGTTTGCCTGTTTCATGTGTGTTGAGTTTGAGGAGTTCATTATAGATCCTGGATATCAACCTTTTGTCTGTACTGTCATTTGCAAATATCTTCTCCCATTCCGTGGGTTGCCTCTTTGTTTTGTTTACTGTTTCCTTTGCTGTGCAGAAGCTTTTGATTTTGATGAAGTCCCAAAAGTTTATTTTCCCTTTTGTTTCCTTTGCCTTTGGAGACGTATCTTGAAAGAAGTTGCTGTGGCTGATATCAAAGAGATTACTGCCTATGTTCTCCTCTAAGATTCTGATAGATTCCTGTCTCACGTGGAGGTCTTTTATCCATTTTGAGTTGATCTTTGTGTACGGTGTAAGAGAATGGTCGAGTTTCATTCTTCTACATATAGCTGTCCAGTTTTCCCAGCACCATTTATTGAAGAGACTGTCTTTTTTCCACTGTATATTTTTTCCTGTTTTGTTGAAGACTAATTGACCATAGAGTTGAGGGTCCATATCAGGGCTCTCTACTCTGTTCCACTGGTCTATGTGTCTGTTTTTATGCCAGTACCATGCTGTCTTGGTGATCACAGCTTTGTAATAAAGCTTGAAATCAGGTAAGGTGATGCCGCCAGCTTTTTTTTCAACATTTGTTTTTCAACATTTCCTTAGCGATTCGGGGTCTCTTCTGATTCCATACAAATTTTAGGATTATTTGCTCCAGCTCTTTGAAGAATGCTGGTGGAATTTTGATCGGAATGGCATTAAAAGTATAGATTGCTCTAGGCAGTATAGACATTTCAACGATGTTTATTCTTCCGATCCAAGAGCATGGAATGGTCTTCCATCTTTTTGTGTCTTCTTCAATTTCTTTCATGAGTGTTCTATAGTTCCTCAAGTATAGATCCTTTACCTCTTTAGTTAGGTTTATTCCCAGGTATCTTATGGTTCTTGGTGCTCTAGTAAATGGAATCGATTCTCTAATTTCCCTTTCTGTATTTTCATTGTTAGTGTATAAGAAAGCCACTGATTTCTGCACATTGACTTTGTATCCTGCCACGCTGCTGAATTGCTGTATGAGTTCTAGTAGTTTGGGGGTGGAGTCTTTTGGTTTTCCCATATAAAGAATCATGTCATCTGCGAAGAGAGAGAGTTTATGATGTGTTTGCGAGTTTCATGTGTGTTGAGTTTGAGGAGTTCATTATAGATCCTGGATATCAACCTTTTGTCTATACTGTCATTTGCAAATATCTTCTCCCATTCCGTGGGTTGCCTCTTTGTTTTGTTTACTGTTTCCTTTGCTGTGCAGAAGCTTTTGATTTTGATGAAGTCCCAGAAGTTTATTTTCGCTTTTGTTTCCTTTGCCTTTGGAGACATATCTTGAAAGAAGTTGCTGTGGCTGATATCAAAGAGATTACTGCCTATGTTCTCCTGTAGGATTCTGATGGATTCCTGTCTCACGTTGAGGTCTTTTATCCATTTTAGTTTATCTTTGTGTATGGTGTAAGAGAATGGTCAAGTTTCATTCTTCTACATATAGCTGTCCAGTTTTCCCAGCACCATTTCTTGAAGAGACTGTCTTTTTTCCACTGTATATTTTTTCCTGTTTTGTCGAAGATTAATTGACCATAGAGTTGAGGGTCCATATCAGGGCTCTCTACTCTGTTCCACTGGTCTATGTGTCTGTTTTTATGCCAGTACCATGCTGTCTTGGTGATCACAGCTTTGTAATAAAGCTTGAAATCAGGTAAGGTGATGCCGCCAGCTTTTTTTTCAACATTTGTTTTTCAACATTTCCTTAGCGATTCGGGGTCTCTTCTGATTCCATACAAATTTTTGGATTATTTGCTCCAGCTCTTTGAAAAATACCAGTGGAATTTTGATCGGAATGGGATTGAAAGTATAGATTGCTCTAGGCAGTATCGACATTGTGACAATGTTTATTCTTCCGATCCAAGAGCATGGAATGGTCTTACATCTTTTTGTGTCTTCTTCAATTTTTTTCATTAGTGTTCTGTAGTTCCTCAAGTACAGATCCTTTACCTCTTTGGTTAGGTTTAGTCCCAGGTATCTTATGGTTCTTGGTGCTATAGTAAATGGAATCGATTCTCTAATTTCCCTTTCTGTATTTTCATTGTTAGTGTATAAGAAAGCCACTGATTTCTGCACATTGACTTTGTATCCTGTCACATTGCTGAATTGCTGTATGAGTTCTAGTAGTTTGGGGGTGGAGTCTTTTGGGTTTTCCATATAAAGAATCATGTCATCTGTGAAGAGAGAGAGTTTGACTTCTTCATTACCTATTTGGATACCTTTCATTTCTCTCTGTTGTCTGATTGCTGTTGCTATGACTTCTAATACTATGTTGAACAAGAGTGGTGAAAGTGGGCATCCTTGTCTTGTTCCTGATCTCAATGGGAAGGCTGCAAGCTTTTTCCCATTGAGGATGATATTTGCTGTGGGTCTTTCATAGATAGATTTGATGAGGTGCAGGAATGTTCCCTCTATCCCTATACTTTGAAGCGTTTTAATCAGTCATGGATGCTGAATTTAGTCAAATGCTTTTTCTTCATCAATTGAGAGGACCATGTGGTTCTTCTCTCTTCCCATATTAATTTGTTCTATCACATTGATTGATTTGCGAATGTTGAACCATCCTTGTAGCCCAGGGATTAATCCACCTGATCATGGTGGATAATCTTTTTGATGTGCTGTTGGATCCTGTTGGCTAGGATCTTGTTGAGAATCTTAGCATCCATATTCATCAGTAATATTGGTCTGAAATTCTCCTTTTTGGTAGGGTCCTTGCCTGGTTTGGGGATCAGGGTAATGCTGGCTTCATAGAAAGAGTCTGGAAGTTTTCCTTCTGCTTCAATTTTTTGAAACGGCTTCAAGAGAATAGGTGTTATTTCTTCTTTGAAGGTTTGGTAGAATTCCCCAGGGAATCCGTCAGGTCCTGGGCTCTTGTTTTTTGGGAGGTTTTTGATCACTGCTTCAATCTTGTTATTAGATATTGGTCTATTCAGGTTGTCGATTTCTTCCTGGTTCAATGTTGGTAGTTTATATTTTTCCAGGAATGCACCCATTTCATCTAGGTTGCTAAGCCTATTGGCATATAACTGTTAATAATAACTTCTGATGATTGTTTCTACTTCCTTGGTGTTAGTTTTGATCTCTCCCTTTTCATTCATAATTTTATGAATTTGGGCTTTCTCTCTTTTCTTTTGGATTAGTGTGTCCAGTGGCTTATCAATCTTATTGATTCCTTCAAAAAACAAGCTTCTAGTTTCATTGATACGTTCTACTGTATCTCTGGTTTCTACCTCATTGATCTCACCTCTAATCTTGACGATTTCCCTTCTTATGTGTGGAGTTGGTTTGATTGGTTGTTGATTTTCCAGTTCTTTAAGGTGTAGAGACAGCTGGTGTGTTCTAGATTTTTCAAGTTTTTTGAGGGAGGCTTGGATGGCTATGTATTTTCCCCTTAGGACCGCCTTTGCTGTATCCCATAGGTTTTGGACCGAAGTGTCTTCATTCTCATTGGTTTCCATGAATTGTTTCAGTTCTTCTTTGATCTCCTGGTTGATCCAAGCATTCTTAAGCAAGGTGGTCTTTAGCTTCCAGGTGTTTGAGTTCCTTCAGAACTTTTCCTTGTGATTGAGCTCCAGTTTCAAAGCATTGTGATCTGAGAATATGCAGGGAATCATCTCAGTCTTTTGGTATCGGCTGAGTCCTGATTTGTGACCCAGTATGTGGTCTATTCTGCAGAAGGTTCCGTGTGCACTTGAGAAGAATGAGTATTCTGTTGTTTTAGGGTGGAATGTTCTGTATATATCTATGAGGTCCATCTGGTCCAATGTGTCATTCAATGCTCTTGTTTCTTTATTGATTTTCTGCTTCGATGATCTGTCTAATTCTGAACGAGGCGTGTTAAGATCTCCTACGATTAGTGTATTCATATCAATATGACTCTTTATCTTGATTAACAGTTTTCTTAAGTAATTGGCTGCTCCCATATTGGGAGCATAGATATTTACAATTGTTAGATCATCTTGGTGGATAGTCCCTTTAAGGATTATGTAGTGTCCTTCTGTATCTCTGACTACAGTTTTAGTTTGAAGTCCAATTTATCTTTTATGAGAATCGCTACCCCGGCCTTCTTTTGAGGTCCATTGGCATGAAAGATGCTTCTCCATCCCTTCACTTTCAGTCTGCGTGTATCTTTAGGTTCAAAATGGGTCTCTTGTAGACAACATATGGATGGGTCCTGTCATTTTATCCAATCTGCAACCCTGTGCCGTTTTATGGGTGCATTTAGGCCATTCACATTGAGAGTGATTATTGATAGATGTGTTTTTATTGACATCGAGTTACCTTTGAAGTCTTTCTTTCTGTAGACTGTCTCTATATTTCTGTTCAATGCTATTCTTAGGATTTTTCCTCTTTTATAGAACCCCCCTTAATATTTCCTGCAGTGTTGGCTTGGTGGTTGCATAGTCTTTTAAGCCTTGCCGTTCTTGGAAACTCTTTATCTCTCCATCCATTTTGAATGTCAGTCTTGCTGGATTAAGTATTCTTGGCTTCATGTTCTTCTCATTTAGTGCCCTGAATATATCTTGCCAGCCTCTTCTGGCTTGCCAGGTCTCTGTGGACAGGTCTGACGTTATTCTGATGGGCTTCCCTCTGTAAGTAAGGAGCCTCTTTGCCCTGGCGGCTTTCAAGAGATTATACCTACAATTATAATTCCTCAATTTGACTATCAGGTGTCGTGATGTTTTTTTGGAATGTATAATCTTGGGTGAGACCGTTCAGCCTCTAGTACATGAACGCTGGTTCCATTCACGAGTTTGGGAAGATTTTCATGAAGGACTTGTTCCACGATATCTTCTAGACTTCTTTCTTTCTCCTCCCCTTCAGGGATTCCAATAATTCTGACGTTGGAATGCTTCATGGCATCATTTATTTCCCTGATTCTGTTTTCGTGGTTTCTAAACTGTTTGTTCCAGGCTTCCTCCTGATCCTTTCTCTCTATCTGTTTGTCTTCCAGATCACTAATTCTATCTTCTGTCTCAGTTACCCTACCTTTGAGAGAGTATAGATTAGATTGGAACTCATTGAGAGCATTGTGAACCTCCCCCCTGGTAGCTTTGAGCTCCGCCCTAACATTGTGAACATCCTGTCTGGTCGCTTTCAGTTTGGCCCTAATCAATTCTGTTTGGTCATCCATGGCTTTCTCCAACTTAGCTATTGCCTGGATAATTGTTAGCTTGAATTCTCTTTCCAACATATTGTCTATGTTGATAGCCGTTAGCTCTGTTGCAGAAGGTCCATCCTCTGTATTTTTCTTCTGTTGGGCATTCCTCCTCCTAGTCATTTTGGTGGGAGATGACTGAACAGATGTAGCTGGATGTATCAACTGTGGTGCAGTCAAGGTGCACCCTGGAACACTTCTGAGCAATCAGGATTCCCCACCCAAACGAGAGACAAAAGGAAAGATAAGGAAAAAGAAAAAAAAGAAAAGAAAAAAAGAGAGAGAGAAAAGAGAGAGAGAGAGAGACAGGAAAGAAAGGGAAGATGAAAAAGAAGATTCAGCCCAGATGGGCCCCAAGGTAAGATTTATGAAGTAGACAAACAAAAAGAGATAAAAGACTGATACAAGTATATGGCAAGAGAAAAAAATATATATATATATGCAAGTAAAGAAAGAACCTCCTCAAAAAGAACCACAAGTGTAAAATTTATATGCTATCAGGACAAACACAAAAAACACAGGAACACTGGTGGAAGAAGATGGGAGAGTTCTTATAAATTCTCAATGTGTGCTAGGAAGGTTGTTTTGATTCTTCCTGATTGTATCTTGATTTTGTTAAAGGACTCAACTTTCTTAAGATAAAGGGGATTAAAAATTGGTTTACCTATAGGGGTAGTATTGATTGGGGAAAGGAGATTATTTTGAAGTTTAACTCTATATGAGTATTAGAAGATAAAAATAAAAAGGAATAAACTAGACTAAACTAAACTAAAATTTTAAAAAAGGAATTCAAAAAATAAAAATGCAAAAGAAAAACATAGGTGTATGTATCAAAAAGTTCAGGTTAGAAAGGTATTATGGAATTTGATGTACTGTACAGCTCGCTGTGATGATAAATAAGTGAAAAAAATTACCTATGTTTAAAAAAAAATATGAACCGGAATAGTGGAAACGAGTGAACAATACAAGTTTCCCTATGAAGTAGTGGTTGTTCTCTTGTAGTTCTCTTTTTTTCTTTCTTGGTTTGTTTTCTGGGGGAGGGGCCTGTCACGTGGGTTGTCAGTCAATGATGTTTCCTGAGTTGAGACCTCCCGCCCCCTCAAGGGGGTGGGCTCTGGGGAAACTGGTTTTTTTTCAGGCTTTCAGACATAAAAAGCGGTTTTTATGCTTTTTCACTTTTTTTCCTCTCATCTTGACTGCCTTTGATGGTTTTTGTAGTATTAGAAGAAATCAAACTGCACCCTGATCTCCCTCTCAGAGAGAAGCCTCAGTCTGGGTGCAGAAGCTGAATAAATTCCCCCTTGGCTGCTGGCAGAGCAGGTTCCAAGTTGCAGACCCTGGGGGCACAGGATCTTTTGCTTGTACCCAAAGCCAAGGCAGTGGCGGCTGTCTGGGAGCTCCTGACCGCCAGAGAGGTTCCAAGCAGCAGTCACACACTGAGATTTTGAGAGGACAGATCTTTGATGGACTTTTACAGGACACTTAGAAGGTTCAGGTTTTATCCCCAAGACGATGTAGACCCATTCAGCTATGTTGGCAATCTGATCAAATTTATGGGAAATTTCACACTGGTAGTAGAGTAGAGAGTATATTGGAGAAAGATAAGATTAGAATCTTTCAACCTTGACCTGTTCCTAATTTTGTATTCTCTAGTTCATACTCGTCTTTATCTGTTAATTTCTTGATTCATTCAAACATTTTTCAGTGGCTGTCCACTATCTTTGCTGGATATAAAACTGAAAAGAACTGCCCTCAAGGACGTCACAGTCCAGCTGGGAGACATTCATTATGAACATAGAGATGAGAAAAGAGTTTTAATTATTCTGTGGACACAGTGATAGAGAAACACAAACTGGAGTGTCTGGGAGAGTCTACCTTGGAAGATTGTAAGAACTCCTTGAGGACTGTCTTTTATTTTCCTGTGTCTATTGAAATAGTGCAGATACATAATAAAAGCTCAGTAAAAATATTGCTTTCCTTTTTGTTGTTTTTGTTATTTTTGTTACTCAGTATCGAGCATTTCTACTGACAATGAATCCCATGATGGCAGCTCAGATCTTAGCTCTGCTCTTGTCTCCTTTTCATCTCAGCTAACCTTTTCATTCCTTGATAAAGTTAATGTATGAAATCATTGATAAAAATTCATTATTCTTTTATGGCTTATTCTTCTCTTCCTAATGTAATATATATAATAGTTGGAAAAGTTCACTCACTCATTAGATAAGATCTCATAAAAGATGCCCAAAGCTGTGATATTATTCCTTTTGGTTTTAAGAACATAGCTAGGTAGGATTTTATGCTGCATAAACTCAGAACCATTAAGAATCAAAAGAACAGGTTGTAAGAATCAAGTTCATTTTCTTCTACTATCAAGATGATATCTAGTAGAGGAATTGCAGCTGGACAAAGGGAAAACTGAATTCACAGTCTTAGGCTTAGCAATAGCCTTTTGGGAAATCTTTGGAAGATTGACTCCTCAAAGAAATTTGCTCAAAATCTGCTCTGGAAGATTTTCAGTCAGGTTCAGTTCTGGAGAAAGACCATTGGATATAGACAACTGTTTTTGTTTTGCCCTGATTTTGAGGCTTTCACCACAGGCTACATCTTGTAACTCCAACTTGTTTCTAATTTATGGCCAAGTGGTGATTTTTTTTCAAATCTTTACATATGACAGTTATGTTATAACTTTGGTTTTCTTGTAAGTGAATGGGGTTGGTATAAATGCAGTGAAGGTGAACATAGTAGCACAGACCTGGTTTGTTGTTGTTGTTTTAAATACTATTATACTAAGGATCATTACTAGTAGGGGACTTTCAAGTTGTCAAACTGTGGTTGGTCTTTTCTGAATAATTTATGTTCAAGTAGGGGAGAGACATTCCCCATCTTTCGTGTATAATTATAAAAGGAAGTTTGGTTGACTGATCTGAACAATGATTATTCTTATAATTTTGGTTGGGGGAAAAGAGAGACAGAGACAAAGAGAGAAAGAGAGAGAGAGAGTAGGGGAGAGGTGATGGGAAAAGGAGGGAAGGAGACATTGGGAAGGAGGGAGCTTGGCACAACTCATTCAAAAGCAAAAGAAGTAAAAACAAAAAGAATTTATGGAGAAAATATAAATAGGATAATTCAATTAGGTTATACTAAGCAAAATAAATTCTGTTGTCATTTTAAAAAAGCATTACAAATTCTCATGTTGTCTGAAATAAAGATTTGCTCCTGAAGTTTATTCCAGCTCCAAGTGATAGACCCTAAACTCAGAGGGTGGAAAGGAAGAGAGATGAAACAAGATATTTTTCTTGACAACTGTTCAGGCCTGATTCAAGCCGTCTTCCTCTATCTAACTGTCTGAATCAGAAGATCCATTTTATTAAAATTTGTTTGATCATTATATATATAGCTATGAAATTGCAATTTGTCCTACAGCCAGGATGGGAGCTCAGAGAGGAAATCAGAGGCCTTATCACCGAAGATATTTCCCATAGATGTTTTCATAACCAGAGTACAATGATTACCATGTGTTGTAAATGTTTATTTTTCTTTGATGGTGCTAAATGGGACACACTAATAGTGTTAAGTAAACACAATAGCATGATAAGATTTTAATAGCTCCCAAACTTCTGCAGTGACACCATTGATATCTTTGATTTCAGTTTAAGCAATGGAGGCCCATTTTTTTTCTATGATGTTTCTAAATTACTTCAGTGATAGGTTCAGCTATTTTGTGTACATCCAGGGTACACAACAGACAGCCAATTTACCTTGCAGCAACTATGATCTGAGTTTTGTCAGCAGGGTCAATATTCCTGAGTAGAGGGTCCAATGATTTGTTTCAGAATAAAGGAAGCCTTCTAAAAACTCGTACTTGCCAGTAAGAAAACCTTATAAGTGAAAACTTCAGGAAGTTTATATGTAAGTTCAAGGAATAATACTTTCAGGGAATTTTGTTGGGAAAGAAAAGTCATTTGTTGTATAGTGTGCTTATCTCTCTCTCTCTCTCTCTCTCTCTGTATCTATTTTGAAAATATAAGACTAAAAAATGTCCTTAAGACATTTGGACAGATCAGATTCTCTGAGTTGGAAGATATTTTTTTTTAAAAATTATTTATTTATTTGTTAGGGAGAGAGATAGAGAGCACAAACATGGGGGAGCAGCAGGAAGAGGGAGAACCAGGCTCCCCACTAAGGAAGAAGCCCAATGTGGGACTCAATCCCAGGACCCTGGGATTGTGACCTGAGCCAAAGGCAAGCACTTAACTGACTGAGCTAGCCTGGTGTTCTGGAGGGGATCTTTATTTTTTTTCCTTTTCAGATTTTTATTTAAATTCTAGTTATAAATTCTACTATAAAATGGGGTTCAGGAGTAGAATTTAGGGATTCATCACTTACATATAACACCCAGTGCTCATCATAACAAATGCCCTCCTTAATACACATCACCCATTTAACCCTTGCCTCACCCACCACCCTCCATCAAATCTGTTTTCTACCCTCAAGGGTCTCTTATGGTTTGTTTCCCTCTCTCTTTTTCTTTCTCTGATATGTTCATCTGTTTTGTTTCTTAAATTCCACATATGAGTGAAATTGTATGGTGTTTATCTTTCTCTGACTGACTTATTTTACTTAGGATAATACACTCTACCTCCATCTACATCATTGCAAATAGCTAGATTTCATTCTTTTTGATGGCCAAGTAATATTCCACAGTGTGTATGTGTACATGTGTCTGTGACACCTCATTTTCTTTATCCATTCGTCAGTAAATAGACATTTGGTCTCTCTTCATAGTTTGACAATTGTTGATAATGGTGCTATAAACATCAGGGTCCATGTGTGCCTTTGAATCTGTATTTTTCTATCCTTTGGGCAAATACCTAGTGGTACAATGGCTAGGCCATAGGGTAGTTATATTTTAACCTTTTTGAGGAATCTCCACACTGTTTTCTAAAGTGGCTGTACCAGTTTGCCTTCCCACCAGCAGTGCAAGAGGCTTCCTCTTTCTCTGCATCCTCACCAACATCTGTTATTTCCTGAGTTGTTACGTTTAACCATTCTCACAGGTGGGAGGTGGTATCTCATCTTTTTTTTCTTTTTATATTAATTTTTAAAAATTTTTATAAACATATAATGTATTTTTATCCCTAGGGGTACAGGTCTGTGAATCGCCAGGTTTACACATTTCACAGCACTCACCATAGCGCATACCCTCCCCAGTGTCCATATCCCCACTACCCTCTCCCTCCCTGCATCGCCCCAGCAAACCTCAGTCTGTTTTTGAGATTGAGTCTTTTAAGGTTTGTCTCCATCCCGATCCCATCTTCTTTCATTTTTTCTTTTATGCCCCCCAAACCCCCCATGTTGCACCTCCACTTCCTCATATCAGGGAAATCATATGATAGTTGTCTTTCTCCGATTGACTTATTTCGCTAAGCATAATACCCTCTAGATCCATCCATGTTGTCACAAATGGCAAGATTTCATTTCTTTTGATGGCTGCATAGTATTCCATTGTGTATATATACCACTTCTTCTTTGTCCATTCATCTGTTGATGGACATCTATGTTCTTTCCATAGTTTGGCTATTGTGGACATTGCTGCTATAAACATTCGGGTGCACGTGCCCCTTTGGAGCACCACGTTTGTATCTTTAGGGTATATGCCCAGTAGTGCAATCACTGGGTCATAGGGTAGCTCTATTTTCAGTTTTTTGAGGAACCTCCACGCTGTTTTCCAGAGTGGTTGCACCAGCTTACATTCCCACCAACAGTGTAAGAGGGTTCCCCTCTCTCCGCATCCTCGCTGGCATCTGTCATTTCCTGACTTGTTAATTTTAGCCATTCTGACTGGTGTGAGGTGGAATCTCACTGTGGTTTTGATTTGTATTTCCCTGATGCTGAGTGATGTGGAGCATTTTTTCATGTGATTGTTGGCCATCTGGATGTCTTCTTTGCAGAAATGTCTGTTCATGTCCTCTGCCCATTTCTTGATTGGATTATTTGTTCTTTGGGTGTTGAGTTTGCTAAGTTCTTTATAGATTTTGGATAGTAGCCCTTTTTTCCAGTGTGTCATTTAAAGTCTTTATTTCCTTGTTGATCTTCTGCTTGGATGATCTGTCCATTTCAGTGAGGGAAGTGTTAAACTCCCCTACTATTATTGTATTATTGTCGATGTGTTTCTTTGATTTGGTTAATTGGCTTATATAGTTGGCTGCTCTCATGTTAGGGGCATAGATAATTAAAATTGTTAATTCTTGTTGGACAGACACTTGGAGTATGGTATTCCTAATCTAATTGATCTGATATAAGGATTGCCACCCCAGCTTTCTTTTGATGTCCATTAGCATGGTAAATTGTTTTCCACCCCCTCACTTTAAATCTGGAGGTGTCTTCAGGTCTAAGATGAATTTCTTGTAGGCAGCATATTGATGGGTTTTGGTTTTTTATCCACTCAGATACCCTGTCTCTTTTG
Organism: Neogale vison; assembly: GCF_020171115.1. Taxonomy (NCBI): domain Eukaryota; kingdom Metazoa; phylum Chordata; class Mammalia; order Carnivora; family Mustelidae; genus Neogale; species Neogale vison. Next base: position 66,459,675 of record NC_058105.1, read on the forward strand.
ATTGGGGCATTTATCCCATTTACATTAAGGGTAACTATTGAAAAATAGGGATTTAGTGCCACTGTATTGCCTGTAAGGTGACTGTTACTGTATATTGTCTCTGTTCCTTTCTGATCTACTACTTTTAGAGTCTCTCTTTGTTTAGAGGACCCCTTTCAATATTTCCTGTAGAGCTGGTTTGGTATTTGCAAATTCTTTCAGTTTTTGTTTGTCCTGGAAGATTTTTTTTTCCAATTTATTTATTTTCAGAAAAACATTATTCATTATTTTTTCACCATACCCAGTGCTCCATGCAAGCCGTGCCCTCTATAATACCCACCACCTGGTACCCCAACCTCCCACGCCCCTGCCACTTCAAACCCCTCAGATTGTTTTTCAGAGTCCATAGTCTCTCATGGTTCACCTCCCCTTCCAATTTACCCAAATTCCCTACTCCTCTCTAACGCCCCTTGTCCTCCATGCTATTTGTTATGCTCCACAAATAAGTGAAACCATATGATAATTGACTCTCTCTGCTTGACTTATTTCACTCAGCATGTCCTGGAAGATTTTTATCGCTCCTTCTATTTTCAATGATAGCCTAGCTGGATATAGTATTCTTGGCTGCATGTTTTTCTCATTTAGTGCTCTGAATATATCATGCCAGTTCTTTCTGGCCTGCCATGTCTCTGTGGATAAGTCCACTGCCAATCTAATATTTTTACCCTTATATGTTACAGACTTCTTTTCCCAGGCTGCTTCCAGGATTTTCTCTTTGTTGCTAAGACTTGTAAATTTTACTATCAGGTGACGGGGTATGGACCTATTTTTATTGATTTTGAGGGGCATTCTTTGAATCTCCTGGATTTTGATGTTTGTTCCCTTTGCCATATTAGGGATATTCTCTACAATAATTCTCTCCAATATACCTTCTGCTCCCCTCTCTGTTCTTCTTCTGGAATCCCAATTATTCTAATGTTGTGTCGTCTTATGGTGTCACTTATCTCTCGAATTCTCTCCTTGTTGTCCAGTAGCTGTTTGTCCCTCTTTTGCTCAGCTTCTTTATTCTCTGTCATTTGGTCTTCTTTGTCACTAATTCTTTCTTCTGCCTTATTTATCCTAGCAGTAAGAGCTTCCATTTTTTATTGCACCTCATTAATAGCTTTTTTTATTTCAACTTTGTTAGATTTTAGTTTTTTTATTTCTCCAGAAAGGGCTTTTATCTCTCTGGATAGGGTTTCTCTAATATCTTCCATGCCTTTTTGAGCCCGGCTAGAACCTTGAGAATTGTCATTCTGAACTCTCGATCTGCAATATTACCAATGTCCGTATTGATTAGGTCCCTAGCCTTTGGTACTGCCTCTTGTTCTTTTATTTGTGGTGAGTTTTTCCACCTTGTCATTTTGTCCAGATAAGAATATATAAAGGAGCAAATAAAATGTTAAAAGGGTGGCAAAGACTCCAGGAAATTTGTGCTTTAACTAAATCAGAAGAGACCCCAAATCATGGGAGGGAGAAAGGGGATAAAAAAGAAGTTAAGAAGAAAAAAAAAAAGGAAACAAATAAAGAAAAAAATTAAAATATTAAATAATTAATATTTAAAATATTGTGAATATTTTTAATATTTTAAAATAAATAAATTTAAAAATAAAAAAATTATAATATAAGTATTATAAATATAAAAATGATATTTAAAATATTAAAAAATCTAGTTCTGGCGACTAGAACAGGGTCACTCACTTAATTTTGGGAATATTTTGGTCTCTTAGAAGAACCTACCTCCTAAAATTTTAAAGGATGAAAAACATATATAAGCATAGGCACAATGAAGGGATGGAATAAGCCTATAAAGATGAGAATTTTTTTTAATTTTTAAAAAATGAGTTGATAAAGCAAGTTGGTTGGGAGAATAAAGAAAAAGAGTGGAGAGAATTTGCTTGGGCTGGAGACTATAACAAGCCCAGAGCTAGATTTAGGGTATATTTTGATCTATTAGTAGAAGTTGTACCCAAATTTTTTAGAAGAAAAAACCGTATGTGTATACAAAAAATATAGTTAGATACAATGGAGGATAAAATATGAGTATAATAATGAAAGTTCAAAAAAAGATTATTATTTTTTTGGTAAGGTATTGTTAAGATAAACTAGTTTAAAAAAACGTTAAAAGAGGAAAGGGTAAAATTTTTTTAAAAATTAGCAGAAGAAAAAAGTAAAAGAAATATTAACTACAAGACTAAAGAATTATGGGGAGAAAGCCATGAATTCCTTGCTTAGCTTTCTCCTGCTCTGGAATTCCACTGTTCTCCTTGGTAAGTGAACTTGATCTTGACAGGATTTCTTGTTGATTTTCTGGGGGAGGGGCCTGTTGTATTGATTCTCAAGTGTCTTTGCCCAACGCAGAATTGCCCCACCCTTACCAGGGGCCAGGCTAAGTAATCCACTTGGGTTTGCTTTCGGGAGCTGTTGTTCCTTGAACGCTTTCCGTGGTGTTCTGGAGGATGAGAATGAAAATGGTGGCCTCTCAATATCCAGCCCGGAGGAGCTGAGTGCTCGGGGCCCCATTCCTCAGTGCACCCTCAGAGAAAAGTACTCAATCAATCACTCCCCTCTCCCTAGCCTCTGGCCGTGCTTGGAGAAAAGCACTCAGTCACCCATGCTTGGAGAAAAGTGCTCAATCACTCCCGCTTGGAGAAAAGTGCTCGGTCACTCCCGTCTCCCTTGCCTTTGGCTGCGTTTGGAGGAAAGCACCCAATCACTCCTGTCTCCCCGGCCTTCAGCCATGCTCTTGGAGAAAAGAGCTTGGTCGCTTCCATCTCCCTGGCCTCCAGCAGCGCACTTGGATAAAAGTGCTCAGTCCCTCCATCTCCCCACCCAGCCTGTGGCTGGTTCAAGGTAACCCCAAGCTGAGAGCTCACTCCTCGGCTTTGTCGCTGTAGCCGGCTTCCCTGCTCTAATACCTGCGAGCTCTGTGACACTCAGACACCCCTGGTCCTTCTCTGACCCCGCGGGACCCGGTGTTATGCTGACCCCACGTGGGCTTCACCCCAGTTTAGCCTCTGGAGCGATGTCCCTCAGTGGAGCAGACTTTTAAAAGTCCTGATTTTGTGCTCCGTTACTCCTCCACTTGCCAGGAGCTGGGCCCTCCCCTTGCAGTCTATCTTCCCCTCCCTTTGGATTCACTTCTCCACTGGTCCTATCTTTCAGAAAGTGATCAATTTTCTGTTTCTAGAATTGTTGCTCTTCTCTTCGATTTCCCACTGGAGTTGTAGGTGTTTGCAATGGTTAGATAAGCTATCTAGCTGATCTCCTGCTACCTGATGTCATCTCAGCCTGCTACTTTTCCGCCATCTTGACTCCTCCCATGTTTAGGTTTTTTATCAAGAAAGGATTCTGTATTTTGTCAAATGCTTTTTCTGCATCTATTGAGAGGATCATATGGTTCTTATCTTTTATTTTATTAATGTGGTGTGTTACATTGATTGATTTGTGAATATTGAACCAACCCTGTAGCCCAGGAATAAATCCCACTTGATTGTGGTGAAAAAAGTTTTAAGGTACTGTTGGATCTTTCTGGCTAGTATCTTGGTGACAGTTTTTGCATCCATGTTGGTCAGAGATTTTGCCTTGTAATTCTCTTTTTAGTGGGGTCTTTGTCTGGTTTTGGTATCAAGGTAATGATGGCCTCATAAAAGGAGCTTGGAAGTTTTCCCTCTATTTCTATTTTTTGGAACAGTTTGAGAATAATAGGTATTAACTCCTCTTTAAATGTCTGGTTGTATTCTATTTCTCTCGGTAGCCATCTGGCCCTAGACGGTTGTTTTTTGGGGAGATTTTGGATTACCGATTCATTGTCTTTGCTGGTTATGGGTCTATTCAAATTTTCTATTTTTTCCTGTTTCAGATTTGGTACTTTGTATGTTTCTAGGAATTTGTCCATTTCTTCCAGATTGCCCGGTTTGTTGGCACATAATTTTTCATAATATTCTTTCATAATTGTTTGTATTTCTGTGGTATTGGTTACACTGTCTCCTCTTTTGTTTGTGGGTTTTTCAATTTTTTAAAAAAGATTTTATTTATGACAGAAAGAGATGGTGAGAGAAGGAACACAAGTATGGGGAAGCTGGAGAGGGAGAAGCAGGCTCCTCACTGAGCAGGGAGCCTAATATGGGGCTCCATCCCAGGATGCCAGGATCATGACCTTAGCCGAAGGCAGCCACCTAAAGACTGAGCCAGTGAGGTACTCCTATTTGTGGTTTTATTTATTCAGGTTCTTTCTCTTCTCTTTTTGATAAGTCTGGCTAGGGTTTTATCAGTTTTATTCATTCTTTCAAAGAACCAGCTCTTAGTCTCTTTGGCCTGTTCTATTACTTTTTGTTTGTTTCTATCATTTCTATATCATTTATTTCTACTCTAATCTCTATTATTTTCCTTTCTTTTGCTGACTTTAGCACCCCCCACCCTTGTTCCTTGTCTAGCGCCTTTAGGTGTCAGGTTAGGTTTTGTATTTGAGACTTTTTGCTTCTTGAGTTAGGCCTGTATTGAAATACTTCCCTCTTAAGACTGCCTTTGCTATATCCCAAAGGTTTTGGACTATCATGTTTTCATTTTCATTTACTTCCATGTATTTTTTTAATTTATTTTTTCATTCTTTAGTAGGATGTTCTTTAACCTCCATGTATTTGTTGTCTTTCCAAATTTTTCTAGTAGTTCACTCAAGTTTCATAGGCCTGTGGTCTGAAATTATGCATCAAAAAATCTCTATCTTTTTGTACTTTTTGAGGGCTGATTTGTGACCCAGGGTGTAATCTATTGTGGAGAATATTCTGTGTGCTCTTGAAAAGAATATGTATTCTGCTGCATATGAAAGGTTCTGAATATATCCATTAAGTTCATCTGGTCCAGTGTGTCTTTCAAAGCCATTTTTTCTTTGTTGATTTTCTGCTTAGATGATCTGTCTATTGTTGTAAGTGGTGTTTTAAGGTCCCCTACTATTATTGTATTGTTATTAATGTTCTATATTAGTTATTTTTGGTTTGTTATTAATTGTTTTATGTATTTGAGTACTCCCTTTTGGGGGAGCAAATACTTACAATTGTTGGATCTTCTTGATGGAGAAACCCCTTGACTATGATATAATGTCCTTCTTCATCTCTTGTACAATCTTTGGTTTAAAATCTAGTTTGACTAAGTGTGGTTCCTCCAGCTTTTTTTTTAATGTCCACTAGCATGACAGATGGTTCTTCATCCCCTCACTTTCAATATGCAGGTGTCTTTAGGTCTAAAATGAGCCTCTTGTGGACAGCATATAGATGGGACATTTTTTTATCCATTCTGATACCCTATGTCTTTTTTTAATCAATTATTTTTATTGAAATATAATGACTATTTGCCCAAGGGGTACAGGTCTGTGAATTGTCAGGCTTACACACTTCACAGCACTCACCATAGCACATACCTTCCCCAATGTCCATAACCCAACCACTCTCTCCCTAGCCCCTCCAACAGCAACCCTCAGTTTGTTTTGTGAGATTAAAAGTCTCTTATGATTTGTCTCCCTCCCGATCCCATCGTGTTTCATTTTGTCCTTCCCTATCCTCTAACCCCCCCACTCTGCCTCTCAAATTCCTCATATCAGGGAGATCATATGATAATTGTCTTTCTCTGATTGACTTATTTTACTCAGCATAATATTCTCTACTTCCATCCACGTTGTTGCAAATGGCAAGATTTCATTTCTTTCCATGGCTGCATAGTATTCCATTGCATATATATGCCATTTCTTTATACATTCATTTGTTGATGGATATCTAGGTTCTTTCCATAGTTTGGCTATTGTAGACATTGCTGCTATAAACATTCAGGTGCACGTGCCCCTTTGGATCACTACGTTTGTATCTTTAGGGTAAATACCCAGTAGTGCTATTGCTGGGTCATAGGGTAGTTCTATTTTCAACATTTTGAGGAAACTTCATGCTGTTTTCCAGAGAGGTTGCACCAGCTTGCATTCCCACCAACAGCGTATGAGGGTTACCCTTTTTCCACATCCTCGCCAGCATCTGTCATTACCTGACTTGTTAATTTTAGTCATTCTGACTGGTATGAGGTGGTATCTCATTGTGGTTTTGATTTGTATTTCCATGATGCCATGATGTGGAGTACTTTTTCAAGTGTCTGTTGGCCATCTGGATGTCTTCTTTGCAGAAATGCCTGTTCATGACCATTGTGTATATATACCACATCTTCTTTATCCATTCATTTGTTGATGGATATCTAGGTTCTTTCCATAGTTTGGCTATTGTAGACATTGCTGCTATAAACATTTGGGTGCATGTGCCCCTTCAGATCACTACATTTGTATCATTAGGGTAAATACCCAGGAGGTGATTGCTGGGTTGTAGAGTAGTTTATTTTCAACTTTTTGAGGAACCTACTGGCTGTTTTCCACAGTGGTTGCACCAGCTTGCATTCCCACTAACGTTGTAGGAAGGTTCCCCTTTCTCCACATCCTCTCCAACATCTGTAATCTCCTGACTTAGCCATTCTGACTGGTGTGAGGTGGTATCTCATTGTGGTTTTGATTTGTATTTCCCTGATGCCGAGGGATATTGAGTACTTTTTCATGTGTCTATTGGCCATCTAGATGTCTTCTTTGCAGAAATGCCTGTTCATGACCTCTGTCCATTTCATGACTAGATTATTTCTTCTCTGGCTATTGAGTTTGATAAGTACATTATAGATTTTGGATACAAGTCCTTTTTCTAATATGTCATTTGTGAATATCTTTTCCCATTCTGTCAGTTGTTTTTTGTTTTCCTTGTTACCTTTGCTGTGCAAAAGCTTTTTATATTTTTATAAATTATTTATTTCTTGACAGTATAACAGAATTCGTTGTTTATACACCACACCCAGTGCTCCATGCAATACGTGCCCTCCCTATTACCCACCACCTGGCTCCCCCAACCTCCCACCCCCTACTCCTTTAAACCCTCAGATAGTTTTTCAGAGTCCACAGTCTCTCATGGTTCATTTTCCTTTCCAATTTCCCTCAACTCCCTTCTCTCCATCTCTCCATGTCCTCCATGGAGCTTATTTCTTAAGCTCCACAAATAAGTGAAACCATATGATAATTGACTCTCTCTGCTTGACTTATTTCACTCAGCATAAACTCTTTCAGTCCCATCCATGTTGCTACAAAAGTTGGGTATTCATCCTTTCTGATGTAGGCATAATACTCCATAGTGTATATGGACCACATCTTCCTTATTCATTCGTCTGTTAAAGGGCATCTTGGTTCCTTCCACAGTTTGGCAACCATAGCCATTGCTGCTATAAACATTGGGGTACAGATGGACCTTCTTTTCATCACCTCTGTATCGTGGGGGTAAATATCCAGTAGTGCAATTGCACTTCCCTTCATAGGGAAGCTCTATTTTACTTTCTTAAGGAATCTCCAGACTGTTTTCCTAAGTGGCTGCACCAACTTGCATTCCCACCAAAAGTGTAAGAGGGTTCCCCTTTCTCCAGATCTTCTCCAACATATGTTGTTTCTTGTCTTGCTAATTTTGGCCATTCTAACTGGTATAAGGTGATATCTCAATGTAGTTTTAATTTGAATTTCCCTGATAGCTAGTGATGATGAACATTTTTTCATGTGTCTGATAGCCATTTATGTCTTCATTGGAGAAGTGTCTGTTCATATCTTCTGCCCATTTTTTGACATGATTATCTCTTTTGTGTGTGTTGAGTTTAAGAAGTTCTTTATAGATCCTGGATATCAACCTTTTGTCTGTACTGTCATTTGTGAATATCTTCTCCCATTTTGTGGGTTGGCTCTTTGTTTTATTGACTTTTTCCTTTGCTGTGCAGAAGCTTTTGATCTTGATGAAGTCCCAAAAGTTCATTTTCACTTTTGTTTCCTTTGCCTTTGGAGACACATCTTGAAAGAAGTTGCTGTGGTTGATATCAAAGAGGTTACTGCCTAAGTTCTCCTCTAGGATTCTTGTCTCACGTTGAGGTCTTTTATCCATTTTGAGTTGATCTTTGTGTACGGTGTAAAAGAATGGTCGAGTTTCATTCTTTTACATATAGCTATCCAATTTTCCCAGCACCATTTATTGAAGAGACTGTCTTTTTTCCACTGGATATTTTTTCCTGCTTTGTCAAAGATTATTTAACCATAGAGTTGAGGGTCCATATCTGGACTCTCTACTCTGTTCCACTGGTCTATGTCTCTGTTTTTATGCCAGTACCATCCTGTCTTGGTGATCACAGCTTTGTAGTAAAGCTTGAAATCAGGCAACGTGATGCCACCAGTTTTTTCTTTTTCAACATTTCCTTAGCAATTCAGGGTCTCTTCTGATTCCATACAAATTTTAGGATTATTTGCTCCAGCTCTTTGAAAAATACCAGTGGAATTTTGATCGGAATGGCATTGAAAGTATAGATTGCTCTAGGCAGTATAGACATTTTGGCAATGTTTATTCTTCGGATCCAAGAGCATGGAATGGTCTTCCATCTCTTTATGTCTTCTTCAATTTCTTTCATGAGTGTTCTGTAGTTACTCGAGTACAGATCCTTTACCTCCTTGGTTAGGTTTATTCCCAGGTATCTTATGGTTCTTGGTGCTATAGTAAATGGAATTGATTCTCTGATTTCTCTTTCTGTATTTTCATTGTTAGTTTATAAGAAAGCAACTGATTTATGTATATTGACTTTATAACCTGCCACATTACTGAATTGCTGTATGAGTACTAGTAGTTTGGGAGTGGAGGCTTTGGGTTTTCCATATAAACTATCATGTCATCTGCGAAGAGAGAGAGTTTGACTTCTTCATTGCCAATTTGAATACCTTTTATTTCTCTTTGTTTTCTGATTGCTGTTGCTAGGACTTCTAATACTATGTTGCACAAGAGTGGTGAGAGTGGGCATCCTTGTCATGTTCCTGATCTCAACGGGAAGGCTATGAACTTTTTCCCATTGAGGATGATATTTGCTGTGGGTTTTTCATAGATAGATTTAATGAAGTTCAGGAATGTTCCCTCTATCCCTATACTTTGAAGCATTTTAATCAGGAACAGATGCTGTATTTTTTCAAATGCTTTTTCTGCATCAATTGAGAGGACCATGTGGGTCTTCTCTCTTCTCTGATTGATTTTTTCTATTACATTAATTGATTTGTGAATGTTGAACCATCCTTGTAACCCAGAAATGAATCCCACCTGGTCATGGTGGATAGTCTTTTTAATGTGCTGTTGTATCCTATTTGCTAGGACCTTGTTGAGAATCTTAGCATCCATATTCATCAGGGATATTGGTCTGAAATTCTCCTTTGGTGGGTTCTTTGCCTGGTTTGGGGACCAGGGTAATTCTGGCTTCATAAAAAGAGTTTGTAAGTTTTCCTTCTGCTTCAATTTTTTGAAAAAGCTTCAGGAGAATAGGTGTTATTTCTTCTTTGAAAGTCTGTTAGAATTGCCCAGGGAATCCATCAGGTCCTGGGCTCTTGTTTTTTGGGAGGTTTTTGATCACTGTTTCAATCTCATTACTAGATAGCATTCTATTCAGGTTGTCAATATCTTCCTGGTTCAATTTTGGGAGTTTATAGTTTTGCAGGGATGCATCCATTTCATCTAGGTTGCAAAAGCTTTTGATATTGATGAAGTCCCAAGCTTTCATTTCTGCCCTTCCTTCCCTTGCCATTGGCAATGTTTCTAGGAAGAAGTTGTTGTGGCTGAGTGTGAAGAGGTTACTGCATGTGTTTTTCTCAATGATTTTCATGGATTCCTGTCTCACGTTGAGCTCTTTCATCCACTTTGAGTCTATTTTTGTGTGTGGTTTAAGCAAATGGTCCAGTTTCATTTTTCTGCATGTGGCTGTCCAATTTTCCCAAAACATTTGTTGAAGAGACTATCTTTTTTCCCTTGGACATTCTTTCCTGCCTTGTCAAAGATTAGTTAAGCCATAGAGTTGAGGGGCCATTTCTGGGATCTCTATTCTGTTCCATTGATCTATGTATGGGTCTGTTTTTGTGCCAGTACCATATTGTCCTGATGATGACAGCTTTGTAATAGAGCTTGAAGTCTGGAATTGTGATGCCACAAACTTTGGCTTTCTTTTCCCACATACCTCTGGGTATTCGAGGTCTTTTCTGGTTCTATATAAATTTTAGGATTATTTGTTCCATTTCTTTGAAAAAAAATTGATGGTATTTGGATAGAGATTGCATTAGATGTATAGATTGCTTAACTAGTATAGACATTTTCACAATATTTGTTCTTCCAATCTATGAGCATGGAAAGTTTTTCCATTTCTTTGTATCTTTCTCAGTTTCTTTCATGAGTACTTTATAGTTTTCTGAGTACAGATTCTTTTCCTCTTTGTTTAGGTTTACTCCTAGGTATTTTATGATTTTGGGTGCAATTGAAATTGGGATTGACTCCTTAATTTCTCTTTCTTCTGTCTTGTTGTTGCTGTATAGAAATGCAACTGATCTCTGTGCATTGACTTTATATCCTGACATATTACTGAATTCCTGTATGAGTTCTAGCAGTTTGGGGGTGGAGTCTTTTAGGTATTCCATGTACAGTATCATACCCTCTGCAAAGAGGGGGAGTTTGATTTCTTCTTTGCTGATTCGGATGCCTTTTATTTCTTTTTGCTATCTGATTGCTGAGGATAGGACTTCTAGTACTATGTTGAACAGCTGTGATGATAGTGGACATCTCTGCTGTGTTCCTGACCTTAGGAGAAAAGCTTTCAGTATTTCTCCAAAGAGAATGATATTCACTGTGAGTTTTTAATCTAATAGTAAAACTTACAAGTCTTAGTGACAAAGAGAAAATCCTGAAAGTTGTACAGGACAAGAAGTCTGTAACATACAATGGCAGAAATAGTAAATTGGCAGCAGACTTATCCACAGGGACCTGGAAGGCCAGAAAGGAACGGCATCATATATTCAGAGAACTAAATGAGAAAAGTATGCAGCCAAGAATACTATATCCAGCTAGGCTGTCACTGAAAATAGAAGGAGAGATGAAAAGCTTCCTGGACAAACAAAAATTAAAAGAATTCACAAACACCAAACCATCCCTGCAGGAAATATTGAAAGGGGTCCATTAAGCAAAGAGAGAAAGTAGTAGACCAGAAAGGAACAGAGACAATATACAGTAACAATCACATTAGGGGCAATACAGTGGCACTAAATTCCCATCTTTCAATAGTTACCCTGAATGTAAATGGGCTAAATGCCCCAATCAAAAGACACAGGGTATCAGAATGGATAAAAATCCAAAACCCATCAATATGCTGTCTACAGGAAACTCATTTCTGACCCAAAGACATCTCCAGATTTAAAGTGAGGGGGTGGAAAATAATTTACCATGGTAATGGACATCAAAAAAATGCTGGGGTGGCAATCCTTATATCAGATCAATTAGATTTTAAGCCAAAGACTATAATAAGAGATGAGGAAGGACACTGTATCATACTCAAAGTGTCTTTCCAACAAGAAGAATTAACAATTTTAATTACCTATGCCCCTAACATGGGAGCAGCCAACTATATAAACCAATTAACAAAATCAAAGAAACACATCGACAATAATACAATAATAGTAGGGGAGTTTAACACCTCCCTCATTGAAATGGACTGATCATCCAAGCAGAAGATCAACCAGCGGGGCACCTGGGTGGCTCAGTGGGTTAAAGCCTCTGCCTTCGGCTCAGGTCATGATCCAAGGGTCCTGGGATCGAACCCCGTGTCAGGCTCTCTGCTCCAAAGGGAGCCTGCTTCCTCCTCTCTCTCTCTCTCTCTCTGCCTGCCTCTCTGCCTACTTGTGATTTCTCTGTGTCAAATAAATAAAATCTTAAAAAAAAAGAAGATCAACCAGGAAATAAAGGTTTTAAATGACTCACTGGACCAGATGGACATCACAGGTATATTCAGAACATTCCATCCCAAAATAACAGAATACACATTCTACTCTAGTGCACATGGAACATTCTCCAGAATAGATCACATCCTGGGTCACAAATCAAGTCTCAACCAGTACCAAAAGAGTGGGATCATTCCCTGCATATTTTCAGACCACAGTGCTCTGATACTAGAATTCAATCACAAGAGGAAAGTTGGAAAGAACTCAAATACATGGAGGCTAAACAACATCCGACTAAAGAATGAATGGGCCAATCAGAAAATTAAAGAAGAATTGAAAAAATTCATGGAAACAAATGAAAATGAAAACACAACTGTTCAAAATCTTTGGGACACAGCGAAGGCTGTCCTGAGAGGAAAGTATAGTAGCGATACAAGCCTTTCTCAGGAGACAAGAAAGGTCTCAAGTACACAGCATAACCCTACACTTAGAGGAGCTGGAGAAAGGACAGCAAATAAAGCCTAAACCCAACAACAGAAGAGAAATAATAAAGATCAGAGCAGAAATCAATGAAATAGAAACCAAAACAACAGTAGAACAGATCAATGAACCTAGGTGCTCGTTCTTTGAAGAATTAATAAGACTGATAAACCCCTGGCCAGACTTATCAAGAAAACGACTTATCAAGAAAAAGACACAAATAAGTATAATCATGAATGAAAGAGAAGAGATCACAAAAGACACCAAAGAAATACAAACAATTATAAGAACATATTATGAACAGCTATACACCAGTAAATTTGACAATCTGGAAGAAATGGATGCATTACTAGAGAATTATAGACTACCAAAACATAACTAGGAAGAAATAGAAAACCTGAACAGACCCATAACCAGTAAAGAGATTGAAGCAGTCATCAAAAATCTCCCAAAAAACAGGAGCCCAGGGCCAGACAGCTTCCCAGGGGAATTCTACCAAACATTTAAAGAAGAATCAATACTTATTCTCCTGAAACTCTTCCAAAAAATAGAAATGGAAGGAAAACTTTCAAACTCATTTTATGAGGCCAGCATTACTTGATCCCAAAACCTGACAAAGATCAAAAAGGAGAATTACAGACCAATATCCTTGATGAACGGATGCGAAAATTCTCACCAAAATACTAGCCAATAGGAACCAACAGTGCTTTAAAAGGATTATTCACCATGACCAAGTGGGATTTATTCCTGGGATGCAAGGTTGGTTCAACATCTGCAAATCAATCAATATGATACAATACATTAATAAAGAACAAGAACTATATGCTACTTTCAGTAGAATCTGAAAAAGTATTTGACAACGTATAACATCCTTTCTAGATCAAAACTCTTCAAAGCGTAGGGATAGAGGGCACATACCTCAATATCATCAATACCCTATGTCTTTTGATTGGAGCCTTTAGTCCATTTACTTTCAGAGTGATTTTTGAAAGACATGGATTTAGTGCCATTGCATTATCTGTAAAGTTGCTATTTCTAGTGATATCCTCTCTTCCTTTTTAGTCTTTGTTGCTTTTGGTCTTTTTTCCCCATTCAAAGTGTATCTTTTAATATTTCTTGCAGTGCTGATTTAGCGGTCATGAACTCCTTTAGTTTTTGTTTGGGAAACTCCTTATCTCTCCTCCTATTCTGAATGATAGCCTTGCTGGAAAGAGTATTCTTGCCTGCATATTTTTCCCATTTGACACATTGAATATATCATGTTTCTTTCTTTTGGTCCAAGTTTCTTTGGACAGATCTGCTGTTAACCTGATCTGTCTTCCCTTGTGGGTTAAGACTTTTTTCCCCTTGTTGCTTTCAGGATTCTTTCCTTGTCTGTGTATTTTGTGTATTTGACTATGATATGTCTTGGTGGTGATTGGTTGGCTTTTGTTTAATTTAATGGAAATTCTCTGTCTTTCTTGGATTTCAATGTTGTGTCCTACCCAGATTAGTGAAGTTTTTAGCTACAATTTGCTCACATAAATCTTCTGCTTTTTTTTCTCTCTTTTCTTCTTCTGGGACTTCTATAAAAAGAATGTTATGACACTTTAAGGAATCATTGAGTTCCCTAACTCTTCATTCTTTCTTTCCTTCTTCTTTTCAGCTTCATTATTTTCCATAACTTTATTTTCTATATCACCAGTTAGTTCCTTTACTTCTTCCATCCTTGTTGTTAGGACATCCAGTTGGATTTCCATCCCAGCTATAGCATTTTTAATTTTCTTTTTGCTGGTTTTTAGTCCTTTTACTTACTAAAGAAGTAAGGGATTCTCTAATGTTCACTATGCTTTTTCCAAGCCCAGTTAGTATCCTTATAATTGTTCTATAATCTGTTTCAGACATCTTACTTATATCTGTATTGATTAAATCCCTGGCCATGACTTCTCCCTGTTATTTCTTTTGGGGTGTATTCCTCCATCTTGTCATTTGTTCCAGGCCACTGTTTTTTTTTGTTTTTGTTTTTGTTTTTTTTGTGTGTGTGTGTGTGTATGTGTGCATGTGTGTGTGTGTGTGTGTGTGTGAGTGTGTGTGTGTGATTGTTAGGAAAACATGTTATATTCCTGCTTCTGTGAGTAATGGCTATATTAAGACGAGGGTAAAAAAGGGAGGGGGCTCCTATATGTAGTATGCTATTGTTTTTTGGCTGCTCCTACCCTCAGATCAGCCCTCTGCAGAGTTTCTACTGGCCTGCATGGGGTGGGTGGTGTTTGGATGTTGTCCACTGTGTGGCAAGTTTTAACTAAGTGTGATTTGGTCTGCTTGTAAAAGAAGCTAGATCAAAAAAGAGAGAGAGAGATAGATGCTAGATCTTATTTCCCATAGAACTCATGCTTTGCAGCACTCTATGATGGGAAGACTTGGTGCATGTGGGGGATTTGTGCTGGTGTTCTGGGGGAGGGGTCTGTGGCACTGATTTCTCAGGAGGACTTGCCCTAGTGGAGATGCACCTGCAGGGCACAGGGGGTGGTGCTTGTTGTAAGTGGCTCCAGCCTCCAATTGGGGGCACTGTATTGTACTGAATTTGGTCATTGCTGGTGGGCAGAGGGGAAAGTGGCTTTGCTCAGCTCTCTCATCCCTGGATTGGGGAGTTCAGGCACAACACTCTTCAGGAAGTCCTCACAGAATAGTAAATAATCACCCTTCTTTTGTATTTGGCTTCTGTCATGTTCCTGCCTTCACCCTGTTTGTGTCCAAGCTGTCTACCTGTGAGGTGGCCCAATACTATGTTTTATCTCAGACACAGCTGGGTTTCAAAACCAAATTTTAGGGACCAATGTAGCATGGACCAGTCCTGATCCTCTGGGTGAAGGCCTCATTGTGCTTTTGCCACTTGCTTCTTTGTCCCAGAAAAGCAGTCACATGACTGTCCAGTGGTTCAGAGTTTAAAAGTGGAACAAGAAGGCACTGAGGTTTGCTGCCCTCAGCTTGTGTCTTTGGTCCCCTTACACTAGGGAGGAGACAGCCTGTTCTTTTGTCCCCAGAGAGGCTGTTCCACCACTCACAAATGCACTCCAAGAAGGGGAACTGTTTCTCGATGTGCAACCAGAAGATCCTCCGACCATGCTGCTCGCTTCCAAGTATCTGTCCTTCTTCCCTGTAGGAGCACTGCTAAGCCTGCCAGGGATGACCCCAGTGGTGGTATGGACTTCTAAAACTTCAGACTTCCAGTAGTCATCTTAAAATAACTTCCAGTAGTCATCTCCTCTCCTTTTCTCAGTCAGTGGTTTTAAAGAATTTTTCTTGTGCATCCCCTGCCTGCAGCTTCATGCTCTCTCTCTGTCTCTCACTCCTCTTTCCATGATCAGGACTCCCTCCCCTTCATAGCAGCTGCAGTCCTTTTCTCCCTCAAATTAACTCTCCACAGTTCTATCTTCCACAACGTGGTTGTTTTTCTACTTGTATATGTGTAGTTATGTCCTTTCAGTCTTCAGATTGATTTCTTGGATGTTCCAAATGATTTGATATTTATCTAGCTGTGTTTGAGGGATTTGGAAAGCTTAAGGTCCCCCTACTCCACTACCGTCTTAACACCTCCCAGATCAAGTTAAGCAGAAAGGACACCCCATTCCTTAACTTCTAAGTTTTAATTACCTCTCTGAAATTCCTTTCTCATAGTTATCCAGCCTCTGATTACACACTTGGAGTTTAAGGTGTGCTCACTTACAAGGCATCCCATTCCATTTTTGCACTTCTCTTACTTGGACAAAACACAGTGTTATTTAAACATTATGATCTCTTTAAAGTTGGATCTGGGTTTAAATCCTGGCTCTATACCTTACTGAAGAAATTGCTTTATCTCTTTGAACTTCAGTTAGCAAATTATGCTATATATATGCCTCTACCTGGGTCCACATAGGAAATTGAGATCTTCCAATATCACAGAAAATATTTTAAACCAGAGCAGCAATGATTAACTAGTAAGTAGTTTGTAATAAGGCTTTGATCATTGACTCAGTCAGTATCTTTCAAGCTGGGCATAATTTCTCCATCCTTAATCAACTCTGAAGAATGTTAATATTTTCCAAAACTTTCAAGTCACCCAAGATATCTCAATAACAGCTCTTCTTAACAGCAGACAGAATATGTCCCTCAGAAGCAGATGTTCATTCTTATCCTGTCTCTATACTTTTGCTCATGTTGTGCTCAAAATTTGAAATGCCATTTCATTCTCCTCTCAATCATTATAAATCCTATTCATTCTTTAGGGCAGGATTTAATTTCAGCCTCCATCATGAAGACTTTCTTGATCATTTCCAAACATAAGGCTGTCTTCAACACATGGAATTGATCATACACAATATTACATTTTCCCTAGTCATTCAAAAAAACCCTAAAAAAATTTCCTATTTGTACCATACCTACTATGTGCCAAAATTTATAAGGAATACAAAAATATATATAAACAAGGTCTTTGAACTAGTACATAGAAATAGCTAACTAGTGGACCTGAAACAAAACTAGTAATGGAGCAACACAATTTTTTTACTTGTTTCAGGTATAAAATATAATGATGCAACTATTCTATACATTTCTTGGTGTTCATCAAGCTAAGTGTACTCTTAATCCCCTCTATCTATTTCACCCATTCCCACCCACCTTCACTCTGGCAACCATCAGTTTATTTTGTATATTGAAGTCTTTTCTCTTGTTTGTTTTTCTTTTTAATTTGTTTATTTTTTACTTAAGTTCCCCCATATGGGGTTAATTGTATGGTATTTGTCTGTAACTTATTTCATTTAGCATTATACCATCGAGGTACATCCATGTTGTTGCAAATGTCAAGATTTCATTCCTTTTTATGGCTGAGTAATATTTCATTGAATATATATTTCACATCATCTATATTTATTCATCTATCAATGGATACTTGGGTTCCTTCCATAATTGAGTATTGTAAATCATGCTTCAATAAACACAGGGCTGTGTATATCTTTTTGATTTTGTGTTTTCATTTTCTTTGGGTAAATGACCAGGAGAGTAAATCTTTTAATTATACTTCTAGTAAGAAATAGATATTGATGGTGAAGCCTGGACAGTTTTGATCTGAAAAAGGAATGAGATATGGAGTGGAGGGGGGTTGAAACTAAGCAGGATAAGCTTGAGGGTTTCCTGGGACTAGGGACTCCAAGTAAAAACTAAAGAGCCCAGAGCTAAAAGTGGCTGGAACTGGAACTGGAAAAATAAGACTTATATGTAGAGACAACATGAAACTTCTGGTTTCTCCTCTGGCTTAGAAGTCATCACTCCTGTTCTCATAACAATAAAAAAGGAATCAACTAAACATCATTGACCCTTCTTACATGCGCTAGAGAATTGAGATCTCAAGAAAACTGCTTACCCACCCCCAGTTGGATAGTCAGACGGGAAAACAGAACACAATTTATTAAAGCAGAATCCCAGGAGCAGAAAGTGCCCCTGGTAGTGATAATGAGTTAGGAAAACAAACTGTAGTTGGCACATTGTTGGAGGCTCAGTGTGGACAAGCTTGTTAGTTAAAAACTCCAGAGGAGACAAGTTTTAGGGGAGCCCCCACATTTTCATGAGTTTTTTCTCTAGGATCCCTACTGAATTTTCACAGTGAAGATTTGATAATAATAATAATAATAATAATAATCCCCTTGTGCATCCAGCAGAGGAAGGGGGAGAATAACCATTTGAACTATGCCTAGAAAATTTTGCTCTTTTTAAAAAGGCCTGCCCTCAAAGGAAACTATTCTATCAAAGCCTAACTGACTGGGATTTTACCAGAGTCAAAATGTCCCAGGGAAAGGAAATACCAAACTCCAACCCCCTCTAGGCTTTCTGTCTCACCTAAGGGGATAAAAACTGAGAAGCACTTGTGAAGATCATGGCCTAGTAATGGAGGCTCACTAAAAGACTGAGCCTTAATCATAGGATTATAGAATGCTACCCTTCTCCCCACACCTCATCATTACTTCAAGAGTGCTTCTGTATTATAACAGAGAAATGCAGCTGAAAGAACTGTGTGTCTCAGATATTACTTAAGAAGTCTCATGGCACCTGGGTGGCTCAGTCAGTTAAGCATCTGCCTTCAGCTCAGGTTATGAACCCAGGGTCCTGGAATTGAGTCCCATGTTGGGCTCTCTGCTCAGTGGGGAGTCTCCTTCTCCCTCTCCTTCTGCCTGCCTCTCCCTCTCACCCCTGTCAAATAAATAAATTTAAAAAAATCCTTATTAAAAAAGAAGTCTTAACAGGAGAGAGAGAGGAAAACAAACAAACAAACAAAAAAACAAAAACAAGTGCACCAGAAATAATGGTTTCTGACATCTAAAGCTAAAGCAAATGGTAAACACAGTAAAACACCTAGCAGATAAACATAAAACTTCACAGTAAAGGCCTATTTACCTCAGTTCCTTTTACTAAGTAAATCATGTCTGGCTACTAGTAAAAAAATAAAAGACATACTAAAAGACAAAAAAAAATACAGTTTGAAGTGATAGAGCAAGCACCAGAATCAGACTCAAATATAGCAGAGATGTTGGAATTATCAGACTGAGAATATAAAGCAACTATATTAATATAATAAGGGCTCTGATGGGAAAAATGGACATCGTGCAAGAACAGATGGATAGTTTGAGCAAATAAATGGAAACTCTTTCTTAAAGAATCAAAAGGAAATACTAGAAATCAAAAACAGAAATACAGAATTACATTTGATAGACACATCAAAAACAATAGACTGGACACAGCTGAAGAAAGAATCAGTGAACTTGAAGGATTGTCAATAGGAACTTCTAAGAATAAAATGCAAACAGAAAAAATAATGAAAAGGACAGAACAGAATATGCAACCCGTGGGACAATTGCAAATGTTGTAACATACACAATGCAAATACTAGAAGGAGAGAGAAAGGAGCAGAAGAAATATTCAAAGTAATAATGACTGCAAATTTTTCTAAAATTAATGAAAGACATTAATCTAAATATGCAGGAATCTCACAGAAAGGCAAATACCAAAAATATATTCCTAGGCATATCATAATCAAACTGGAGAAAATAAAAGGCATAGGAAAATCTTGAAAGAAGCCTGATGAACAAAACACCTTATCTATAGAGGACAGAGGGTAAGAATTACATCAGATTTCTCTTCAAAAACTATGCTAACAAGAAGAGTAGAATGAAATATTTCAAGTATTGAAAGATAAAGCCCGTGAACCTAGAATTCTGTATTCAGAGAAATTATACCTCAAAAGTTTAAGAGAAATAAAGCCTTTCTTAGACAGAAGTTGAGAGAATTTATCACCAGTAGATATGCTCAAAAGTTCTTCAGAAATAAGGAGAACGATATAGGTCAAAAACTTGGATCTACATTAAGAAAGAGCATTAAAGAATGAATACACTATGGAGTATTATGCCTCCATCAGAAAGGATGAATACCCAACTTTTGTAGCAACATGGACTGGACTGGAAGAGATTATGCTGAGTGAAATAAGTCAAGCAGAGAGAGTCAATTATCATATGGTTTCACTTATTTGTGGAGCATAACAAATAGTATGGAGGACAAGGGGAGTTAGGAGAAGGGAGTTGGGGGAAATTGGAAGGGGAGGTGAACCATGAGAGACTATGGACTCTGAAAAACAATCTGAGGGGTTTGAAGTGGCGGGAGGTGGGAGGTTGGGGTATCAGGTGGTGGGTATTAGAGAGGGCACGGATTGCATGGAGCACTGGTGTGGTGCAAAAACAATGAATACTGTTATGCTGAAAATAAATAAATTAAAAAAAAAGAATGAATAAATGGAGGTAAAATTAAATATATTATTTTTATTTTATGTGATACATAACTATCCAAAGTAATAAAGTAACAATGTATTTGATAGTTATAGATTATGCATAAGTGAAATGAATGACACCAATATTATAAAATATAGGGAGAATGAATTGAGAATGCTCTGTTATAAAGTGTTTTACTACCTGTGAAGAGGTATGACATTATTTGTGGGTTTTTTGGAGGGTGTGTATTTTTAATATATATTTTTTAATTTTAGTTGGCACACAATGTTATATTCATTGTACTTGGATGTACTTGGTGTACTAGTATTAGTTGTAAATGTAAATTGCAAATTCTAGGGCTACTATTAGAAAAAGTAAAAAAAAATACAACTGATATGCTAGGTGGAGAGAAAATGAAATCATATAAAATATTTAAAAGCAGAGAAGGCAGAAATAGAATGACAAAAAAAAGAAACAAATAATAAAGGCAACACAATGAAAGCAGTAAAAATATGGGTAGATATTAAGCCAACTATATCATAATCACTTTATATGTTAGTGGTTTAAATAACCCAATTAAAAGACAGTCTTAACACTAGTTGAAAAATATATATCTACCCCCTATATTTGTTGCAGCATTATTTACAATAGCCAAGATATGGAAGCAACCTAAGTGTCCATTGACAGATGAATAGATTAAAAAGATGTGGTATTTATATAATTGAATATTATGCAGCCATAAAAGGGATAAGATCTTGCCATTTACAATAACATGTATGTACTTAGAGGGTATTATGCTAAGTGAAATAAGACAGAGAAAGAAAATACTGTATGATTTCACTTATATGTGAACTCTAAAAAAATAATACAAAAGAATAAACAAAAAGCAGAATCAGACCCATAAGTAGAGAGAATAAACTGATTATTGTAGAGGGAAGGGAGGAACAGGCAAAATGGCTGAAAGGGAGTGGGAGATACAAGCTTCCAGCTGTGGCATCAATAAGTCATGAAATAAAAAGCACAGCATAGGGAATATAGTCAATAATATTCTAAGAGTATTGTATGGTGACAGATGGTAGCTACACTGGTGGTAAGCATAGAATGAAGTATAGGGAAGTTAAACCACTATGTTGTACACCTGAAATTAATGTATCATTGTGTGTCAACTTTAGACAAATTAAAAAAGATATTAGTCTCTTAGAGTGGATTAAAAAAGGCTCAGGGCACCTGGGTGGCTCAGTTGTTAAGCATCTGCTTTTGGCTCAGGTCATGATCCCAGGGTCCTAGGATCTAGCCACACATTGGCCTCCCTGCTCAGCAGAAAGCTTGCCTTTCCCATTCCCTCTTCCTGTGTTCCCTCTCTTGCTGTGTCTCTGTCAAATCAATAAATAAAATCTTTTAAAAAAAAAGGCTCAACTCTATGTTGTTTAGAGGACACCCACTTTAAATATAAAGACAAAGATTGATTAAAAGCAAAGGAATAGAGATAGATATACTGTGCTAACATAATCAAAAGAATTCTGAAAGAACTATAATAATAAAATATATTTATTAAAATAATAAAAGACAAAGATGACTTCAAAGTAATGGAAATTATCAAAGATAAATAAGGGAATTATGTAATGGTAAAGGTCAATACTCCAAGGACACATAAAAGCCCCTAATATGTATGCATCTAACAACAAAGCATCAAAATACATGAGGCAAAAACTTATAGAACTGCAAGGAAAAAAAGATGAGCCCATTATTATAGTTGGAGATTTCTTATCTTATGTTGTCTGTCTTATGTGATAGATCCAACAGGCAGAAAATCAGTAAGGACAGAGTTGAATTGAACAGCACCATCTATCAACAGGATTACCAAATTCTATAAGTATTTTACAGAATACTTTATCCAACAACAGCAGAATGTGCATTCTTCTCTGGCTCATGCAGAATATTCACCAAGATAAACCCATACTGTGGGTCATAAAACAAACCTTAACAAATTTTTCCAAGAACAGAAATAAAAAATTATGTTCTTAGATCTCAATGGAATTAAACTAAAAATCAATAACATGGGTGGCTTATTCATTAAGTGTCTGCCTTGCACTTGGGTCATGATCCCAGGGTCCTGGGATCTAGCCCCACATCAGGCTCCCTGCTCGGTGGGGGGCCTGATGCTCTCTCTCCCACTCCCCCTGATTGTGTTCCCTCTCTCACTGTGTCTCTCTGTCAAATAAATAAATAAAATATTAAAAAATAAAAATCAATAACAGAAAAATGGTTGGGAAAGCCCACAATACTTGACTATTAACATACTTATTCATAACACAGACTATGGAAGAAGTTTCATGAAAATTTTTTAAATATTTCACATTAAATGAAAAAGTATAACATCAAAATTTGTGGGATGCAGCAAAGAGCACTTAGAGGAAAATTTATAGTAGTGAATTAATATATTAGAAAAGAAGAAAGATCTAAAATCAATAATCTAAGCTTCCATCTTAGGAAACTAGGAAAGGAGCAAATTAATTTCAAAGTAAGCAGAAGAAAGGAAGTAATAGAAATTATTACAGGAATCAATGAAATTGAAAATGAGAAATTAGTAGGGAAAATTAACAAAACTAAAAACTATTTCTTTGAAAAAAATTAATAAGTTTGGTAAACCCCTACCCAGGCTAAGAAAAGACACAAATTACTAATACTTGAAATGAAAGAGGTACCATCACTACTAATCACATTAATATTTAAAAGATAATAAAGGAATATTATGAACAGAAAACACAAAAACTATGTGATCACAAATTTGATAATATAGATAAGATGAACCTATTCCTTGAAGAATACAATCTACCAAAACTCAGGGAGAGAGAATGTAAATAAGCCTGTTTTTGGTAATGAAATTAAATCAATAATATTCTTCCAAAACAGAAAGTACCAGACACAGATGAGTACATTGGTGAATTCTACCAAATATTTTAAAAAGAATATATATGCAACTAATGAATCATTGAACACCACATCAAAAATGAACAATGTACTATATTTTGGCTAATTGTACATACATACATACATGCATACATAAATAAAACATGTATCAATTCTGTATAATCTCTCCAGAAAATAAAAGCAGAAAGAATATTTCTTAATGAATCCCATAATGCGGGCACCTGGGTGGCTCTGAGGGTTAAAGCCTCTGCCTTCAGCTCAGGTCATGATCTCAGGGTCCTGGGACAGAGCCCTGAATTGGGCTCTCTGCTCAGCAGGGAGCCTGCTTCCTCCTCCCTCTCTCTCTGCCTGCCTCTCTGCCTACTTGTAATCCCTGTCAAATAAATAAAATCTTAAAAAAAATGAATCCCATAATGCAGCATAATATAGTAGAAAGGACACAGGACTAGAGTTCCAGTCTTGGCTTATATTACTTATAAGTGTGTATAAATCACAAAACCTCTTTGAGCCTCAGTTTCTTCTTTAGTAAAGTATGGTTAATACTGTTATGGACTGAATTGTATCACTCCAAATTCACATGTTGTTGTCCTAACTAGCTGATGTCAAAGAGTTTACTGTCTGTACTTTGCTCTAGGAATTTTTATGATTTCAGGTCCCATATTTAGGTCTTTCATCCTTTTTGAACTTATTTTTGTGTATGGTGTATGAAAATGATCCAGTTATATTTTGTATGATTTTGTCCAGTTTTTCCCACACCATTTCCTGAAGAGACTTTTACCCATAGAATGTTCTTTCCTGCTTTGTCAAAGATTAGTTGACTATAAAATTGTCGATTCACTTCTGAATTTTCTATTCTCTTCTACTGATCAGTGTGTTTATTTTTGTGCCAGTACCATACTTCCTTGATCACTGCAGTTTTGTAATATAACTTGAAGTCCAGAATTATGATCCCTCCAGCTTTGCTTTTCATTTTCAAGATTGCTTTGGCAATTCAGGGTCTTTTGTTGTTCCATACAAATTTTAGGATTGTTTGCTCTAGTTCTATGAAAAATACTATTGGTATTTTGATAGGGATTGCATTAAGTGTGTCAATTGATTTGGGTAGCATAGCATTTTAACAATATTTATTCTTCCAATCTATGAGCATGGAATGTCTTTCCATTTATTTGTGTCAGCTTCAATTTCTTTCATCAGTGTTTTATACTTCTCAGAATATGGGTCTTTCACCTCTTTGGTAAGTTTTTTTCCTAGCTATCTTATTATTTTTGGTGCGATTGTAAATGGGGTTGTTTTCTTAATTTCTCTTCCTGCTGCTTCATTATTGTGCGTAGAAATGCAACATATTTCTGTACTTTGATTTTGTATTCTACAAGTTTACTGAATTTGTTTATCAGTTCTGGCAGTTTTTTCTTGGAGTCTTTTGGATTTTCTATAAATAGTATTATATTATCTGCAGAGAGAGTTTTACTTCCTTTTTTCTGATTTGAATTCTTTTTCTTTCTTTTTCTTTTCTGATTGTTTGTGACTAAGACTTCCAGTTCTATGATGAGTAAAAATGGTGAGTAGACATTCTTCTCTTGTTCCTGACCTTAGGGGTAAAGCTGTCACTTTTTCCCCATTAAGAATAATGTTAGCTGTCGATTTTTCATAGATGGTTTTTATTATGTTGAGATACACTGCCTCTAAGCCATTTTGTTGACAGTTTTTGTCATGAATGGATATTGACCTTTGTAATGCTTTTTTTCCTCCATCTATTGAAATGATCATATTGTTCTTATCCCTTCTCTTATTGATGTGACATATCACAATTGATTGATTTGAAAATACTGAATCACTTTTGTGACCCAGGAATAAATCCCACTTGATTGTGGTGAATGACTTTTTAAATGTATTGTTGAATTCAGCTTGCTAGTAATTTATTGAGAATTTTTGCATCTATGTTCATCAGCGATATTGAACTATGGTCTCTTTTTCAGTGGTGTCTTTATTTGGTTCTGGTATCAGGGTAATGCTAGCCTCAGAATGAATTTGGGTGTTTCCTTCCCTTTCCTATTATTTTGGAGCAGTTTGAGAAGAATGGGTATTAACTTTTCTTTAAATGTTTAGTAGAATTCACCTGTGAAACTATCTGGTCTTGGACTTTGTTTATTGGGAGTTTTATTTTTTTAGTACTGGCTCAATTTGCTTGCTGTTTACCAGTCTTTTCAACTTTTCTATTTCTTCTTGTTTCACTTTTGATAGTTTTTATGTTTCTAGGAATTTATTCATTTCTTCTAAGTTTTCCAGTTTGTTAGCATGTAGTTTTCCATAATGTTCTCTTATGATCACTTGTATTTCTGTGGTATTGGTTGTTACTTCTCTTCTCTCATTTGTGATTTTATTTGAGTTCTTTCTTTTTTTTTCTTGATAAGTCTAGCTAGAATTTTGTCAATTTTATTGATTTAAAAAAAACCTCCTGGTTTCATTGATCTGTTTTATCATTTTGTAAAGCTTCTATATCATTTATTTCTGCTCTAATCTTTATTATTTCCTTATTTCTGCTGGCTTTAGGTTTTGTTTGTTCTTTTTTTCTAGCTCCTTAAGGTATAACATTAGGTTATTTAATTGAGATTTTTCTTGCTTCTTGAAAGCCTATATTGCTAACTTACTTCTTATAACCACTTTGCTGCATCCTAAAGGTTTTGGGCTGTTGTGCTTTCATTTTTATTTCTTTCCATGCACTTTTAAATTTCTTCTTTGATTATTTGTTGACCTATTCATTGTTTAGTGGTATGTTGTTTAATCTCCGTGTATTTGTGATCGTTTCAGATTTTTTCTTGTAGTTGATTTCTAGTTTCATAGTATTGTAATAAAATATGCATGGTATGATTTGGTCTTGAAATTGTTTAGGTTTGTTTTGTGGGGTAATATGTGCTCTGTTCTGGAGAATGTTCCATGTGGACTTGAAAAGAATGTGTATTCTGATGTTTTAGGATGAAATGTTCTGAATACATTTCTTAAATCCTACCTCTTTTATTGTGTCATTCAAAGTGATGGTTTCCTTTTTGATGTTCTGTTTAAATGATCTGTCCATTGATGTGAGGTGTTAAAGTCCTCTGCTTTTATTGTATTATTATTAATTCCTTTGTGTTTGTTATTATTTTTTTAAAGATTTTATTTATTTATTTGACAGAGAGAAATCACAAGTAGATGGAGAGGCAGGCAGAGAGAGAGAGGGAAGCAGGTTCCCTGCTGAGCAGAGAGCCCGATGCGGGACTCGATCCCAGGACCCTGAGATCATGACCTGAGCCGAAAGCAGCGGCTTAACCCACTGACCCACCCAAGCACCCCCTTTTGTGTTTGCTATTAACTGTTTATGTATTTGGGTGCTCCTATGTTGAGTGCATACATACTTACAATTGTTATATCTTCCTCTTGGAGTGTCCCCTTTATTATTATATGGTGTCCTTCTTTGTCTCTTGTTACATTTTTTTTTGTTTTAAAGTCATTTTGTTCAGTGTAAATACTACTACTCTGGCTTTTTTCATTCAAGATTTTATTTAAATTCCAGTTAGTTTACATATGGTGTAGTATTAGTTTCAGGGTAAATTTATTGATTCATCAGCTGCATATAACACCCAATTCTCATTACATCAAGTGCCCTCCTAATGCCCATCACCCAATTACTCCATCCTCCCACCCACCTCCACCTCAGCAACCTCAGTCTGTTCCCTATAGTTAAGAGTCACTTATGGTTTGCTTCCCTCCCTGTCTTTATCTCAATTTATTTCTCCTTCCCTTCCCTTACGTTCATCTGTCCTGTTTCTTAGATTCCACATATGAATGAAATCATATGGTATTTGTCTTTCTCTGACTGACTTACATTGCTTAGCATGATACACTCTAGTTTCATCAATGTCATTGCGAATGGGAAGATTTCATTCTTTTTGATGGCTGAGTAATATTTCATTGTATGTATATGGCATACATATATATGTATGTGTGTATATGTGTGTATACATACACACACATACATACACACCACATCTGCTTTCTCCATTCATCAGTTGTCAGACATTAGGGCTTTTTCCATGTTTTGACTATTATGAATAGTGCTGCTGTAAATATTTGTATCCATTTGCATGATAGATGTTTCTCCATCTTTTCTTTTTCAATATTCAGGTTCTTTAGAACTATAATGGGTCTCTTGTAGGCAGCATATACATGGGTCTTGGTTTTTTTTAATTAATTTTTTTTCAGCGTAAAAGTATTCATTGTTTTTGCACCACACCCAGTGCTCCATGCAATCTGTGCCCTCTCTAATATCCACCACCTGGTTCCCCCAACCTCCCACTTCCCACCCCTTCAAAACCCTCAGATTTTTTCAGAGTCCATAGTCTCTCATGGTTCACCACCCCTTCCAATTTCTCTCAACTCCCTTCTCCTCTCCATCTCCCTTGTCTTCCATGCTATTTGTTATGCTCCACAAATAAGTGAAACCATATGATAATTGACCCTCTCTGCTTGACTTATTTCACTCAGCATAATCTCTTCCAGTCCTGTTCATGTTGCTACAAAAGTTGGGTATTCATCCTTCCTGATGGAGGCATAATACTCCATAGTGTATGTGGACCACATCTTCTTTATCAATTCGTCCATTGAAGGGCATTGACCACTTGCTATTTTCTAGGCAGCATGCTGGGACACTGAAGACACAAAGACATCATAGTCGGGGGAGATAAGTTGTCGGGGAAGTAGGAGGAGACGCCCTTTCAACCTGTACCCTAAGGTGAGCTGATTACCTTCCAAAGAACTCTGACCACCCACGAAATCAGCCTGAGATCAGAATTATACACGTCTGGATCTCTACTGGAGCAGAAGACACCAGTGGGCAGGTAAAGCGGAGTGGGAAAGTTGGACTGATATTGGAAGATAAGCAAAAGGGAGAGGGAGCCACCAGAGGCGACCCATTAGAAAGTAATATCCCAATTCGAGAGTGCCTTGCATCTGGGGACCAGCATTAACTTGGGAGTCTAGTAGAAAGCACTCAAAAAGAACAAAGGATCACCGGGGGGGTGTAGGAAATGGGGTGTTAGGGATGGGGCTTAAGTCCCCAGACCCAGGACAGCCACCCCTGGCACAGAGCCAGAGAGAGTGCGGCGGAGAAACCAGGTCTTGGTCCCCGAGCCACCAGCGTGCCTGAGAGCGCGTGGGGCCCGGCTCCCATGAGGGGCTGGGAGCCTCGCCAGCCAACAGAAGCACAACCTTTTTGTAGTCCCCATGCGAGTACCCTGCTGTGCTATCAGTGTCCAAGTTGCGCCTCCACGCCCTCCCCTGAGAGAGGCGCGCACAAGCACCAGCCTGGTGCTCTCGACCGGGAAAGACCAGGCACTCCCAGACCCCAGCCGGGGCCAGCGGGAAAATCTCAGTGTGTGATCACTGCTTGGAACTTCTCTGACAGTCTGGAGCTGCCCAGACAGCCACCTCTGCCATGGTTTTGGGTACAAGCAAAAAATCCTGTGTCCCCAGGAACCGCGACTAGGAACCTGCTCTGCCAGCGGCCAAGGGGGGATGTATTTGGGCTCTGCAGCCAGACTGAGGCTTCTCTCTGTGAGGGAGGTCAGGGTGCAGGTTGCTTTCCTCTAAACCTACAAAAACTATCAAAAGCAGTCAAGGTGAGAGAGAAAAATGAAAGTGAACAAACATAAAAACCTCCAGAGAACAAAAGCCTGAAAAAACCGGTTTCCCCAGAGCCCACCCCCTTGAGGGAGGCGGGAGGACTTAACTCAGAGAACATCATTGACTGAAAACCCACTTGGCAGGCTCCTCCCCCAGAAAACCAACCAGGAAAGAAAAAAAGAAAAAAGATGACAAGAGAACAACCACCACTACTCCATAGGAAAACTTTTATTTTTAATTCGTTCCCACTATTCTGGCTCATTTTTTTATATAGATAAATTTTAACCTATTTACCATCACAGTGAGCTGTCCAGTACATCAAATTCTATAATAACCTTCTAACCTGAACTTTTTGATACATGCACCTGTGTTTTCCTTTTGCATTTCTATTTTTTAAATTTCTTTTTTTTAAATTTTAGTTTAGTTGGGTTTTGTTTTTAAAATCTATTTTGTCACATTATATTTTTGATTGGAGCATTTTGTGTATTTACTTTCAAAGTAGTTATTGATAGATAGGTGTTTATTGCCATTTTATTACTTTTTTTGTGCTTGTTTCTGAAGATTTTCTCTTATCCTTTTTGGTTTTTCTCTACAAAGCAGATATCCTAAGCTTGGGTTGTGATCATGAAAAATAGTGGCCTGTGGGATCCTGCTAATTTGAAAGTGTTCTTTGTATGTTACTTTTAAGATCTCTTTGGGACCTGTATTAAAGACTAGAACATAGCTTCATATCCTCTCTTTTTTTAATCTTTCTTCTCTCTTTAACTCCAGAGTATTAAAGCTACATACTCTTTGTTTTTTCCTTCAGAGACATCATTCAGGCACCAAAAACAGAAATGGAAAGAGACAGGTTTAGTCCAAAGCACCAGTTTCCATTGCCTTATGCTGCCTCAATGGTTTTTTTAGAGTGTAGAATTTCTCACACTTGGTCTCAGGCCCACAGTGTGTGCAATACTTCAATCAAATTGCTTACGACATATTGGAGTGAGTGCTTAGGAATTATGAGTTCTTCATATATTAAAAGAAGGCTGAATACTACTTACAGAGGCACTGAGGTAAAGAGGGGAATAGTTCTCAAAATTCCTCCTTGTCATGGAGTTATACTCGAATGTTGAGTTCTGTTTTACATAACACACAAAGATGCACAGTCAGAGACTATGTTGGAAACTATAGATTCCAAGAATGTCATTCAAAGTCCTCCACACTCTGGTCCTGGCCCGTTTTTCTGTTCTAATATATTGTGCTTATTCTTTCAGTTTAGTTCCATATATGTTTATTTGAGTGTTTGTGATATACTTATTGGTCACATCCTAGGCCCTGTAGATAAACAAACCATTCTATCTACAGTCCTTTCTTCAAGAAGCTCAAAAACTCATAGTCTCAGAAGGGAAAATTCTAAAGTGTACTGCATGGTTAATGGGATTATAGGAGCCTGCTCCATGTGAAGAAGTCATGCATGAGAGCATGTGAGCCATTCTTGGCCACCAGTTTTTCTGACAGCCATAGGAGGCCAAAGGGAGTAGAGAAGAGAATTTAGATATGTGCAGTGTAAGTCATGGGTTCCAGCTCTGTTGTTTTGATTTAGGGCAAGTCGCTTCTCGCAAGAGATGCAAAGTAATATTATTTTCCTGCTTAACCATAGGGAAGAGTTGAACAAACTTCAAGGAATGAGGTATAACCATCAATGAATTTTTTCCTTATGGTGACTATTTGTTCCTCAATAGGAAGTTTGACTCTTCCAGCAATTTTGAGAGAAGCTTGGAAAGCATGAAACGTGCTGACATTCTAGCAGTCTTGGTGTGTACAAAGTTCTCAACCTGTAATCATCTAGGAATGCAATTCTGGGAATATCAGGTATCCAAATTCCACCTGTGTTTCTCCTTGATGCCCCATTTATCCCTAAGACATCTGCTATAACAGGTGTGTGTGTGTGTGTGTGTGTGTGTTAGCTGATAGAGGGAAAGATGTCTGGGAGAGGGGAGAGGGTACTGCTGCTGTGGATTACAGGCATTTGAGGTAACAGGCATTGGGTGTTCTGCAGTGTTAACAGTGGGCTCCATTCCTTCAGGGATTTTCAAGGAAAAAGAGTAGGGATGAGATGTGAAGGAGAAAACAATCCAGATAGTGGTATCTGTTACTAATTCAGTACAAATAGTGCATAAAGTTCATAGGTAGACAAATATTTAACTTTAAAAAAATCTTAAAAGTTAAAGTGAAAAAATTAGAGTTTTTGTCATCTCATAAATGTAAATAAAGCCATTCTTGAGAATTAAAAAAAAAAGAGTAGAAAGACTGTTGTTCAAATGGAACTTTGATATTTGGTAAAAAGGATGTTCTGGAGGGTCAAGATACTTGGATTCTAGTCCCAGTTCTGTCACTGACTTGATATGTGACCTTGGGAAAGTAATCTCTTAGTTGTGACCCTCACTTTCTTAATATTAAAAAAGTGTCTGGAATAACTGATTTCCAAGGTTACTTTCTCATTCTGACTTTCAATATTTTGTGTCCTCAAATTTCTTTAGAGAGGGAGCAAATACCAAGACTGTCAGATATCATAAACAGAAAGTTAAGGAATATAAGATAATAAAATAATTTTACAGTACCAAAACAGAAAGTATGAATTATGCATTGTATTATTGTGTTACTAGTATTTTACTCTATGTACTTTCCAGATTTCGCAGGATAAATGTCTTGTCCTATTTTCCCTATAAACAGTCCAAATATCCTGGTAATTGTAATGTTTTATCATTCCAATTGAGTCCTCTAAACTTCCTTATTTGATCAGAAAGGATTTCAGAACACTTTTCCTTAGAAAATCAGAGAGGGAGACAAACCATGAGACTCTTAACTATAGGAAACAAACTGAGGGTTGCTGGAGGGGAGGTTGGGGGACATGGGGTAACTGGGTGATGGACATTAAGGAAGGCACATATAATGAACACTGGGTGTTATATGTAACTGATGAATAACTGAATTCTACCTCTGAAACTAATGCTATGCTGCTATATGTTAACTGATTGAATTTCAATGAAATAAAAAAAAAACAATCCCTTATTTTTGCTTCAGAAAATATGGTTGCCATAACTCTGTAGCACTTATTTTATGTTTCCTTTCTAGGTTTTTTCTAATGCATATGAATTTTTTCATTGGCATAGGAATATTTAAAGCAATTGAAACTTTCTATAAATATAATATGCATGGATCACTTATTACTCACAAATGACATGTGTTTGGGAATACAAAAAATCATGCTTAAAACTAGACATGTACAGAGGATGTTTGGAATAGACAAGCAAATGAGGCTTCTCAGCTATAATGTTCTGGAGATAATTGTAGGGAAGAAGAATCTGGGGAGTAGGGAGGAATGGCAGCAGAAGTAGAGAGAAGGAAGTTTCAAGTATCCCTTATGTACGGCCTCTGCTGGTGGGGATTGGGAGCCAGAAGGTTTAGACTTAGGTAAAGTAGAAGGTAATTGATGTCTGCCTGAATTTTTATCTCTAGGCCAAACCTTTCCTGAGTCCAAGCCTAGAATTTCAAACTGCCTGTTCCATCTCTCAGTATGGCATCTCAAACTCATTCATCTTCCCTTCAAGACCCTTTTCTCCTGGATTCATTGTTCCTATAACTGGCACCATCATTTTTATTTCCCCAATTACTAAGATGAATAACTTTGGCAGTATCTCTGATTCTTCCATTGACTCACTAAACGCAGTCAGTCGCCACATTGTGTGGCTATTCCACCTTAATACCTCTCATGAGCAAAAGCTCCTATGCATACTTACTATCTTCGCCTTCATTTAGGCCTTCATAATTTCTCATTTCAAATACTTTAATAAGCTTTTATCTGGTCCATTCCTTTTAAACCTTATCAACTTAAATCAATAAAATCCTAGAGCGACATTTAACTTAGTTTCCTTTCCCACCAGTAGTTTCACCAGTAGTGTTAGACCAAGTTTTTAGAGGTACATGTGCGTTTTTTTTTTTTTTTTATCAGAGACATGAATAAGGAATGGCATTAGTTTGCTGGGCTTCCTGAAATAGAGGAAGTTTCAGGAGTTTTAAGTGAACTAAGATGCTTGAATAATTAGATTCTTTTCTAACTCTGAAGCACTCTCACTGTATGTTTTATCTCCTAATTTTGATGTTAAAATAGACCTGACATCTATAGCTTTCCTTTTGGCCACAACAGAAAATTTGATCTTTGCTTCTTTTTTTAATACACCTATATCAGCTAAATGCTTTTCTGTTGCTAAAAAGCTCTCTAGCCTCATCTGATCCATTTCACAGATGTTGGGAATTCAGGGATTCCCCTTAGGTTTTAGTGTCTCCTCCCTCATTACCAGCCTTCGCCTCTTACTACAGTCATGTTTCCATCACTCACATGTACTTGGCCACGTGGCAGATTTGCTGATGGGCTCTGCAGCCATCTCCCACAAACACAGGCCAAGAGGTGACATTCAGTCTATCCAGAGTATACTTCCATCCTGCCAAAGCTGTAAAACTGTCTAGAATTGTAGTCCCTTCCAGTTATGTGCACCAAAGCACCTGCCAATGTCATTATTCAGTTTCCTAATGATTTCACAGTGCATCAGATAGAGCTCAGTTGGCTTGTAGTAAGAATATAAGGCCATAGCAGCATTGGGCTAGATGTTTGGGCTCAGTGATCCTGAAACTCTTAAGCCACAAAGCATAAGAAGTCCATTAGGTGTTTCTGGAACCTGTCCCAAAGACTGGAAAATATCCAGGCAGAGGCAAAGGAAAGGTCAAGAGAACGCAGAATATCAGACAAAGGCTGCCTCCTCAGTGGGGGTTATGGTGTGACCCAGCCCAGTAACCTCATGGCTGCCATTTAGTCAGTGGGCCTGCTTGTCTGGATCTAGGGGCATGTCTGGAGGGTTTGCCCAGTGTCCAGGCATGTACAATGCTTCCATCTAACTCAAACCACATGCAGAAGGATGGTGTCATATTTGGCATACAACCAATCAAGAAAGGCATGAGAGGGTGTCCAGACCTTAACTTGTTTGAACAAATGTTCAAAAAAACATTTCTAAGGGGATATTCCAGAAAAACATACTCAAGGTCTTAAAACAGATGTTCAGTCTCTAGGAGGATTGTTGCTTTGCAGCCAGTATTATTGAATGCTATAAGTAGAACCAAATCAGTTCAAGGTTTGAATGATGGTGGCTTTTCAGATTTTTCTTGTAGTTTATTGTGGGTCAGGGAAAGGATGGGTTAGATAACAGGGGATAATGCTAAGGAGGCAACATTTTGTTGTGTTTTAGTGCCTCAGCTTCAGAGTTAGGCAGGCAAAGACTTACCTGACTAGCTGAGTGACTTAATCTCTCGGAGCCTTAGTTTTCTTCATTTGTAAAATGAGGGCAATAACATTGCTTACTTGATAGGTTTATGAAGTGGACTAAAAGGAAATATATAAAGAGTGTGCATAGTGCATATCATGTATTAGGCACTCAATAAGTCCTAGACAATATTACTATTAATATTACCACTAGAAGTACTTTTATCTTTACTGCTTCTTCTACTATTACTATTATAATTACTTCACTATACAACAACTACAAAAACTGCTACTGCTGCTGTTGCTGCTGCTACTGTTACTACTACTACTACTGGTAATGAGGGCTTTTCCCAAATGAGTTGGGAAGTTGAATACCTCAAGTTCATGATTTCTTTTTTTTTCTTTTCTTATTTATTTTTAAAATTATTTTCAGCATAACAGTATTCATTATTTTTTCACCACACCCAGTGCTCCATGCAATCTGTGCCCTCTATAATACCCACCACCTGGTACCCCAACTTCCTTAACTTATGAAGAAAGTAGTAATATCAAGGAAGATCACAGTACTGTAATTCTTAGAATAGGGAAAATACCAAAGAAGTACAGGAACCTGGAATTGTATTTCTCTTATCTCAGACCCAAGCTCTTCCACTCTTCTTTGGTTTGCTATGCAATATAGCCCAAGCCACTTTAGATCTCTAAGTTTCAGTAACTACCCTTGAAAATAAAATGTCACTGAAACTTATTTGCAAGTCTCCTGGCCTATACCAGAGGCCTAAGCTGTGAGTGGAATATATAACTAAACTGGTCCACATGGGGCATGATACCAGTCTCTAAAGTCACACCAAGCTAACTGGCTCCTAATCCAGAGACATGCTATAACCACTACCAGAATTTTTGTTAACTACTGCCAGTGATAACTTGAGCTCATTGTCATTGGGAGCATGGTCTTACTTTCAATATAGCCATCACCTTATTATTTCACATTTTCCCATCTATGTTTGTTCATCCATAATGTCTTTTAAAGGAATTTAATTAATTAATTCATTTATCTATCCATCCATTCAACAAATAATTATTGAGCAACTAAAACATTACAGACACTGTTCTTAGCACTGAGGATAAAGCATTGAACAAGCCAAACAAACATCCCCGCTGTTATGAAACTCATAGTCTAGCTGCCTGGTCTGGCCAAATGTAATATTCTAAGAAATATTATTGAGATAAGTTCAGTCTACCTTTTTGAAACAAATTATAGTCAATACTTTTCAACTGAACATGTCTTCAGGGAGGCATGTTTGGGTGGAGAGGGAGGAAACGGTCTTGAATCTAGCCTAAGAAAAGTCTCAGAGGGTAGTTTGGGAAAGGGCTTTAATAATAATATGACTATTTTAATTTATCAGATTACTCTGGTTTACATAAATTATATAGCTAATATATGTTGTATAGCTGATGTATATTGAAATATGTTAGAAAGTAATGTGACTTTTAATTGTGTAGTTCATAAACTGGCTCTGAAGGCAGCTCCAAAAACAGCATTTCAAAAATATTCTGAGCAATAATAGCATAATAATAATAAGTTTATAGATGACAGATAGTTAGATCTTCAAGGGGACTACTTTGAAAAGTACAACATGCATTTGGATGTACAAGTTCTGGTATGTTCTTAAATATTAAATTAGCAGTTAATTTGTTTAAAAAAACAGCGAAGTAAGAAATGTGTATGTATTTATTATGTTTGGACTTAAGTCCTACAATTCAGTAAATAATTATAAAATTAGCTTACTTTAAAAAGCACTGAATCAAAATTTTCTTTGCTCATAGGTTCTTTCAGTTGATTTATACATAATTTTCTGCATATGGGTCTTAAAATGCACAGTATAGTTATTTGGCCATTACCTACACTGTGTTACATTTTCAATATGCAAATCAACTTTCTGATTATATGACACATCTGAAGAAATACTGCCTTCTGATTTGATGCCAGTGTATGATCAAGTTTCTTGAAATTTAACTGGTGTTTATGTTACAGGCAGAATGTTAAATCAGGAATTGTAAACAATTCCTAGGCAATGTGTATAATGTTTGTAAGTCATTCCTAGAAATTGTTCACAATGTCTGTAACATATATGCAACTAGCAACTGCCTGAAATATATAAGAAATCTTGAAGATGCAAACCGGCCATCCCCATGCCATCCTGGATTATAACATTTGTTTTAATAATTCTACTTATTTATTTCTTTGTATACTTAGATATTAACCATAATTAACCATAATTCTAGTAATAATAGAGTTTATTTGCATAGTTCTCATGGGTTCCTAGATTTTTGCTATTTATTGGATGATGCAGGGCTTTGAACATGCTCATTTTAAGAGGTACTAGGAAAAAAAGAAACCAGTAAATTAAAATAAAGGGAATCTTTTTTGTCAGATACTCTAAGGCCTCATCCAAATATTCTTAGTCCTGTTCACAAGCTGTAGCCCAAGCTCCCTTGCCTTTTTCCCCACATCATTAGACTTTATCCAAGTAGTTTTGATACCCTAAAGCCTTCAAACTTTCCTAGGTCACTCAAAAGAAGTCTAATAAGTTTACAAACCTCATTCTATCTAAACATGAAATTTTCTTGCCTGTCCCTGTTCACTTTCCCACTTCAGTCTATTCATGGTGTAAATATTTAATTCTACATATTTTATTCCTGCTTAATTTTATCATATTTTCATATACTATTTTGAAATGATCTACATTTTGGGTTATGTTAACATTGTATGCTATGTAACTACCCCAAACCAATTTTGAGATGAAGAAAAAGTCAAATTAGTCTGACCTTTGAATGCTAAGGTCATATCAAATAACTTTTTGGAATTCTTTATCCTCTCTAGCTGGAGCGTTTCTAGTCCATCTAAACAACTAAACTGATTTGGCAAACTTTTGATTGACCAATGGAACCAGAGCCCATCAGGATTAGGCCAGGAAATGAATTGGCAAAATAGGATGTAGGATCAAGAAGGAAGCTTCTGAATGACAGAGAAGGGCCTTCTGACACTTGAACTCAGAATCTAATGTAGGTGCAAAGAAATTGGTTGGTATGAAGAGAGACAGTTTGACTTCTTCATTGCCAATTTGGATACCTTTTATTTCTCTAAGTTGTCTGATTCCTGTTGCTAGGACTTCTAATACTATGTTGAACAAGAGTGGTGAGAGTGGGCATCCTTGTCGTGTTCCTGATCTCAACAGGAAGGACACAAGCTTTTTCCCATTGAGGATGATATTTGCTGTGGGTCTTTCATAGACAGATTTGATGGAGTTCAGGAATGTTCCCTCTATCCCTATACTTGGAAGGGTTTTAATCAGGAACAGATGCTGAATTTTTTCAAATGCTTTTTCTGCATCAATTGAGAGGACCATGTGTTTCTTCTTTCTTCTCATATTAATTTGTTCTATCACATTGATTGATTTGTGAATGTTGAACCATCCCTGTAGCCCAGGAATGAATCCCACCTGGTCATGGTGGATAATCTTTTTAATGTGCTGTTGGATTTTGTTTTTTAGGATCTTGTTGAGAATCTTAGCATCCATATTCATCAGGGATATTGGTCAGAATTCTCCTTTTTGGTAGGGTCTTTAACGTTGATATCCAGGATCTATAAAGAACTCCTCAAACTCAACACACACAAAACAGATAATCATATAAAAAAGTGGGCAGAAGATATGAACGGGGTGGAGGGACAAGATGGTGGGGGAGTAGGAGGAAGCACCTTTTCAGCCGGCACCCCCAAGTGAGCTGATTACCTACCAAAGAACTCCGATCACCCATGAAATCAGCCTGAGATCAGAATTATACATGTCTGGGTCTCTACAGGGGCAGAAGACACCAGTGGGCAGGTAAAGCAGAGTGGGAACGGCGGACTGATATCGGAAGATAAACAAAAGGGGGAGGGAGCCACCAGAGGCGACTGGTTGGAAAGTAATACCCCAATACGAGCGCGTGTGCCCTGCGTCTGGGGACCAGCATTAACTTGGAGACTGGTTGAAAGCACTCCAAAAGAGCAAAGGATCGCGGGGGTAAATTGTGGGAATCGGGGCAGCTAGGGACAGGGGCTTATGTCCGCGGTCCCAGACAACCTCCCCGGTGCTGAGGCAGAGAGAGTGCGGCAGAGAAACCAGCTCTTGGTCTCTAAGCCGCCAGCGCGCCCGAGAATGCGTGGGCTCTAGCTCCTGTGAGGGGATGGGAGCCACGCCAGTCAGCAGAATGCGCGAGCCCTACCACAAAGCTTGAGATACACGTGCATGTCCCTCATGCTCTCCTGAGTTACAAAGGCCCAGCTGGCGCTCTTTGACCTGCGCCATTGTTTCAAAGCCTAAGCCGCGCGCCACAAACTCTCCCCTGACAGAGGTGTGCAAAAGCCCAGCCTCGTGCTTACGGACTTGTGCCCCGTTCTCAGTGCCTGTGATGTGCACGCGACCCATAGCCGCCTCTGAAAGAGGTGTGCACAAGCCAGGCACTCCCAGCCCTGGCCAGCAGCAAAATCTCAGTGTGCGATCACTGCTTGGAACCTCTCTGGTGGTCGGGAACTCCCAGACAGCTGACACTGCCTTGGCTTTGAGTACAAGCAAAAGATCCTGCACCCCCAGGGTCTGCAACTTGGAACCTGCTCTGCCAGCGGCCAAGGGGGAACTTATTTAGGCTCTGCACCCAGACTGAGGCTTCTCTCTGAAAGGGAGATCAGGGTGTGGTTTGTTTTCCTCTAAAACTACAAAAACCATCAAAGGCGGTCAAGGTGAGAGGAAAAAAAAGTGAACAAACATAAAAACCGCCAGAGAACAAAAGCCTGAAAAAAAAACCAGTTTCCTCAGAGCCCCCCCATTGAGGGGGCCGGGAGGACTTCACTTAGGAAACATCATTGACTGACAATCCACGTGGCAGGCCTTTTCCCCAGAAAACAAACCAAGAAAGAAAGAAAAAAAAAGAGAGAAAAAAAAGGACTACAAGAGAACAACCACTACTTCATAGGAAAACTTGTATTGTTCACTCGTTCCCACTATTCCCATTAATTTTTTTTTACACATAGGTAATTTTTAACCTATTTACCATCACAGCGAGCTGTACAGTACATCAAATTCCATAATACCTTTCTAACCTGAACTTTTTGATACATACACCTATGTTTTTCTTTTGCATTTGCATTTTTATTTTTTGAATTCCTTTTTTTAAATTTTAGTTTAGTTTAGTCTAGTTTATTCCTTTTTATTTTTAGCCTCTACTATTCACATAGAGTTAAACTTCAAAGTAATCCCCTTGCCCCAATCAATACGACCTCTATAGGTAAACCAATATATGAAACAAATAAAACGAAACCAATAAATGAAAACAAACCCTATAGGTAAACCAATTTTTAATCCCCTTTATCTTAGGAAAGTTAAGTCCTTCAACAAAGATATCAAGCTACATCCAGGAAGAATCAAACAACCTTTCCTCGCACACACTAAGAATTTATAAGAACTCTCCCATCTTCTTCCACCAGTGTTTCTGTGTTTTTTGTGTTTGTCCTGATAGCATATAAATTTAACACTTGGGGTTCTTTTTGACGAGGTTCTTTCTTTATTTGCATATATATATATTTTTTTTTCTCTTGTCATATATTTGTATCAGTCTTTTTATCTCTTTTTCTTTGTCTACTTCATAAATCTTACCTTCGGGCCCATCTGGGCTGAACCTTCTTTTTCATCTTCCCTTTCTTTCCTCTCTATCTCTCTCTCTCTTTTTTCTTTTTTTTTCCTTTTCTTTTCTTTTGTCTCCCATTTGGGTGGGGAATCTTGTTGCTCAGAAGTGTTCCAGGGTGCACCTTGACTGCACCACAGTTGATACATCCAGCTACATCTGTTCAGTCATCTCCCACCAAAATGACTAGGAGGAGGAATGCCCAACAGAAGAAAAATACAGAGGATGGACCTTCTGCAACAGAGCTAACAGATATCAACATAGACAATATGTTGGAAAGAGAATTCAGGCTAACAATTATCCAGGCAATAGCTAAGTTGGAGAAAGCCATGGATGACCAAACAGAATTGATTAGGGCCAAAATGAAAGCGACCAGACAGGATGTTCACAAGGTTAGGGCGGAGCTCAAAGCTACCAGGGAGGAGGTTCACAATGCTCTCAATGAGTTCCAATCTAATCTATACTCTCTCAAAGGTAGGGTAACTGAGACAGAAGATAGAATTAGTGATCTGGAAGACAAACAGATAGAGAGAAAGGATCAGGAGGAAGCCTGGAAAAAACAGCTTAGAAACCACGAAAACAGAATCAGGGAAATAAATGATGCCATGAAGCGTTCCAACGTCAGAATTATTGGAATCCCTGAAGGGGAGGAGAAAGAAAGAAGTCTAGAAGATATCGTGGAACAAGTCCTTCATGAAAATTTTCCCAATCTCGTGAATGGAACCAGCGTTCATGTACTAGAGGCTGAATGGTCTCCACCCAAGATGATACATTCCAAAAAAACATCACGACACCTGATAGTCAAATTGAGGAATTATAATTGTAGGTATAATCTCTTGAAAGCCGCCAGGGCAAAGAGGCTCCTTACTTACAGAGGGAAGCCCATCAGAATAACGTCAGACCTGTCCACAGAGACCTGGCAAGCCAGAAGAGGCTGGCAAGATATATTCAGGGCACTAAATGAGAAGAACATGCAGCCAAGAATACTTTATCCAGCAAGACTGACATTCAAAATGGATGGAGAGATAAAGAGTTTCCAAGACCGGCAAGGCTTAAAAGACTATGCAACCACCAGGCTGACACTGCAGGAAATATTAAGGGGGGTTCTATAAAAGAGGAAAAATCCCAAGAATAGCATTGAACAGAAATATAGAGACAGTCTACAGAAAGAAAGACTTCAAAGGTAACTCGATGTCAATAAAAACACATCTATCAATAATCACTCTCAATGTGAATGGCCTAAATGTGCCCATAAAATGGCACAGGGTTGCAGATTGGATAAAACGACAGGACCCATCCATATGTGGTCTACAAGAGACCTCTTTTGAACCTAAAGGTACACCCAGACTGAAAGTGAAGGGATGGAGAAGCATCTTTCATGTCAATGGGCCTCAAAAGAAGGCTGGGGTAGCGATTCTCATAAAAGATAAATTAGACTTCACTAAAGACTGTAGTCAGAGATACAGAAGGACACTACATAATCCTTAAAGGGACTATCCACCAAGATGATCTAACAATTGTAAATATCTATGCTCCCAATATGGGAGCAGCCAATTACATAAGAAAACTGTTAATCAAGATAAAGAGTCATACTGATATGAATACACTAATCGTAGGAGATCTTAACACGCCTCTTTCAGAATTAGACAGATCATCGAAGCAGAAAATCAATAAAGAAACAAGAGCATTGAATGACACACTGGACCAGATGGACCTCATAGATATATACAGAAAATTCCACCCTAAAAGAACAGAATACTTATTCTTCTCAAGTGCACACGGAACCTTCTCCAGAATAGACCACATACTGGGTCACAAATCAGGACTCAACCAATACCAAAAGACTGAGATGATTCCCTGCATATTCTCAGATCACAGTGCTTTGAAACTGAGCTCAATCACAAGGAAAAGTTCAGAAGGAACTCAAGCAACTCGAAGCTAAAGACCACCTTGCTTAAGAATGCTTGGATCACCCAGGAGATCAAAGAAGAACTGAAACAATTCATGGAAACCAATGAGAATGAACACACTTCACACCAAAACCTATGGGATACAGCAAAGGCTGTCCTAAGGGGGAAATACATAGCCATCCAAGCCTCCATCAAAAAAATTGAAAAATCCAGAACACACCAACTATCACTCCATCTTAAAGAACTGGAGAATAAACAACAAATCAAACCAACTCCACACATAAGAAGGGAAATCATCAAGATTAGAGCTGAGATCAATGAGGTAGAAACCAGAGATACAGTAGAACAGATCAATGAAACTAGAAGCTGTTTTTTTTGAAAGAATCAATAAGATAGATAAAACATTGGCCACACTAATCCAAAAGAAAAGAGAGAAAGCCCAAATTCATAAAATTATGAATGAAAAGGGAGAGATCACAACGAACACCAAGGAAGTAGAAACAATCATCAGAAGTTATTATCATCAGTTATATGCCAATAAGCCTAGCAACCTAGATGAAATGGATGCATTCCTGGAAAAATATAAACCACCAACATTGAAGCAGGAAGAAATCGACAACCTGAATAGACCGATATCTAATAACAAGATTGAAGCAGTGATCAAAAACCTCCCAAAAAACAAGAGCCCAGGACCTAACGGATTCCCTGGGGGAATTCTACCAAACCTTCAAAGAAGAAATAAAACCTATTCCCCTGAAGCTATTTCAAAAAATTGAAGCAGAAGGAAAACTTCCAGACTCTATGAAGCCAGCATTACCCTGATCGCCAAACCAGGCAAAGACCCTAACAAAAAGGAGAATTATAGACCAATATCACTGATGAATATGAATGCTAAGATTCTCAACAAGATCCTAGCAAACAGGATCCAACAGCACATTAAAAAGATTATCCACCATGATCAGGTGGGATTCATCCCTGGGCTACAAGGATGGTTCGACATTCGCAAATCAATCAATGTGATACAACAAATTAATATGACAAGAGAGAAGAGCCTCATGGTCCTCGCAATCGATGCAGAATAAGCATTTGACAAAATCCAGCATCCATTCCTGATTAAAACGCTTCAAAGTATAGGGATAGAGGGAACATTCCTAAACCTCATCAAATCTATCTATGAAAGACCCACAGCAAATATCATCCTCAATGGGAAAAAGGTTGCAGCCTTCCCATTGAGATCAGGAACAAGACAAGGATGCCCACTTTCACCACTCTTGTTCAACATAGTATTAGAAGTCATAGCAACAGCAATCAGACAACAAAGAGAAATAAAAGGTATCCAAATTGGTAATGAAGAACTCAAACACTCTCTCTTCGCAAATGACATGATTCTTTATATGGAAAACCCAAAAGACTCCACCCCCAAACTACTAGAACTCATACAGCAATTCAGCAACGTGGCAGGATACAAAGTCAATGTGCAGAAATCAGTGGCTTTCTTATACACTAACAATGAAAATACAGAAAGGGCAATTAGAGAATCGATTCCATTTACTATAGCACCAAGAACCATAAGATACCTGGGACTAAACCTAACCAAAGAGGTAAAGGATCTGTACTCGAGGAACTACAGAACACTCATGAAAGAAATTGAAGAAGAC
The DNA here is from genome assembly GCF_020171115.1 of Neogale vison. Classification (NCBI taxonomy): domain Eukaryota; kingdom Metazoa; phylum Chordata; class Mammalia; order Carnivora; family Mustelidae; genus Neogale; species Neogale vison. The sequence goes on from NC_058105.1 coordinate 66,502,949, forward strand.
ACAAAAAGATGGAAGACCATTCGATGCTCTTGGATTGGAAGAATAAACATTGTTAAAATGTCTATACTGCCTAGAGCAATCTATACTTTTAATGCCATTATGATCAAAATTCCACCAGTATTCTTCAAAGAGCTGGAGCAAATAATCCAAAAATTTGTATGGAATCAGAAGAGACACCGAATCGCTAAGGAAATGTTGAAAAACAAAAATAAAGCTGGCAGCATCACCTTACCTGATTTTAAGCTTTATTACAAATCTGTGATCACCAAGACAGCATGGTACTGGTATAAAGACAGACACATAGACCAGTGGAACAGAGTAGAAAGCCCAGATATGGACCCTCAACTCTATGGTCAATTAATCTTCGACAAAACAGGAAAAAATATACAGTGGAAAAAAAACAGTCTCTTCAATAAATGGTGCTGGGAAAACTGGACAGCTATATGTAGAAGAATGAAACTCGACCATTCTCTTACACCATACACAAAGATAAACTCAAAATGATTAAAGACCTCAACGTGAGACAGGAAGCCATCAGAATACTAGAGGATAGCATAGGCAGTAATCTCTTCGATATCAGCCAGAGCAACTTCTTTCAAGATATGTCTCCAAAGGCAAAGGAAACAAAAGCAAAAATAAACTTTTGGGACTTCATGAAAATCAAAAGCTTCTGAACAGCCACGGAAACAGTCAACAAAACAAAGAGGCAACCCACGGAATGGGAGAAGATATTTGCAAATGACAGTACAGATAAAAGTTTGATATCCAGGGTCTATAATGAACTCCTCAAACTCAACACACACGAAACAAGCAAACATATCAAAAATGGGCAGAAGATATGAACAGACACTTCTCCAATCAAGACATACAGACCAATATCACTGATGAATATGGATGCTAAGATTCTCAACAAGATCCTAGCAAACAGGATCCAACAGCACATTAAAAAGATTATCCACCATGATCAGGTGGGATTCATCCCTGGGCTACAAGGATGGTTCGACATTCGCAAATCAATCAATGTGATACAACAAATTAATATGACAAGAGAGAAGAGCCACATGGTCCTCTCAATCGATGCAGAATAAGCATTTGACAAAATCCAGCATCCATTCCTGATTAAAACGCTTCAAAGTATAGGGATAGAGGGAACATTCCTAAACCTCATCAAATCTATCTATGAAAGACCCACAGCAAATATCATCCTCAATGGGAAAAAGCTTGCAGCCTTCCCATTGAGATCAGGAACAAGACAAGGATGCCCACTTTCACCACACTTGTTCAACATAGTATTAGAAGTCCTAGCAACAGCAATCAGACAACAGAGAGAAATAAAAGGTATCCAAATTGGTAATGAAGAAGTCAAACTCTCTCTCTTTGCCGATGACATGATTCTTTATATGGAAAACCCAAAAGACTCCACCCCCAAACTACTAGAACTCATACAGAAATTCAGCAACGTGGCAGGATACAAAGTCAATGTGCAGAAATCAGTGGCTTTCTTATACACTAACAATGAAAATACAGAGAGGGAATTTAGAGAATCGATTCCATTTACTATAGCACCAAGAACCATAAGATACCTAGGAATAAACCTAACCAAAGAGGTAAAGGATCTGTACTTGAGGAACTACAGAACACTCATGAAAGAAATTGAAGAAGACACAAATAGATGGAAGACCATTCCATGCTCTAGGATCGGAAGAATAAACATTGTTAAAATGTCTATACTGCCTAGAGCAATCTATACTTTTAATGCCATTCCCATCAAAATCCCACTGGCAATCTTCAAAGAGCTGGAGCAAATAATCCTAAAATTTGTATAAAATCAGAAGAGACCCCGAATCGCTAAGGAAATGTTGAAAAACAGTCTGAGGGGTTTGAAGTGGCCGGGGGGGGTGGGAGTTTGGGGTACCCGATGGTGGGTATTAGAGAGGGCACGGCTTGCATGGAGCACTGGGTGTGGTGAAAAAATAATTAATACTGTTTTTCTGAAAATAAATAAATTGGAAAAAAATGGGCATACATTAAAAAAAAAGTATTAAAAAAAAAAAGCTGGCAGCATCACGTTACCTGCTTTCAAGCTTTATTACAAAGCTGTGATCACCAAGACAGCATGGTACTGGCATAAAAACAGATGCATAGACCAGTGGAACAGAGTAGAGCACCCAGATATGGACCCTCAACTCTATGGTCAATTAATCTTCGACAAAACAGGAAAAAATATACAGTGGAAAAAAGAGAGTCTCTTCAATAAATGGTGCTGGGAAAACTGGACAGCTATATGTAGAAGAATGAAAAAGACTATTCTCTTACACCGTCCACAAAGATAAACTCAAAATGGATAAAAGACCTAAATGTGAGACAGGAATCCATCAGAATCCTACAGGAGAACATAGGCAGTAATCTCTTTGATATCAGCCACAGCAACTTCTTTCAAGCTTTGTCTCCAAAGGCAAAGGAAATAAAAGCGAAAATAAACTTCTGGGACTTCATCAAAAACAAAAGCTTCTGCACAGCAAAGGAAACAGTCAAAAAAAAAAAAAGAAGAGGCAACCCACGGAATGGGAGAAGATATTTGCAAATGACAGTACAGACAAAAGGTTGATATCCAGGATCTATAACGAACTCCTCAAACTCAACACACACGAAACAGGCAAACACATCAAAAAATGGGCAGAAGATATGAACAGACACTTCTCCAATGAAGACATACAAATGGCTATCAGACACATGAAAAAATGTTCAGCATCATTGGCCCTCAGGGAGATTCAAATTAAAACCACATTGAGATATCACCTTACACCAGTTAGAATGGCCAAAATTAACAAAACAGGAAACAACATGTGTTAGAGAGCATGTGGAGAAAGGGGAACCCTCTTACACTGTTGGTGGGAATGCAAGTTGGTGCAGCCTCTTTGGAGAACAGTGTGGAGATTCCTCAAGAAATTAAAAATAGAGCTTCCCTATGACCCTGCCATTGCACTCCTGGGTATTTACCCCAAAGATACAGATGTCGTGAAAAGAAGGGCCATCTGTACCCCAATGTTTATAGCAGCAATGGCCACAGTCACCAAACTATGGAAAGAACCAAGATGCCCTTCAACAGACGAATGGATAAGGAAGATGTGGTCCATATACCCTATGGAGTATTATGCTTCCATCAGAAAGGATGAATACCCAACTTTTGTAGCAACATGGACGGACTGGAAGAGACTATGCTGAGTGAAATAAGTCAAGAAGAGAGGGTCAATTATCATATGGTTTCACTTATTTGTGGAGCATAACAAATAGTATGGAGGACAAGGGGAGTTAGAGAAGAGAAGGGAGTTGGGGGAAATTGAAAGGGGAGGTGAACCATGAGAGACTATGGACTCTGAAGAACAATCTGAGGGGTTTGAAGCAGCGGGGGTTGGAAGGTTGAGGAAACCAGGTGGTGGGTATTATAGAGGGCACGGATTGCATGGAGCACTGGGTGTGGTGCAAAAACAATGAATACTGTTACACTGAAAATAAATAAATTAATAAATTTTAAAAAAAGAAATTGGTTGGTATGGTATGATGCTGCTCAGTAGGATTTGAAGCCATATAAGCGGGCCCTTTAGTCTGCTTAGATGATGACCATCATTCCATTTCTTTCACCACTGTTCCAATTATGACCTACCTGTTCTAAACCCCAGTCAGTCCTATCTCCTGTTTTGAAATCCTGCTAATTGCTTCACTGGTAGTGGTAGTGGTCACACTGGTATGTTTTTTCCTTAAACCCCTCTAGTTCTTATTTACAATTATTTTGACTCTAGCACTGAATTGCATTTATCTAAATATTTACTGTGTGATATTTTATAACCAAAAAGTTAAAGCATATCATTTTAAAATTTAGGTAGACTATTTGAAATTAACAGTACCCTGAAAAACAGATGCTTATTCCTTTCTGTGTCACTCACTTATTAAATGTTGGCTGCTATTGATGAAAAGATAAAGAGCAACATAGTTTGACATCTACTAAGTTACAAATAAAGGACAACGATATATGCAGTGTCTAATACAGAGAAGTATTGCACAAATACCTTATCATTGTGTGAGGAATGATGTGATAATCCTGAAAAAGGGGGAAAAACTGTGGGAAAGGAAGAAAAGCAAAAAAATTACTAGTAGAAAAAGATGTTATATAAGGATCATATCATATAAGACATCATATAAGGGTAGTCTAAAAGGTGGGAACTTGTAATCCTGAAAGACAGAAATAAAAGAGGTTTCACTGATGTCTGTTAAGGATGTAGATTAAGTGAACTTGGATTTGTTTACCAAATTCTAGAATCCTTCACTGGGCTGCCTATATTCCTGCATACCAAACTTTCAAGTAAATTCAGAAAAATAGAAAGGGTGATAAGAACATGGAACTTGCTATTTTAAGAGGTAGTGTATAGGATAAGAACATAGCTTAGAAAGTTTAGGTTCATTTAAGGCTGACAGATCCATAAAGGATGTTAAACTATTTTTATCCATTAATTTTTAGCTCAATTAGTTAATGAGATAACTAGTTAATCCACTGTATAGCAGAAAGAAGCCATTCATCTAGAGTCAGACATGCTTACAACAAGAAGAAGGGGCAGCTTAGAGTGAGGAGGAGATTAAAGCAGAGAGAATTATTTAAGACTACTAATATGGAATTAGTTTAGGGACTAATTTACCTACATACCTTAATATCACCTTAGTGTAACAAAGCATAGTACAGCAATTCATGCCCTTAATGGCAACCCTGAGTCATTAAGACAAACTTAAATTATATTCTATCTACTTTTTTATGTGGATAGGTGATATCTCATTGTAAATCTGATTTTTATTTTCCTAATGGTGAGTGATGCTGAACATCCTTTCTGTGTCTGTTAGCCATATGTATGTCTTCCTTCAAAAAACATCTATTCATGTCTTCTGCCCATTTCTTGACTGTATTTTTGGGTGTTAATATTGGTATGTTTTTTATAGAGTTTTGGAAACTAACTCATTATCAGATATGTCATTTGTGGATATCTTCTCCCATTCCATAGGTTGCCTAATATTTTTGTCAATTGTTTCCTTTGCTGTACAAAAGTTTTTTTTATCTTGATGAAATCCCAGTAGTTTATTTTTGCTTTTGTTTCCCTTACCTCAGGAGATATATCTACAAAGAAGTTGCTATGGCTTATGTCAAAGAGATAGCTGCCTGTGTTTTCTTGTAGGATTTTGATGCTTTCCTGTCTCCAGTTTAGGTCTTTCATCCATTTTGATTTTATTTTTGTGTATGGTGTAAGAAAGTGGTCCAGTTTCATTCTTTTGGATATTGCTCCAGTGTTCCCAACACCATTTATTAAAGACACTTTCTTTTGGTCGGACAAGATGGCGGGGTAGTAGGAAGAGGCGTCTTTTCAGCCAGTACCCCAAAGTGAGCTGATTACCTACCAAAGAACTCCGATCACCCATGAAATCAGCCTGAGACCAGAATTATACACGTCTGGATCTCTACAGAGGCAGAAGACGCCAGTGGGCAGGTAAAGCGGAATGGGAACAGCGGACTGATATCGGAAGATAAACAAAAGGGGGAGGGAGCCACCAGAGGCGACCGGTGGGAAAGTAATACCCCAATCCGAGCGAGAGCGCCCTGCGTCTGGGGACCAGCAGTAACTCGGAGACTGGTTGAAAGCACTCCAAAAGAGCAAAGGATTGCGGGGGGAAATTGTGGTAATCGGGCTGGCTAGGGAGAGGGGCTTAAGTCCCCGGTCCCAGACGACCTCCCCGGCGCGGACGCAGAGAGAGTGCGGCGGAGAAACCAGCTCCTGGTCCCTAAGCCGCCAGCGCGCCCCAGAGCGCATGGGTTCTGGCTCCTGTGAGGGGATGGGAGCCGCGCCGGTCTGCCGAACGCGCGCTAGCCCTACCACAAAGCTTGAGATACGCGCGCACGTCCCTCACTCTCCCCTGAATTACTGAGGCCCGGCGGGCGCTCCTTGACCCGCGCCATTGTTTCAAAGCCTAAGCCGCGCGCACGCGCGCGAAACTCTACCCCGGACAGAGGCGCGCAAAAGCCCAGCCTGGGGCTCACGGACCCGTGCCCGGTTCTCAGTGCCCCAGACGCGTGCCCGACACATAGCCGCCTCTGAAAAGAGGTGCGCGCAAGTCGGGCACTCCCAGCCCCGGCCGGCGGCAAAATCTCAGTGTGCGATCGCTGCTTGGAACCTCTCTGGCGGTCGGGAGCTCCCAGACAGCCGCCACTGCCTTGGCTTTGGGGACGAGCAAAAGATCCTGCGCCCCCAGGGTCTGCAACTTGGAATCTGCGCTGCCAGTGGCCAAGGGGGAATTTATTCAGCTTCTGCACCCAGACTGAGGCTTCTCTCTGAGACAGAGATCAGGGTGCGGTTTGATTCCTTCTAATACTACAAAAACCATCAAAGGCGGTCAAGGTGAGAGGGACAAAAGTGAACAAGCAAAAAAACCGCCAGAGAACAAAAGCCTGAAAAAAACCAGTTTCCCCAGAGCCCACCCCCTTGAGGGGGGCGGGGGGACTCAACTCAGGAAACATCATTGACTGACAACCCACGTGGCAGGCCCCTCCCCCAGAAAACAAACCAAGAAAGAAAAAAAAAAAAAAGGACAACAAGAGAACCACCACTACTTCATAGGAAAACTTGTATTGTTCACTCGTTTCCACTATTCCGGTTCATATTTTTTTATTTTTATTTTTATTTTTATTTTTTTTTACACATAGGTAATTTTTTAACCTATTTACCATCACAGCGAGCTGTACAGTACATCAAATTCCATAATACCTTTCTAACCTGAACTTTTTGATACATACACCTATGTTTTTCTTTTGCATTTTTATTTTTTGAATTCCCTTTTTAAAAAAAAATTTAGTTTAGTTTAGTCTAGTATATTCCTTTTTATTTTTATCCTCTAATATTCATATAGACTTAACTTCAAAGTAATCCCCTTTTCCCAATCAATACTACCCCTATAGGTAAACCAATTTTTAATCCCCTTTATCTTAGGAGAGTTGAGTCCTTTAACAAAGACATCAAGATACATCCAGGAAGATTTATTTGCATATATATATATTTTTCTTTTTTTCTCTTGCCATATAGTTGTATCAGTCTTTTTATCTCTTTTTGTTTGTCTACTTCATAAATCTTACCTTGGGGCACATCTGGGCTGAACCTTCTCTTTCATCTTCCCTTTCTTTCCTGTCTCTCTCTCTCTCTCTCTCTTTTTTCTTTTTTGTTTTTCTTTTTCTTCTTTTCCTCTTTTTCTTTTCTTTTGTCTCTCCTTTGGGTGGGGAATCCTGATTGCTCAGAAGTGTTCCAGGGTGCACCTTGACTGCACCAGAGTTGATACATCCAGCTACATCTGTTCAGTCTTCTCCCACCAAAATGACTAGGAGGAGGAATGCCCAAAAGAAGAAAAATACAGAGCATGGACCTTCTGCAACAGAGCTAATGGCTATCAACATAAACAATATGTCGGAAAGAGAATTCAGGCTAACAATTATCCAGGCAATAGCTAGGTTGGAGAAAGCCATGGATGACCAAACAGAATTGATTAGGGCCGAACTGAAAGCGACCAGACAGGATGTTCACAATGTTAGGGCGGAGCTTAAAGCTACAATGCTCTCAATGAGTTCCAATCTAATCTAAACTCTCTCAAAGCTAGGGTAACTGAGACAGAAGGTAGAATAGTGATCTGGAAGACAAACAGATAGAGAGAAAGGATCAGGAGGAAGCCTGGAACAAAAAGCTTAGATCCCACGAAAGCAGAATCAGGGAAATAAATGATGCCATGAAGCGTTCCAATGTCAGAATTATTGGAATCCCTGAAGGGGAGGAGAAAGAAAAAAGTCTAGAAGATATCGTGGAACAAGTCCTTCATGAACACTTTCCGAATCTCGTGAATGGAACCAGCGTTCATGTACTAGAGGCTGAACGGTCTCCACCCAAGATGATACATTCCAAAAAAACACCACGACACCTGATAGTCAAATTGAGGAATTATAATTGTAGGTATAATCTCTTGAAAGCTGCCAGGGCAAAGAGGCTCCTTACTTACAGAGGGAAGCCCATCAGAATAACGTCAGACCTGTCCACAGAGACCTGGCAAGCCAGAAGAGGCTGGCAAGATATATTCAGGGCACTAAATGAGAAGAACATGAAGCCAAGAATACTTAATCCAGCAAGACTGACATTCAAAATGGATGGAGGGATAAAGAGTTTCCAAGACCGGCAAGGCTTAAAAGACTATGCAACCACCAAGCTGACACTGCAGGAAATATTAAGGGGGGTTCTATAAAAGAGGAAAAATCCTAAGAATAGCATTGAACAGAAATATACAGACAGTCTACAGAACGAAAGACTTCAAAGGTAACTCGATGTCAATAAAAACGTATCTATCAATAATCACTCTCAATGTGAATGGCCTAAATGCACCCATAAAACGGCACAGGGTTGCAGATTGGATAAAACGACAGGACCCATCCATATGCTGTCTACAAGAGACCCATTCTGAACCTAAAGAAACACGCAGACTGAAAGTAAAGGGGTGGAGAAGCATCTTTCATGCCAATGGGACTCAAAAGAAGGCTGGGGTAGAGATTCTCATATCAGATAAATTGGACTTCAAACTAAAGACTGTAGTCAGAGATACAGAAGGACACTACATAATCCTTAAAGGGACTATCCACCAAGATGATCTAACAATTGTAAATATCTATGCTCCCAATATGGGAGCAGCCAATTACTTAAGAAAACTGTTAATCAAGATAAAGAGTCATATTGATATGAATACACTAGTCGTAGGAGATCTTAACACACCTCTCTCAGAATTAGACAGATCATCGAAGCAGAAAATCAATAAAGAAACAAGAGCATTGAATGACACATTGGACCAGATGGACCTCATAGATATATACAGAACATTCCACCCTAAAACAACAGAATACTCATTCTTCTCAAGTGCACACGGAACCTTCTCCAGAATAGACCACATACTGGGTCACAAATCAGGACTCAACCGATACCAAAAGACTGAGATGATTCCCTGCATATTCTCAGATCACAATGCTTTGAAATTGGAGCTCAATCACAAGGAAAAGTTCCGAAGGAACTCAAACACCTGGAAGCTAAAGACCACCTTGCTTAAGAATGCTTGGATCAACCAGGAGATCAAAGAAGAACTGAAACAATTCATGGAAACCAATGAGAATGAAGTCACTTCGATCCAAAACCTATGGGATACAGCAAAGGCGGTCCTAAGGGGAAAATATATAGCCATCCAAGCCTCGCTCAAAAGAATTGAAAAATCCAGAACACACCAGCTGTCTCTACACCTTAAAGAACTGGAGGATCAACAACAAATCAAACCAACTCCACACATAAGAAGGGAAATCATCAAGATTAGAGCTGAGATCAATGAGGGAGAAACCAGAGATACAGTAGAACGTATCAATGAAACTAGAAGCTGGTTTTTTGAAAGAATCAATAAGATTGAAAAGCCACTGGCTACACTAATCCAAAAGAAAAGAGAGAAAGCCCAAATTCATAAAATTATGAATGAAAAGGGAGAGATCACAACTAATACCAAGGAAGTAGAAACAATCATCAGAAGTTATTATTAACAGTTATATGCCAATAAGCTTAGCAACCTAGATGAAATGGATGCATTCCTGGAAAAATATAAACTACCAAAATTGAACCAGTAAGGAATCGACAACCTGAATAGAGTGATATCTAATAAGGAGATTGAATCAGTGATCAAAAACCTCCCAAAAAACAAGAGCCCAGGACCTGATGGATTCCCTGGGGAATTCTACCAAACCTTCAAAGAAGAAATAACAACTATTTTCCTGAAGCTGTTTCAAAAAATTGAAGCAGAAGGAAAACTTCCAGACTCTTTCTATGAAGCCAGCATTACCCTGATCCCCAAACCAGGCAAGGACCCTACCAAAAAGGAGAATTTCAGACCAATATTACTGATGAATATGGATGCTAAGATTCTCAACAAGATCCTAGCCAACAGGATCCAACAGCACATTTAAAATATTATTCACCATGATCAGGTGGGATTCATCCCTGGGCTACAAGGATGGTTCAACATTCACAAATCAATCAATGTGATACAACAAATTAATATGAGAAGAGAGAAGAACCACATGGTCCTCTCAATTGATGCAGAAAAAGCATTTGACAAAATCCAGCATCCGTTCCTGATTAAAACGCTTCAAAGTATAGGGATAGAGGGAACATTCCTGGACCTCATCAAATCTATCTATGAAAGACCCACAGCAAATATCATATTCAATGGGAAAAAGGTTGCAGCCTTCCCATTGAGATCAGGAACAAGACAAGGATGCCCACTTTCACCCCTCTTGTTCAACATAGTATTAGAAGTCCTAGCAACAGCAATCAGACAACATAGAGAAATAAAAGGTATCCAAATTGGTAATGAAGAAGTCAAACTCTCTCTCTTTGCAGATGACATGATTCTTTATATGGAAAACCCAAAAGACTCCACCCCCAAACTACTAGAACTCATACAGCAATTCAGCAACGTGGCAGGATACAAAGTCAATGTGCAGAAATCAGTGGCTTTCTTATACACTAACAATGAAAATACAGAAAGGGAAATTAGAGAATCGATTCCATTTACTATAGCACCAAGAACCATAAGATACCTGGGAATAAACCTAACTAAAGAGGTAAAGGATCTGTACTTGAGGAACTACAGAACACTCATGAAAGAAATTGAAGAAGACACAAATAGATGGAAGACCATTCCATGCTCTAGGATCGGAAGAATAAACATTGTTAAAATGTCTATACTGCCTAGAGCAATCTATACTTTTAATGCCATTCCAATAAAAATTCCACCGGCATTCTTCAAAGAGCGGGAGCAAATAATCCTAAAATTTGTATGGAATCAGAAGAGACCCCGAATCGCTAAGGAAATGTTGAAAAACAAAAATAAAGCTGGCGGCATCACCTTACCTGATTTCAAGCTTTATTACAAAGCTGTGATCACCAAGACAGCATGGTACTGGCATAAAAACAGACACATAGACCAGTGGAACAGAGTAGAGAGCCCAGATATGGACCCTCAACTCTATGGTCAATTAATCTTTGACAAAACAGGAAAAAATATACAGTGGAAAAAAGACAGTCTCTTCCATAAATGGTGCTGGGAAAACTGGACAGCTATATGTAGAAGAATGAAACTTGACCATTCTCTTACACCGTACACAAAGATAAACTCAAAATGGATAAAAGACCTCAACGTGAGACAGGAATCCATCAGAATCTTAGAGGAGAACATAGGCAGAAATCTCTTTGATATCAGCCACAGCAACTTCTTTCAAGATACGTCTCCAAAGGCAAAGGAAATAAAAGCGAAAATAAACTTCTGGGACCTCATCAAAATCAAAAGCTTCTGCACAGCAAAGGAAACAGTCAAAAAACAAAGAGGCAACCCACGGAATGGGAGAAGATATTTGCAAATGACAGTACAGACAAAAGGTTGATATCCAGGATCTATAATTAACTCCTCAAACTCAACCCACATGAAACAGACAAACACATCAAAAAATGGGCAGAAGATATGAACAGACACTTCTCCAATGAAGACATACAAATGGCTATCAGACACATGAAAAAATGTTCATCATCATTGGCCCTCAGGGAGATTCAAATTAAAACCACATTGAGATATCACCTTACACCAGTTAGAATGGCCAAAATTAACAAAACAGGAAACAACATGTGTTAGAGAGCATGTGGAGAAAGGGGAACCCTCTTACACTGTTGGTGGGAATGCAAGTTGGTGCAGCCTCTTTGGAGAACAGTGTGGAGATTCCTCAAGAAATTAAAAATAGAGCTTCCCTATGACCCTGCAATTGCACTCCTGGGTATTTACCCCAAAGACACAGATGTCATGAAAAGAAGGGCCATCTGTACCCCAATATTTATAGCAGCAATGGCCACAGTTGCCAAACTATGGAAAGAACCAAGATGCTCTTCAACGGATGAATGGATAAGGAAGATGTGGTCCATATACACTATGGAGTATTATGCCTCCATCAGAAAGGATGAATACCCAACTTTTGTAGCAATATGGACGGGACTATAAGAGATTATGCTGAGTGAAATAATTCAAGCAGAGAGAGTCAATTATCATATGGTTTCACTTATTTGTGGAGCATAACAAATATCATGGAGGACAAGGGGTGTTAGATAGGAGTAGGGAATTTGGGTAAATTGGAAGGGGAGGTGAACCATGAGAGACTATGGACTCTGAAAAACAATCTGAGGGGTTTGAAGTGGCAGGGGGGTGGGAGGTTTGGGTACCAGGTGGTGGGTATTATAAAGGGCACGTCTTACATGGAGCACTGGGTGTAGTGAATAAATAATGAATACTGTTTTTCTGAAAAGAAATAAATTAATAATAATTTAAAAAAAAGACACTTTCTTTTTTCCAGTCTTTCCTGCTTTGGTGAAGATTAACTGACCATATATTGTGGGTCCATTTTTGGTATTTCTGTTCTGTTCCATTGATCTTTGTTTCTGTTTTTGTCAGTACCATACTGTCTTTTTAATTTTTTTTTTAAATTTTTTCAGTGTTCCAAGATTCATTGTTTATGTACTATGCCCAGTGCACCATGCAATACGTGTTCTCCTTAATACCTACCACCAGGTTCACCCATCCCCCACCCCCTCTCCTCCAAAAGCCTCAGTTTGTTTCTCAGAGTCCACAGTCTCTCATGCTACCATACTGTCTTGATGAATATAGCTTCAATATAATATGATTTCAAGTCTGGAATTGTGATGCTTCTGTCTTTGCTTTTCTTTTGCAAGGTAGTTTTGGCTATTTAGGGTTGTGTGTGTGTGTGTGTGTGTTAGTGGTTACACATCCATTTTAGGGTTGTTTGTTTTAGCTCTGTGAAAAATGTTGATGTTCTTTTAATAGGGATTGCATTAAATATGCCAATTGTTCTTGTTTTTATATATATTTCAACAATATTCGCTTTCCCAATCCATGAACACGGAATGTCTTTTTTCCTTTTTTGTGTGTGTGTCCTCTTCAATCTCTTTCATAAGTGTTCTATAGTTTTCAGAGTACAGATCACTTACTACTTTGGTTAGGTTTATTCCTATTTATCTTATTGTTTTTGGTGCAATTGCAAATGAAATGAGTTCCTTGATTTCTCTTTCTGCTGCTTAATTATGTTGTATAGAAATGCAGAAGATTTCTGTACAATGATTTTATATCCTCCAACTTTACTGAATTCATGTATCTGTTCTAGCAAAATTTTGGTGGAGTCTTTTGAGTTTTCTACATAATGTATAATGTTCCCTGTAAGTAGTCTAATTTTTATTTCTTCCTTATCAAATTGGATGCTTTTTATTTCTTTTTGTTTTCTGATTTTTAAGTCGAGGACTTCCAGTACTATATCAAATTACAGTGGTGAGAGTGGACAACTATGTCTTCTTTCTGACCGTAGATGAAATTCTGTTTTTCCCCATATTAAGGGTCTTTCATGTATGCCTTTTATGATACTGAGGCATGTTCCCTCTGTCCCTACATTGTTGGGGCTTTTAATCATGAATGGATGCTATATTTTGTCAAATGTTTTTTTCTGTATCCATTGAGAAGATCATATGATTCTTATCCTTTTAAAAAAATTATTTGTTTATTTGACAGACAGAGATCACAAGTAGGCAGAGAGGCAGGCGGGGGTGGGGGGAAGGAGGCTCCCTGATGAGCAGAGAGCCCGATGCATTGCTCAATCCCAGGACCCTGGGTGGAATCATGACCTGAGCCAAAGGCAGAGACTTTAACCCACCAAGCCACCCAGGTGCCCCATCCCTTCTTTTATCAATGTGATATATCACATTCATTGATTTGTAAACATTGAACTATCTTTGCAATCTATGAAAAAAAGTTCCATTTGATTGTGGCAAATTTCTTTTCTTTTCTTTCTTTTCTTTTCCTTTCTTACTTGATTTTATTTTATTTTTTTTATTTTATTTTTTCAGTGTTCCAAGATTCATTGTTTATGTACCACACCCAGTGCTCCATGCAATACGTGCCCTCCCTAATACCCACGACCAAGCTCTCTTCCAAAACCCTCAGTTTGTTTCTCAGAGTCCACAGTCTCTCATGGTTCATCTCCCCCTCCAATTTTCCCCAATTCACTTTTCCTTTTCTTCTAATGTCCTCCATGTTATTCCTTTTGTTCCACAAATAAGTGAAACCATATGATAATTGACTTTCTCTACTTGACTTATTTCACTCATCATAATCTCCTTCAGTCCTGTTTATCTTGATACAAAAGTTGACCCTGCAATTGCACTACTGGGTATTTACTGCAAAGTTACAGATGTAGTGAAAAGAGGAACCATATGTACCCCAATGTTCATAGAAGCAATGGCCACAATCCCCAAACTGTGGAAAGAGCTGAGATGCCCTTCAACAGAGGAATGGATAAAGAAGATATGGTTCATATATACAATGGAATATTATGCCTCCATCAGAATGGATAAATTTCTTTTCATGTACTGTTGGATTTGATCTTCTAGTATTTTGTTGAGAATTTTTAAAAGGTTTATGTATTTGAAAGAGAGAAGGAGAGCAGGGGGAGGGGCACAGGTAGAGAAATCTTCAAGCAGACTACCAACTGAGTGGGGAGCTTGACATGGGCCTGGATTCCAGGGTTGTGAAATCAGCATCTGAGCTGAAACCAAGAGTCAGACACCTAACCAACTGGGACACCCTGGTGCCCCTTTTGTTGAGAATTTTTGCATGCACGTTCATTAAGGATATTAGCCTGTAGTTCTCCTTTTCAGTGCGGTGTTTGTCTGGCTTTTGGAATCAAGATAATCCTGGCTTCATAGAATGAGTCTGGAAATTTTCCATTCATTACTATTTTGGGGGGAATAGTTGGAGAAGAATAGCCATTAACTCTTCTTTAATTGTTTGGTAGAATTCCCTTGGAAAGGCATCTGGCCTTGTACTTTTGTTTGTTGGAAGATTTTTGATCACTGATTCAATTTCCTTCCACATAATTGGCCTGTTCAAGTATTTGATTTCTTCCTATTTTAGTTTTTTTTTGTTTATATGTTTTTAGGAATCTATTCATTTATTCCAGTTTGTCATGTTTGTTGGCACATAATTTTTCACAATCTTCTCTTATAATTGTATTTCTGTGGTGTTGATTGTGATCTCTCCTCGCCCATTTGTGATTTCATTTATTTGGGTCTTTTCTCTTTTCTCTTTGAGAAGTCTAGCTAGGGGTTTATCACTTGAATCATTCTTTCAAAAAACCAGCTCCTGGTTTCCTTGATATGTTCTACTGGTATTTTTTGTGTATCATTTTTGTTCTAATCTTTATTATTTCCCATCTTCTCCTGACTTTAGGCTTTATTTGTTGTTCTTTCTCTAGCTCCTTTAGGTGTAAGTTTAGGTTGTGTATTTGAGATTTTTCTTGCTTCTTGAGGTAGTCCTGTATTGCTATATGCTTCCTTCTTATGACTATGTTTGTTGCATCCCAAAGGTTTTGGACTGTCATGCTTTCATTATCACTTATCTCCATGTATTTTTTATTTCTTCAGTTTCCTGATTGACCCCTTCATTCTTTAGTAGGATGCTCTTTAACCTCCATGTATATGTGGTCTTCCCAAATTTTTCAAGTTTCATGGTATTGTGATCAGAAAATATGCATTGTATGTCAGTCTTCCTGTACTTGCTGAGGCCTGATTAGTGACCCAACATGTAATCTATTCTGGAGAGTATTCTGCTGTTTTAGAACGAAATGTTCTGATTATATTTGTTAAGTCCATATGGTCCAGTGTGTCTCTATATCCATTGTTTCCTTTTTGTTTTTCTGCATAGATGATCTGTCCCATTGCTATAAGTGGGATGTTGATGTCCCCTACTATTATTGTATTAGTATCAGTGGGTATATTTATGTTTGTTATTGATTTATATCTTTGAGTACTCCCAACTTGGGAGTATAACTATTTGCAATTGTTAGTTCTTCTTAATGGAGAGACCTGTTTATTGATACAGTGCCCTTCTTCATCTCTTATTACAGTCTTTCATTTAAAATCTCATTTTTCTGATATAAGTAAGGCTACTCTGGCTTTTTAAAAAATGTCCATTAGCATCACTTTTAATCTGCAGGTATTTTTAAGTCTAAAATGAGTCTCTTCTAAGCAACATATATATTTTTTTAAAATTCATCTTGACACCCTATGTCTTTTGTCTGGAGCATTTAGTCCATTTACATTCAGAGTGATTATGAATAGATATGAATATAGTGCCATTTTATTACGTGTTTTGTTATTGTTTCTGGAGATTTTTGCTGTTCTGTTCTAGTCTTTGTCACTTATATTCTTTCTTTCCCACTTGAGGAGTCCCCTTTAATATTTCTTTCAGGGCTAGTTTAGTGGTCACAAACTCCTTTAGTTTTTGTTTGTGTGGGGAACTATTTGTCTCTTCTTCTATTCTGAATCATAGTCTTGCTTGATAGATTGTCCTTGGCTGCTGATATTTTCCATTCAGTGCTTTGAATATATCATGCCTCTCCTTTCTGGTCTGCCAAATCTCTCTGAATAAATCTGATTATTTGTCTTCCTTTGTAAGTTAGGAACTTCTTTTCTCTTGTTGGTTTTAGAATTTTTTTAATCTCTATATTTGCAAATTTGACTATGATGTGTCTTATTGTTGGCCTGATTTTTTTTTTATTTTGATAGGAATTCTCTGTGCTTCCTGGATTTGGATGTCTATTTCCTTCCCCACATTAAGGAAGTTTTCAGCTATAATTTCCTCAAAGAAACCTTCTGCCTACTTTTCCCTCTTTTCTTCTTCTGGGACTCTTATGATAAGAATGTTATTACACTTTATGGTCATTGAGTTCCCTAAGTCTACATTCATAATCTAACATTTTTCCTCCCCTCTTTTGTTCAGCATCATTGTTTTCCATAATTCTATTTTCTATATCACTTATTTATTCTACATCACCTATTTATTCTTCTGTTTCTTCCATCTTTGTGGTCATTACATCCAGTTAGTTTCAAATCTTGACTATTGCATTTTTCATTTCAGCTTGACTAGTTTTTAGGTCTTTCATCTCTGTAGTAAGGGACTCCCTGGTGTATTCTGTGCTTTTCCGAATCCCAAATAGTATCCTTGTGATTGCCATTTTAAATTCTGAACCAGGTATATAATTTATATGTGTTTTGATCCCTGGCGATGACCTTTTCTTATTCTTTCCTTTGGATAATTCCTCCATGTTGGCATCTTGTCTAGGTCTCTGCCTTCTTCTGTGTTAGCAAATCTTGTTATGTTTCCTGCTCCTAAGATATGATGTTTCCTATTATGGCTTTATAAAGAAGAGGTCATATAATGTCCAGGGCCTGGCGCTTCAGGATTTGTCTCTGGTATATGTTGTGTGCACTCAGGTACTGTGTTTGACTGCTTTTTGTATCAGCTCAGTCTTCTGTAGAGTTTCTCCTTCCCTGCAGTGGGGAGTGTTTGGACCTTGGGCAGGGTGTGGCACATTTTAACTAGGTGTGCTCTAGTCTGCTCATTAAAAGAAAACATGATTCTCTTTCCAGTAGAGCTGAAGCTTTGAGAACTCTATGGTCAGTAGACATGGTGTGTGTGGGGTGATGGTTGTGCTGATCTTCTGGGGGGTGAGCACAACCCTGATTCTCAGGCACTTGCCTGAGAAAAGCAGCATCTGAGGAGCATAGGGCATGGGTCTTTCTGTAATTAGTTTAGGCCATCACCATTGACACTGTGCTGCTTACTGAGATTTGTTTATGCTGATGGGTGGGGAAAATAAATCATACTCCCTTGTACCTGGAGAGGGGAGATCATGCTTCCTGCTGTCTGGGAATCCTTCCCAGAAGGGTGAAAAATCTCCCCTTGTATGTACCAGGCATCTCTCAGATCGCTCTCCACACGCTGTTTGTCTGGGCCACCTGCCCACCCAGCAGTGGAGTGCATCTTGGAGTCTATATCAGGCAGGTCAGCTGAGTCTTAAAAATCCAAACTTTAGGGATCTGGTATGGTATGGACCTGTGCTGGTCCTCTGGGAGAGGGTCTCACTGCTCTGGGACTGAGATAGATTTGTTCCAGGAAGGCAGTCTCACTAAAGCACAGTGGTATGTATTTTGGAGTAAAGCACAGTGAAAAGCCAATGTCCAGGTTAACTACCCTCAGTACGTGTCTCTGCACCTTTGCTGAAGGGTGAGAGTAGGTAATGGTGTTGATGGCACTTTTGTCCCGAGAGAGTCATTGCCACCTCTCCCAAATGTGCTCTTAGAGAAGAGAGAACCATTTTTCCCAGTGAATCCCAGCAAATCCTCAGATTGTGCCTTCTGCTCCCAGGCTATCTGCCCTCCTTCTCTACAGGAGCAATGCAGTGCCCTCAGAGCGCCACAGGGGCCATCATGAACTTCTAAACCTCTAGTCTTTGAGCCTTGTTAGTTGTAAAAACTAATGAAAATCAGCTCCTCTCATTTTTCTCAGTCAGTTGCTTTGGAGAAGTGTTTTCCTTGTGTGATCCCCTCTTCAGTCTTCTCTCTCTTGCTTCTCGTTGTCACCAAGGTGGCTTCTTCCCTTCTGTAGCTCTTGCAATCTGTTTCTCCCAAAAATCACATCTTTCTATCTCCTACCTTCCATGACGTGGCCTCTTTTCTCCTTATGGTTGCACGGTTTATCTTGTCAGTCTTCAGATTGATTTCTTGGGTATTCAGAATGATTTGATATCTATCTAGCTGTGTTCAAGGGATGAAGCAAGTGTAGGATTCTCCTCTAACTCTACCATTTCAGCTCCCCTGGAACTGTTGAATTAATATGCTGTACACCTAAAACTAATATAACATTTTATGTTGATTATACTTCAATTAAAAAATAAAATCCCAGTAGTGCAATTGCAGGGTCATAGGGAAGCTCTATTTTTAATTTCTTGAGGAATCTCCACACTGTTCTCCAAAGAGGCTGCACCAACTTGCATTCCTACCAACAGTGTAAGAGGGTTCCCCTTCCTCCACATTCCCTCCAACACATGTTGTTTCCTGTCTTGCTAATTTTGGCCATTCTAACTGGTGTAAGGTGGTATCTCAATGTGGTTTTAATTTGAATCTCCCTGAGGGCTAGTGATAATGAATATTTTTTCATGTGTCTGATAGCCATTTGTATGTCTTCATTGGAGAAGTGTCTGTTCATATCTTCTGCCCATTTTTGGATATGATTGTCTGTTTTGTGTGTGTTGAGTTTGAGGAGTTCTTTATAGATCCTGGATATCACCCTTTTGTCTGTACTGTCATTTGCAAATATCTTCTCCCATTCCGTGGGTTGCCTCTTTGTTTTTTTGACTGTTTCCTTTGCTGTGCAGAAGCTTTTGATCTTGATGAAGTCCCAGAAGTTCATTTTTGCACTACTGGGTATTTACCCCAAACATACAGATGTCATGAAAAGAAGGGCCATCTGTACCCCAATGTTTATAGCAGCAATGGCCATGGTCGCCAAACTGTGGAAAGAACCAAGATGCCCTTCAACGGATGAATGAATAAGGAAGATGTGGTCCATATACACTATGGAGTATTATGCCTCCATCAGGAAGGATGAATACCCAACTTTTGTAGCAACATGGACGGGACTGGAAGAGATTATGCTGAGTGAAATAAGTCAAGCAGAGAGAGTCAATTATCATATGGTTTCACTTATTTGTGGAGCATAACAAATAACATGGAGGACATGGGGAGTTAGAGAGGAGAAGGGAGTTGAGGGAAATTGGAAGGAGAGGTGAACCATGAGGGACTATGGACTCTGAAAAACAACCTAAGGGCTTTGAAGGGGGTTGGGAGGTTGGGGGAACCAGGTGATGGGTATTAGGGAGGGCATGGATTGCATTGAGCACTGGGTGTAGTGCAAAAACAATGAATACTGTTATGCTGAAAAGAAATAAAAAATTAAAAAAAATAAAATTAAAAAAAAAAGTAAATCACACCAGACTCATCCTAGATGGTTACTGTGATGGTTAGTTTTATGTGTCACCTTGACTGGGCCATGGAGATATGGAGATAGTTGCTTAAACATTATTTGGTGTGTTTCTTTCAGACTGTAATGGATGAGATTAACATTTAAATTGGTAGACTGGAAAAAGAGGCAATATATTGGAGGAGTGGGAGACCCCATTTCTACTGGTCCCCTGAAATGAGCTGGATGTCTACCAAACCATTCTGAACACTCAAGAAATCTGCCTGTTATGTAAGAATATATATCTGGATCCTTACAAACAGAAAGGCATTGCTTTTTGCAAAATAAGACATACAGAATCATGAATCTCTGGGGAGATATCAGAAGACAAACAAGGGAGAGGGAGCCTCCATAAGCTGGCTTCTCAAAAGTGATATAACACTAGAGCACAAAATCAGAACCCTTAGACATCTGCTCTAGTGAGAGACATTCCTCTCTGTAAGGGATTCTGGAAATGAAAAGATAGAATTCTAAGTAGGGCATAGTCGTCTCATGATATGAGGAACAACAGGCAAAAGGATGTTGCTGAACCAGTAAACAGCCTCAGCAGCAGAGCCAGGAAGCAGATTGTGGTCAGCAAGTCCAGAAAGGGACTCTTCATTCAGATCACCATTTAAACCTTGAGCTGGGCTAGTCGATAATTGCTCTTCTCTTGTGCAGCCTTGAAAAATCTGAAACCTGTGCTCGAGACAGGGAAAAAACTTGCAGAGCAGTAGCAGCCTGGAAAGGGCTTTACAGCCATGCACAGACACCATCCAGGAGCTTTGGGTGTGCACACAAGCCCAAAGACACATGTGGTTTTAAAATCACAAAGGACAGTGACACTTCTGGGCCCCAGGGACTACCTCTGAGAGAGTTTCTGTGGACACACACCATGGAAGGCTGTGCAGGCAGAAGTGGAGACTATTTGTCTTGGAGTGTTTATTAAAGGGAAGACTGAATTTTCTGCTCTGGGCCAGAGGTTTGGCTCTGGCCATTTTTGTTCAAAGAGGAGTGGAAAGCCCCCAGGAAACGAAAGCCACAGAAAAGACAGGTTTCCACAGAGACCATCCCCCTGATGGGATTGGGATTGGGGGGGAGCAGGCAACTTCACACAGGCAGAGTTAACTAAGAAACAGTATGGCAGGCCCCTCCCCCAGAAGACAGGCTGGAAGAACACCTGGAGGACAAGTCTATGGATCCTATAAGACTGTAAAATCCCAAGGCTAGGAGAAAATTCTATATTGAGCTCTAGGTATAGCCTCATGACTTGTTTATTATTCAGACAGAATTTTCATTTCTTTTTCTTTTCTTTTTTCCTTCTTATACTTTCCTCTTTTTCCATTTTTACTTTCTCATTTCAACTGGATGTTTATTATATCAACTTATATTTCCTAGTCACTTTTCAACTTGTATTTCACAACTAAATTTTTTATAGATCTGTGCTTTATTGTAGTACTTTTTTCACTATTCAGTTTTACCTTTTTATACATACAAGTTTACTTTCTTGTAATTTGGGGGCATAGTGTCCTCTAATACACAGACCAAAATACACCCAGGAACAACTGAAACACCCTACTATATCCTTTTATTCCCTCCACCACCTTTTTAAAATTTTTTCATTTTTTAAATTTTATTTTTGTGTTTCATTTTGGCTTTATTTTTTCAGTGGTGGCTTCTGACCACTCCAGATTTTGCTAGGGTGCATCTTGCTTGGATCATAGTTGATATTTTGGATCTGCTCATTCACTCAGCCATCTCTTGGCAGAATGATTAGGAGGAGGAACTCTCAGCAAAGACCAAATCTCTTTCAAAAAATAGAAATGGAAGGAACACTTCAAAACTTGTTCTATGAAGCCAGCACTACCATGATCTCCAAGCCTGACAAAGTCCCCATTAAAAAGGAGAATTACAGACCAATATCCTTAATGAATGTGGATGCCAAAATACTCAACAAAGTCCTAACCAGTAGGATCCAACAGTATAATAAAAGGATTATGCACCACAACCAGGTGGGATTTATTCCTAAAATACAAGGGTGGTTCAACATTCACAAATCAACTAACACGATAGATCTCTTTAACAAAAGAGACAAGAACCATATGTCCCTCTCAACTGATGCAGAAAAAGCATTTGACAAAATACCACATCCTTTCTTTAATAAGATTCTTCAAAGTACAGGGACAGAGAAAACATACCTCAATATCATAAAAGCTATCTATGAAAAGTCCACAGTGAATATAATTATCAATGGGGAAAAGCTCTTGAGAGATTTCCCTTAAGGTCAGGAAGATGACACGGATGCTCAACTCTCACCACCATTGTTCAACAAAGTACTAAGCATCCTAGCTTCAGCAATCAGACAACAACAACAAAATGAAAAACATTCCAATTGGCAAAGAAGACAAACTCTCTTTTCACAGATAACTTGATATTTTATGTGGAAAACCCACAAGACTCAAAGTACACAATTCCCAAAGTACTAGGACTCAAAAAACAATTCAGCAACATTGCAGGATACAAAATTGATGCACAAAAATCAGTTGTGTTTCTAGACATTAACAATGTAGCTGAAGAAAGAGAAGTTAAGAAATTGATTCCATTTACAATTGCACCAAAACCCATAAGATACCTAGGGATAAACCTAACCAAATAAGTAAAGGATCTATACTCAAGAAACTACATAACATTTATGGAAGAAATTGAGGGAGACCCAAAGAGATGGAAAAACATCCCATGTTCATGGCTTGGAAAAATAAACATTGATAAAATGTCTATGCTGTCCAGCATAATCTACACTTTAAATGCAATCCTTATAAAAATAGCACTGACATTTTTCACAGAGCTGTAACAAACAATCCTAAAATTTTTGTGGAACCAGAAAAGACTCCAAATAACCAGGGTAATATTTAAAATGAAAACCAAAGCTGGGGATATAACGATGCTTGACTTTAAGCTATGTTACAATGCTATGATCATCAAGACATCATATAGACACAGAAACAGACACCTAGATCAATGGAATAGAATAGAATCTCCAAAATTGGGCACTCAACTCTATGGTCAACTCATCTTCAGCTAATCAGTAAAAAATATCCAGTGGAAAAAACACAGTCTCTTAAATAAATGGTGCTGGGAAAAATTGGACAGTTATACTCAGAAGAAGGAAACTCGACCATTTGCCTACACAAAGATAAACTCAAAATGGATGAAAGACCTCAGTGTGAGACAGGAATCCATCAAAATCCTAGAGGAGAACATAGGCTGTACCCTCTTCTACATTGGCCACAGCAACTTCTTTCAAGACACGTCTATAAAGGCAAGGGGAACAAAAGCAGTATGAACTATTGGGACCTCGTTAAGATAAAAAGTTTCTGCACAGCAAAAGAAACAGTCAACAAAACTAAGAGGCAACCCATGGAATGTGAGAAGATATTTTCAAATGACACTACAGGAAAAACACTGGTATTGAAAATCTATAAAGAACTTTGCACACTCAAGCTCCAAAAACCCCAAATAATTCAGTCGAGAAATGGGCAAAAGGCATGAACAGACACTTCTCCAAAGAAGACATACAAATGGCTAACAGATGCATGAAAAAATGTTCATCATTAGCCATCAGGGAGATTCAAATAAAAAACACATTGAGATACCACCTTACACCAGTTAGAATGGCTAAAATTCACAAGACAAGAAACAGCAAATGTTGGTGAGGGTGTGGAGAAATGGGAACCCTCTTACACTATTGGTGGGAATGCAAGCTGGTACAGCCACCTTGGAAAGCTGTGGGGGGGTTCCTCAAAAAGTTAAAAAACAGAGTTACCTATGACCCAGCAATTACACCATGAAGTATGTACCCCAAAGATACAGATGTGAAAATAAGGGGCATCTGCACCCCAATGTTCATAGCAGTGGTGTCCACAGTAGCCAAACTGTGAAAGGAGCTGAGATGTTCTTCAACAGATTAATGGATAAAGAAGATGTGGTTTATATATACAATAGAATATTACCAAACCATCAGACAAGATGAATATCTCCCATTTGCATTGACATGGATGGAACTGGAGGGGATTATGTCAAGTAAACTATGTCAAGCAGAGAAAGAGAATTATATGGTTTCACTCATATGTGGAACATAAGGAATAGCACAGAGGACTATAAGGGTAGGGAGGGAAAACTGAATGGGAAGAAATCAGAGAAATAGATTAAACATGAGAGACTGGACTCTGGGAAACAAACAAGTTTACAGAAGGGAGGTGGACGGGGGATGGGTTAACTTGGTGATGGGTTTTAAGGAGGGCATGTGTTGTGATAAGCTGGGTCTTATAGGCAACTAATGAATCTTTAAACACTACATAAAAAACTAATGACATACTATATGTTGGCTAATTGAACATAATATAAATAATAAATAAATAAATAAAAATTCTATTGAGCTAACACACAGTGTAATATTGATTTCAGTAGTGGAATTTTGCGATTCATCACTTAAATGCAATGCCCAGTTGCATCATCTCAACATGTGCCCTCCTTGATACCCATTACATATTTAATCCATCCCCCTTCCAACATCCCCTCCTTCAAACCTCAGTATTATGAAGAAGAGTTCATATAGTGTTTAAGGCCTGATACTTCACGAAGTGTCTCTAGTGTGTGCTGCATGCCTTCTGATGCTGTTTGGCTGCTTTATCCCACAGGTCAGTCATCTGTAGAGGCTTTCCTTTCTCAGTGGGCAGTGTTTGGACCTCACCCAGAGTGTGGCAGGTTTTAGCTAGGCATGCTCTAGTCCAGTTGTTAAATGAAACCTGATTTTACTTCCAGTAGAACTGAAGCCTAGCAGAACTCTGTGGTTGGTAGACATGGTATGTGCAGACCTTTCTCCTGGTCATCTGGGGAAGGGGCTTGCTGTTCTGGGCCATAGACATACTTGCCTGAGAAAAGCGGTACTAACTGAGTGCAGGGTGTCACAACTTGGTGTAAGCAGTTTAGGCAGGCAGTGTTTGCACTGTGCTGTTTACTGAAGTTGGTTTATGCTGAGGGGCAGGTGATGGAAATGGCATTGGCCAGTTCTTTGTCCCGAGATAGGGGACTCAGTGCTGGCTGTTCTCAGGAAGCACTCCCAGAAGAGTGAATTAGTTCCTCTTGTGCATCCCAGGCATTTTTTTTTTTTTTGAATTGCTGTTTTCACACTGTCTCCAGTTTACTTGCCTGCCTGGAGCAATGCAGTTCATTTTAAGCTCTATCTCAGCCAAGCTTGCTGACTTTTTGAACTCTAAACTTTAGGGACTTGGTGTGGTGGGTATATTCACTGGTCTTTGGGGGAGGGTCTTGTCACACTGGGAGTGATGCATGTTTGACAGAGAAGGGAAGTTGCACTAGAGCACAGAGCCATAGGATTTGTAGTAAAGCAAGCTAAACAGCCAGTATGCAATTTAGCTGCTCTGGGTAGGTGTCTCTGCACCTACGCCAAGGGGGGCAGGGAGGGAAATGGCACCTGCCTGCTCTTTTTTATCCCGAGATGAAATGTTACTTCTCACAGATGTACTTCAAGAAGAGTGAACAGTCTCTTCCCATGCACCTGACTCGAACCTCAGATTGTGCTGTTTTCTATGGGTTGCTTGCCTATCTTTTCTTCAATAGCAGGGCAGTGCCCTCAGGGCTCTCTCTCAGCCAAGCCCAGGCACCTCTATAACTCCAGTGATTGAGCCCTGCTGATTGCAAAAACTCATGAAAATCAGTCTCTCTCATTTTACTAGCAATGGGTTTGGGGAAGTGTTTTCCTTGTGCATATCTCTGTATGCTTCACTCTAACCAAGGCTCCCTCCCCTCCATTGCACCCATGATCTGTTTTTTCCCCAAAACATATCTCCACACTTCCTACCTTCCTTGATATGGCCTCTTATCCCCTTCTAGTTGTGCTGTTTGTTCTGTCAGTCCTCAGGGAGATTTCCTGGGTATTCAGAATGATTTGATAGTTATCTATGTTCTATGTTCTCTTCAGATAACTATCAACTGTAATAGTTATCTGTATTCAAGGCATGAGGTAAGCTTAGGGTCCTCCTATGCCATCATCTTAGTTCCTCCTTTTGATATCCGTTTGAACGATAAATTTTTCTCAATCCCCTCACTTTCATTCTACAGGTGTCTTTAGGTCTAAAATGAGTCTCTTGTAGACAGCATATAGATCATTCTTTTTTTAAATTCATTCTGACATCCTATGTTTTTTTATTTGACTGTTTAGTCCATTCACATTCAGAATCATTAATGGTAGATATGTCTTTATTGCCATTTTATTACTTGTCTTGTCATTATTTCTGGAGGTTTCTTCTGATTGTTTCTGGTCTTCATCAATTTTGGTCTTTCCTTTGCCCTCAAAGAGTCCTCTTTAATATTTCTTCAGGGCTGGTCTAGTGGTCATGAACTTCTTTAGTTTTTGTCTGGGAAACGGCCCCCCTTTCTCTGGGAAAACACCCCCCCCCTCCATTTCTCTATTCTACATGCTAGTCTTGCCTGGTAGAGTATTCTTGGCTGCAGATTTTTTCCCATTCACCCTTTTGAATATGTCATGCTATTCCATGCTGGCTTGCCAAGTTTCTGTTAAAAATTCTCCAACTTGCTTTATGGATTTTCCCTTGAAAGTTAGGACTTATTTTGTCTTGCTGCTTATAAGACTTTTTACTTTAACACTATGTTTTGCAAATTTAATTTCAGTATATCTTGGTGTTCGCCTGATTTTTTTAGATTCTGATGGGAGGTGTCTGTGCTTCCTTGATCTGTGTCTGTTTCCTGTTCCAGATTAGAGAAGAAATCTATTATTTTTTCAATCATATTTTCTGCCCCCCTTTATCTCTCTTCTTTTGGGATTGATATAATCTGAATATTATTACATTAGTAGAGTCACTGACTTCTGTAAGTCTATTCTCATATTGCGTAATTCTTCTTTCTCTCTTTTGTTCAGCTTTATTGCTTTCCATTACTTTTTTACCCTCAGTCACCAATTCATTCATCTGCTTCTTCCAGACTGCTGTTTATTGCATCAAGTGTATTTGTAATCTCATTTATTACACTGTTCATCTCTGATTGATTCTTTTTTTAACTCTCTTATCTCTATGGTAAGGGTTTCACCAATATTTCTATTCTTTTTTTTTAAAGCCCTTGAGTATCATTATTTTTTCCTTTAAATTCTTCATCTGCCATATTACTTATATCTGTTTTGCTTAGATCTCTGGCTGTGGCCTTATCTTGTTCTTTGATATTGGGTGAATTTTTCTGTCTTCTCTTTTTGTCTAAGTTGCTGCCTTCTCTGTGTTAGAAAATCCATTTATGTCTATTGCTCTTGAAAGTAATGGCCTTATGAAGAAGATGTAATGTAGTGCTCAGGGCTTAACACTTCAGAGAGTATCTATGGTGTGTGCTGTGTGTGCTCTGCTATTGTGTTTTTCCTGCTGTATATCTGCAGAGGTTCTCTTTGCCTGAAGTGGGCAGTGTTTTGTTCCTGGCCTGAATGAACAGAGCTTTAACTATACGTGCTGTTGTCTTCTTGTGAAAAGAGAACTGTCACCACCTCCAGCAGAACTGAGTCCCTGCAGAGCTCTGTTCAGATGTGGTGTGGGCAGGGGTTTATGCTGGTCCCACTGCACTGGGACCAAGGCAAATTGACTATGAAGGACAGTCCCACCATAGAACAGGAGGTGGGGCTTGGTGTATGCAAGTTAGGCATCCAGTGTTGGTGCTGCACTGTTTCACACAGGTGGCTCTGTCTTTATACAGAGTGCCATTGGAGGAACATGACACAAGTCACCTTTGTTCTCAGGGATGTATCTCCATGAAGGCTGTTTCTCAGAGACATGTTCTGAGAAGAGCAAATAAGCTCCCCACTGCGTGCCCCTGGTACTCTTCCATGCTGTCTGCCCTCAGTTTGTTTGCCTGCCTTCTCTCTAGGAGCAGTGCAGTGCCCTCAGAGCTCTAGCCAAGTCA
This sequence comes from Neogale vison, assembly GCF_020171115.1. Taxonomy (NCBI): domain Eukaryota; kingdom Metazoa; phylum Chordata; class Mammalia; order Carnivora; family Mustelidae; genus Neogale; species Neogale vison. The sequence continues at coordinate 66,530,966 of NC_058105.1, forward strand.
AGCTCACTGACTTAAAACTCCAGGCTTTATGGGGTGCCTGCGCGGCTCAGTGGGTTAAAGCCTCTGCCTTCAGCTCAGGTCATGATCCCAGGGTCCTGGGATCGAGTCCCACATTGGGCTTTCTGCTCAGCAGGAAGCCTGCTTCCCCCTCTCTCTCTGCCTGCCTCTCTGCCTACTTGTAATCGCTGTCTGTCAAATAAATAATAAATAAAATCTTAAAAACAACAACAACAACAAAAAACCTCCAGACTTTATGACCCATTAGTTGCAAGAACTCATTTCAGTGCCTCTCATTTCCAAGCCAATGGCTTGGGGGAAGTGTTCTCTTTATGCATTCTGCTTTGTGCTTTGTTCTGTTTCACCCTTCTGTGTGACCACAGCTCCCTCCTCTCCACAGCAGTCACAATCTGTTTCTTCCCTAAACGATGTCTCTGCACTTCCTACCTTCTTTGATTTGGCTTCTTGTATCCCTTCAGTTGTGTAATTTATTCAGTCACATTCACGTCTACGTCCAGGGTATTTAGGATGATTTGATACTTGTGTCCATGAGGTAAGGTGAACCTCATTTGCTTCCACTCTACCACCATCTTCCTCTTGTCCTCTTCTTTTTTTCTTTCTTATTTTTTTATAAACATCAAGGAGTAAAATAGGCAGGGCCATAGGTCAGTAAGCTGTGAAATAATTTTCCAAAGTGGTTGTAGAGTATTTACATTCCCACATTCTTTGGAGAAATGTCTATTCAAATCCTTTGTTGATTTCTAAATTGAATTATTTGTATTATTTTTGTATTGTGGAAATTTTTTAATTTGTCTTAGATATTCTCATTTTGTCAGATTTATATGTATAAGAAATATGCTTTTGATGAAGCCCAGTTTGCCATTTTTCCTCTTTATGGTTTGTGATTTGGAGTCTTAAGAAATTTTTGTCTACCCAATACAGCAAATATTTTTTTCCTATATTTTTTCTAGAAGTTTCAGAGTATTACCTTTTACGTTTTGATCAATACTAATGATGATAATTATATGACTATACATGTGTGAGTCTATTTATGGATTTTATGTATTATGGATATTTATGGATTTCACTGGTCTATATGTCCATTCATATGACATTATCATACTGTGTTGACAGATATAGCATTTTAGTGTATCTTAAAATTTGGTAGTGCAAATCCTGCAACTTTTGTTCTTTTTTTTTCTTTTTTTCTTTTTTTTATAAATTAATTTATTTATTTTCAGAAAAACAGTATTCATTATTTTTTCACCACACCCAGTGCTCCATGCAATCCATGCCCTCCATAATACTCAACACCCAGTACCCCAACCTCCCACCCCCTGCCACTTCAAACCCCTCAGATAGTTTTCTGGAGTCCATAGCCTCTCATGGTTCACCTCCCCTTCTAATTCTTCCCAACTCCATTCTCCTCTCTAACACCCCTTGTCCTCCATGCTATTTGTTATGCTCCACAAATAAGTGAAACCATATGATAACTGACTCTCTCTACTTGACTTATTTCACTCAGCATAATCTCTTCCAGTCCCATACATGTTGCTACAAAAGTTGAGTATTCATCCTTTCTGATGGAGGCATAATACTCCATAGTGTATATGGACCACATCTTCCTTATCCATTTGTCCATTGAAGGTCATCTTGGTTCTTTCCATAGTTTGGCGACTGTGGCCATTGCTGCTATAAACATTGGGGTACAGATGGCCCTTCTTTTCACAACATCTGTATCTTTGGAGTAAATACCCAGGAGTACAATTGCAGGGGCATAGGGAAGTTCTATTTTTAGTTTCTTGAGAAATCTCCACACTGTTCTCCAAAGAGGCTGCACCAACTTGCATTCCCACCAACAGTGTAAGAGGGTTCCCCTTTCTCCACATCCTCTCCAACACATGTTGTTTCCTGTTTTGTTAATTTTGGCCATTCTAACTAGTGTAAGGTGATATCACAATGTGCTTTTAATTTTAATCTCCCTGAGGGCTAGTGATGATGAACATTTTTTCATGTGTCTGATAGCCATTTGTATGTCTTGATGGGAGAAGTGTCTGTTCATATCTTCTGCCCATTTTTTGATATGTTTGCCTGTTTCGTGTGTGTTGAGTTTGAGGAGTTCATTATAGATCCTGGATATCAAACTTTTTTGTTTTTTATTCTCAATATCTTTAATATAAAGTCCACATTATAAGACTGAATCCAATTATTTTCTTATAATGTATGGCTTCCAACCCACATGTTATGCAATATAGACAACAGATGACAATAGTTAAGGCTAAAAAGCTTGATTCTCAGATTTGTTTTTTCAGAAATTGGCTAATGTGATTATTCCAGAATTTTGTGATTTCAACTTATGTTTGCCCATAATTTTTTTTCAATTTTCTCTTTATTGTTTAAGCGACTGTGTGCATTCCACAGTCTTAGGATGGAGGCCTCAGAATCACGTGTACATCTTCTCAACATTTCGTTATTTTTTGTTTTAAATTACAAGAATGGATATCAACCTTTTGTCTGTACTGTCATTTGCAAATATCTTCTCCCATTCCGTGGGTTGCCTCTTAGTTTTCTTGACAGTTTCCTTTGCTGTGCAGAAGCTTTTGATTTTGATGAAGTCCCAAAAGTTTATTTTCGCTTTTGTTTCCTTTGCCTTTGGAGACATATCTTGAAAGAAGTTGCTGTGGCTGATATCAAAGAGATTACTGCCTATGTTCTCCTCTAGGATTCTGATGGATTCCTGTCTCACGTTGAGGTCTTTAATTCATTTTGGGTTTATCTTTGTGTATGGTGTAAGAGAATGGTCGAGTCTCATTCTTCTACTTACAGCTGTCCAGTTTTCCCAGCACCATTTATTGAAGAGACTGTCTTTTTTCCACTGTATATTTTTTCTTGTTTTGTCAAAGATTAATTGACCATAGAGTTGAGGGTCCATATCTGGGCTCTCTACTCTGTTCCACTGGTATATGTGTCTGTTTTTATAACAGTACCATGCTGTCTTGGTGATCACAGCTTTGTAATAAAGCTTAAAATCAGGTAACGTGATGCCCCCAGCTTTATTTTTGTTTTTCAACATTTCCTTAGCGATTCGGTGTCTCTTCTGATTCCATACAAATTTTTGGATTATTTGCTACAGCTCTTTGAAGAATACTGGTGGAATTTTGATCATAATGGCATTAAAAGTATAGATTGCTCTAGGCAGTATAGACATTTTAACAATGTTTATTCTTCCAATCCAAGAGCATCGAATGGTCTTCCATCTTTTTGTGTCTTCTTCAATTTCTTTCATGAGTGTTCTGTAGTTCCTCGAGTACAGATCCTTTACCTCTTTGGTTAGGTTTAGTCCCAGGTATCTTATGGTTCTTGGTGCTATAGTAAATGGAATCGATTCTCTAATTGCCCTTTCTGTATTTTCATTGTTAGTGTATAAGAAAGCCACTGATTTCTGCACATTGACTTTGTATCCTGCCACGTTGCTGAATTGCTGTATGAGTTCTAGTAGTTTGGGGGTGGAGTCTGTTGGGTTTTCCATATAAAGAAACATGTCATCTGTGAAGAGAGAGTTTGACTTCTTCATTGCCAATTTGGATACCTATTATTTCTCTCTGTTGTCTGATTGCTGTTGCTAGGACTTCTAATACTATGTTGAACAAGAGTGGTGAAAGTTGGCATCCTTGTCTTGTTCCTGATCTCAACGGGAAGCCTGCAAGCTTTTTCCCATTGAGGATGATATTTGCTGTGGGTCTTTCATAGATAGATTTGATGAGGTTTAGGAATGTTCCCTCTATCCCTATACTTTGAAGCGTTTTAATCAGGAACGGATGCTGGATTTTGTCAAAAGCTTTTTCTGCATCAATTGAGAGGACCATGTGGTTCTTCTCTCTTGTCATATTAATTTGTTGTATCACATTGATTGATTTGCGAATGTTGAACCATCCTTGTAGTCCAGGGATGGAACCCATCTGATCCTGGTGGATAATCTTTTTTTTTTCAATTTATTTATTTTCAGAAAAACAGTATTCATTATTTTTTCACCACACCCAGTGCTCCATGCAAGCTGTGCCCTCTATAATACCCACCACCTGGTACCCCAACCTCCCACCCCCCCGCCACTTCAAACCCCTCAGATTGTTTTTCAGAGTCCATAGTCTCCCATGGTTCATCTCCCCTTCCAATTCACCCAAAAGCACAAACCCTCCCCAATGTCAATAACCCTACGCCCCTTCTCCCAACCCCCTCCCCCCAGCAACTCACAGTTTGTTTCGTGAGATTAAGAGTCACTTATGGTTTGTCTCCCTCCCTATCCCATCTTGTTTCATGGATTCTTCTCCTACCCCCTTAAGCCCCCATGTTGCATCACCACTCCCTCATATCAGGGAGATCATATGATATTTGTCTTTCTCCGCTTGACTTACTTCGCTAAGCATGATATGCTCTAGTTCCATCCATGTTGTCCAAATGGCAAGATTTCGTTTCTTTTGATGGCTGCATAGTATTCCATTGTGTATATATCTGGTGGATAATCTTTTTAATGTGCTGTTGGATCCTGTTGGCTAGGATCTTGTTGAGAATCTTAGTATCCATATTCATCAGTCATATTGGTCTGAAATTCCCCTTTTTGATAGGGTCTTTGCCTGGTTTGGGGATCTGGGTAACGCTGGATTCATAGAAAGAGTCTGGAAGTTTTCCTTCTGCTTCAATTTTTTGAAACAGCTTCAGGAGAATAGGTGTTATTTCTTCTTTGAATGTTTGGTAGAATTCTCCAGGGAATCCATCAGGTCCTGGGCTCTTGTTTTTTGGGAGGTTTTTGATCACTGATTCAATCTCGTTATTAGATATCGGTCTATTCAGGTTGTCGATTTCTTCCTGGTTCAATGTTGGTAGTTTATATTTTTCCAGGAATGCATCCATTTCATCTAGGTTGCTAAGCTTATTGGCATATAACTGTTGATAATAACTTCTGATGATTGTTTCTACTTCCTTGGTGTTAGTTGTGATCTCTCCCTTTTCATTCATAATTTTATGAATTTTGGTTTTCTCTCTTTTCTTTTGGATTAGTGTTGCCAATGGTTTATTGATCTTATTGATTCTTTCAAAAAACCAGCTTCTAGTTTCATGATATGTTCTACTGTATCTCTGGTTGCTACCTCATCGATCTCAGCTCTAATCTTGATTATTTCCCTTCTTATGTGTGGAGTTGGTTTGATTTGTTGTTGATTCTCCAGTTCTTTAAAAAGGTGTAGAGACAACTGTTTTGTTCTGGATTTTTCAGTTTTTTTGAGGGAGGCTTAGATGGCTATGTATTTCCCCCTTAGGACCGCCTTTGCTGTATCCCATAGGTTTTGGACCGAAGTTTCTTCATTCTCAATGGTTTCCATGAATTGTTTCAGTTCTTCTTTGATCTCCTGGTTAATCCAAGCATTCTTAAGCAAGGTGGTCTTTAGCTTCCGGGTGTTTGAGTTCCTTCTGAACTTTTCCTTGTGATTGAGCTCAGTTTCAAAGCACTGTGATCTGAGAATATGCAGGGAATCATCTCAGTCTTTTGGTATCGGTTGAGTCCTGATTTGTGACCCAGTATGTGGTCTATTCTGGAGAAGGTTCTATGTGCACTTGAAAAGAATGAGTGTTCTGTTGTTTTAGGGTGCAATATTCTGTATATATCTATGACGTCCATCTGGTCCAATGTGTCATTCAATGCTCTTGTTTCTTCATTGATTTTCTACTTCGATGATCTGTCTATTTCTGAGAGAGGCATGTTGAGATCTCATAAGATTAATGTATTCATATCAATATGACTCTTTATCTTGATTTACAGTTTTCTTAAGTAATTGGCTGCTCCCATATTGGGAGCTTAGATATTTACAATTGTTAGGTCATCTTGGTGGATAGTCCCTTTAAGGATTATGTAGTGTCCTTCTGTATCTCTGACTACAGTCTTTAGTTTAAAATCTAATTTATCTGATATGAGAATCGCTACCCCAGCCTTCTTTTGAGGCCCATTTACATGAAAGATGCTTCTCCATCCCTTCATTTTCAATCTGGGTGTATCATTAGGTTCAAAATGGGTCTCTTGTAGACAACATATGGATGGGTCCTGTCGTTTTATCCAATCTGCAACCCTGTGCCGTTTTATTGGCACATTTAGGCCATATACATTAAGAGTGATTATTGATAGATACGTTTTTATTGAAATCGAGTTACCTTTGAAGTCTTTCTTTCTGTAGACTGTCTCTATATTTCTGTTCAATGCTATTCTTAGGATTTTTTCCTCTTTTATAGAACCCCCCTTAATATTTCCTGCAGTGTCGGCTTGGTGGTTTCATAGTCTTTTAAGCCTTGCCGGTCTTGGAAACTCTTTATCTCTCCATCCATTTTGAATGTCAGTCTTGCTGGATTAAGTATTCTTGGCTTCATGTTCTTCTCATTTAGTGCCCTGAATATATCTTGCCAGTGTCTTCTGGCTTGCCAGGTCTCTGTGGACAGGTCTGATGTTATTCTGATGGGCTTCCCTCTGTAAGTAAGGAGCCTCTTTGCCCTGGCGGCTTTCAAGAGATTATACCTACAATTATAATTCCTCAATTTGACTATCAGGTGTCGTGATGTTTTTTTGGAATGTATCATCTTGGGTGGAGACTGTTCACCCTCTAGTACATGAATGCTGGTTCCATTCGCGCGATTTGGAAAATTTTCATGAAGGACTTGTTCCACGATATCTTCTAGACTTCTTTCTTTCTCCTCCCCTTCAGGGATTCCAATAATTCTGACGTTGGAACGCTTCATGGCATCATTTATTTCCCTGATTCTGTTTTTGTGGTTTCTAAGCTGTTTATTCCAGGCTTCCTCCTGATCCTTTCTCTCTATCTGTTTGTCTTCCAGATCACTAATTCTACCTTCTGTCTCAGTTACCCTAGCTTTGAGAGAATTTAGATTAGATTGGAACTCATTGAGAGCATTGTGAACCTCCTCCCTGGTAGCTTTAAGCTCCACCCCAACATTGTGAACATCCTTTCTGGTCGCTTTCAGGTCGGCCCTAATCAATTCCATTTGGTCATCCATGGCTTTCTCCAACTTAGCTATTGCCTGGATAATTGTTAGCCTGAATTCTCTTTCCGACATATTGTCTATGTTGATAGCTGGTAGCTCTGTTGCAGAAGGTCCATCCTCTGTATTTTTCTCCTGTTGGGCATTCCTCCTCCTAGACATTTTGGTGGGAGATGACTGAACAGATGTAGCTGGATGTATCAACTGTGGTGCAGTCAAGGTGCACCCTGGAACACTTCTGAGCAATCAGGATTCCCCACCCAAACGAGAGACAAAAGGAAAGATAAGGAAAAAGAAAAAAAAGAAAAGAAAAAAAGAGAGAGAGTAAAGAGAGAGAGAGAGAGAGAGAGGAAAGAAAGGGAAGATGAAAGAGAAGGTTCAGCCCAGATGTGCCCCAAGGTAAGATTTATGACGTAGACAAACAAAAAGAGACAAATAGACTGATACAAGTATATGACAAGAGAAAAAAATATATATATGCAAATAAAGAAAGAACCTCATCAAAAAGAACCCCAAGTGTAAGATTTATATACTATCAGGACAAACAGAAAAGCACAGAAATACTGGTGGAAGAAGAAGATGGGAGAGTTCTTATAAATTCTCAGTGTGTGCGAGGAAGTTTGTTTTGATTCTTCCTGGATGTATGTTGATATCTTTGTTAAAGGACTCAACTTTCCTAAGATAAAGCGGATTAAAAATTGGTTTACTTATAGGGGTAGTATTGATTGGGGAAAGGGGATTACTTTGAATTTTAACTCTATATGAATATTAGAGGATAAAAATAAAAAGGAATAAACTAGACTAAACTAAACTAAAATTTAAAAAAAGGAATTCAAAAAATAAAAATGCAAAAGAAAAACATAGGTGTATGTATCAAAAAGTTCAAGTTAGAAGGGTATTATGGAATTTGATGTACTGTACAGCTCGCTGTGATGGTAAATAGGTTAAAAAAATTACCTATGTGTAAAAAAAAAAAAAAATGTTCCGGAATAGTGGGAACGAGTCAACAATACAAGTTTTCCTATGAAGTAGTGGTTGTTCTCTTGTAGTCCTTTTTTTTTTTTCTCCTCTTTTTTTTCTTTCTTTCTTGGTTTGTTTTCTAGGGGAGGGGCCTGCCACGTGGGTTGTCAGTCAATGATGTTTCCTGAGTTAAGTCTTCCCACCCCCCTCAAGGGGGTGGCCTCTAAGGAAACTGTTTTTTTTCAGGCTTTTGTTCTCTAGTGGTTTTTATGTTTGTTCACTTTTTGTTTCTCTCACCTTGACTGCCTTTGATGGTTTTTGTAGTTTTAGAGGAAAACAAACCGCACCCTGATCTCCCTCTCAGAGAGAAGCCTCAGTCTGGGTGCAGAGCCTAAATATGTTCCCCCTTGGCCGCTGGCAGAGCAAGTTCCAAGTTGCAGACCCTGGGGTTGCAGGATCTTTTGCTTGTACCCAAATCCAAGGCAGTGGTGGCTGTCTGTGAGCTCCTGACTGCCTGAGAGGTTCCAAGCAGCAATCGCACACTAAGATTTTGACGCTGGCCCGGGCTGGGAGTGCCTGGTCTTGCTGGGTCTAAGAGTGCCCGGCTTGCGCGCACCAATTTCAGGGGAGGCTATGGGTCGTGCGCGCATCTCAGGCACTGAGAACGGGGCGCAGGTCTGAGAGCACCAGGCTGGGCTTTTGGGTACCTCTGTCAGGGGAGAGTTTGGGGCATGCAGCTTAGGCTTTGAAACAATGGCGCAGGTCGAAGTGGGCTGGCCTGACCTTTGTAACTCTCTCAGGGGAGCATGAGGGGCGTGCGCGTGTATCTCAGGCTTTGTAGTAGGGCTCGCGCATTCTGCCGACTGGCGTGGCTCCCATCTCCTCACAGGAGCTAGAACCCACACATTCTCGGGTGCGCTGGCGGCTTAGGGACCAAGACCTGGTTTCTCTGCTGCACTTTCTCTGGCTCAGCACCGGGGAGGCTGTCCTGGGACTGGGGACTTAAGCCCCTGTCCCTAGCCGCCCTGATTCCCACAATTTCCCCCCTCGATCCTTTGCTCTTTTGGAGTGCTTTCAACCAGTCTCCAAGTTAATGCTGGTCCCCAGACGTAGGGCACTCTCGCTCGTATTGGGGTATTACTTTCCAACCAGTCGCCTCTGGTGGCTCCCTCCCCCTTTTGTTTATCTTCTGATATCAGTCCGCCTTCCCACTCCGCTTTACCTGCCCATTGGCATCTTCTGCCCCAGTAGAGATCCAGACATGTGTAATTCTGATCTCAGGCTGATTTCATGGGCGAATGGAGTTCTTTGGTAGGTAATCAGCTCACTTTGGGGTACCGGCTGAAAAGGCGCCTCCTCCTACTACCCCGCCATCTTGTCCCCCCCTCAACTTTTGTTCTTTTCTAAAAAAATTTTTTCCCTGGTTTAGGTGTTTTCTGTTTTGTTTGTTTGTTTGTTGTTGTTGCTGCTGTTTTTGCATTTCCATGTACAGTTTACAATTTAGCTTGGAATTTTCCACAAAATAATTCCAGTACATTGATCAGAATTGTGTTCAATTTTTAAACCAATTCTGAGGAAATTTTATATCTTTAAAATATTGAGACTTCCAACGCATTTATATGTCGTATCTCTTCAATTATTTTGTCTCCTTTTATTTCTCTGAGAAAGTGTTTTTGTTTTCTGTCTACAAGTCTGACATGTTTTCTTAAATTTATCCTTAAGTGTTTTGTATTTTTCATGCTATTTTCAATGGTATAATCCACATTTTAATTTATAATATTGTATTACTATCAATGGACATGCAAATGACTTTGTATGATGGTCTTGTATTCTGTGGCCTTACTAAACTCTCTTCTTGTTTTTGTTGATTTTTCTTGTAGATATCTCAGAATTTTCTACATGGATAGTCATTCCATTTACAAAATAAGATTATTATCTCTTGCTTTCCAATATTTATGCTTTCTACTTTTGCCTTTATTGAAATGGCTAGGATCTTAAGTACAATATTAAAAAAAATATGAGTGGTGAGAGTGGTCATTGTTGCCTTGTTCTTGATCTTGGTGGAGGGGGATGTTTTGTTTTTTAAGATTAAGTGATGTGCTAATTGTAGGTTTTTCTGGTCAGTAGATACTTTCTTAGATTGAAAAAGTTCTATTCCTATTCTAGTTAATGAGAGTTTTTATCATGAATGTGTATTAAATTTTGCCAATTAATTTTTCTTCATCCTTTGAGATAATTATATAAGATTTTTTCCCTTATTGTCTTAAAATGTTTAATGACAGTAGTTTTAATGGTAAACCCATCTTGTAGTCCTGACTTAAGCCTATTTGGTCATGGTGGTTTTCATTTTTATATACTACTGAATTTCCTTTGCTAAAATCTTGTTAAGGTTCTTTGTTTATGAGGGATATCAGTTGGTAGTTTAATTTTCTTTTTTATCAGAATTTCCTTTTTTCCTTATTTAATCTAGTTATTTATTTTTATTTTATTCCTTTCAGTGTAACAGAATTCATTGTTTATGCACCACACCCAGTGCTCCATGCAATATGTGCCCTCATAATACCCAACACCAGGCTCCCCTAACCTCCCACCCCCGCCCCCTTCAAACCCCTCAGATGGTTTTTCAGAGTCCATAGTCTCTCATGGTTCATCTCTCCCTCCAATTTCCCTCATCTCCCTTCTCTTCTCCATCTCCCCGTCTCCTTTACAAATAAGTGAAACCATATGAAAATTGACTCTCTCTGCTTCACTTATTTCACTCAGCATAATCTCTCCCAGTCCCATCCATGTTGGTACAAAAGTTGGATATTCATCCTTTCTGATGGAGGCATAATACTCCGTACTATGTATGGACCACATCTTCCCTATGCATTCATCCATGGAAGGGCACCATGGCTCTTTCCACAGTTTCGCGACCGTGGCCATTGCTGCTATGAACGTTAGGCAGATGGCCTTTCTTTTCACTACATCTGTACCTTTGGGGTAAATACCTAGTAGTGCAATTGCATGGTCATAGGAAAGCTCTATTTTTAATTTCCTAAGGAATCTGCACACTGTTCTCCAAATTGGCTGCAGCAACTTGCATTCCCACCAACAGTGTAAGAGGGTTCCCCTTTCTCCACATCCTCTCCAACACATATTATTTAATGTCTTATTAATTTTGGCCCTTCTAACTGGTGTAAGTTGGTATCTCAATGTGGTTTTTTTTTTCCCCAATTTATTTATTTTCAGAAAAACAGTATTCATTATTTTTTCACCACACCCAGTGCTCCATGCAAGCTGTGCCCTCTATAATACCCACCACCTGGTACCCCAACCTCCCACCCCCCCGCCACTTCAAACCCCTCAGACTGTTTTTCAGAGTCCATAGTCTCTCATGGTTCAATGTGGTTTTAATTTGAATCTCCCTGATGGCTATTGATGATGAACATTTTTTCCTATGTCTGATAGCCATTTGTATGTGTTCATTGGAGAAGTGTATGTTCATGTCTTCTGCTCATTTCTTGACATGATTATCTGTTTTTTGTGTGTTGCGTTTGAGAAGTTCTTCATAGATCCTGGATATCTATGCTGTAATTTTCAAATATCTTCTCCCATTCCATGGGTTGTCTCTTTGATTTGTTGACTGTATCCTTTGCTGTGCAGAAGCTTTTGATCTTGATGAAGTCCTAAAAAAAATGCATTTTCACTTTTGTTTCCTTTGCCTTTGGAGACATATCTTGAAAGAAGTTGCTGTGGCTGATATCGAAGAGGTTACTAAGTTCTCCTCTAGGATTCTGATGGATTCCTGTCTCACGTTGAAGTCTTTTATCTATTTCAAATTTATCTTTCTGTACAGTGTAAGAGAATGGTCTAGTTTCATTCTACTACATATAGTTGTCCAATTTTCCCAGCACCATTTATTGAAGAGACTGTCTTTATCCACTGTATATTTTTTCCTGCTTTGTCGAAGATTATTTGACCATAGAGTTGAGGGTCCATATCTGGGCTCTCTACTGTGTTCCACTGGTCTATCTGTCTGTTTTTACGACAGTACCATGCTGTCTTGGTGATCACAGCTTTGTAGTAAAGCTTGAAATCAGGTAACGTGATGCCACCAGTTTCGTTTTTGTTTTTCAACATTTCCTTAGCAATTTGGGGTCTCTTCTGATTCCATACAAATTTTAGGATTATTTGTTCCAGCTCTTTGAAAAATGCCGGTGGAATTTTGATCGGAATAACATTGAAAGTATAAATTGCTCTAGGCAGTATACACATTTTAACAATGTTTATTCTTCTGATCCAAGAGCATGGAATGCTCTTCCATCTTTTTGTGTCTTCGATTTCTTTCATGAGTGTTCTGTAGTTCCTTGAGTACAGATCCTTTACCTCTTTGGTTAGGTTTATTCCCAGGTATCTTATGGTTCTTGGTGCTACAGTAAATGGAATCAATTTTCTAATTTCCTTTTCTGTATTATCATTGTTAGTGTGTAAGAAAGCCAATGATTTCTGTACCTTGACTTTGTAGCCTGCCACATTACTGAATTGCTGTATGAGTTCTAGTAGTTTGGGGGTGGAGTCTTTTGGGTTTTCCACATAAACTATCATGTCATCTGCGAAGAGAGCATTTGACTTCTTCATTGCCAATTTGAATACCTTTTAATTCTCTTTGTTGTCTGATTGCTGTTGCTAGGACTTGTAATACTATGTTGAACAAGAGTGGTGAGAGTGGGCATCCTTGTGTTCCTGATCTCAAAGGGAAGGCTGTGAGCTTTTTCCCATTGAGGATGATATTTGCTGTGGGTTTTTCATAGATAGATTTTATGAAGTTCAGGAATGTTCTCTCTATCCTAATACTTTGAAGGATTTTAATCAGGAACGGATGCTGGATTTTGTCAAATGCTTTTTCTGCATCAATTGAGAGGACCATGTGGGTCTTCTCTCTTCTCTGATTGATTTGTTCTATCACATTGATTGATTTACAAATGTTGAAGCAATCTTGCAAACCAGGAATGAATCCCACCTGGTCATGGTGGATAATCTTTTTAATGTGCTGTTGGATCCAGTTTGCTAGGATCTTGTTGAGAATCTTAGCATCCATATTTCAGGGATATTGGTCTGAAATTCCCCTTTTTGGTGGGGTCTACCTGGTTTGGGGATCAGGGTAATGCTGGCTTCATAGAAAGAGTCTGGAAGTTTTCCTTCTGCTTCAATTTTTTGAAACAGTTTCAGGAGAATAGGTGTTATTTCTTCTTTGAAAGTTTGGCAGGATTCCCCAGGGAATCCATTAGGTCCTGGGCTCTTGTTTTTTGGGAAGTTTTTGATCACTGCTTCATTCTTGTTACTAGATATCGTTCTATTCAGGTTGTCAATTTCTTCCTGGTTTAATTTTGGAAGTTTGTTGCTCTCGACTCGCAAGAATGACACGTAGCCTGGTCTCTTGTTAATGTTGCTTTCGCTTTATTCTCATACCACACTTGTTTATATGCGGTAGGGCACCCTATCAGAAGAGAGATATTCTCAAGACATCCAGTCACAGACCTGCTGCTAGGATTACCCTAATTAGTCTATCCAGGGTCTGCTTTTCCTCCCCCACATGGGCCACTGCCAATATTGACTTGTTTACGTGGAGGTCTGTTTTGGCACCAGGCCAGGCACCATCTTGCAATGGCGGGGACTTCCTTGGCCACAGGCGGTCCCCAACAGAAGTTTATAGTTTTCCAGGAATGCATCCATTTCATCTTAGTTGCTTAACTTATTGGCATATAACTGTTGATAATAACTTCTGATGATTTTTTTCTGTTTCCTTGGTGTTAGTTGTGATCTCTCCCTTTTCATTCATAATTTTATGAATTTGGGCTTTCTCTCTTTTCTTTTGGATTAGTGTGGCCAGTGGCTTATCAATCTTATTGATTCTCTCAGGAAGCCAGGTTCTAGTTTCATCAATGCGTTCTGCAGTATTTCTAGTTTTTATCTCATTGATCTCTGCTCTAATCTTGATTATTTCCCTTCTTGTGTGTGGAGTTGGCTAATTTGTTGTTGATTCTCTAGTTCTCTAAGGTGTAACAAGATCTGGTTTATTCTGGATTTTTCAAAGTTTTTGAGGGAGGCTTGGATGGCTATGTATTTCCCCCTTCAGACCGCCTTTGATGTATCCCATAGGTTTTGGACCGAAGTGTCTTCATTCTCATTGGTTTCCATGACATGCTTAAGTTCTTCTTTGATTTCCCGGTTGATCCAAGCATTCTTAAGCAAGGTGGTCTTTAGCTTCCAGGAGTTTGAATTCCTTCCAAACTTTTCCTTGTCGTTGAGCTCCAGTTTCAAAACATTTTGACCTGAGAATATTCAGGGGATAATCTCAATCTTTTGGTGTCTGTTGAGCCCTGATTTGTGACCCAGTATGTGGTCTATTCTGGAGAAGTTCCATGTGCACTTGAGAAGAATGATTATTCTGCTGTTTTAGAATATGTTCTGTATATATCTATGAGGTCCCTCTGGTCCAATGTGTCATTCAATACTCTTGTTTATTGATTTTCTGCTTCGATGATCTCTCTATTTCTGAGAGAGGTGTGTTAAGATCTCCTACTATTAATGTATTCATATCAATATGACTCTTTATCTTGATTAACAGTTTTCTTATGTAATTGGCTGTTCCCATATGGGGGCATAAATATTTACAATGGTAGATCTTCTTGGTGGAAAGTCCCTTTAAGAATTATGTAGTGTCGGGGGAGGAGTCAAGATGGCGGAGAAGTAGCAGGCTGAGACTACTTCAGCTAGCAGGAGATCAGCTAGATAGCTTATCTAAAGAGTGCAAACACCTGCAAATCGATCAGCACATGGAAGAGAAGAAGAACAGCAATTCTAGAAACAGAAAAACAACCACTTTCTGAAAGGTAGGACTGGCGGAGAAGTGAATCCAAAGCGACAGGAAGATAGACCCCGGGGGGAGGGGCTGGCTCCCGGCAAGCGGCAGAGCAATGGAACACAAAATCAGGACTTTTAAAAGTCTGTTCCGCTGAGGGACATTGCTCCAGAGGCTAAACCCAGGCAAAGCCCACGCAGGGTCAGCGTGGCCTCAGGTATCACAGGGTCACAGAAGGATTGGGGGTGTCTGACTGTCACAGAGCTTGCGGGTATTGGAGTGAGAAAGCCAGCTGCAGAGACAGAGCCGACAGTAAGCTCGCAGTTTGGGGTTACCTTGAACTGGTCGCAAGCTCGGTGAGCTCGGAGCTCGGCCGGAGATCAGGCAGACGGGAGTTACTGGGTGCTGTTCTCTGAGGGCGCACTGAGGAGTGGGGCCCTGGGCTCTCGGCTCCTCAAGGCCGGAGACCAGGAGGCCGCCATTTGTATTCCCGTCCTCCAGAACTCTACAGAAAGCGCTCAGGGAACTAAAGCTCCTGAATACAAACCCAAGCGGATTACTCAGCCCGGCCCCTGGTAAGGGCAGTGCAATTCCGCCTGGGGCAAAGACACTTGAGAATCACTACACCAGGTCCCTCCCCCAGAAGATCAGCAAGAAATCCAGCCAAGACCAAGTTCACCTACCAAGGAGTGCGGTTTCAATACCAAGGAGAGCAGCAGAATTCCAGAGGAGGAGAAAGCAAAGCACGGAACTCATGGCTTTCTCCCTGTGATTTTTTAGTCTTGCAGTTAAAGTAATTTTTTTCTTTTTCATTTTTTTCTCTCCTTTTGCTAAATTTTCAATTTAAAAAAAATTTTTTATTAAATTTTTTTAAACTTTTACCCTTTCATTTCTAACGTTTTTTAACTAGTTTATCTAATATATATATTTTTTCTTTTTCATACTTTTCTTTATTCATTTTCTTTTTTTAATTCCTTTTTGTCCCTTTCTTTTTTTTGAACCACTTTCTATCCCCTTTCTCCCCCCTCACGATTTGGGATATATTCTGATTTGGTTAAAGCATATTTCCCTGGGGTTGTTGCCACCCTTTTAGTATTTTACTTGCTCCTTCATATACTCTTATCTGGACAAAATGACAAGGTGGAAAAATTAACCACAAAAAAAAGAACAAGAGGCAGTACCGAAGGCTAGGGACCTAATCAATAGAGACATTGGTAATATGTCAGATCTAGAATTCAGAATGACAATTCTCAAGGTTCTAGCCGGGCTCGAAAAAGGCATGGAAGATATTAGAGAAACCCTCTCCAGAAATATAAAAGCCCTTTCTGGAGAAATAAAAGAACTAAAATCTAACCAAGTTGAAATAAAAAAAGCTATTAATGAGGTGCAATAAAAAATAGAGGCTCTCACTGCTAGGATAAATGAGGCAGAAGAAAGAATAAGCAATATAGAAGACCAAATAACAGAGAATAAAGAAACTGAGCAAAAGAGGGACAAACAGCTACTGGACTACAAGGGGAGAATTCGAGAGATAAATGACACCATAAGACGAAACAACATTAGAATAATTGGGATTCCAGAAGAAGAAAGAGAGAGGGGAGCAGAAGGTATACTGGAGAGATTTATTGGGGAGAATTTCCCCAATATGGCAAAGGGAACGAGGATCAAAATTCAGGAGGTTCAGAGAACGCTCTTCAAAATCAATAAGAATAGGCCCACACCACGTCACCTAATAGTAAAATTTACAAGTCTTAGTGACAAAGAGAAAAATCCTGAAAGCAGCCCGTGAAAAGAAATCTGTAACATACAATGGTAAAAATATCAGATTGGCAGCTGACTTATCCACAGAGACCTGGCAGGCCAGAAAGAGCTGGCATGATATTTTCAGAGCACTAAACGAGAAAAGCGTGCAGCCAAGAATACTATATCCAGCTAGGCTATCATTGAAAATAGAAGGAGCTATTAAAAGCTTCCAGGACAAACAAAAACTGAAAGAATTTGCAAACACCAAACCAGCACTACAGGAAATATTGAAAGGGGTCCTCTAAGCAAAGAGAGAGCCTACAAGTGGTAGATCAGAAAGGAACAGAAACAATATACAGTAACAGTCACCTTACAGGCAATACAATGGCACTAAATTCATATCTCTCAATAGTTACCCTGAATGTTAATGGGCTAAATGCCCCAATCAAAAGACACAGGGTATCAGAATGGATAAAAAAACAAAACCCATCTATATGTTGCCTCCAAGAAACTCATTTTAAGCCCAAAGACACCTCCAGATTTAAAGTGAGGGGCTGGAAAAGAACTTACCATGCTAATGGACATCAGAAGAAAGCAGGAATGGCAATCCTTATATCAGATCAATTAGATTTTAAGCCAAAGACTATAATAAGAGGTGAGGAAGGACACTATATCATACTCAAAGGGTCTATCCAACAAGAAGTTCTAACAATTTTAAATATCTATGCCCCCAACGTGGGAGCAGCCAACTATATAAACCAATTAATAACAAAATCAAAGAAACACATCAACAATAATACAATAATAGTAGGGGACTTTAATACTCGCCCCACTGAAATGGACAGATCATCCAAGCAAAAGATCAGCAAGGAAATAAAGGCCTTAAACGACACACTGGACAATACGGACATCACAAATATATTCAGAACATTTCATCCCAAAGCAACACAATATACATTCTTCTCTAGTGCACATGGAACATTCTCCAGAATAGATCACATTCTCGGTCCTAAATCAGGACTCAACTGGTATCAAAATATTGGGATTATTCCCTGCATATTTTCAGACCACAATGCTCTGAAGCTAGAACTCAACCACAAGAGGAAGTTTGGAAAAAACCCAAATACATGGAGACTAAACAGCATCCTTCTAATGAATGAATGGGTCAACGGGGAAATTAAAGAAGAATTGAAAAAAATCATGGAAACAAATGATAATGAAAACACAACGGTTCAAAATATGTGGGACATAACAAAGGCAGTCCTGAGAGGAAAATATATAGCGGTACAAGCCTTTCTCAAGAAACAAGAAAGGTCTCAGGTACACAACCTAACCCGACACCTAAAGGAGCTGGAGAAAGAACAAGAAAGAAACCCTAAGCCCAGCAGGAGAAGAGAAATCATAAAGATCAGAGCAGAAATCAATGAAATAGAAACAAAAAAAAATAGAACAAATCAACGAAACTAGGAGCTGGTTCTTTGAAAGAATTAATAAAATTGATAAACCCCTGGCCAGACTTATCAAAAAGAAAAGATAAAGGACCCAAATAAATAAAATCATGAATGAAAGAGGAGAGATCACAACTAACACCAAAGAAATACAAACTATTAAAAGAACATACTATGAGCAACTCTACGCCAACAAATTTGACAATCTGGAAGAAATGGATGCATTCCTAGAAACATATAAACTACCACAACTGAACCAGGAAGCAATAGAAAGCCTGAACAGACCCATAACCAGTAAGGAGATTGAAACAGTCATTAAAAATCTCCAAACAAACAAAAGCCCAGGGCCAGACAGCTTCCCGGGGGAATTTTACCAAACATTTAATGAAGAATTAATTCCTATTCTCCTGAAACAGTTCCAAAAAATAGAAATGGAAGGAAAACTTCCAAACTGATTTTATGAGGTCAACATCACCTTGATCCCAAAAGCAGACAATGATCCCATCAAAAAAGAGAGCTATAGACCAATATCCTTGATGAACACAGATGCGAAAATTCTCACCAAAATACTAGCCAGTAGGATTCAACAGTACATTTAAAGGATTATTCACCACGACCAAGTGGGATTTATTCCAGGACTGCAAGGCTGGTTCAACATCTGCAAATCAGTCAATGTTATACAACACATCAATAAAAGAAAGAACAAGAACCATATGATACTCTCAATAGATGCTGAAAAAGCATTTGACAAAGTATAGCATCCCTTCCTGATCAAAACCGTTCAAAGTGTAGGGATAGAGGGCACATACCTCAATATCATCAAAGCCATCTATGAAAAACCCACCACAAATATCATTCTCAATGAAGAAAAACAGAAAGCTTTCCCGCAAGGTCACGAACATGGCAGGGATGTCCATTATCACCACTGCTGTTCAACATAGAACTATAAGTCCTAGCCTCAGCAATCAGACAGCAAAAGGAAATTAAAGGCATCCAAATCAGCAAAGAATAAGTCAAACTATCACTCTTCGCAGATGATATGATACTATATGTGGAAAACCCAAAAGACTCCACTCCAAAACTGCTAGAACTTGTACAGGAATTCAGTAAAGTGTCAGGATATAAAATCAATGCACAGAAATCAGTTGCATTTCTCTACACCAACAACAAGACAGAAGAAAGAGAAATTAAGGAGTCAATCCCATTTACAATTGCACCCAAAACCATAAGATACCTAGGAATAAACCTAACCAAAGAGGCTAAGAATCTATACTCAGAAAACTATAAAGTACTCATGAAAGAAATTGAGGAAGACACAAAGAAATGGAAAAATGTTCCATGCTCCTGGATTGGAAGAATAAATATTGTGAAAATGTCTATGCTACCTAAAGCAATCTACATATTTAATGAAATTCCTATCAAAATACCATCCATCTTTTTCAAAGAAATGGAGCAAATAATCCTAAAATTTATATGGAACCAGAAAAGACCTCGAATAGCCAAAGGAATATTGAAAAAGAAAGCCAAAGTTTGTGGCATCACAATTCCGGACTTCAAGCTCTATTACAAAGCTGTCATCATCAAGACAGCATGGTAGGCACAAAAACAGACACATAGATCAATGGAACAGAATAGAGAGCCCATAAATAGACCCTCAACTCTATGGTCAACTAATCTTCGACAAAGCAGGAAAGAATGTCCAATGGAAAAAAGACAGCCTCTTCAATAAATGGTATTGGGAAAATTGGACAGCCACATGCAGAAAAATGAAATTGGACCATTTCCTTACACCACACACGAAAATAGACTCAAAATGGACGAAGGACCTCAATGTGAGAAAGGAATCCATCAAAATCCTTGAGGAGAACACAGGCAGCAACCTCTTCGACCTCAGCCACAGCAACATCTTCCTAGGAACATCACCAAAGGCAAGGGAAGCAAGGGCAAAAATGAACTATTGGGATTTCATCAAGATCAAAAGCTTTTGCACAGCAAAGGAAACAGTTAACAAAATCAAAAGACAACTGACAGAATGGGAGAAGATATTTGCAAACGACATATCAGATAAAGGACTAGTGTCCAAAATCTATAAAGAACTTAGCAAATTCAACACCCAAAGAACAAACAATCCAATCAAGAAATGGGCAGAGGACATGAACAGACATTTCTGCAAAGAAGACATCCAGATGGCCAACAGACACATGAAAAAGTGCTCCATATCACTCGGCATCAGGGAAATACAAATCAAAACCACAATGAGATATCACCTCACACCAGTCAGAATGGCTAAAATCAACAAATCAGGAAATGACAGATGCTGGCGAGGATGCGGAGAAAGGGGAACCCTCCTACACTGTTGGTGGGAATGCAAGCTGGTGCAACCACTCTGGAAAACAGCATGGAGGTTCCTCAAAATGTTGAAAATAGAACTGCCCTATGACCCAGCAATTGCACTACTGGGTATTTACCCTAAAGATACAAACGTAGTGATCCAAAGGGGCACGTGTACCCGAATGTTTATAGCAGCAATGTCCACAATAGCCAAACTATGGAAAGAACCTAGATGTCCATCAACAGAAG
Source organism: Neogale vison (assembly GCF_020171115.1). Classification (NCBI taxonomy): domain Eukaryota; kingdom Metazoa; phylum Chordata; class Mammalia; order Carnivora; family Mustelidae; genus Neogale; species Neogale vison. The sequence continues at coordinate 66,551,576 of NC_058105.1, forward strand.
AAGGGATAAAGAAGAGGTGGTATATATACACAATGGAATACTATGCATCCATCAAAAGAAATGAAATCTTGCCATTTGCAACAACGTGGATAGAAGTAGAGCGTATCATGCTTAGTGAAATAAGTCAAGCAGAGAAAGACAACTATCATATGATCTCCCTGATATGAGGAAGTGGTGATGCTACATGGGGGCTTAAGTGGGTAGGAGAAGAATAAATGAAATAAGATGGGATTGGGAGGGAGACAAACCATAAGTGGCTCTTAATCTCACAAAACAAACTGAGGGTTGCTGGGGGGAGGGGGGTTGGGAGAAGGGGGGTGGTGTTATGGACATTGGGGAGGGTATGTGCTTTGGTGAGTGCTGTGAAGTGTGTAAACCTGGCGATTCACCTGTGAAGTCTTTGTTTCTATAGATTGTCTCCATTAATTCTGTTCAATGATATTCTTAGCATTTTCCCTCTTTTATAGAATCCCCTTAATATTTCCTGCATTGTCGGCTTGGTGGTCGCATACTCTTTTAAGCCTTGCCTGTATTGGAAGCTCTTTATCTCTCCATCCATTTTGAATGTCAGTCTTGCTGGATAAAGTATTCTTGGCTGCATGTTCTTCTCATTTAGTGCCCTGAATACATCTTGCCAGCCCTTTCTGGCTTGCCAGGTTTCTGTGGACAGGTCTGATGTTATTCTGATGGGCTTTCCTCTGTACCTAAGAAAGTTCTTTTTTTCTAGCTGCTTAAAAAAAGAATTTATTTATTTGACAGGCAGAGATCACAAGTAGGCAGAGAGGCAGTCAGAGAGAGAGATAGAAGCAGGCTCCCTGCCAAGCAGAGAGCCCAATGTTGGGCTCAATCCCAGGACCCTGGGATCGTAACCTGAGCCAAAGGAGGAGGCTTTAACCCACTGAGCCACCCAGGTGCCCCTGTCCTAGCTGCTTTCAAGAGCTCCTGTCTACCATTATGATTCATCATTTTCCCTATCATGTGTTTTGAAGTCTTTCTAGATTCTATGATCTTGGGAGGAGATCGTTCTGCCTCTACTACACGAAAGCTGGTTCCATTCATGAGATTGGGAAAATTTTTCAGGGAGAATTTGTTCAACTATATCTTCTAGTCTTCTTTCTTTCTCCTCCCCCTAAGGGATTCCAATAATTCTGACGTTGGAACTTTTCATGGCGTCATTTTCTCCCCTAATTGTTTTCATGGCTTCTAAGCTGTTTGTTCCAGGCTTCCTCCTGATCCTTTTTCCTCTATCAGTTTGTCCTCCAGATCACTAATTCTATCTTCTGTCTCAGTTACCCTAGCTTTTAGAGAACTTAGATTAGATTGGAACTCATTGAAAGCATTGTGAACATCATCCCTGGTGGCTTTCACTTCTCCCCTAATCAATTCCATTTGGTCATCCATGGCTTTCTACAACCCAGCTCTTGCCTGAATAATTATTAGCCTGAATTCCCTTTCCGACATATTGTCTATGTCCATATCCATTAGCTCTGTTGCAGAAGGTCCAACCTCTGTATTTTTCTTCTGTTGGGCATTCCTCCTCCTGGTCATTTTGGTGAGAGATGGCTGAACAGATGTGTAGCTGAATGTATAGACCGTGGTGCAGGCAAGGTGCACCCTGGAATGCTTCTGAGCAATCAAGAGTTTCCACCCAAAAGAAAGAGAAAAAAAAGAGAGACATAGAGAGAGACAGGGAAAAAAAAAGAAAGATAAAGTAAAAGAGAAGGCCCATCCCAAATGGGCCCCAAGGTAAGATTTATGAAGTATACAAACAAAAACAGACAAATAAAAGACCAACAAAAGTAGATGAGAAGAAAAAAAATAAATATATAAAAGCAGCAAAAAAAAAAAAAAAAAGAACCTTGTCAAAAAGAACCTCAAGTATAAGATTTATATACTACCAGGACAAAACCAAATACAGAGAAACACTGGTGGAAGGAAAAGTTGGGAGAGTGGTTATAAATTCTCAGTGTGGGCAAGGAAAGTATTTTGATTCTTCCTGGATGTATCTTGATATCTTTGTTAAAGGACTCAACTTTCCCAAGATAAAGGGGGATTAAAAACTGGTTCACCTATAGGGGTAGCACTGATTGGGGATAGGGGATTACCTTGAAGCTTAACTCTATAGGAATATTAAAAAATAATAAAATAAACTAAAATTAAATTAAATTAAAAATATTAAAAAATAAAAAAGCAAAAGTAAAGTTCAGGTTAAAAGGTTATTTTGGAATTTTATGTACTGGACATGTCACTGTGATGGTAAATAGGTTAAAAATTATATGTATATTAAAAAATGAACCAGAATAGTGGGAATGAATTAAAAATAAAAGTTGCATCTATGAAGTAGTGGTGGTTTTCTTCTTTTTTTTTTTTTGGCCTTTTGGGGGAGAGGCCTGCTGCATGGGTTTTCAGGGAGTCTTGCAGGAGTTAAGTCCCCCTGCCACCATCAAGGGGGTGGGCGCTGAGGAAACTGGGTTTTTCAGGTTTTTGTTCTCTGGAGGTTTTTTAGTTTTTTTGTTCATTTGTTTTCTCTCCCTTTGGCAACTCTTGATGGTCTTTGGAGGTTTAGAGGAAAGCAAACTACACCCAGACCTCCCTCTCAGAGAGAAGCCTCAGTCTGTTCCCCTCTGGGTGCTCCAGATCACATAAATTCCCTCTCTGCTGCTGGCAGAGCACGTTCCCAGTCACGGTCTCTGGGGCACAGGAACTCCCACTTGTACCCCAAACCACGATAGCTGCAGCTATACGAGCAGCTCCAGATCACCAGAGAGGTCCCAAGCAGTGATTGCACACTGAGTCTTTCCCACTGGCCTGGGCTTGGAGTGCTCAGATTCTCCGCGGTCCAAGAGAGCGCCAGCTGGAGCCTACAGGACCTCTCTCAGGGGTGGGTGTGGGCCACAACTCAGAGTCTGGTAGCACAGCACATGTGGAGAGTACAAAAGGTTGTGGTTCTGCCAGCTGGTGAGACTCCCTCACCCTCATGGGAGCCACCACCCAGACACCCTCAGGTGCAGCAGTGGCTCAGGGACCAAGACCTGGCTTCTTTGCCACACTCTGGCTCAGAGCCAGGGGTGGGTGTCCTGGGTCCTGGCACTTAAGCCCCTGTCCCTATCTGCCTCGATTGCCACAATTTCCCCACACAATCCTTTTCTCTTTTCGTGTGCTTTCAACCAGACTCCAAGTTAATGCTGGTCCTCAATCACAGGGCACTCTCATATTGGGGTATTACTTTCCAATGGGTCGCTTCTGGTGGCTCCTTCCACCTTTTGTTTATCTTCCGATATCAGTCCGATGTTCCCACTCTGCTTTACCTGCCCACTGATGTCTTCTGCCCCTATAGAGATCCAGAAGTGTATAATTCTAACCTTAGGCTGATTTCATGGGTGATCAGAGCCCTTTGGTAGGTAATCAGTTCACTTTAGGGTACAGGTTGAAACGGTGCCTCCTCCTACTTCCCCACCATCTTGTCTCCTCCCCATAGTTTAAGTTTTTGCTTGATTTTATCTAGTTTTTGTATGAGCACAATACAGATTAAAATAAAATAATAAAATAAAACAAAAGATTTTGTGTAGAATTGGTATTAATCTGTTTCAAAATGCTTGATTGAATTCACCAGAGAAGTCTCCTCATCTTGGCATTTTCTTTTAATACAGTTTTTATTTTCTAGTTTTGTGTAAATATATTTTATTTGTCAAGAGTAAATGTTAATTTTATTTAGAAATGTTCAAGTACAAAACAAGAAAAATTGTATACAACTCAGGGCTGCCAAATGGCAGATATTTAGGGCAATGTGTGATGGCAGGGATTGACATGGAGCTTCTTTGCATTCTTCCAGCATGTAATTCTCAAAGCACCTTGAATTTTGTTATTAACCAGGAAACTCCTTGTGGTGAGGGTTTAAATTACAAATTCAATTTATTTAGTAGATATAACAATACCGTTTTCTATTTCTCTTTTAGTTAGTTTTGGTAAGTCTTGTTTTTTTTTAAAAAAAAACTGTTTATTTCATGTATGTTGTGTAATTTATTGGCATTACTTTGCTCACATTTATTTATTGTAATTTTAATGTTGATAATGCATATATTATTACTTTTTTCTTTCCTGATATTGGAAATTTGTGTCCTCGTCCTTTTCTTACTTGATTAATCTAATTAGAAGTTCATAAATTTTATTTATCTTCTAACTTAGCACTTAAAGTAACCAAACTTTTGTTTTTACTTATTTTTCTAATGTTTGTTCCACTTTCATTGATTTCTGCTCCTATATTTATTTCCTTCCTTCTACTACTTTGGGTTTAATTTGCTCTTGTTTTCTTAGTTTATTAAGGGGATATCTTATGCCATTTCGTTATAATATAATTAATAAATAGGTGTCTGTCATTTATGATGTAGTCAATTTTTAATCTCTTCCTTTTGTGCTAGATCTCAGGGTAAGTGGGTTTGTGTGTGAGCCCATTAAGAGTGGGATCTTTGTTTCCATTGTTTTTTGAGTCTCCTGGTATCCCCATTGATTTTCAAAACAAGACATTTTGGGACATTGCTTTTTCAGTGCTGGACCCCTTGGTCAGGGTATCTAGTGTGGGGAATAATCCCTTCACTCCTTGAGGGAGTGTTCCATATTTTGGGGATCCTTTATGCTTATGGGATCACTGAATCCTGGGTGGGATCCTGACTGAGACCATGACTGTAACTTTCCTACTTTTATCAATGTGTCTTTTTTGTCCTTTATTGTAAGAGATTGTTTATTTAGTGTTCAGGTCCTTTTCAGAAGAAAATAATTCCATATGTAGCTGTGAATTTGTTGTTGGGAGGGGTGAGTTTGGGTTCTTTTTACATTGCCATCTTGAGCCCTTTATTAGTATATTGATAATTTGTTTAATTTGATCTTCAATTTTTTTCTCATCACTATGTTTAAGGTTTTCTTTCAATATTTAAAATTTGTTTATAAATTTGTATCACCTGCTAAATGCATCGTATCTTTCATTTCTGGTTTTGCTTCTATTGACTGATGTTTCTTCTGGTTGTGAGCTACATTTTCATGACTTTGAGCTTGTGTAATAAATTTTAATTTGGTCCTGTACACTTACACTTTTGTGTTTTAGAGTGTCTGGATTTTATTGTTTTCCTTTTTAAAATGTTGAGCTTCTTTCTGGTAGTCCAGTTAATTGCTTCACTTTTGCTTTCATGTTCTGTATAAGTTTAGATTGTCCTTTATTCTGGTGATATTTTAGCTACAATACTAAGGCATAGTCCTTTTGTGGTCCTTCCCAAATTCTCTGAGTGATTAACAAGGGTTCTGTATTCTTGCTTGTCATATCTCAAATATCTTCCTTCCCTGTGTGAACTTTGGGAGATGTTTAAATCAGGATTTTCTGTTTTCCATTTACCCAGCCTCTTAGAATCACTCTATGTATGTATTTCTTAATATTTTGCATAAACTCAAGGGTATCTTTATGGAAATTTCTGGAACTCTTTATGCATGGTTCTTTCTGTAATTTTGACCCACCATTTCCAGCAGCCACATCTCCAAACTCTAATATTTAACTCGGCCAGTGTCCTGTTTGGGATCACCCTTCTTGCTCCAAGGTACAGAATGCTTGGCCAATTTTAGAATTTATTTCATTTTATTTCCTTTTATTCTTGGATTACAGTCCTGTGTTGCCTATTATCTGATGTCTGAAACCTGGTGTACTATATATTTTCTCAGGTTTTCTATTTATATATGATGAGAGGATAAATCTGGTTTATATTAATTCATCATGACTGGAGATGAAAATTTTCAATATATTGAAATATATTTCAATATATGAAGTATATATATTTGAATATATATGAATATGAATATATATGAAATATATATGAAAATATAGTTTCTCAGGTTTTCTGTTTATGTGTGATGGGAGGATAAATCTGGTCCATGTTAATTCATCATGACTGGAGATGGAAATTTTCAATATTATGTTTTTATGATATTGTATTATTATACATAGCTAATTAATTTTTAACACTATATATTATACCAACATCTAGATATGTATTTTGATTTATTATTTTTTTATTGTTGAAAATTTAATTTTCAATTTTTAGGAATTAAAAATAAATTTACTTTGAACATTTTAATAAATGTATCCTGGTGTACGCATGCAAGAGATTCCTTAAAGCAGTGGTTCTAAAATTGTGATCTCTGGACCCTTGGGCCTCTCCAAGTTCCTTTTAAGATGTTTTTAGGGTTAGAACTACTTTTATAAATACATCACTATATTATTTTCATTTTTATGTTGACATTTACGCTGATGTTTTAAAAGCAATAGTGAGTAAAACTGGTGCTATCTTTGCATGAATTAAAACAGGGTCACCATTAGTCTGTTAAAGGGCATCTTGGCTCTTTCCACAGTTTGGCGGTTGTGGTCATTGCTGTTGTGAACATTGGGATACAGATGGCCCTTCTTTTCACTACATCGATGTCTTTGGGGTAAATACCCAGTACTGCAATTGCTGGAACATAGGGTAGCTCTATTTGTATCAACATGGACAGAATTGGAGGAGATTATGCTGAATGAAATTAAGTCAAACAGAGAAAGTCAATTATATGGTTTCACTTAATTGTGGAGCATAAGAAATAACATGGAGGACACTAGGAGAAGGAAAGAAAAAGTGGATTGGGGGAAATAGAAGAGGGAGATTAAGCATGAGAGACTGTGGACTCTGAGAAACAAACTGAAGGTTTTGGAGGGGAGAGGGGTGGGGGGTTAGGTGAGCCTGGCTGTGGGTATTAAGGAGGACACGTATTGCATGGAGCACTGGGTGTGGTGCATAAACAATGAATCTTGGAACACCAAAAAAATAAAATTAAATTTAAAAAATAAACAAACAAGCAAACAAACAAACAAAAAACCAGTGTCACCAAACTGTATTAGGAGTTCATTTATTTTTCACTTCCATACACTTGCAGAAAAAAAAACCTGTTTCATTTTAAAATGCCCTTGATGAAGCAGTAAAAGTTATTTATTTTATTATATGTCAACATAAGGTTTTTTTTTAGTATTCTGTGTGATGAAATGGGAAGTATTTATACTGCATACTGGTATATACTTGTATGATAAAAAGCTCATGTGATTGATTTGTAAGCTAAACAAGCATCATTTTTTCTATGCATTCTTTCTGTAAATTTGGAAAAAAATGATGTAGACAGACTATTTTTTTTTTAAAAACTGAGGTATTTGGCAGAAATTTTCTCACATTTACCAAATGAGTTTGACATATCAAAAAAACTGTCATTATTTGTTAAAATTCAAACTGTCAAACAAAATTACAGTGTTTGCAATGTGTCTGTCAACAGATCTTGACACCTTCCCCATATTTAAAAACTTTTTTTTAAGAGATTGGTATGAAAAGACTTGAATTATTTATGATTACTTGTTTTAAAAAGCAGTTTTACCAAGTTATGATTTTTATAACATAAAATCCACCTATTTTAAGTGTGTAATTGAATGAATTTTTATAAACTTAAGATTTTGTTACCATCACTACAATCTAATTTTGTAAAATTTCTATTACTACCAAAATATTCCTTATGTCCTTTTGCAGTGATTCCCCATTTCCACCCCAGTCGCAGGCAAAATTTAATATATTTTGATCACTGTAGATTTGGTTTTTTTTTCAATTTATTTATTTTCAGAAAAACTTTATTCATTATTTTTTCACCACACCCAGTGCTCCATGAAAGCCGTGCCCTCTATAATACCCACCACCTGGGTACCCCAACCTCCCACCCCCCCTCACCACTTCAAACCCCTCAGATTGTTTTTTCAGAGTCCATAGTCTCTCATGGTTCACCTCCCCTTCCAATTTACCCAAATTCCCTTCTCCTCTCTAACACCCCTTGTCCTCCATGCTATTTGTTATGCTCCACAAATAAGTGAAACCATATGATAATTGACTCTCTCTGCTTGACTTGTTTCACTCAGCATTATCTCTTCCAGTCCCATCCATGTTGCTACAAAAGTTGGGTATTCATCCTTTCTGATGGAGGCATAATACTCCATAGTGTATATGGACCACATCTTCCTTATCCATTCATCCGTTGAAGGGCATCTTGGTTCTTTCCATAGTTTGGCGACCGTGGCCATTGCTGCTAGAAATATTGGGGTACAGATGGCTCTTCTTTTCACGACATCTGTGTCTTTGGGGTAAATACCCAGGAGTGCAACTGCAGGGTCATAGGGAAGCTCTATTTTTAATTTCTTGAGGAATCTCCACACTCCAAAGAGGCTGCACCAACTTGCATTCCCACCAACAGTGTAAGAGGGTAGATTTGTTTTTATGTACATTTCATAAAAATTGAATTATATAATATGTGCTTTTTTTGACTTGACCTTTTTCACTTAGCATGAAGTCTTTGAGATGCACCCACATTGTAGCACTGATCAGTACTTCATTTATTTTTATTGGTGAATAGCATTATATTGCTTGTTTTTTTTTGTTGTTACGTTTTTGTGTGTTTTTTGTTATTGATGTCTTTTGTCTCAGTTTTTATTTAAATTCTGGTTAGTCAACATATAGTGCAATATTGCTTTCAGGAGTAGAATTTAGTAGAATTTAGGAGTAGAATTTAGTAATCCATCACTTACATATAACACCCAGTGCTTATCACAAGTGCCCTCCTTAGATACCCATCACCCATTTAGTCCATCCTCTACTCACTTCCCCTCTAGCAACCTTTAGTTTCTTCTTCATAGTTAAGAGTCTCTTATGGTTTGCCTCCCTCTCTTTTTTCCCCTTCCCCTATGTTCATCTGTTTTGTTTCTTAAATTCTGCATACGTTTGAAATCATATGGTATTTGCCTTTCCCTGACTGAGTTGTTTGCTTAGCATAATACACTCTGGCTCCATCCATGTTGTTGCAAATAGCAAGATTTCATTGTTTTTGATGACTGAGTAATAGCCATATATATATATATAACAAAAGGTGTTATATTTGAACAATCAATTGATAAGATTATATATGTAATTAATTATAATTGATAAGATTATATATATAATTAATTATATTATATATAATTAATTTGTTATTGATGTATAATATATATATATATGTATATATAATATATATAATATATTTTTATATATTATATAATTATATTTGATTATATCATAATATATTATATATATATTATATATATAATTTATATTTTATATATTATATATAAATATATAATATTATTTATATTATATATAATTATATATATTTATAAATATTTATATATATATTTATAAATATTTATAAATATATTAAATATATAAATATATATATATTTATAAATATTTATAAATATATATATTAAATATATATTTATTTATATATTTATATATAAATATATATTATTATATTATTTATTAAATAATATATAATATATATTATATTATAAATAATATAATAATATATATAATAATATAATAATATAATAATATATATAATAATATAAATATATTTATAAATATATATAAATATATATATATTTATATATATTTATATATATTATATTAAATATATATAAATATATATATATTTATATATATTTATATATATTATATATATATAAAATATAATATATAATAATATACCTTATATATAATATATTAATATATTATATAATATATTAATATATTATATTATAATATATTATAATATATTTTAATATATAAATATATATATTTATTATATATATAAATATATAATATTATATAATATTATATATAAATATAATATATTATAATATATTAATATATATATTATATTATATATATATTAATATATTTAATTATAATATATAATAATATACCTCATATATAATATATTAAGTATATTATATATAATATATATTAATATATAATATATATTTATAATATAAATAAAAAATATAAATATAATATATATATTATAAATATATATTAATATATATTTTATATATATAATATAATATATTATATATAATATATATTATATATATAAATATATAATAATATACCTCATATATAATATATAATATATATATAAATATATTAATATATAATAATTATATAATAATATATAATATTATATATTATATATTATTATATATTTATTATATATTAATATATATTAAATATTAAATATTAAATATTAATATAAAATTAATATTATATTTATATATAATATTATATTAATATATAATATATATAATTATATAATTATATAATATATAAAATATAATATATTTTAATATATAATAATATATATAATTTTATATAATAAATTTTATACTTTTATATATTTTATATATTTTATATAATAGTTTTATATATTTATAATTTTATTTTATATATATTGTAAGGGTCTGCCCCTCCCAGAGGAACTTGCTTGTGGACCCTGAATGTAAGGGTGGGGCAGACTGAGTGGAGACATCCAATCAGTAAGCCGTATGTATATCCACTGGGAAAATTGGAATTCAATTGGCCACCTGTGTAGGGGCGGGGCTTAACACCCCCATAAAGGTTACTCTGCCAGGCTGTCAAAGGTGGGGCTGCTGCAGGAGAGCCGGGGGCTGCTGCAGGAGAGCCGGGGCTGCTGCAGGAGAGCCGGGGCTGCTGCAGGAGGGCCGGGGCTGCTGCAGGAGAGCGGTGGAGCCGAGTCCGCGGAGAGTGGAGCGAAGAGCGGTGAAGTCGGCGGAGAGCGGGTGAAGTGGAGCGGAGAGCGGTGGAAGTCGCAGAAGAGCAGGGGAGTCAACGGTGTATAGAAGAGCTGTAACAGCTCTTGTAAGAGCTATAACCGCATTTGGCGGTCCAGCCTCCAGCCTCCGGCGGTGGCCCCGAGCCATCGCCTGCAGCCTCCAGCCTCCGGCGGCCCAGCAGTCCAGTCGTCTGCGGTCCAGTTGTCAGCGGTCCCTCGACGCCTGCGGTCCTGAGACATCTGCGGTCCAGTTGTCAGCGGTCCCTCGACGCCTGTGGTCCTGAGACATCTGCAGTCCAGTTGTCAGCGGTCCCTTGACGCCTGCGGTGCCAGCGGCCCTGCCCCGCACTCCAGGACCCTCAGCAGTGGACACAGTGAGAAACGACCTAGATGTCAGCAACCTCATTGGGAGTAGGCTCGCCGGGGTCAAAGTTGTCATCTTTTATAAAAGAAAGCCCTGACCGGTCAGTGCGATTCATGATGCTTGGCGCGAAATAAAGCTTTGCTTGACCTTCGCTTTGTATCAGTCTCGTTCCTTTGATCACGGACCCTAACATTTGGGGGCTCGTCCAGGATCAAACGACAAGAACTGAGCCAGCATCAGAATTTTTAGGAAAAGCCTCTGGAGGTATTGGGTTTCGAGGTATTGCGTTTCGAGGTATTGGGTTTCGAGGTATTGGGATCTGAGGTATTGGGTTTCGAAGTATTGGGTTTCGAGGTATTGGGTTTCGAAGTATTGGGTTCCGAGGTATTGGGATCCTATCCGTCTGTCTGGTTGGAGCTCCAGGGTATAGCCCACCGGGGAGAAGCTGGACGCAGCCATGCTCCCCAGGGCTGGAGTGGATGCGGGGACGCCCCATCCCTCTGCTGATAGATCGACAGGGGGTTCTAGTCCCCCTGGGCGGTCGGGGGGGTTCGAGTCCCCCTGCGCGGTCGGGGGTTCGAGTCCCCCTGGGCGGTCGGGGGATTCGAGTCCCCCTGCGCCGTCGGGGGGGTTCGAGTCCCCCTGGGCGGTTGGGGGGGTTCGAGTCCCCTGCCTTCCCTTTGACAGTTGAGGGGTTCAAGTCCCCTTAGACGGTTGGGGATAAAGATAGCCCCCACCAGTGGCAAGCTCTGGGTAAATTAAAAAGTGCATAGAAATTAATGCACTCCATAAATTTGGTCAGGAGGACAAAGAGAAAAATCCGATTAGGAAATCCATTGAGCTATACAAAAACAACACACCAAAGCTTATGGAATGCCATTAAAACAGTACTTAAAGGGAAATTATAGCAGTAAGCACCTGTTTTAAAGGATGAAGTTAAACTTCTACCTCATACAATATACAAAATTTTAAAAGGATCAGAAACCTATATTGTACTCTATAAGGCAACTGATATATGCTATAAATCGATGACCCTTGAAAACATTAGGCCAAATTAAAGAAGCCAGTGATAAAAGACTACATGTATGATCCTGTTTATATGTGAAATGTCCAGAAAACTCAGATCTATAGGAAAAGAAAGTAAATTAATAGTTACTTAAGATAGGTTGCCAAGAGATGGGGAGTGACCAATGTTTGAATGGGGTTTCATTTAGGATGGTGAAAATGTCCAGAACTTGATTGGACACAATTCATACTTTTAAAGTATACATTTCAATAAACCATTTAAAGGTTATAGGAACTCTAAAGGAACAACAAATAGAAAGGTAAATAACAAGATAATAGGAGAAATATGAAAAAGCTCATGGAGCTCAGGAAAGGAAGTCCCCCCCCCTTCCAGCAGCAGGCTCTGGACGAGGGCCACTGGGGTTGTGGTTATTTGTTTGTTTTTGTTTTTGTTGTTGTTGTTGTTGTTGTCTATTGTGTTTTGTTATGGTTGAAGGAATGTGGCAAGCAGAGAGTAAGGGGACGCTACCTTTCATCTCTCTGTTCCTCATAATAGATGTGAGGCTTCTCCCTCACTCATTTTGTGTGTTAAGGGCTATAATGAGCTACCTGGAGTTAGTCAAATGCCGGGTTAAGGTGTCCAATGCTGATGCTCATTAGAGCCGGGCATGGAATATAAGTGCCTAGTGGGCCACTTTTGGTAAGCAGAACTGGTACTGTGGGATGAACCAACCTCGAGACAGAGACTTTAAGGAATATTCCCAAGCAGCTGCCAAAACTTCCTTTGTTTCGGGGAATTCCTTGCCTTCTCTGGCCCGACGTGGACTGCCTGGCCCCTCCCCCTTGCTGGCAGGGAAAGCATAGCATCTGAAGTGGAATGGGCCCAGGTGGAACATGAGGTCTGTTGGCGAAGGGATGGCTGGGCTGATGGTTAACTGTCTGTTTCAAGGGTTTAATGAGTAATTGTTAAAGTGGCTTCCGAAGTCTTTGATAACCTGAAACTGTGAAGGGTTGCTTGAATGACAAATGGAGTTAAATTTGTTGGACATCTAGATCCTAACCAAATGGGATGAAATGCTAGGGCGCTGTTTGCTGGAACTGGGTTTGTACTTTTGAAATCTGCTGGTGAACACATTCTGTGCTTAACTGATTGATAAATTTGCCATCTAAAGAATTCTGTTGTAACAACTCACCATTGGTTTATATTTAGTCTTAAGTAGAGGTTAAGGTATTTCTAAGAGTACAAAATTCTGTTAAGTGTAATTAAGACTGATGGAAATGAGAAAAGCAACTCTGTATGTAAAAAGTAGGAGATATGTAAAAGAGAGATAAACAGCCCAAAGGCCACTGTCAGAGCTAATTCCATTCATAAAAGAATGGAAGGGGAGACTGATCACCTCCCATTAGCCAGGGATACCAAAAGGGGAGGATGTCCAACCTGTTTGAATCTGGAAAATGCCTGACTGTGTGAATGTATCTCTATGGCTCCACCGCTTCCACTATGGAGTCTGAATGGACTGCACCCTAAATCTTGCAGGGCTTCATATGGCATAACGGTCATCTACCCCATGGAGTAGCCCAGTCCAGGGTTTATACAGACAGACCTTAAATAAGAAGCTCCTAAGTTCCCATGAGGGACACGAGCAGGACAGCATCCAGGGACAGCCCTGCTCCAATGGCAGAGCAGATCACAGCTGTTCTCTCTGGCTCCTCCACCCAGAATCTGGGAGATGGAACAGGGGAAATTCTGTGCAATGAATTTGGACTCTGCTTAGCACCTCTGTGTTGGCTCTCAGCCCTAGAAAAACGAGAGCCTGAGGGTCCACTTTGAGTCTAGGAAGCCATCTTCCAAGAGGAAGAAAACTCTCTGAAGCTCCGTGAGCTGCTCGTCCCTCTTCTCTGATGTCTGGACTCAATGGGTCACACAAGGGCCTATGGGAGGAGCTCGGGAGTCAAGGCTTCAAATCTTGGCCATCGGAGACTGCCAGGGACCTGACCCGATTGATACACGTGCAGCTGCTGGCACGTTTCTGAATATGCTGGCTCTCTGCAGCCTCTGCATCTTTGAACAACATGTCCATCTGTCTGAAACATCATTCTGTTCCAAGCACTTAGAAACCCTCCACTACCTCCTCCTTTGTACAGAATGGGTATGACCACAAGGCATCAGTAGCCCAAGAAGGCCGGGGGCCAATGTAACTATGAACGAGAGAGATATGGTAGCTAACCAAGCCTGAACAAATTAAGGGTAACAGTAGGGTATGAGAAAGTTCAGCTTCCCCAGCAAGGGGAGGACGGTTCCATGTTATATAGGGTGTCACGTACACTCATCTGAGAATATCGGGTAAGAACCTTATGATTGTCTATGGCCATACCACCCTGAATGCGCCAGATCTCGTCTGATCTTGGAAGCTAAGAAGGGTCGGGCCTGGTTAGTACTTGGATGGAAGACTGCCAGGGAATACCGGTTGCTTTTGCTTTGATCTCCAAGAGGGAATTTCTTGGGACGGTGGGCTACTGCAGGCTGTGGATGCTACCTTCACGGAGATGGCACAACCTCTCTACGAACTGGCTAAGGGAGGACTCACTATGGTAGAGTGTGGACAGCTGAGGCAGAAGGAGCATTTCGGGAATTACAAAGAGCCTTACTGTGTGCCCCAGCATTGGTCATCCCAGATGTTACCAAGCCCTTCCACTTGTATGTGAAGGCAGGGCTGACTAAAGAAGTTTTGACTCAGACTCTAGGGTATGGTGAAGGCCAGTGGTCTATCTTAGCAAGAAACTAGACCCAGTAGCAGCTGGGTTCCCTCCTTGCCTCCGCATAATTGCCGCAACAGCCCTCCTGGTTAAGGATGCGAGTAAATTAACTTTGGGCCAAAGTCTTGTTATAACCACCACACATGCGATTAAGGGCCTTTTCCGGACTCCACCAGACCGATGGATGACAAACGCCCGAGTAACGGGGTATCAGGCCCTTCTCCTCAATGAACCAAAAGTGGCCTTCCGACCCCCAGCAGTGCTAAATCCAGCCACACTGCTGCCAGAAGAGCTAGCTGACCATCCACACGACTGTGGGGAGGTCTTAACCCAAGTCACAGGAATAAGGCCAGATCTCAGAGACACTCCCCTCCCGGATGCGGAAATGACTCTGTTCACAGAAGGGAGTAGTTACATGGTCAGTGGAAAAGAGGTATGCGGGGGCTGCAATGGTTTCTCCTGGGCAGAGACTCTGGATGACAGCCCTGCCACATAGGATCTCGGTGGAAAAGCAAAGCTGATTGCATTCACCAAGGCACTACAGATGGCCGAGGCCACAGGCACTAACTGGAAACTACAGTGTGCCTACTGGCCCCAGAGCTCTGAGCAAGGAGAATGAACCAGACTCTCGAAAAGACCTTGACAAAGTTAATTCTGGAGGCTGGCGGTGGATAGAAAATCTCCTTCCTTTTACTCTCAGGACACGATGTAATAAACAAGGTGACCCCATTTAAAATAATGTTTGGGAGCTCTGTCCTAGGTTACAGGAGGTTGCCCTAGCAGAAATGACTGATCAGTCTATACCCCAGTCACTGCAGGCATTACAGTCTGTCGTAAAAAGAAGGGATCCAAACTGCCTATACTGGAACAGAGACGGTGGAACCACATCCTTACCAACCCGGGGACTTGTTTGGATACGTCGCTATCAAGTGGGGAATTTGGAGCCTCGTTGGAAGGGACCATTTACTGTTATCCTAACCACCCCCACGGCAGTAAAAGTGGAAGGCATCAGGGCCTGGGTTCATGCGGGTCATGTCAAACGAGCTGAGAGTAAGGATGCCCTCCAGAAATGGGAAATGCAGCCAAAAGACCCTGCTGACCATAGACTGAAACTAAGACTAAAGAAACTGTGAGTGTATTGTTGCTATACTAAAGAAAATTGGGGCGATAAAATGTTAGTCTTATATGTTCAATATAAGGTAGAACCATCTGAAAAAGTCAAGGATTTGACTAATCTCCAAAGAAAAGGGGGGAATGTAAGGGTCTGCCCCTCCCAGAGGAACTTGCTTGTGGACCCTGAATGTAAGGGTGGGGCAGACTGAGTGGAGACATCCAATCAGTAAGCCGTATGTATATCCACTGGGAAAATTGGAATTCAATTGGCCACCTGTGTAGGGGCGGGGCTTAACCACCCCCATAAAGGTTACTCTGCCAGGCTGTCAAAGGGGGGGCTGCTGCAGGAGGGATGGAGTCTGCGGAGAGCGGTGAAGTCCGCAGAGCGGTGAAGTCGGCGGAGAGCGGTGAAGTCCGCGGAGAGCGGTGAAGTCGGGGAAGAGCGGTGAAGTCGGCAGAGAGCGGTGAAGCGGTGCGGAGAGCGGTGGAAGTCGGCGGAGAGCAGGGGAGTCAACGGTGAATAGAAGAGCTGTAACAGCTCTTGTAAGAGCTACAACCGTGTTTGCAGTCTCCAGCCTCCCGCCGGTCCCAAGCCGCCGCCTGCAGCCTCCGGCGGCGGCCCCGAGCGCCGCCGCCTGCAGCTTCCAGCCTCCGGCGGCGGCCCCGAGCGCCGCCGCCTGCAGCCTCCGGCGGCGGCCCCGAGCGCCGCCGCCTGCAGCTTCCAGCTTCCGGCGGTCTAGCCTCCAGCGGCGGCCGCGAGCGCCGCCGCCTGCAGCCTCTGGCGGCGGCCCCGAGCGCCGCCGCCTGCAGCCTCCGGCGGCGGCCCCGAGCGCCGCCACCTGCCGCCTCCAGCCTCCAGCCTCCAGCGGCGGGCCCAGCAGTCCAGTTGTCAGCGGTCCCTTGACGCCTGCGGTCCTGAGACATCTGCGGTCCAGTTGTCAGCGGTCCCTCGACGCCTGCGGTCCTGAGACATCTGCGGTCCAGTTGTCAGCGGGTCCCTCGACGCCTGCGGTCCTGATGCCTACAGACCCTAGATGCCAGCAGTCGGTCCTGACACCCGCAGCCCCTAGATGACAGCGGTCTGGAGGCGTGAGCAGCCCTGAGATGCCAACGGCCCCTAGACACCAGCAGCCTCACTGCAAAATGCCTCACCACCCCGAACCACAAGTGGCCTTGTCCGCAGTGGTGGCTTCCTCCGGGTGGAAGCCTGGTCAGAGTAGCATCGTGGGGAGCAGAGTCTGTGTCATCTGGGTTGTCCTCCTTGTCATTGTTGCTTCTTCGTCATTGGGAGTGGCCTCATCCAGGAAATGGTCTTGTCCAGAACAGCCTCTTCTTGGGAGTGGCCTTGTCCGGGGAGCAACTTCATTGAGCAGTGGCCTTGTCTTGGGAGCGGCCTCTTCTTGGGAACGGCTCCAATCATGGAGCGGCCTCATCTGCGGAGCAGCAACGTCATCTAGAGCGGCCTCGTCCAGAGTGGCCTTCTTGGAAGTGACCTTGTTGGGTTCATCGTCACCGCCTTTTCGTAAGAGGTAGCTCTGACCGGTAGTTTGATTCCTGATGCTTGGCGCGAAATCAAGTTTTGCTTGACCTTCGCTTTGTATCAGTCTCGTTCCTTTGATCACGGACCCTAACAATATATAATTCTATATAATTATATAATATTTTATATAATATAATATAATATAAAAATATAATATATTTTTATTTATATATATTATATATATTATAATATATAATTTTATATATGATATATAATTTTATAATATATATTTTATATATTATATAATTATATAAAAATATATTCAATATATTAAATAAAAATATATTAAAAATATATTATATATAAAATATAATATATATTATATAATATAATATATATATAATATATAATATATTATATAATATAATATATATAATATAATATATATAATATAATTATATAAAATTATATAATTATATATATAATTATATAAATATATTAACTATTTTATATATAGTTAATATATTTATATAATTATATAAATTATATTATTATATTATATTATTATATATTATATTATTATATATTATATTATTATTATAGATTATAATTATATTAATATAAATATATTATATTTTATATATTAATATATTTATATAATTATATATATAAAATTATAATTTATATATATAATTATATATAATTATATAATATATAAAAATATATTATACATCAATAACAAATTAATTATATATATATAATCTTATCAATTGATTGTTCAAATATAACACCTTTTGTTATATATATATATGGCTATTACTCAGTCATCAAAAACAATGAAATCTTGCCATTTGCAACAACATGGATGGAGCCAGAGTGTATTATATATATATAATATATAATCTTATCAATTGATTGTTCAAATATAACACCTTTTGTTTAAGCATTTACCAATAAATGGTCATTTGAGTTTTTTCCAATTTTTGTCACTTATTGGGTGCTATGAATCATGCTGTTATGAACATAAAAGTACAAGTCTCTGTGGACACATTGTTTTTTCTTAAGTAGAAACTTAAATGTTGCCACTTTAGAGAACAGTGTGGAGATTCCTCAAGAAATTAAAAATAGAGCTTCCCTATGACCCTGCAATTGCACTCCTGGGTATTTACCCCAAAGATACAGATGTAGTGAAAAGAAGGGCCATCTGTACCCCAATGTTTATAGCATCAATGGCCATGGTTGCCAAACTGTGGAAAGAACCAAGATGCCCTTCAATGGACGAATGGATAGGGAAGATGTGGTCCATATACACTATGGAGTATTATGCCTCCATCAGAAAGGATGAATACCCAACTTTTGTAGCAACATGGACGGGACTGGAAGAGATTATGCTGAGTGAAACAAGTCAAGCAGAGAGAGTCAATTATCATATGGTTTCACTTATTTGTGGAGCATAACAAATATCATGGAGGACAAGGGGAGTTAGAGAGGAGAAGGGAGCTGGAGGAAATTGGAAGGGGAGTTGAACCATGAGAAACTATGGACTCTGAAAAACAGTTTGAGGGGTTTGAGGTGGCAAGGGGTGGGAGGTTGGGGGAACAAGGTTGTGCGTATTAGAGAGGGCACGGATTGCATGGAGCACTGGGTGTGGTGCAAAAACAATGAATACTGCTATGCTTAAAATAAATACATAAATTAATTAATTAAAGAAAAGAAAAAAAAGAAACTTAAATGTTGAATTAGCTTTTTTTGTTAACGGAGAAATCAGAGGCCCAAAGAGGACAAGAACCTTGCTTCAGGTCACCTAGCTTATTTGTAGTAGTTTAGATAGGACTGGACCCTAACTTTCATGGCCTCAGTATTCTCTTTCCAGAGCTAACACCACACTACTACTTTAGGCATGTGCCATGGGACATCTTCCCATGGATCCTCAGGTAAAGGCTTATGTCACTTGTACTCATTGCATTCAGAAAGATCACCTTTTTGAATCCAGTTTTTACTGGTGACCAGAAAGTTGAGCATCAGAAAGACATTTGAATTACTTATATTCATTTGTGCATCTGCAGTTTAAGAAGGAGAGAAAGATGAAACCAGAAGAACAGTTGGGATAGAGGTAAAGCACATGAGAAGACTGAGGAAGAGTCATAGTATAATAAAACATCAGAAAGCATAAATCTCACAGCACAGTGGTTTGGACATATTGAAGAAAATAAAAATCATTCTTAATAGTGGTAATAAAGGTATTTGTGCTAAAGTGGTGGAGGTGAGGTTGGAGGTTTTGACCAGAGCTGTATCCTGAAATGATTATGTTAGGGTCCGTGATCAAAGGAACGAGACTGATACAAAGCGAAGGTCAAGCAAAACTTGATTTCGCGCCAAGCATCAGGAATCAAACTACCGGTCAGAGCTACCTCTTACGAAAAGGTGGTGACGATGAACCCAACAAGGTCACTTCCAAGAAGGCCACTCTGGACGAGGCCGCTCTAGATGACGTTGCTGCTCCACAGATGAGGCCGCTCCATGATTGGAGCCGTTCCCAAGAAGAGGCCACTCCCAAGACAAGGCCACTTTTGGTTCATTGAGGAGAAGGGCCTGATACCCCGTTACTTGGGCGTTCGTCATCCATCAGTCTAGTGGAGTCCGGAGAAGACCCTTGATAACGTGGGTGGTGATCAATATGAGATTTTGACCCAGAGTCAATTTGCATGCATCCTTGACTAGGAGGGCCATGGCAGCAATTATGCAGAACCCAGCTGCTACTGGATCTAGTTTCTTGCTAAGATAGACCACTGGCCTTCACCATACCCTAGAGTCTGAGTCAAAACTTCTTTAGTCAGCCCTGCCTTCACATACAAGTGGAAGGGCTTGGTAACATCTGGGATGACCAATGCTGGGGCACACAGTAAGGCTCTTTGTAATTCCCGAAATGCTCCTTCTGCCTCAGCTGTCCACACTCTACCATAGTGAGTCCTCCCTTAGCCAGTTCGTAGAGAGGTTGTGCCATCTCCGTGAAGGTAGCATCCACAGCCTGCAGTAGCCCACCGTCCCAAGAAATTCCCTCTTGGAGATCAAAGCAAAAGCAACCGGTATTCCCTGGCAGTCTTCCATCCAAGTACTAACCAGGCCCGACCCTTCTTAGCTTCCAAGATCAGACGAGATCTGGCGCCTTCAGGGTGGTATGGCCGTAGACAATCATAAGGTTCTTACCCGATATTCTCAGATGAGTGTACGTGACACCCTATATAACATGGAACCGTTCTCCCCTTGCTGGAGGAAGCTGAACTTTCTCATACCCTACTGTTACCTTAATTTGTCCAGGCTTGGTTAGCTACCATATCTCTCTCGTTCATAGTTACATTGGCCCCCGGCCTTCTTGGGCTACTGATGCCTTGTGGTCATACCCATTCTGTACAAAGGAGGAGGTAGTGGAGGGTTTCTAAGTGCTTGGAACAGAATGATGTTTCAGACAGATGGACATGTTGTTCAAAGATGCAGAGGCTGCAGAGAGCCAGCATATTCAGAAACGTGCCAGCAGCTGCACGTGTATCAATCGGGTCAGGTCCCTGGCAGTCTCCGATGGCCAAGATTTGAAGCCTTGACTCCCGAGCTCCTCCCATAGGCCCTTGTGTGACCCATTGAGTCCAGACATCAGAGAAGAGGGACGAGCAGCTCACGGAGCTTCAGAGAGTTTTCTTCCTCTTGGAAGATGGGCTTCCTAGACTCAAAGTGGACCCTCAGGCTCTCGTTTTTCTAGGGCTGAGAGCCAACACAGAGGTGCTAAGCAGAGTCCAAATTCATTGCACAGAATTTCCCCTGTTCCATCTCCCAGATTCTGGGTGGAGGAGCCCAGAGAGAACAGCTGTGATCTGCTCTGCCATTGGAGCAGGGCTGTCCCTGGATGCTGTCCTGCTCGTGTCCCTCGTGGGAACTTAGGAGCGTCTTATTTAAGGTCTGTCTGTATAAACCCTGGACTGGGCTACTCCATGGAGTAGATGACCATTATGCCATATGAAGCCCTGCAAGATTTAGGGTGCAGTCCATTCAGACTCCATAGTGGAAGCGGTGGAGCCATAGAGATACATTCACACAGTCAGGCATTTTCCAGATTCAAACAGGTTGGACATCCTCCCCTTTTGGTATCCCTGGCTAATGGGAGGTGATCAGTCTCCCCTTCCATTCTTTTACGAATGGATTTAGCTCTGACAGTGGCCTTAGGGCTGTTTATCTCTCTTTTACATATCTCCTACTTTTTACATACAGAGTTGCTTTTCTCATTTCCATCAGTCTTAATTACACTTAACAGAATTTTGTACTCTTAGAAATACCTTAACCTCTACTTAAGACTAAATATAAACCAATGGTGAGTTGTTACAACAGAATTCTTTAGATGGCAAATTTATCAATCAGTTAAGCACAGAATGTGTTCACCAGCAGATTTCAAAAGTACAAACCCAGTTCCAGCAAACAGCGCCCTAGCATTTCATCCCATTTGGTTAGGATCTAGATGTCCAACAAATTTAACTCCATTTGTCATTCAAGCAACCCTTCACAGTTTCAGGTTATCAAAGACTTCGGAAGCCACTTTAACAATTACTCATTAAACCCTTGAAACAGACAGTTAACCATCAGCCCAGCCATCCCTTCGCCAACAGACCTCATGTTCCACCTGGGCCCATTCCACTTCAGATGCCATGCTTTCCGTGCCAGCAAGGGGGAGGGGCCAGGCAGTCCACGTCGGGCCAGAGAAGGCAAGGAATTCCCCGAAACAAAAGAAGTTTCGGCAGCTGCTTGGGAATATTCCTTAAAGTCTCTGTCTCGAGGTTGGTTCATCCCACAGTACCAGTTCTGCTTATCAAAAGTGGCCCACTAGGCATTTATTTTCCATGCCCGGCTCTAATGAGCATCAGCATTGGACACCTTAACCCGGCATTTGACTAACTCCAGGTAGCTCATTATAGCCCTTAACACACAAAATGAGTGAGGGAGAAGCCCCACATCTATTATGAGGAACAGAGAGATGAAAGCTAGCGTCCCCTTACTCTCTGCTTGCCACATTCCTTCAACCATAACAAAACACAATAGACAACAAAAAGACAAAAACAAACAAATAACCACAACCCCAGTGGCCCTCGTCCAGAGCCTGCTGCTGGAAGGGGGGGGGGGGGACTTCCTTTCCTGAGCTCCATGAGCTTTTTCATATTCCCCTATTATCTTGTTATTTACCTTTCTATTTGTTGTTCCTTTAGAGTTCCTATAACCTTTAAATGGTTTATTGAAATGTATACTTTAAAAGTATGAATTGTGTCCAATCAAGTTCTGGACATTTTCACCATCCTAAATGAAACCCCATTCAAACATTGGTCACGCCCATCTCTTGGCAACCTATCTTAAGTAATTATTAATTTACTTTCTGTTCCTATAGATCTGAGTTTTCTGGACATTTCACATATAAGCAGGATCATACATGTAGTCTTTTATCACTGGCTTCTTTAATTTGGCCTAATGTTTTCAAGGGTCATCGATATTATAGCATATATCAGTTGCCTTATAGAGTACAATATAGGTTTCTGATCCTTTTAAAATTTTGTATATTGTATGAGGTAGAAGTTTAACTTCATCCTTTAAAACAGGTGCTTACTGCTATAATTTCCCTTTAAGTACTGTTTTAATGGCATTCCATAAGCTTTGGTGTGTTGTTTTTGTTTTTGTATAGCTCAATGGATTTCCTAATCGGATTTTTCTCTTTGTCCTCCTGACCAAATTTATGGAGTGCATTGATTTCTATGCACTTTTAATTTACCCAGAGCTTGCCACTGGTGGGGGCTATCTTTATCCCCAACCGTCTAAGGGGACTTGAACCCCTCAACTGTCAAAGGGAAGGCAGGGGACTCGAACCCCCGACCGCCCAGGGGGACTTGAACCCCCACGACGGCGCAGGGGGACTCGAACCCCCCCGACGGCGCAGGGGGACTCGAACCCCCCGACCGCGCAGGGGGACTCGAACCCCCCGACCGCCCAGGGGGACTCGAACCCCCCCGACGGCGCAGGGGGACTCGAACCCCCCGACCGCCCAGGGGGACTCGAACCCCCGACCGCGCAGGGGGACTCGAACCCCCCGACCGCCCAGGGGGACTAGAACCCCCTGTCGATCTATCAGCAGAGGGATGGGGCGTCCCCGCATCCACTCCAGCCCTGGGGAGCATGGCTGCGTCCAGCTTCTCCCCGGTGGGCTATACCCTGGAGCTCCAACCAGACAGACGGATAGGATCCCAATACCTCGGAACCCAATACTTCGAAACCCAATGCCTCCAAACCCAATACCTCGAAACCCAATACCTCCAAACCCAATACCTCCAAACCCAATACCTCGAAACCCAATACCTCGAAACCCAATACCTCGAAACCCAATACCTCCAAACCCAATACTTCGAAACCCAATACCTCCGGAGGCTTTCCCTAAAAATTCTGATGCTGGCTCAGTGCTCGTCGTTTGATCCCGGACGAGCCCCCAAATGTTAGGGTCCGTGATCAAAGGAACGAGACTGATACAAAGCGAAGGTCAAGCAAAACTTTATTTCGCGCCAAGCATCAGGAATCAAACTACCGGTCAGAGCTACCTCTTACGAAAAGGTGGTGACGATGAACCCAACAAGGTCACTTCCAAGAAGGCCACTCTGGACGAGGCCGCTCTAGATGACGTTGCTGCTCCACAGATGAGGCCGCTCCATGATTGGAGCCGTTCCCAAGAAGAGGCCACTCCCAAGACAAGGCCACTGCTCAATGAAGTTTCTCCCCGGACAAGGCCACTCCCAAGAAGAGGCTGTTCTGGACAAGACCATTTCCTGGATGAGGCCACTCCCAATGACGAAGAAGCAACAATGACAAGGAGGACAACCCAGATGACACAGACTCTGCTCCCCACGATGCTACTCTGACCAGGCTTCCACCCGGAGGAAGCCACCACTGCAGACAAGGCCACTTGTGGTTCGGGGTGGCGAGGCATTTTGCAGGGAGGCTGCTGGTGTCTAGGGGCCGTTGGCATCTCAGGGCTGCTTACGCCTCCAGACTGCTGGCATCTAGGGGCTGCAGGTGTCAGGACCGACTGCTGGCCTCTAGGGTCTGTAGGCATCAGGACCGCAAGCGTCGAGGGACCGCTGACAACTGGACCCCAGATGTCTCAGGACCGCAGGCGTCGAGGGACCGCTGACAACTGGACCGCAGACGACTGGACTGCTGGGCCGCCGGAGGCTGGAGGCTGCAGGCGGCGGCGCTCGGGGCCGGAGGCTGGAAGCTGCAGGCGGCGGCGCTCGGGGCCGGAGGCTTGAAGCTGCAGGCGGCGGCTCGGGGCCGCCGCCGGAGGTTGCAGGCGAAGGCGCTCGGGGCCGCCGCCGGAGGCTGCAGGTGACGGCGCTCGGGGCCGCCGCCGGAGGCTGCAGGCGGCGGCGCTCGGGGCCGCCGCCGGAGGCTGGAAGCTGCAGGCGGCGGCGCTCGGGGCCGGAGGCTGGAAGCTGCAGGCGGGCGGCGCTCGGGGCCGGAGGCTGGAAGCTGCAGGCGGCGGCGCTCGGGGCCGGAGGCTGGAAGCTGCAGGCGGCGGCGCTCGGGGCCGGAGGCTGGAAGCTGCAGGCGGCGGCGCTCGGGGCCGGAGGCTGCAGGCGGCGGCGCTCGGGGCCGCCACCGGAGGGTGCAGGCGGCGGCTCGGGGCCGCCGCCGGAGGCTGCAGGCGACGGCGCTCGGGGCCGCCGCCGGAGGCTGCAGGCGGCGGCGCTCGGGGCCGCCGCCGGAGGGTGCAGGCGGCGGCGCTCGGGGCCGCCGCCGGAGGCTGGAGGCTGGACCGCCAAATGCGGTTATAGCTCTTACAAGAGCTGTTACAGCTCTTCTATACACCGTTGACTCCCCTGCTCTTCTGCGACTTCCACCGCTCTCCGCTCCACTTCACCGCTCTCCGCCGACTTCACCGCTCTCCGCCGACTTCATCGCTCTCCGCGGACTTCATCCCTCCTGTAGCAGCCGCTGCTCTCCTGCAGCAGCCCCCGGCCCTCCTGCAGGAGCCCCGGCTCTCCTGCAGGAGCCCGCGGCTCTCCTGCAGGAGCCCCCCTTGGCAGCCTGGCACAGCAACCTTTATGGGGGTGGTTGAGCCCCGCCCCTACACAGGTGGCCAATTGAATTTCAACCTTCCCAGTGGATATACATACGGCTTACTGATTGGATGTCTCCACGCAGTCTGCCCCACCCTTACATTCAGGGTCCACAAGCAAGTTCCTCTGGGAGGGGCAGACCCTTACAAATACGTTTCCACATCTTTATCATATTCTTTTATGTAATTACCACAGGTTCTTCCTTTGTGGTTACCATTAAGCTTGCATAAAATATCTAAAATTATAACACCATATTTTAAGCTGGTAATAACTTAATTTCAGTAGGATTTCTAAACTTAACATTTTCACATTTCATAATTTAGGTTATTGATATTATAGTTACATATTTTTTAACTGTGAAACCAATATCAAATTATTATAGTTATCTTTATTTTTACTGTGTTTTTTTAACATTTAAGCTAGAGTTGTGAGTGACTTGCACTCTACCATATTCCATAATATTACCATATTATGTAATCTAACTTTTACTGTATATATCATCAACAAGAAGTTTTATGCTACCTTTTAATGTTTTTATGATGTCAATTAGCATTCATTTATTTCCATTCAAATAACTCACTTTATTATGTCTTATAGGGCAGGTCTAGTGGTGATAAATTCCTTCAGCTTTTAGTTGTTTGGAAAAATATTTATCTCTCTTTCTTTTCTGAAGGACAGCTTTGCTGTTATAGAATTCTTGATTGACAGGGTTTTTTTTCCCTCTCAATATTTTGAGTATATCTTCTTTTTTTGGTAAATATTTTATTTATTTATTTGACAGAGATCACAAGTAAGCAGAGAGGCAGGTGGGGGGTGGGGGGAAGCAGGCTCCCTGCTGAGCAGAGAGCCTGATGAGGGACTCAATCAAAGGAACCTGAGATCATGACCTGAGCTGAAAGCAGAGGCTTAACTCACTAAGCCACCCAGGTGACCCTTGAGTATATCTTCTTATTCTCTCCTGGGCAATATTTTTGTTGAAAAATCCACAACCAGCCTTATGGGTGTTCCCTTATATATAACTTCTCATTTCTCTTGCTGCTTTCAGAACTCTTTCCTTATCTTTGCCTTTTGATTATTTGATCATAAATGTCTCAGTGTATCTCTTTCTGTTTAACCTATTTGGGGTTCTTTGGCTTCATGGATCTAGATGTCTATTTCTCTCCTCAGGTTTGGGAAGTTTTCAGGAATTACTGTTTTATTTATTTTTTAGGAATTATTTTTTTAAATATACTTACTGTTTCTTTATATCTCTCTTCTCTCTCTGGAATTTTCATAATGCAAATACTGTTTCTTTTGATTATGTCCTATAGGTCTCATAGTCTTTTTCTAATCATTTAAATTATTTTCTCCTTTGATAATTTCAAGTGTTTTGTCTTCTAGACCTTTGATTCTGTCTTCTGCATGATTGAATCTGCTTATAAAGCTCTCTGTTGAATCCCTCTGTTCAGTCACTGTATTTTTCAGCTCTAGGATTTTTACTTGGGTTTTCCTTTGTTAAACTTCTCATTTTGCTCATGCATTGTTTTCCTAATTTTGTTTAGTTTTCTGTCATGTGTTCCTGTAGTTCGCTAAACTTCTCTAAAAGGACTATTCTGAATTGTCAGGCAGTTCATAGATATTCACTTCGATATAGTGCATTATTGGGAGCTTTATTAGTTTTCTTTGGTGGTGTCTTGTTTACCTGATTTTTCATGATTCTTGAATCCTTACCTTGGTATCTGTACTTTTTGAGTAATCATTTTCTTCTCCCAGACTTTAAAGCTTCACTTTGGCAGAAAGAATTCTTCAGTAGTCAGGTAATTTGGGGGTTTCTGGACATGTCTACTGGTATCATCCTTGCAGGTGTATCTTGTAATCAGAGTCTATTTTTGTGTGAAGCCATGACCAAGCTCTGAGGTTGGTTGGAAGGGGGTTGCTGCTGGATGAGAACAGTTGGCTTGGAAAAGACTGCTGGCTAGATTTCCTCCCAAGTGAAGATGTAGAATGGGCTCCAAATTTGCCTGGATTCTCTGTCCAGACTTACTAGATAGTTGGGGCTGGATACTATATCCAATAGTATATAGTCCTATTAATTAACTTGCCTGCCCTAGCAGGGCAACAGGACTAGCCCCAGGGGCTGAAAACCTGATTATTTGGGAACCTGAACTAGACAAGACTTCCCCGAATTGCCTGGCCAGGTAGAGTCACTCTCTTGCTCTATGCACAGGAAGACACAGACAGATCTATTTGTTCAACTGGTACTGTAAAGAAGGCTGTTACATGTACTACCTGTGTGCTTTGCTTAAGTTCTCTGCTTACGTGGGCTGAAGGCTGTATTCAGCAATGGGCAGGGCTATGAATTAAGTTCCCTACTCAGACACAGTGTGAGAAACGACTCCAAATCCAGCAAACCTTTTGGTTTGTGGACTTAAGCTAACCCATGCCTCAAGTTTCCTAGCTGAACAGGACCAAAAACTTTGCTTTGCGTATTAAAAGCTTTACCTGCCATACTCTTCTGTAGCATTTTTGGCTTATTTAAATTTCCAGGTGCTCTGGCCTGCCTTTTTTAATCAAGGAAGGCCAGAAACTAACACAGCAGTAGGCCAGGTTATTCCACTACCCTGCCTGGGCAGGGGCAGGCCAAGTTGCAGGGCATACAAAATTCTTGGTTTGAAGACCCATATCAGACAGACTTACAACTCATGTTTCCTCATTAAATGGTGCCACTATCTTGTCTCTGTAAATGAGCAAATCTACTGTTTGAAAATGCTACTTGGATGCTGAAGGTTGGAATATTGTTTGCCAAGATCCAAGTGCTGGTTCTTTAAAGCACTCTCTACTCCATCACAGTTAGACTCTCAGTGGTCAAGCGCCATGGATTCCACTCCAATCCCTGTGGAATATGACCAGAATAGAAGTTTCCAAGAAATGACCCACAATTCTGGTGGAGCTTGACATCAACCCTGGGCACTCTTTTCTTGCTGGAGGAACTGTAGGCTCAGGGGAGACCTCTCATAGTGCTGAACTGCCCTAAGGATGAAGAAATGTGGTCAGTGTATAATCAGTTCTCTTAACCTTCTAATGCAGGCTGTCTTGGTCTTTGTGGTTCAGAGAGTGGTTCAGTCTCTCTCACATATTCTAGTAGTCTCTCAGTGGTGTTTTGTTCATGAATAGCTGTTTATTGCTCTTTTTGTGAAAGGAAGCAAAGACAGAAACAACTATGGTGCCATCTTGGTGATGTCGCCCTCCTGATCATTAGATTTTGAGAGTATTTTAAAACCTCTAACCACAATTTTTTGCATATCTATTTGTTCATTCAAGTCTGTAGATACCTGCTTTAATCCCTTTTGAGGCTGTATTGTTTGACATATATGTTTTTATTTTGGCTACAAATTATTTCCCTATTTTCTTTATCAAGCTTTTGTTTTAATTCTATTTTGTCATAAAAATAATGCTATTTCAAAATTTTGCTACATTATTCCTTAAAATCTTTTCATTCCCTCCAGAATACAATCTAAACTCCCTATAATGGCTAATAATCATTTCAGGATACAGCTCTGGTCAAAACCTCCAACCTCACCTCCACCACTTTAGCACAAATACCTTTATTACCACTATTAAGAATGATTTTTATTTTCTTCAATATGTCCAAACCACTGTGCTGTGAGATTTATGCTGCCCCTCCCAGAGGAACTTGCTTGTGGACCCTGAATGTAAGGGTGGGGCAGACTGCGTGGAGACATCCAATCAGTAAGCCGTATGTATATCCACTGGGAAGGTTGAAATTCAATTGGCCACCTGTGTAGGGGCGGGGCTCAACCACCCCCATAAAGGTTGCTGTGCCAGGCTGCCAAGGGGGGCTCCTGCAGGAGAGCCGGGGCTCCTGCAGGAGGGCCGGGGGCTGCTGCAGGAGAGCAGCGGCTGCTACAGGAGGGTTGAAGTCCGCGGAGAGCGATGAAGTCCGCGGAGAGCGGTGAAGTCGGCGGAGAGCGGTGAAGTCCGCGGAGAGCGGTGAAGTGGAGCGGAGAGTGGTGGAAGTCGCAGAAGAGCAGGGGAGTCAACGGTGTATAGAAGAGCTGTAACAGCTCTTGTAAGAGCTATAACCGCGTTTGGCGGTCCAGCCTCCAGCCTCCGGCGGCGGCCCCGAGCGCCGCCGCCTGCACCCTCCGGCGGCGGCCCCGAGCGCCGCCGCCTGCAGCCTCCGGCGGCGGCCCCGAGCGCCGCCGCCTGCACCCTCCGGCGGCGGCCCCGAGCGCCGCCGCCTGCACCCTCCGGCGGCGGCCCCGAGCGCCGCCGCCTGCACCCTCCGGCGGCGGCCCCGAGCGCCGCCGCCTGCACCCTCCCGCGGCGGCCCCGAGCGCCGCCGCCTGCACCCTCCGGCGGCGGCCCCGAGCGCCGCCGCCTGCAGCCTCCGGCGGCGGCCCCGAGCCGCCGCCTGCACCCTCCGGTGGCGGCCCCGAGCGCCGCCGCCTGCAGCCTCCGGCCCCGAGCGCCGCCGCCTGCAGCTTCCAGCCTCCGGCCCCGAGCGCCGCCGCCTGCAGCCTCCAGCCTCCAGCGGCCCAGCAGTCCAGTCGTCTGCGGTCCAGTTGTCAGCGGTCCCTCGACGCCTGCGGTCCTGAGACATCTGGGGTCCAGTTGTCAGCGGTCCCTCGACGCTTGCGGTCCTGATGCCTACAGACCCTAGAGGCCAGCAGTCGGTCCTGACACCTGCAGCCCCTAGATGCCAGCAGTCTGGAGGCGTAAGCAGCCCTGAGATGCCAACGGCCCCTAGACACCAGCAGCCTCCCTGCAAAATGCCTCGCCACCCCGAACCACAAGTGGCCTTGTCTGCAGTGGTGGCTTCCTCCGGGTGGAAGCCTGGTCAGAGTAGCATCGTGGGGAGCAGAGTCTGTGTCATCTGGGTTGTCCTCCTTGTCATTGTTGCTTCTTCGTCATTGGGAGTGGCCTCATCCAGGAAATGGTCTTGTCCAGAACAGCCTCTTCTTGGGAGTGGCCTTGTACGGGGAGAAACTTCATTGAGCAGTGGCCTTGTCTTGGGAGTGGCCTCTTCTTGGGAACGGCTCCAATCATGGAGCGGCCTCATCTGTGGAGCAGCAACGTCATCTAGAGCGGCCTCGTCCAGAGTGGCCTTCTTGGAAGTGACCTTGTTGGGTTCATCGTCACCACCTTTTCGTAAGAGGTAGCTCTGACCGGTAGTTTGATTCCTGATGCTTGGCGCGAAATAAAGTTTTGCTTGACCTTCGCTTTGTATCAGTCTCGTTCCTTTGATCACGGACCCTAACAGTATTGATACAAAAAGACATTAAAACATGAAAAAACATTAAGACAGGGGTCCACGATTAATGGATTCACAAAACAGTCAGAAAACAATTAACAAAATGGCAATAGTAAATCTTTATTTATCAATAATTATCTTAAACATAAACTGATTATATTCTCTACTCAAAATTCATCAGATTACTGCATAAATACAAACCAAGATTCATCAATATTCTGTCTACAGGAGACTCAGTTTAGCCTTAAAAACACACATAAACTGAGAGTAAAGTGATGGGAAAATGTATTTTAAGCAAATGGTTATCAACAAAATTAAGTGTAGCTAGTCTTACATCTGAATAAATAGTTTAAAGTATAACTGGTAAAAAGAGACCAAAAAGTTTAGTAAATAATGAAAAAAGGAGTCAGTCAATCAAAAATGTAATAATTATAAATATTTATGTACCCAGCATTGGAACACATAAATATATAAAGGCAATGTTAACAGAACTAAAAGGAGAAGTAAAAAAGCAACACAATACTAGTTGGGGACTTAGTACTCCACTATTTTTTTTTAAAGATTTTATTTATTTATTTGACAGAGATCACAAGCAGGCAGAAAGGCAGAGAGAGAGGAGGAAGCAGGCTCCCCGCTGAGCAGAGAGCCCGATGCAGGGCTCCATCCCAGGATTCTGAGATCATGACCTGAGCTGAAGGCAGCGGTTTAAACCACTGAGCCACCCAGGTGCCCCAGTACTCCACTCTTAATGGATAAATCATCCAGACACAAAAATAGCAGGAAAATATCAGATTTGAACAGCACTATAAACCAATAAACCTAACAAATACAGAACATCCTATACAACAAAGCAGAATACACATTATTTTCAAGCACAGATGAGACATTATCTAAAATAGACAAAATATTAACCCACACAACAAGTTCTTAGCAAATTCAGAGACTGAAATCATATCAAGTATCTTCTCTGACCATAACAATATGAAGCTACAACTCAGTAACACAATGAAAACTCCAAAATTTGTTAACACATGGAAATTAAAAGAACACTCTCCTCAGAAACCTAAGAAGTAAAGAAGAAATTAAAGGGGAAATAAAAACAGTATCTTGAAACAAAAGAAAATGGAAGCAAAACATACAAAACTTATTGGATGAAGCAAATGCAGATCTCAGAGGGAAGTTATAGTGGTAATCACCCCATTAAAAACAAGAAAGATCTCAAATATACAACCTAATCATACAACTCAAGGAAGTAGAAAAAGGACAAACTGAGTCCAAAATTATCAGAAGGAAGGAAATAAGGATTAGAGCAGAAATAAAAGAAATAGAGAATGGAAAAAAAAAACAGAAAGAAATTAACAAAACTTAAAGTTGCTTCTTTCAAGAGGTAAATAAAATTGGCAAACCATTAGCTAGACTCTCCAACAAGAATAGAGAGTAGACATAAATCAAAATTATAAATAGAAAAGGAGACATTACATCTGATACCACAGAAGTACAGAGATCTTAAGAGGATACTATGAAATATTATAGGCCAACAAACTGGACAACCTAGAAGAAATGGAAACATTCTTAAATCATAAAACCTGCCAAGACTGAGTCAGAAAGACATAGAACATTTGAACAGAACAATTACTAGTAAGATTGAATCAGTAGTAGAAAATCTCCCAATGAAGAAAAACCGAGGAACAGATGGTTTCACTGGTAAATTTAACCAAATGTTTAAATTAGGACTATTACCAATACTTTTCAAGCTATTCTAAAAAAACTAAGAGGAATGATCAATTTTAAACTCATTTTGTGAGGCCAGTATTACCCTAATATTAAAGCCAGTAAAGGACACTACAAGAAAGGAAAACTATAGGCCAATATCCCTGATGAACACAGATGCATAGAACATAGAACATAGATGCAAGCAATCTCAGTGAAATTCTAGCAAACCAAATTTCATAGCACATTGAAAGGATCACTCACTATGATCAAGTGGGACTGAAATATGCTAAATAATACAATATGATACATTAATAGAATGAAAAAGTTACATAAAAACTTCAATGGATGCAGAAAAAACATCTGCTAAAATCCAACAGCCATGGGTGCCTGGGTGGCTCAGTGGGTTGAGCCGCTGCCTTCCGCTCGGGTCATGATCTCAGGGTCCTGGGATGGAGTCCCGCTTCGGGCTCTCTGCTCAGCGGGGAGCCTGCTTCCTCCTCTGTCTCTCTCTCTCTCTGCCTGCCTCTCTGCCTACTTGTGATTTCTCTCTGTCAAATAAATAAATAAATAATCTTTTTAAAAAAATCCAACAGCCATTCATGAAAAACACTCTCAACAAATTAGGTATAGAAAGAATACACGTCAACATAATAGAGAGCCACAGTTAACCTTATAGGCAACAGTGAGAGGTTGAAGTCATTTCCTTGAAGATTAGGAGAAAAACAAGAGTGCCCACTCACAGCAGAAGAGTTAAGATGGTGGCGGAGTGGGGAAACCCTGTTTTTCTTCTCCCTTGTATACAACTAGATTGTTATCAAATCATTCTGAACACCCAAAAATCAGAGGTCTGAGAAAACAAATAGTGTAAGTCTACAGGTAGAAAAACCACCACCTTTTGGAAAGTAGGGGATTTGAAGCCTTTTTTTTAAGGTTTTTTTTTATTTGACAGACAGAGATTACAAGTAGGTGGAGAGGCAGGTAGAGAGGGAGGGTGGGGAAGCAGGCTCCCTGCTGACCAGAGAGCCTGATGCGGGGCTTGATACTGGGACCCTGAGATCATGACCTGAGCTGAAGGCAGAGGCTTAACCCACTGAGCCACCCAGGTGCCCCAGGAGATGTGAAGTCTTGAATCCAGGGCGATATAGCTAAAGATACAGCACCAAGGAAGGAACCTGTTTAAGGAGGCTACCACAAAATATTATAAGCAGCAGAGCACAAAATCAGAACTTTTAGAAGTCTGCTAGGGTGGGGGTGTGTGTCTGTCTTAAGGTGTTAAGGTAGCCAAGCAGGGCAGAATCCTGGGTGTGACACCATGATCCAGGGGTTCCCTGGGTCGCAAGAATAAGTTATGCATAAATGCAGCACTGTTCCCCGGCAAAGGAGTGTGGAAACTGGCTGAGAACAGTCGTCTGGGTGCCGGCTTTCTGATCTGTGTTGCCATAAACTGTGAAGCAGTTGTGCAACTGCTTTCCTGGGATGCATCCAGGAAAAGGCAGAAGTGTGGTGAGACTCCCCTTGGGAGGAACAGCACGGGTCAGTGTGGCGGGAGTCCCTAAAATTTGGTTTTGAAACTCAGTCTCCTGCCTGAGATAAAAAAGCTCAGACAAAGGCAGGGTGAACACAGAGTTCTGATGGAAACCAGAGAAACAAGAGTGATGGATTGCTCTTCTGTGAGGGCTCACTGAAGAGTGGGGGGCATGAATTTCCAGTTCTGGGGCTAGAGAGCAGGGTGCCAAAATATTCATCCCATCGTCAGTGCTAAAAGACATCAGTGCTAAAAGACATCCCACCGTCAGTGCTAAAAAACAGCACCACCTGGTGGAGTCTGGAGCAACTTACACCAAGCCCTGCCTCCTTGTGCACTGGAAACATTTCCACTAGGGCAATGAGAATCAGTGCAAGAGGCCCCTACCTCTGAACAACACAAAAAACTCACTCTCACTAAATTTACTGATCATAGAGGGTTGCAAACCTTCATCTCTAGGGGAAAATAGTATCTAACATCATTTGAAATTTTATTCTTTTGTTTTATTGTTTTTTCAGTTATTTTCTTAGTTTTTTCAATTGTGTTTTTAATTCATTTGTAATTTTTATTTTTCTATGAACTTTATATATATTTTTGTTTCTTTCAATTTGTTTTATGTGTATACACACATACACTTTTTCTTATTTTGGGATCTAGTTTCTTTCAACAAGAAGACCAAAACACACCAAGGATCCAGTTTGTTTTGTTCTGTTTTTGTCTTTTTTTTTGTTGCCATTGTTATTGTTATTTTTGTTGTTGTTTCCTTTTTTTTTCTTCTTTTATTTCCTGGGGAAAATGATGAAACAGAGAAATTCACTCCAAAATAAAGTACTGCAGGTACTACTCAGAGCCAGGGGTTTGATCAATGAAGATATAAGTAAGGTGTCTGAATTACAATTTAAAACATGTATTATAAAGATACTAACTGGGCTTGAAAAAAACATAGAAGACACTAGAGAATCCGCTGTAGAGATTTAAAAAAAAAAAACTAAAATGTAGTCCGGCCAATATTAAAAATGCTGTAACTGAAATGCAGTCCCAAGTGGAGGTCATAAAAATGAGGATGAATGAAGCAGGAGAGCAAATTAGTGATACAGAAGATAAAATTATGGAAAATAATGAAGCTGAAAAGAAAAGGGAAAGAAAACAATTAGATCATGAAGGTAGACTTAGGGAATGCAACCATTCCATAAAGTGATATAATGTCCCTATTATAGGAGTTCCAGAAGATGAGTGGGAAGGGGTACTTGGGTGACTCAGTCAGTTAAGCATCTGCCTTCAGCTCAGGTCATGATCCTGGGATCCTGGGATCAAGCCCCATGTTGGGCTCTCTGCTCAGTAGGAAGTCTGTTTCTCCCTCTCCCTCTGTTCATCCCCCTGCTCATGCTCCTTTGCTCACTCAATCTCTCAAATGAATAAATGAAATCTTTTTTTAAAAAGAGCAGGAAAAAAAGGGCAGAGTGTTTATTTGAACAAATTAAAGCTGAGAACTTCCCTAATCCAAGGAAGGAAACAGACATTTAAGCACAAGATGCACAGAGAACTCCCCTCAAAATCAACAAAAATAGGTCAACACCACAATATTTTATAGGGAAACATAAATTACAAAGATAAAGAGAAAATTCTGAAGGCAGCTTGGGACAAGAGGTCCTTAATATACAAGAATAAGCACATAATCCTGGCAGCAGACCTGTCCAAAGAGACCTGGCAGGCCACAAATGATTGCCATGATGCATTCAGTGTGCTAAATGGGAAAAATATGCAGCCAAGAATACTTTATCCAACAAGGCTATCATTCAGAATAGAAGGAAAGATAAAGAGTTTCTGAAACTAGTTTCCAAAAACTAAGGGAATTCATGAACCCTAAAACAGCCCTGCAAAAAAATACTAAAGGGGACACTTTGTGCAGAGAGGCCCAAAAGAACAAAGACTAAAAAGGAATAGAGACGATCTACAGGAACAGTGACGTTACAGGTAATACAATGGCACTAAATTTATATCTTTCAATAATTACTCTGAAAGTAAATGGACTAAATTCTTCAATCAAAAGACATATTGTATTAAAATGGATTTTTAAAAACGGCCAATATGCTGCTTGCAAGAGACTCATTTTAGACCCCAAGATAACCCAGATTGAAAGTGAGGGTGTGGAGAGCAACTTATCATGCTAATGGACATTAAAAGAAAACTGGAGTAGCTATCCTTATATCAGATAAACTAGGTATTAAATCAAAAACTATAATGAGAAATGTAGAAGGACACTATATTATAATAAAAGGCTCTATCCAAGAAGAAGATATAACAACTTCAAATATTTATGTCCATAACTTAGGAGCAGCCAAATATATAAACAAATTAATAACAAAATTAAAGAAACTCATTGATAATAATGCAATAAAATTAGGGACTTTAATACCTCACTCAGAGCAATGGACAGATCATCTAAGCAGAAGATCAACAAGGAAATAAGGGTTTTGAATGACACACAGGGCCAGATGGACTTAAATATTTTCAGAACATTTCAATCTAAAACAGCAGACTATACATTCTTTTCAAGTGCACATGGAGCATTCTCCAGAATGGATCACATATTGGGTCACAAATCAGGACTCAACGACTATAAAAAGACAGATCTTATGCATATTTTCAGACCACAATCCTGTGAAACCTGAAATCAACCACAAGAAAAAATTTGGAAGTTTCACAAATACATGGTTAAAGTACATCCTACTAAAGAATGAATAAGTTGGGGCGCCTGGGTGGCTCAGTGGGTTAAGCCGCTGCCTTCGGCTCAGGTCATGATTTCAGGGTCCTGGGATCGAGTCCCGCATCCGGCTCTCTGCTCAGCAGGGAGCCTGCTTCCCTCTCTCTCTCTCTCTTTCTGCCTGCCTCTCTGTCTACCTGTGATCTCTGTCTGTCAAATAAACAAATAAAATCTTAAAAAAAAAAAAAAGAATGAATAAGTTGACCAGAAAGTTAAATATGAATGCAAAAAATACATGAAGGAAAATGAAAAAGAAAACATAAGTCAAAACTTTTGGGATGCAGTAAAGGTGCTCCTAAGAGGGAAGTATATAGCAATATAGGCCTTCCTCGAGATGTAAGGAAAGTCAAATACATTATCTAACTTTACACCAAAAGGAGCAGGAAAAAAAGACATTTAAAAAAAAAAGCCTAAAAAAAAAACCCTAAATCCAGCAGGAGAAGAGAAGTAATAAAGATTAGAGCATAAATCAATGATATAGAAATTTAAAAAAATTAGAACACAGAGATGAAACTAGGAGCTGTTTTTTTTAAAGAGTTAATAAGATTGATAAACCTATAGTCATGCTTATCAACAAGAAAAGAGAAAGGACCCAACTAAGTAAAATTATGAATGAAAGAGGAGAGATCACAAACAGCACAGAAATAAAACAATTAACAGGTATCATTATGAGCAATTATATGGCAATAATTTAGGCAATCTGGAAGAAATGGGTACATTCTTAGAAACATATAGGCTACCAAAACAAGAAAAAAAATAAAACGGGAAGAAATAGAAAACCTGGACAGACCAACAACCAGCAAGGAAATTGATCAGTAATTTAAAAATCTCCGAACAAACAAGAGACCTGGGCTGGATGGCTTCCCAGGGGAATTCTACAAAGCATTTAAAGAAGAATTAATTCCTATTCTTTGGTAACTCTTCCAGAAAAACAAAGAAGGATAACTTTGAAACTCATTATATGACGCCATCATTGCCTTGATCTCAAAACCAGACAAAGACCCCACCAAAAAGAAAAATTACGGACTAATATATTGAATGAACATTGATGTAAAAATTCTCAACAAGATACTAGCTAATTGTTAGTTAAAAGGTTTATTCTCCACCACCAAGTGGGATTTATTCCTGGGCTGCAGGAGTGGTTCAACATCCACAAATCAATCAATGTGATATGCCACATTAATAAAAAAAAAAAAAGAGAGAGAGAGAGAATAAGAACCATGTGAACCTCTCAATAGATACCAAAAAAAAAAGTTTGACAAAATACAGCATCCTTTCTTTATAAAAACCCTCCACCACTTAGGGATAGAGGGAACAGACTCCAACATCATAAAGGTCATCTATGAAAAACCCACAGTGCATATTGTCCTCAATGGGAAAAAACTGAGAATTTTCCACTAAGTTCAGGAACATGACAGTGATGTCAAATCTCACCATTGTTGTTCAACAGAGTACTGGAAGTTCTAGCCTCAGCAATCAGACAACAACAACAACAAAAAGGAAAGAAAACAAACAAAAAAAAAGAAATGAAAGAAAGAAAAGGCATCCAAATTGGCAAAAAAGAAGTCAAACATACACTCTTCATAGACGAAATGATACTCCATGTAGAAAAATCCAAAAGACTATACCCCCAAATTGCTAGAATTGACAAAGGAATTCAGCAAAGTCACAGGATATAACAAATATATCACAGGATATAACAAATATTGTTAACAGATATTGTTAAAATGTCTATGCTACCCAGTACAATCTACACATTTAATCCCACCTTTGTCAGAATACCACCAGCATTTTTCACAGTTAGAGCAAACAATTTTAAAATTTTCTATGGAACAACAAAAGACCCTGAATAGCTAACAGAATGTTGAGAAAGAAAACCAAGGCAGAAGGCATCACAATTCCAGACTTCAAGCTGTATTACGATGCTGTAATCATCAAAACAGCATAATAATGGTACAAAACTGACACATGATCCGTGGAACAGAATAGAGAACCCAGAAATTGACCCTCAAATCTATGGTCAACTAATGTTCAACAAAGCAGGAAATATTATCCAATGGAGAAAAACAGTCTCTTCAAAAAATGGTGTTGGGATAAATGGGCAGCCACTGGCAGAAGATGAAACTGGACAACCTTCTTACACCATAAACAAAAATAAACTCAAAATGTGTGAAAGACCTAATTATGAGACAAGGATCTATTAAAATCCTAGAGAAGAACACATGCAGTAACCTCTTTGACTTTGGCATCAACAACTTGCTAGACACATCTCCACGGGCAAGGGATACAAAAGCAAAAATGAACTATTGAGACTTCATCAGGATGAAAGGCTTTTGCACAGCAAAGGAAATCGTCAACAAAACTAAAAAGCAGCATAAGGAATCGGAGAAGATATTTGCAAATGTCTTATCAGATACAGGGATAGTATCCAAGATCTATAAAGAACATATCAGACTCAACACCCATAAAACAAACAAACAAACAAACAAAAATCCAGTTAGAAATGAGCAGAAGACATGAATAGATGTTTTTCCAAAGAAGACATCCAAATGGCCAGCAGACATGAAAAAATGCTCAGCATCACTCAGTATCAGGGAAATACAAATCAAAACCACAATGAGATACCACCTGACACAGGTTTAAAAAAATGGCTAGAATTAACAACTCAGGAAAGAATAGACGTTGGCAAGGACACAGAGAAAGGGGAAACCTCTAACACTGTTGGTGGGAATGCAAACTGGTTCAGCCATTCTGGAAAACACTATGGAGAGTCCTCAGAAAGTTAAAAATAGAGCTAAACTGTGACTTAGCAATTGCACTACTAGGTATTTACTCCAAAGATATAGGTGTAGTGAAAAAAAGGGACACATGTTCCCCAATATTAATAGCAGCAATTTTCACAAAAGCCAAACTGTGGAAAGACACCAGATGTTCATTGAGAGATGAATGTATAAAGAAGATGTGGTATATGTACAGAATGGAATATTACTCAGCCATTTAAAAAGACCAAATCTTCTCCTTTGCAATGACATGGATGGAACTAGATGGTATTATGCTAAGCAAAATAAGTCAGTCAGAGAAAGACAAATACCATTTGATTTCACTCATGTGGAATTTAAGTAAAAAAATAGATGAACATAAAGGAAAAAAAGGAAAAATAAAATAAGATAAAAACAGTTTTTTAAAAAAGTACCCATTCACACTATTTCTATTCAGTACAATACAGGATGGTTTGGTCAGAGAAATCAGACAAGAAAAAGAAAAGGGTCAGAGGGCGCCTGGGTAGCTCAGTGGGTTAAAGCCTCTGCCTTCGGCTAGGGTCATGATCTCAAGGCCATGGGATCAAGCCCAGCATCAGGCTCTCTGCTCAGCAGGGAGTCTGCTTCCCCCACCCCAGCCTGCCTCTCTGCCTACTTGCGATCTCTGCCTAGCAAATAAATAAATAAATAATCTTTATTTTTTAATAGGAGTTATTTATTTATTTTTTAAAGATTTTATTTATTTATTTGACAGGCAGAGATCACAAGTAGGCAGAGAAGCAAGCAGAGAGAGAGAGAGAGAGGAGGAAGCAGGCTCCCTCCTGAGCAGAGAGCCAGATGCAGAACTTGATCCCAGGACCCTGAGATCATGACCTGAGCCAAAGGAAGAAGTTTTAACCCACTGAGCCACCCAGGATCCCAATAAATAATCTTTAAAAAAAAGAAAGAAAGAAAGGGGTCAGAACTGGAAAAAATAAAATTTCCTCTAAATGTACATAATATTATTTTATATATAGAAGATCCATAAGACTTCACCAAAACTTTAGATCTATTAGATAGGCTCAGAAAATCTTCAGGATACAAAGTTAACATAAAATATCAGTAGTACCTCTATACATGAAAAACAAATTATCTGAGAAAGAAATAAAGATAATGATCACAATTTCCATAGCATTAAAAATAATAAAATACATAGGAATAAATACAATAAGGAAGTGAAAGTTCTCTAATCTGGTATCAAACTTCTTTTTGTTTTTGCCATTAATCTACTTTTAATCTTTTTATAAAATTTCTTTTCAGTGTACTAGAATTCATTGTTTATGTACCACACCCAGTGCTCCATGCAATACATGCCCTCCATAATACCAACAACCAGGCTAACCCAACTTCCCACCCCCCACTCCTTCAAAACTCTCAGATTGTTTCTCAGAGTCCATAGACTCTCATGATTCACCTCCACCCTCCAATTTCCCCCAAATCCCTTCTCCTCTCCCTCTTCCCATGTCCTCCATATTATTTCTTGTGCTCCACAAATAAATGAAACCATCTGATAATTGACTCTCTTTGCTTAACTTATTTTACTCAGCATAATCTCTTCCAGTCCCATCCTTGTTGATACAAAAGTTGGGTATTCATCCTTTCTGATGGAGGCATAATATTCCATAGTGTATATGGACCACATCCTCCTTATCCATTCGTCTGTTGAAGGGCCTCTTGGTTCTTTCCACAGTTTGGCAACTGTGACCATTGCTGCTATGAACATTGGGGTACAGATGGCCCTTCTTTTCACTACATCTGCATCTTTGGGGTAAATACCCAATAGTGAAACTGCAGGGTCATAGAGAAGCTCTATTTTTAATTTCTTGAAGAATCTCCACACTGTTTTCCAAAGTGGCTGTACCAACATGCATTCCCACCAACAGTGTAAGAGGGTTCCCCTTTCTCCACAGCCTCTCCAACACTTGTTGTTTACTCTCTTGTTAATTTTGGCCATTCTGACTGGTGTAAGGTGGTATCCCAATGTGGTTTTGATTTGACTCCCTGATGGCTAGTGATGATGAACATTTTTTCATGTGTCTGATAGCCATTTGTATGTCTTCATTGGAGAAGTGTCTGTTCATGTCTTATGCCCATTTCTTGACATGATATCTGCTTTTGGTGTGTTGGGTTTGAGGAGTTCTTTATAGATCCTGGATATCAGCCTTTTGTCTGTACTGTCATTTGAGAATATATTCACCCATTCTGTGGGTTGTCTCTTTGTTTTGTTGACTGTTTCTTTTGCTATGCAGAAGATTTTGATCTAGATGAAGTCCCAGAAAATGCATTTTCACTTTTGTTTCCTTTGCCTTTGGAGACATATCTTGAAAAAGTTGCTGTGGCCAATGTTGAGGAGGTTCTGCCTATTTTCTCCTTTAGGATTTTGATGGATTCCTGCCTCATGTTGAGGTCTTTTATCCATTTTGAATTTATCTTTGTGGATGGTGTAAGAGAATGGTCGAGTTTCATTCTTCTACATATAGCTGTGCAATTTTCCCAGCACCATTTAATGGAGAGACTGTCTTTCTTCCATGGTATATTTTTTTCCTGCTTTGTCAAAGATTATTTGACCACAGAGTTAAGGGTCCATATATGGGCTCTCTACTCTGTTCTACTGATCTATGTGTCTGTTTTTGTGCCAGTACCATTCTGTCTTAGTGATCACAGCTTTGCAGTAAAGCTTGAAATCAGGCAACGTGATGCCGCCAGTTTTGTTTTTCTTTTTCGACATTTCTTTAACAATTCAGGGTCTCTTCTGATTCCATACAAACTTTAGGATTGTTTGCTCCAGCTCTTTGAAAAATGCCAGTGGAATTTTGATTGGAATGGCATTGAAAGTATTGATTGCTCTAAGCAGTATAGACATTTTAACAATGTTTTTTCTTCCAATCCAAGAGCATGGAATGCTCTTCCATCTTTTTGTGTCTTTGATTTCTTTCATGAGTGTCTGTAGGTCCTCGAGTACAGATCCTTTACCTCTTTGGTTAGGTTTATTCCCAGGTATCTTATGGTTCTTGGTGCTACAGTAAATGGAATCGATTCTCTAATTTCCCTTTCTGTATTTTTATTGTTAGTGTGTAAGAAAGCAACTGATTTCTGTACCTTGAATTTGTAGCCTGCCACATTACTGAATCGCTGTATGAGTTCTAGTAGTTTGGGGGTGGAGTCTTTTGGGTTTTCCATATAAA
The DNA here is from genome assembly GCF_020171115.1 of Neogale vison. NCBI lineage: Eukaryota > Metazoa > Chordata > Mammalia > Carnivora > Mustelidae > Neogale > Neogale vison. Next base: position 66,594,373 of record NC_058105.1, read on the forward strand.
GAATCATGTCATCTGCAAAGAGAGAGTTTGACTTCTTCATTACCAATTTGGATACCTTTTATTTCTCTCTGTTGTCTGATTGCTGTTGCTAGGACTTCTAATACTATGTTGAACAAGAGTGGTGAAAGTGGGCATCCTTGTCTTGTTCCTGATCTCAATGGGAAGGCTGTGAGCTTTTTCCCATTGAGGATGATATTTGCTGTAGATTTGATGAAGTTCAGGAATGTTCCCTCTATCCCTATACTTTGAAGCGTTTTAATCAGTCATGGATGCTGAATTTTGTCGAATGCTTTTTCTGCATCAATTGAGAGGACCATGTGGTTCTTCTCTCTTCTCATATTAATTTGTTCTATCACATTGATTGATTTGCGAATGTTGAACCATCCTTGTAGCCCAGGGATGAATCCCACCTGATCATGGTGGATAATCTTTTTAATGTGCTCTTGGATCCTGTTTGCTAGGATCTTGTTGAGAATCTTAGCATCCATATTCATCAGTGATATTGGTCTGAAATTCTCCTTTTTGGTAGGGTCTTTGCCTGGTTTGGGGATCAGGGTAATGCTGGCTTCATAGAAAGAGTCTGGGAGTTTTCCTTCTGCTTCAATTTTTTGAAACAGCTTCAGGAGAAAAGGTGTTATTTCTTCTTTGAAAGTTTGGTAGGATTCCCCAGGGAATCCATCAGGTCCTGGGCTCTTGTTTTTTGGGAGGTTTTTGATCACTGCTTCAATCTCGTTACTAGATATCATTCTATTCTGGTTGTCAATTTCTTCCTGGTTCAATTTTGGAAGTTTATATTTTTCCAGGAATGCATCCATTTCATCTAGGTTGCTTAACTTATTGGCATATAACTGTTGATAATAACTTCTGATGATTGTTTCTACTTCCTTGGTGTTAGTTGTGATCTCTCCCTTTTAGTTCATAATTTTATTAATTTGGGCCTTCTCTCTTTTCTTTTGGATTGCTTTGGCCAATGGTTTGTAAATCTTACTGATTCTGTCAAAAAACCAGCTTCTAGTTTCATCGATGTGTTCTACTGTATTTCTAGTTTCTATCTCATTGATCTCAGCTCTAATCTTGATTATTTCCCTTCTTGTGTGTGGAGTTGCCTCAATTTGTTGTTGTTTTGGTTCTCTAGTTCTCTCAGGTGTAACAAGAGCTGGTTTATTCTGGATTTTTCAGTGTTTTTGAGGCAGGCTTGGATGGCTATATATTTTCCCCTTCGGACCGCTTTTGCTGTATCCCATAGGTTTTGGACCGAAGTGTCTTCATTCATGAAATGTTTCAGTTCTTCTTTGATCTCCTGGTTGATCCAAGCATTCTTAAGCAAGGTGGTCTTTAGCTTCCAGGTGTTTGAATTCCTTCCAGACTTTTCCTTGTGGTTGAGCTCCAGTTTCAAAGCATTGTGATCTGAGAATATATACAGGGATCTCAATCTTTTGATATCATTTGAGCCCTGACTTGTAACCCAGTATGTGGTTTATTCTGGAGAAGGTTCCATGTGCACTCGAGAAGAATGAGTATTCTGTTTTTTGGAGGTGGATGTTCTGTATATATCTATGAGATCCATCAGATCCAATGTGTCATTCAATGGTCTTGTTTATTTGTTAATTTTCTTCTTGGATGATCTATCTATTACTGAGAGTGGCATGTTATGCTCCCCTCCCATTAATGTATTCATATCAATATGACTCTTTAACTTGATTGACAGTTGTCTTATGTATAAGGCTGCTCCCATATTGGGGGCATATGTATTTACATTTGTTAGGTCTTCTTGGTGGATAGACCCTTTAAGAATTATGTAGTGTCCTTCTGTATCTCTGACTATAGTCTTTAGTTTAAAGTCTAATTTATCTGATCTGAGAATCGCTATCCCAGCCTTCTTTTGGGGCCCATTGTCATAAAGCATGCTTACCATCCTTTCACTTTCTGTCTGGATGTATCCTTAGGTTCAAAGTGGGTCTTTTGTAGACAACATTAGGATAGGTCCTGTCATTTTATCCAATGCAGCCCTGTGCCATTTTATGGGCGCATTTAGTCCATTCATGTTGAGAGTGATTAATGAGAGATACGTTTTTATTGATACCGTGTTAACTGTGACATCTTTGTTTCTATAGATTGTCTCCATATATTTCTTTTCAATGATATTCTTGGGTATTTTCCTCTTTTATAGAACTCCCCCTTAATATTTCTTGCAGTGCCGGCTTGGTGGTCACATACTCTTAAACCTTGCCAGTCTTGGAAGCTCTTTATCTCTCCATCCATTTTGAAGGTCAATCTTGCTGGGTAAAGTATTCTTGGCTGCATGTTCTCCTCATTCAGTGCCCTGAATACGTCTGGCCAGCCCTTTCTGGCTTGCCAGGTTTCTGTGGAAAGGTTTGCTGTTATTCTAATGGGCTTTCCTCTGTATGTAAGAAATTTCTTTTCCCTAGCTGCTTTCAAGAGATGTCTACAATTATGATTCATTGCTTTCACAATCAGGTGTCTTGAGGTCTTTCTAGATTCTATGATCTTGGGGGCAGTCCTTTCCGCCTCTAGTACACAAACTCTGGTTCCATTCATGAGATTGGGAAAGTTTTTCATGGAGAATTTGTTCAACTATATCTTCTAGTCTTCTTTCTTTCTCCTCTGTCTCAGGGATTCGAATAATTCTGAAGTTGGAACATTTCATGGCGTCATTTATTTCCCTAATTCTTTTTTTGTGACTTCTAAGCTGTTTGTTCCAGGCTTTCCTCCTGATCCTTCTCCTCTATCAGTTTGTCCTACAGTTCACTAATTCTATATTCTGCCTCAGTTTACCCTAGCTTTTAGAGAATTTAGATTAGATTGGAACTCTTTGAGAGCATTGTTAACATCATCCCTGGTGGCTTTCACTTCTGCCCTAATCAATTCCATTTTGTCATCAAAGACTTTCTTCAACCTAGCTATTGCCTCGATAATTGTTAGCCTGAATTCCCTTTCTGACCTATTGTTTATGTCCATATCCAATAGCTCTGATGGAGAGGGCCCAGTCTCTGAATTTTTCCTCTTTTGGGCATTCCTCCTCCTAGTCATTTTGGTGAGATACAGCTGAACAGATGTGTAGATAAATGTATCAACCATGGTGCAGGGAAGGTGCACTCTGGAACACTTCTGAACAATCAAGAATCCCCACCAAAAGAAAAAAAAAGAAAGAAAGAGAAAAAGAGAGAGAGAGAGAGACAGGAAAAAAATAAGAAAGAAAAAATAAAAGAGAAGGCCCAGCCTGAATTGACCCTAAAAGTAGGATTTATAAAGTATGCAAACAAAAACAGACAAACAAAAAGACTGACAAAAGTAGATGAAAAAATAAATAAAAACCAAAAAAAAAGAACCTCGTCAAATTGAACCCCAAGTATAAGATTTATATACTACCAGAACAAAAACAAATACACAGAAATACTGACAAAAGAAAAAGATGGGAGGGTGGTTATAAATTCTCAGTGTGGGCGAGGAAGTTTATTTTGATTCTTCCTGAATGTATCTTGATATCTTTGTTAAAGGACTCAACTTTCCTGAGATAAAGAGGGATTAAAACTGGTTTACATATAGGGGTAGCATTGATTGGGTAAAGGGGATTACCTTGAAGCTTATTTCTATATGAATATTTAAAAAAATAAAATAAAATAAAAAATAGAAAGGCAAAAGAAAATACAGTATATGTATCAAAAAAGTTCAGGTTAAAAGGTTATTTTGGAATTTGATGTACTGAACATTTCATTGTGATGGTAAATAGTTTAAAAAATTTTATTTAAAAAAATGAAAAGAACCAGAATAGTGGGAACGAATTAAAAATGAAAGTTGTATCTATGAAGTTGTGGTGGTTGTCCTCCTGTTTTTTGTTTTTTTGGCTTTTTGGGTTTTTTGGCTGGCCTTCCGCGTGGTTTTTCAAGGAGTCTTGCTAGAGCTGAGTCCTCCTACCCCCATCAAGGGGCTGGGCTCTGAGGAAACCAGTTTTTCAGGCTTCTGTTCTCTGGAGGGTTTCTTTTGTTTGTTTTTGGTTTGTTTGTTTTTTCTCCCCTTGGCAGCTTTTTGCTGTTCTTTGGAGGTTTAGAGGAAAGCAAACTGCACCCAGACCTCCATCTCAGAGAGAAGCCTCAGTCTGTTCCACTCTGGGTGCTCCAGAACACATAAATATCCCCTCTGCCACTAGCAGATCATGTCCCCATCATGGTCTCTGGGGTCATAGGAATGCCTGCTTGTACCCAAAACCATGAGAAATACTAGCTGTGGCTGTCTGGGTCCAGACTGCCAGAGAGGTCCCATCCAAAGATAACACACTGCGATTTTCACACTGGCTGGGGCTGAGAGTGTTCAGAATCTCCTGGCCCTAGAGAGTGCTGGCTAGTGCCTCTCTCAGGGGAGGGTGTGCAGTGAGACTCAGACCCTGGTCACACAGTGCACGTGCAGAGCACAAAAGGCTGTGGTTCTAGAGAGTGCCAGCTGGCATCCACTCCAGATGCCTTCATGGGCGTTGCCACCCAGATGCTCTCAGTCATGCTGGCAGCTCAGGGACCAAGACCTGGCTTCTTCGTTGCACTCTCTGGTTCCACACCAGTGGTGGCCAACCTTGGTCCGTGGGCTTAAATCCCTGTCCCTAACCACCCTATTCCACCAATTTCCCCTTAAGACCTTTTGCTCTTTTTGAGTGCTTTCAAGCAGACTCCAAGTTAATATTGGTCCCCAATCATAGTATACTCTCCTATTGAGGTATTACTTTCCAATGGGTCACTTCTGGTGGCTCCCTCCCCCTTTTGTTTATCCTCCAATATTTGTCTTATGTTCCCACTCCGCTTTACCTGTCCACTGGTGTCTTCTGCTCCTATAGAGATCCAGAAGTGTATAATTCTAATTTCAGGGGTGATCAGAGGTCTTTGGTAGGTAATCAGCTCACTTTAGGGGACTGGTTGAAACAGAACCTCCTACTTTTCCTCCATCTTGTCTCTTCCTCTCTGAAGGTATCAAACTTCTTGATTTCAAGCTATCCTCTAAAGTCATATAGTAATCAAAAGAGTATGGTAGTGACATAAAATCAGATATAGTGATGGAACAGAATCAAGAGCCCAAAAATAACCCAAGAATATCTGGTCAACTAATATTTGACAAGGAAGCCAAGAATACTCAAAGAGAAACAACAACTCTTCTATAAATGGTGCTGGGGAAATTTGAATAGCCACATGTAAAAGACTAACACCAGATCTCTATTTTACATGGCTCTCAAAAGCTGATATGGATTAAAGACAAATGAAACACCTGAAGCTGTAAAACTCTTAGACAAAAACATAGAAGAAAAGCTTCTTGACATAGGTCTTAATGATATTTTTAAAAATATGACAACTAAAGCACAAGCAACAAAATAAAAAATAAACATGGATGACATCACATTAAAAGCTTCTTCACAGCAAAAGAAAAATCAACAATATAAAAAGATAATTTACAGAATGGGAAAATTTTTGCAAATAATATATCTAATAGGGGCAATATCCAAATTATACATGGAACTCATACAACTCAACAGGAAAATCGGATTAAAAGTGGGCAAACACCTGAAATGGATATTTTTCCAAAAAAAAGATATATAAATGGTAAATGGATACATGAAAAAAATACAGTATCACAAATAATTAAGGAAATGTAAATGAAAACTACAATGACATATCTCCTCATACCTGTTAGAATGGCTAACATCAGAAAAAATATATATAACAAATACAGTTGAGGAGGTGGAGAAAATGGAAAACCATGTGCTGTTGTTAGGACTGTAAATTGATACAGTCATATGGAAAACAGTCAAAATGTCTCAACAAACAGATATCTGGGACCAGATGACTTAACAGGTGAATTTTACCAAACATTTAAAGAACAGCTGATACCTATTCTTCTCAAACTATTCAAAACAATACAAAAGGAAGGAAACCTTCCAAATTCATTCTATGAGGCCAGCAGTAACCTTATACCAAACCCCATAAAGACACCACTGAAATAGAAAATTATAGACCAATATCTCTAATGAACACAGATGCAAAAATTCTCAATGAAATACAGATCAAATTCGATAGCACATTAAAAGAATCATTCATATGATCAAATGTTATTTATTCCTGGGTTGCATGTGTGGTTCAATAGTCACATATCAATCAACATGATACACCACATTAATAAAAGGATAAGAACAGATGATCCTTTCAAAAGAAGCAAAAAAAGCTTTTGACAAGAAACATCAATTCATGATTTTAAAAAATCTCAATAAAGTACCATTAGAAGAGACAAACCTCAACATAATAAAGGCAATGCATATATACCCACAGCTAATATCATCCTCAATTGGGAAAAACTAAGAGCATTTCTTTATGATCAAGAACAAGACAAAGATGTCAACTCTCACCACTGTTATTTAACATAGTGCTGGAAGTCCTAGCCTCAGCAATCATAGAACAAAAAGAAATAAATGGCATCAAAATTGGCAGGGAAGTAGTAAACCTTTTGTTATTTGGAAAGGACATGATACTCCATATAGAAAACCCAAAAGGCTGCATCAAAAAATTGCTAGAACTGATACACTGAATCTGTAGTCACAGGACACAAAATCAATGTACAGAAATCTGTTGCATTACTATACACAACATTGAAGCTACAGAGGAAGAAATCAAGGAATCAGTCTCATTTACAATTAACCCAAACCCATAAAGTACCTAGGAATAAACCTAAGCAAAGTAAAATTCTGTACTCTGAAAACACTAATGAAAGAAATTGAAGATGACACAAAGAAATGGAAAAACATTCCATGCTCATGGATTGAAGGAAAAAATAATGTTAAAATGTTTATATTGCTTAATGCAATCTACACATTTAATGTAATTCCTATCAAAATACCAACAACCTTTTTCACAGAGCTAGAACAAACAATCCTACAATTTGTATGGAACCACAAAAGACCCCAAATAGTCAAAGCAACCTTGAAAAAAAGAAAGCAAAGCGGAAGGTATCGTGATCCTGAACTTCAAGTTACATTACAAAGCTGTAGTCATTGACACAGTATGGTAGTGACACAAAAATGGACACATACATTAATGGAACAGAATAGAAATGGACCTACAGCTATATGGTGAACTAATCTTCAACAAAGCAGGAAATAATATCCAATGGGAAAAAAGACAATCTCTTCAACAAATGATGTTGGGAAAACTTGACAGCAACATGCAGAAGAATGAAACTGGAGCACCTTCTTACACCATACACAAAACTGAATTAAAAAATGGATGAAAGACCTAAATGTGAGACAAAAAAACATTAAAATATTAGAGGAGAACAGAGACAGTAATGACTTTGACATCGGCCATAGCAACTTCTTACTAGATATGTCTCCTGAGACAAGAGAAACCAAAGCAAAAATAAACTATTGGGATTCATCAAAATAAAAACTTCTGCACAGCAAAGGAAACAATCAACAAAACTGAAAGATAACCTACTGAATAGGAGAAGATACCTCCAAATGCACTAAACAACCATCACCACCATCATCATCATCACCATCATCATCCAGTTAAGAAATGGGCAAAAGACATGAATAGACATTTTTCAAAGACATACAGATCGCCAACGGACATGTGAAAAAATGCTCAACATCCCAGATAATCAGGGTAATGCAAATCAAAACTACAATGAGATATCACCTCACACTTTTCGGAATAGCTAAAATTAATAACACAGGTATGAACAGATGTTGGTGAGTCTGTGGAGAAAAGAAATCCTTCTTATACTGTTGGTGTGAATGAAAACTGGTGTAGCCAGTCTGGAAAGTAGTATGGAGGTTCCTCAAAAAGTTAAAAATAAAACTACATTACTATCTAGCAATTGCACTAATAGATATTTGCCCAAAGAAAACAAAAATACTATTTGAGAGGGGTACATGTACCCTGGTGTTTATAGCAGCATTATCAATAATAGCCAAATTTTGGAAAGAGCCCAAATTTCCAACGACCAATGAATGGGTAAAGAAGAAATGGTGTATATATACATAATGGAATATTACTCAACCATAAAAATAATGAAATCTTGCCATTTGAAATGATGTGGATGGAGCTAGAGATTATTATGATAAGCAAAAGAAGTCAGAGAAATACAAATACCATATGATTTTTCTCATATGTGGCATTTAAAAAACAAAACAAATGATCATAGCGGAAAAAAGAGACAGGAAAAAACAAGGAACAGACATTTAGCTATGGAGAAGAAACTGATGGTTAACAGAGAGGCAATGGGTGGAGGGATGGTTTAAATAGGTGAGGGATTTAAGGATTGTCCTTGTTGTAATGAGCACTAGGTGTAGGTAAGTTTTGAACCCTGGATTGTACACTTGAACACTGGAGGTTAACTAACTGGAATTTAAATAAAAAACAGAAGAGATTTATGGTTAGTAGAGGAAAGGGGTGATGGGAAGGGGAATTGGGTGAAGGTGGTCAAAGTATGAAACTTCCAGTTAAATAAATAAGTACTAGGGATGTAATGTATAACATGATTACTATGATTAACACTGCTATATGACATATATAAAAGTGGTTAAGGGAATAGATTCTAAGAATCCTCATTAAAAGAAAAAATTTTGTTTTCTTTTTCTTTTCTTTGTATCTATATGAGATGTTAGATGTTAACTAAACTTATTGTGGTAGTCATTTCATGATAAATGTAAGTCAACTCATTATGCTGTACAAATTAAACTCATGCAGCGTTTCATGTCAAGTATATGCAAATAAAACTAAAAAATAATGATCAAACAGATAAAAGCAAGCAGAGATGGGAACATGTCCAAAGGACAATGGATCCAACCTGAAAGAGGTCCCCATGGATAAATCTGGAATGATTTGAGCTATAAATAAATCACAGTATTATGTTATATTAGAATGGAAAAAATATACTCATAAGTCTTGCTGATATAAAAAATGGTTGAATATATCAATAAATAATAAATAACAAGGGTTTCTTACCTAAAAATTTTTAAATTTATTTTTATTTTATTTTATATTTTCAGTGTTCCAAAATTCATTGTTTATGCACCACACCCAATTCTCTATGCAATACATGCCCTCCTTAATACCAGTCTCACCTATCCTCCCACCCCTCTCCCCTTCAAAACCCTCAGTTTGTTTCTTAGTGTCTAGAGTCTCTCATGCTTTGTCTCCCCCTCTGATTTCCCCCAATTCACTTTTCCCTTTCTTCTCCTAATGTCCTCCATGTTATTCCTTATGCTCTGCAAGTAAGAGAAACCATATGATAATTAACTCTTTCTGCTTGACTTATTTCACTCAGCATAATCTCCTTCATTTTCAGTTGGTACAAAAGTTGGATATTCCTCCTTTCTGATGGATATCATAATATTCCAGTGTATATTTACCTAATAATTTTAATAAATACATGAGGAGAAAGAGAAAAATAAAAAACCATTGTAAAATATCACTGTAATAATTGCTGAAGGCAAAATTTACTTATGAAAGCTTAAAATAGTGGGATAAAATGGGTATAATTGCATAGCCTCATGTATATCTTTCTGAAGTCTATTAATTACTGTGGCAGTTTTAACATAGCTCAGAAATTCTTTTATACTTTTTTTCTTCAGATGATGCAGCTTAATTTCTTATTACTCAACTGCACAGTAGACTTAGCTGGACTTAGAATTTTAAAGAAAAGTAAATGTCAAGGGGAAAAGAGGGCTTTTATAGTGGAGAAACCTGATAGATACCACCTTAACCAAGTCAAGATTGACTTTGATTAAGTCATGTTGATAACATTTACCCTCTGATATGATGTACTGAGAAAGGAACATCAACTCAATGAGAAAAATATCAGAAAACCCAATTTGATAGACAATATATTGTCTATCATTGGACAATAGTCTATCAATTGTCTGTCATCTTGAGAGACAAGAAAAGACTAAGAAAGTGTCACTGATTTGAGAAGACTAAGAAGATACGCTGATTGAATGCAATATTCTTGTTTTTAAACTGGATCGTGAGGTCACTAAAGACATTAATGAAAAAGATAAAATAAAGTTTGTACTTTAGAGAATTACAACGATTATTAGATTTTATAAATATACTTTGTTTAAAAAAATGCTATTGGCGGGGGGGTGGGAGGTTGGGGTACCAGGTGGTGGGTATTACAGAGGGCACGGCTTGCATGGAGCACTGGGTGTGGTGAAAAAATAATGAATAATGTTTTTCTGAAAATAAATAAATTGGAAAAAAATGCTATTGGCATAGGGAAGCATGGCAAAGAGTATATGGGTAATCTCTGTATTATCATATTTTAAACTCTTCTGTAAATCTAAAATTACTTCAATACAAAAATTAAAGAAAATGTAAAATGTAGAGATATGATGACTTAAAACATATCATAGACTATGCTTAGAATATTATCTCTATAGAAAGTTCTGCACACATAAATCATAGTTATTTCATTCTGCATTCATAAAAAACAATGATGCTTTAAGCCATATATCAAGCCCCAGAAAATTCCAAAGGTCACTATCATCCAAACTACTTTCTTCTTTTTTTATTTTTATCATAACAGTATTCATTATTTTTTCACCACACCCAGTGCTCCATGCAATCTGTGCCCACTATAATACCCACCACCTGGTACCCCAACCTCCCACCCCCTGCCATTACAAACTCATCAGATTGTTTTTCAGAGTCCATAGTCTCTCATGATTCACCTCCCCTTCCAATTTCCCCCAACTCCCTTCTCCTCTCTAACTCCTCTTGTCGTCCATGATATTTGTTATGCTCCACAAATAAGTGACACCATATGATAATTGACTCTATGCTTGACTTATTTCACTCAGCATAAACTCTTCCAGTCCCATCCATGTTGCTACAAAAGTTGAGTATTCATCCTTTCTGATGGAGGCATAATACTCCATAGTGTATATGGACCACATCTTCCTTATCCATTCGTCCCTTGAAAGGCATCTTGGTTCTTTCCACAGTTTGGCGACCGTGGCCATTGCTGCTATAAACATTGGGGTACAGATGGCCCTTCTTTTCACTACATCTGTATCTTTGGGGTAAATTCCCAGGAGTGCAATTGCAGTGTCACAGGGAAGTTCTATTTTTAATTTCTTGAGGAATCTCCACACTGTTCTCCAAAGAGGCTGCACCAACTTGCATTCCCACCAACAGTGTAAGAGGATTACCCTTTCTCCACATCCCTTCCAACACATATTGTTTCCTGTATTGTTAATTTTGGCCATTCTAACTGGTGTAAGGTGATATCTCAATGTGGTTTTAATTTGAATCTCCCTGAAGGCTAATGATGTTGAACATTTTTTCATGTGTCTGATAGCCATTTGTATGTCTTCATTGGAGAAGTGTCTGTCCATATCTTCTGCCCATTTTTTTGATATGATTGTCTGTTTTGTGTGTGTTGAGTTTGAGGAGTTCATTATAGATCCTGGATATCAACCTTTTGTCTGTACTGTCATTTGCAAATATCTTCTCCCATTATGGGGGTTGCCTCTTTGTTTTCTTGACTGTTTCCTTTGCTGTGCAGAAGCTTTTGATTTTGATGAAGTCCCAAAAGTTTATTTTTGCTTTTGTTTCCTTTGCCATTGGAGACGTATCTTGAAAGAAGTTACTGTGGCTGATATCGAAGAGATTACTGCCTATGTTCTCCTCTAGGATTCTGATGGATTCCTGTCTCACGTTGAGGTCTTTTATCCATTTTGAGTTGATCTTTGTGTATGGTGTAAGAGAATGGTTGTTTCATTCTTCTACATATAGCTGTGCAGTTTTCCCAGCACCATTTATTGAAGAGACTGTCTTTTTTCCACTGGATATTTTTTCCTGTTTTGTCGAAGATTATTTGACCATAGAGTTGAGGGCCCATATCTGGGCTCTCTACTCTGTTCCACTGGTCTATGTGTCTGTTTTTATGCCAGTACCATGCTGTCTTGGTGATCACAGCTTTGGAGTAAAGCTTGAAATCAGGTAACGTGATGCCGCCAGCTTTATTTTTGTTTTCAACATTTCCTTAGTGATTCGGGGTCTCTTCTGATTCCATACAAATTTTAGGATTGTTTGCTCCAGCTCTTTGAAGAATCCGGGTGGAATTTTGATCGGAATGGCATTAAAGGTATAGATTGCTCTAAGCAGTATAGACATTTTAACAATGTTTATTCTTCTGATCCAAGAGCATGGAATGGTCTTCCATCTTTTAGTGTCTTCTTCAATTTCTTTCGTGAATGTTCTGTAGTTCCTCTAGTACAGATCCTTTACCTCTTTGGTTAGGTTTATTCCGAGGTATCTTTTGCTTCTTGGTGCTATAGTAAATGGAATTGATTCTCTAATTTCCCTTTCTGTATTTTCATTGTTAGTGTATAAGAAAGCCACTGATTTCTGTACATTGACTTTGTATCCTGCCACGTTGCTGAATTGCTGTATGAGTTCTAGTAGTTTGGGTGTGGAGTCTTTTGGTTTTCCATATAAAGAATCATGTCATCTGCAAAGAGAGAGAGTTTGACTTCTTATTGCCAAATTGGATACCTTTTATTTCTCTTTGTTTTCTGATTGTTGTTGCTAGGACTTCTAATACTATGTTGCACAAGAGTGGTGAGAGTGGGCATACTTGTCGTCTTCCTGATCTCAACGGGAAGGCTGCAAGCTTTTTCCCATTGAGGATGATATTTGCTGTGGGTCTTTCATAGATAGATTTGATGAAGTTCAGGAATGTTCCCTCTATCCCTATACTTTGAAGCGTTTTAATCAGTCATGGATGCTGAATTTTGTCAAATGCTTTTTCTGCATCAATTGAGAGGACCATGTGGTTCTTCTCTCTTCTCATATTAATTTGTTCTATCACATTGATTGATTTGCGAATGTTGAACCATCCTTGTAGTCCAGGGATGAATCCCACCTGGTCATGGTGGATAATCTTTTTAATGTGCTCTTGGATCCTGTTTGCTAGGATCTTGTTGAGAATCTTAGCATCCATATTCGTCAGTGATATTGGTCTGAAATTCTCCTTTTTGATAGGGTCTTTGCCTGGTTGGGGATCAGGGTAATGCTGGCTTCATAGAAAGAGTCTGGAAGTTTTCTTTCTGCTTCAATTTTTTGAAACAGCTTCAGGAGAATAGGTGTTATTTCTTCCTTGAAGGTTCGGTAGAACTTCCCAGGGAATCCGTCAGGTCCTGGGCTCTTGGTTTTGGGGAGGTTTTTGATCACTGCTTCAATCTCATTACTAGATATCATTCTATTCAGGTTGTTGATTTCTTCCTAGTTCAATTTTGGGAGTTTATAGTTTTCCAGGAATGCATCCATTTCATCTAGGTTGCTAATCTTATTGGCATATACTGTTGATAGTAACTTCTGATGATTGTTTCTACTTCCTTGGTGTTAGTTGTGATCTTTCCGTTTTCATTCATAATTTTATTAATTTGGGCTTTCTCTCTTTTCTTTTGGATTAGTGTGGCCAATGGTTTATCGATCTTATTGATTCTTTCAAAAAACCAGCTTCTAGTTTCATTATTATGTTCTACTGTATCTCTGCTTTCTACCTCATTGATCTCAGCTCTAATCTTGATTTCCCTTCTTATGTGTGGAGTTGGTTTGATTTATTGTTGATTCTCCAGTTCTTTACGGTGTAGAGACAGCTGCTGTATTCTGGATTTTCATTTTTTTTTTTTGAGGGAGACTTGGATGGCTATGTATTTCCCCCTTAGGACAGCCTTTGCTGTATCCCATGGGTTTTGGACCGAAGTGTCTTCATTCTCATTGGTTTCCATGAATTGTTTCAGTTCTTCTTTGATCTCCTGGTTAATCCAAGCTTTCTTTTTTTTCCCCCCCAATTTATTTATTTTCAGAAAAACAGTATTCATTATTTTTTCACCACACCCAGTGCTCCATGCAAGCTGTGCCCTCTATAATACCCACCACCTGGTACCCCAACCTCCCACCCCCCCGCCACTTCAAACCCCTCAGACTGTTTTTCAGAGTCCATAGTCTCTCATGGTTCACCTCCCCTTCCAATTTACCCAGATTCCCTACTCCTCTCTAACGCCCCTTATCCTCCATGCTATTGGTTATGCTCCACAAATAAGTGAAACCATATGATAATTGACTCTCTCTGCTTGACTGATTTCACTCAGCATAATCTCTTCCAGTCCCGTCCATGTTGCTACAAAAGTTGGATATTCGTCCTTTCTGATGGAGGCATAATACTCCATAGTGTATATGGACCACATCTTCCTTATAATCCAAGCATTCTTAAGCAATGTGGTCTTTAGCTTCCAGGTGTTTGAGTTCCTTCGGAACTTTTCCTTGTGATTGAGCTCCCGTTTCAAAGCACTGTGATCCGAGAATATGCAGGGAATAATCTCAGTCTTTTTGTATCGGTTTATTCCTGATTTGTGACCCAGTATGTGGCCTATTCTGGAGAAGGATCCACGTGCACTTGAGAAGAATGAGTGTTCTGTTTTTTAGGGTGCAATGTTTTGTATATATCTATGAGGTCCATCTGGTACAATGTGTCATTCAATGCTCTTGTTTCTTTATTGATTTTCTGCTTCGATGATCTGTCTATTTCTGAGAGAGGAGTGTTAAGAGCTCCTACTATTAGTGTATTCATATCAATATGATTCTTTATCTTGATTAACAGTATTCTTATGTAATTGACTGCTCCCATATTGGGAGCATAGATATTTACAATTGTTAGATCATCTTGGTGGATAGTCCCTATAAGGATTATGTAGTGTCCTCTGTATCTCTGACTACAGTCTTTAGTTTAAAATCTAATTTATCTGATATGAGAATCACTACCCCAGCCTTCTTTTGAGGCCATTTGCATGAAAAATGCTTCTCCATCCCTTCACTTTCAGTCTGGGTGTATCTTTAGGTTCAAAATGGGTCTCTTGTAGACAACATATGGATGGGTCCTGACGTTTTATCCAATCTGCAACCCTGTGCCATTTTATGGGCACATGTAGGCCATTCACATTGAGAGTGATTATTGATAGATATGTTTTTATTGACATCATGTTACCTTTGAAGTCTTTCTTTCTGTAGATTGTCTCTATATTTCTGTTCAATGCTATTCTTAGGATTTTTCCTCTTTTATAGAACCCCCCCCTTAATATTTCCTGCAGTGTCCGCTTGGTAGTCGCATAGTCTTTTAAGACTTGGCGGTCTTGGAAACTCTTTATATCTCCATCCATTTTGAATGTCAGTCTTGCTGGATTAAGTATTCTTGGCTTCATGTTCTTCTCATTTAGTGCCCTGAATATATCTTGCCAGCCTCTTCTGGCTTGCCAGGTCTCTGTGGACAGGTCTGGCGTTATTCTGATGGGCTTTCCTCTGTAAGTAAGAAGCCTCTTTGTCCTAGCGGCTTTCAAGAGATTATACCTACAATTATAATTCCTCAATTTGAGTATCAGGTGTCGTGATGTTTTTTTGGAATGTATAATCTTGGATGGAGTCCTTTCAGCCTCTAGTACATGAACTCTGGTTCCATTTGCGAGATTGGGGAACTTTTCATGAAGGACTTGTTCCACTATATCTTCTAGACTTCTTTCTTTCTCCTCCCCTTCAGGGATTCCAATATTTCTGATGTTCGAACGTCCCATGGCATCATTTATTTCCCTGATTCTGTTTTCGTGGTTTCTAAGCTGTTTGTTCCAGGATTCCTCCTGATCCTTTCTCTCTATTTGTTTGTCCTGAAGATCACTAATTCTATCTTCTGTCTCAGTTACCCTAGCTTTGAGAGAATTTAGATTAGATTGGAACTCATTGAGAGCATTGTGAACCTCAGCCCTGGTACCTTTTAGCTCCGCCCTAACATTGTGCACATCATCTCTCATCGCTTTCAGCTCGGCCCTAATCAATTCCATTTGGTCATCCATGGCTTTCTCCAACCTAGCTATTGCCTGGATAATTGTTAGCCTGAATTCTCTTTCCAACATATTGTCTATGTTGATAGCTGGTAGCTCTGTTGCAGAAGCTCCATGCTCTGTATTTTTCTTCTTTTGGGCATTCCTCCTCCTAGTCATTTTGGTGAGAGATGACTGAACAGATGTAGCTGGATGTATCGACCGTGGTGCAGTCAGGGTGCACCCTGGAACACTTCTGAGCAATCAGGATTTCCCACCGAAACAGGATACAAAAGAAAAGAAAAAGAAAAAGAGAGAGAGAGAGACAGGAAAGAAAGGGATGATGAAAGAGAAGGTTCAGCACAAATGGGCCCCAAGGTAAGATTTATGAAGTATACAAACAAAAACAGACAAACAAAAACACTGATAAAAGTGTATAACAAGAGAAAAAAATATATATATGTAAATAAAGGAAGAACCTCGTCAAAACAAACCCAAAGTGTAAGATTTATATACTATCAGGACAAACACAAAAACAGAGAAACAGTGGTGGAAGAAAAAGATGGGAGAGTGGTTATAAATTCTCCGTGTGGGTGAGGAAGTTTGTTTTGATTCTTCCTGGATGTATCTTGATATCTTTGTTAAAGGACTCAACTTTCCTAAGATAAATGGGGATTAAAAATTGGTTTACCTGTAGGGGTAGTATTGATTGGGGAAAGGGGATTAACTTTGAAGTTTAACTCTATATGAATATTAGAAAATAAAAATAATAAGGAATAAACTAGACTAAACTAAACTAAAATTAAAAAAAAGAAATTCAAAAAATAGAAATGCATAAGAAAAACATAGGTGTATGTATCAAAAGGTTCAGGTTAGAAGATTATTATGGAATTTGATGTACTGGACAGCTCACTGTGATGGTAAATAGGTTAAAAAATTATCTATATGTAAAAAAACAAAATGAACCAGAGTAGTGGGGACGGTAAAAAATAAATTTTTCCTATGAAGTACTGGTTGTTCTCTTGTCGTCCTTTTTTTTCTTTCTTTCTTGGTTTGTGTTCTGGGGGAGGGGCCTGCCACGTGGGTTTTCAGTCAATGATGTTCCCTGAGTTAAGTCCTCCCACCTCCCTCAAGGGGGTGGGCTCTGAGGAAACTGGTTTTTTTTTTCAGGCTTTTGTTCTGGCGGTTTTTATGTTTGTTCACTTTTTTTTTTCTCTCACCTTGACCGCTTTTGATGGTTTTTGTAGTTTTAGAGGAAAACAAACTGCACCCTGACTTCCCTCTCAGAGAGAAGCCTCGTCTGGCTGCAGAGCCCAAATAAGTTCCCCTCTGGCCACTGGCAGAGCAGGTTCCAAGTCGCGGTCCCTGGGGAGGCAGGATCTCTTGCTTGTACCCAAAGCCATGGCAATGGTGGCTGTCTGGGCAGCTCCAGACAGCCAGAGAGGTTCCAAGCAGCAATCACACACTGAGATTTTCCTGCTGGCCCGGGCTGGGAGTACCTGGTCTTGCTGGGTCTAAGAGCACCTGGCTTGCACGCACCAATTTCAGGGGAGGCTGTGGTTTGTGTGCAGGTCTCAGGCTCTGAGAATGGGGCGCAGGACTGAAAGCACCAGGCTGGGCCTTCGTGCACCTCTCTCGGGGGAAAGTGGTGCACGCGTCTTAGGCTCTGAAACAATGGCGCGGGTCAAAGGGCGCCAGCTGGACCTTTGTACCTCTCTCAGGGGAGGATGAGGGATGCGTGCATCTCAGGCTCTACAGCAGGGCTCGTGCATTCTGTCCTCCGGCGTGGCTCCCATTCCCTCACAGGAGCCGGACCCCACACGTTCTCGGGCGCGCTGGCGGCTTAGGGACCAAGACCTGGTTTCTCCACCGCACTCTGTCTGGCTCAGCACCAGGGGAGGCTGTCCTGGGACCAGGGACTTAAGGCCCTGTCCTAGCCACCTCGATTTCCACAATCCCCCCCCCCCCCGCGATCCTTTGCTCTTTTGGAGTGCTTTCAACCAGTCTCCAAATTAATGCTGGTCCCCAGATGCAGGGCACTCTCGCTCATATTGGGGCTATTACTTTCCAACCGGTCACCTCTGGTGGCTCCCTCCCCCTTTTGTTTATCTTCTGATATCAGTCTGCCATTCCCACACCACTTTACCTGCCCACTGGTGTCTTCTGCCCCTGTAGAGATCCAGACGTGTATAATTCTGGTATCAGGATGATTTCATGGGTGATCAGAGTTCTTTGGTAGGTAATCAGCTCACTTTGGGATACAGGTTGAAAAGGCATCTCCTCCTACCTCCCGGCCACCTTGTCCTGTATCATCCAAACTACTTTTGATAATAATTTAGTAAAGTCAGAAGTAACAAAAAATAGCAACAACCAAGGTCACAAATCCCATTGGTTTCCTAAATTACATATTACTAAATAACCTTTGACACTTTTAATGCTTAGGTTAAAGAAATCACAAAGGATCTAAATAAATATTTGTAACAGTATGATAATTAAAATAGTACAGGTCAAAAATTTATCAGACAGGTGTCTGTCCCTCTTGGTATAGCATATGACTCTTGACCTTGGAGTTGTGAGTTTGAGTCCACATTGGGTGTAGGAACTACTTAAAAATTAAATCTTAAAAAAAAAATCAGATAGACCAAGCAGAATTTACAGAAAAGTATGTAGCTTTAGATAAATAAATCGGGATACAGTACCCAAATTTTATAAATATTCAACTTGGGAAACTGAAGAAGAGGATGAAGAATAGAGCAAGTCTAAATAAGAAAGAAATTATAAAGCAAGAAAAAAATGAATTAAAGAATAAACATAGAGATAGATAATAATACCAAATTATGGTTCTTTTAAAATAGTTATAGGTGGGGGGCGCCTGCGTGGCTCAGTGGGTTAGGGCCTCTGCCTTCGGCTCAGGTCATGATCCCGGGGTCCTGGGATCGAGCCCCGCATCGGGCTCTCTGCTCAGCGGGGAGCCTGCTTCCCTACCTCTCTCTCTTCATGCCTCTCTGCCTACTTGTGTCTACTACTACTACTGTCTGTCCAATGGATAAATAAAATCTTTAAAAAAATTTAAAAAATAGTTATAGGTGGGTCTTTAGTAAAACTTACCAAAATAAAAATTGTGTTCAAATAAAACATATACAATGAAAAACTGGAAATAACTTCTGACATAATGGAAATTTAAAACTATCTTGAGAGGTGCAAAGGCAAGATGGCAGAATAGTACAGGGCCTTGTTTCATCTGGTCCCTCAAATTTAGCTGGATACCTTTCAAACCATTCTGAATGCCCACGAATTCAGTCTGATATGTAAGAATATGTGTCTGGAACTTTACAAGTAGAAAAGTGACTGCTTTTCACAAGGTAGGAGGTGAGAAGTCATGAATCTGTGGGGAAGATATCAGAAGATAAATGAAGCAGGGAGGGAGACTCCATAAGCTGGATATTAAAAGGTGATACAACACTGGAGCACTAAATCAGAACCCTTAGAAATCTGCTCCAATGAGAGACATCCCTTTCTGAAAAGGGGTCAGGGGATAAAAGAGCAGAATTCTAAGTGGGTCACTGTGGTCCCAGGATTCCAGGAGACACAGAAAGAATGGGGGTGCCTTATCAGTTAACTCCAGCAATGGAGCAGGGAAATAAGTTATGATCAGTGAACCCAGGAGGAACTTGAAGTTTGGGTTGCCCTAAACCTATGCTAGGCCTATTGGGGGACTGCTCTTTGCCTGAGCACCTTAAAAATAACTGGAATTTATGAGCCATTTACTGTCCCCTGGGAGGGGCCAAAAAGGCTGTGCCCATGACTGGGAAATAGCTCTCAGGGTAGTGGCAGCTCTGGAAAGGACAGTAAGGAAGCACCCAACTGAGAGCAGCAGAGAATGGTGTGCTCAAGAACCCACAACTGCTCCTAGTACCAAGGACACAAAGGGCAGGGTGCTCCTGAGTCCTTGGGACTCCCCCTACCTCCCTCCCAGGAAGATTGTAGTAGGTGTGCACTGCAAGAATCTGTGCAGTTTAGCACACACAAAAGTGAAAATGAGCGCCTGGGTGGCTCAGTGGCTCAGTGGGTTAAAGCCTCTGCCTTCAGCTCAGGTTATGATCACAGGGTCCTTGGATCGAGCCCTGCATCAGGTTCTCTGCTCAGTGGGGAGCCTGCTTCCTCCTCTCTCTCTCTGCCTGCCTCTCTGTCTACTTGTGGTCTGTGTCTGTCAAATAAATAAAATCTTTTTTTAAGTGAAAATAATTTGTCCTAGAGGAGTTATTGAAGAGGTTGGACCTTGATCTCTCAGTTCTGGGCTGGAGATCCAGAAGCGGCCACTTTTGCTCTGATCCTCTGAAGACTCTCCTAAAGCCTCCAGGGGAAAAAAGCTACATGGATGACCAGCTTTTACTGAGCCCAGACTCCTGACGAGGGGTGGGGGAAACTGTGCCCAGGCAAAGGCACATGAGAAGCAGCACAGCAGGTGCCTCCCACAGAAGACAGAGTAGAAAAACAGGTGGACAACAAATTTGTGGATCCCACAAGACTCGGCAGGAAAACTCCAGCACCAAGAGAAAATAGCTTATTGAGCTACAGATGTTTTCTCGTGACTCATTTACCATTTAGACTAAAATTTTCCATTTTATCTTATTTTTAACCCTTTTCCCATTTCAACTAGATTCTTATTCTACCAATGTATGTTTTTAAGTAATTTTTTTTCTAAAGATTTTTTACTTATGTGACAGACACAGCGAGAGAGGGAACACAAACAAAGGGAGTAGGAGAGGGAGAAGCAGGCTTCCTGCCGAGTAGTGAGCCCGATGTGGAGTTCAAACCCAGAACCCTGTGATCATGACCTGAGCCAAAAGCAGAGGCTTTAATCCACTGAGCCACCCAGGTGCCCCTTTAAGTTGTTTTTCAACTTTTATTTTTCACATCTACATTTTATAGATATAAGCTTCACTTTTGTCCCTTTTCCCTCTATTCACTTTTATTTACTTATATATTTGTTTATATTTTAATCTTTTTGTGGAAAATGAGAAAAGGTTTATTACAATACCTGCCATTCAACCAACAAGCATTTTCTGTGAGCTATTTTCTGGAAATCAATTAGCCAAGGTATAGTACATCATTGGTTTTTTATATAATGCTAAATGATAGATCAGTTCAGTATAACACCTAGTAATACCCAGTGCCAGACAAATATATAAGTTTTGCTTTCTTTGCAATTTTGGGATATAGTGTCTTAACATAAAGACCAAAATATTATCATGAACAACTGGATTGCCTTGGTTTGTCCACCCTTCAAGATTATAGTCTCTCTCTCCACCCTTTTTTAATATTTTGTTTTGTTTGGTTTTGTTTGCTTTTCTATGGTGACTTATGACCACTTCAGATTTGTCTAGAGTGTATTTTGCTTCAGTCATGATTGATATTTTGGAATCTGCTTATTTGCTCACCCATCCTTCTCGGGGGAAAATAACTAGAAGGAGGAATTCACAACAAAAGAAAACCAGAGGCAATTACCCACAGAGCTAATCAATATGGATAAAAATTAGATGTCAGAGATGGAATTCAGGATAGCAATTATAAAGTTAATAGCTAGGATTGAAAAAAAAAAACATAAATGACAATACAGAATCTCTAAGGGCAGAAATGAGATTGAATCTGGCCATACTTTAAAATTCTAAAACTGATATGCAGTCTAGTTAAGTCCTCCCGCCGCCCTCAAGGGGGTGGTCTCTGAAGAAACTGTTTTTTTTCAGGCTTTTGTTCTCTGGCGGTTTTTATGTTTGTTCACTTTTTTTTCTCTCACCTTGACCACCTTTGATGGTTTTTGTAGTTTTAGAGGAAAAGAAACCACACCCTGATCTCCCTTTCAGAGAGAAGCCTCAGTCTGGCTTCAGAGCCTAAATAAGTTCCCTCTTGGCCGCTGGAAGAGCAGGTTCCAAGTTGCAGACCCTGGGGGTGAAGGACCTTTTGCTTGTACCCAAAGCCAAGTCAGTGGCGGCTGTCTGGGAGCTCCTGACTGCCAGAGAGGTTCCAAGCAGCAATCGCACACTGAGATTTTGCCACTGGCCGGGGCTGGGAGTGCCTGGTCTTGCTGGGTCTAAGAGTGCCCCGCTTGCGTGCACCTCTTTCAGGGGCGGCTATGGGTCGCACGCGCATGTCTCAGGCACTGAGAACGGGGCGCAGGTCTGAAAGCACCCTGCTGGGCTTTTGCACACCTCTGTCAGGGGAGAGTTTGGAGCGCATGGCTTAGGCTTTGAAACAATGGCGTGGGTCAAAGAGCACCGGCCGGGCCTTTGTAACTCTCTCAGGGGATCATGAGGGATGTGCGTGCGTATCTCAGGCTTTGTGGTAGGGCTCGCGCATTCTGCCTACCAGCGTGGCTCCCATCCCCTCACAGGAGCTAGAACCCACACATTCTCAGGTGCGCTGGCGGCTTAGGGACCAAGACCTGGTTTCTCCGCCGCACTCTCTCTGGCTCAGCGCGGGGAGGCTGTCCTGGGACCGGGGACTTAAGCCCCTGTCCCTAGCCGCCCCGATTCCCACAATTCCCCCCCCCACCCCGTGATCCTTTGCTCTTTTGGAGTGCTTTCAACCAGTCTCCAAATTAATGCTGGTCCCCAGATGCAGGGCACTCTCGCTCGTATTGGGTATTACTTTCCAACCAGTCGCCTCTGGTGGCTCCCTCCCCCTTTTGTTTATCTTCTGGTACCAGTCCACCGTTCCCACTTTGCTTTACCTGCCCACTGGCGTCTTCTGTCCCTGTAGAGTTCCAGACGTGTATAATTCTGATCTCAGGCTGATTTCATGGGTGAATGGAGTTCTTTGGTAGGTAATCAGCTCACTTTGGGGTACTGGCCGAAAAGACGCCTCCTCCTACTCCCCAGCCATCTTGTCCCGGTGATATGCAGTCTAAATTGGATGCTCTAACAGCTAGGTTTGATGAGGGAGAAGAGAGAATAAGTGATCTAGAGGACATGCTGATGAATGGCAAGGAAGCTGAGGCTAAAAGAGACAACTAGTAGCCCATGAATAAAGGCTTTATGAATTAATGATGCTATTCAATGAATGAATGTCAGAATTATTGGGGTGCCAAAGAGGTGGGGAGACAGAGGTCCAGAAGATATATTTAAACAAATCATAGCTGAGAAGTTACCTAAGGAGGAGAAGGAAACAACCATTCATGTCCAAGAGGCAGAGAGGACCCCTCCCAAAATCAATAAAAATAGATCAACACCCTGACATATAATAGCAAAGCTTGCAAATCTTAGGGAAAAAGAAGCTATTATGAGAGCAGCTGGGGATAGGAGGTTTCTTATGAACAGAGGGAGGAACTCAGAATAACCTCACAACTATCCACAGAAACCTGGCAGGTCAGAAAGGGCTAGCAATATATATTCGGGGTAATGAGAAGAACATGCAGCCAAGAATAATTATTCCAACAGGACTATCATTCAGAATGGAAGGAAAGATAAAGAGCTTCCAGGACAGACAGCAACTGAAAGAATATGTGACCACTAAGCCAGCCCTGCAAGAAATACTAAGGAGGATACTATAAGCAAAGAGAGACCCCAAGAATAACATAGACCAGAAAGTAACAGAGACAATTTACAGAAGCAGGGATATTATATGCAATAGAATGGTACTAAATTCTTATCTTTCAATAGTTTCTCTGAATGTAAATGGGCTAAATATTCCAATAAAAGCACACATGGTTTCAGATTGGATAAAAAAGCAAGGAACATCCATATGCTGTCTACAAGAGACTCATTTGAGACCTAGACAACTCGAGATTGAAAGTGAGGGGGTAGAAAACCATTTACACATTAATGGACCTCAAAAGTAAGATGGGGTAACAATCCTCATATCAGACTAATTAAATTTTAAACCATAGACTGCAGTAAGAGATGGAGAAGGACATTATATCATATTTAAAAGATCTACCCAACAAGAAGATCTAACAATTGTAAATATCTATGCCCCCAACATGGGAGCAACCAGTTACATAAACCAATTAAAAAGCAAAGTAAAACAAAAAAACAAAGCTGTGATCACCAAGACAACATGGTACTGGCATAAAAACAGACACATAGACCAGTGGAACAGAGTAGAGAGCCCAGATATGGACCCTCTACACTATGGTCAATTAATCTTCGACAAAACAGGAAAAAATATACAGTGGAAAAAAGACAGTCTCTTCAATAAATGGTGCTGAGAAAACTGGAGAGCTATATGTAGAAGAATGAAACTCGACCATTCTCTTACACCGTACACAAAGATCAACTCAAAATGGATAAAAGACCTCAACGTGAGACAGGAATCCATCAGAATCCTAGAGGAGAACATAGGCAGTAATCTCTTCGATATCAGCCACAGCAACTTCTTTCAAGATACGTCTCCAAAGGCAAAGGAAACAAAAGCGAAAATAAACTTTTGGGGCTTCATCAAAATCTAAAGCTTCTGCACAGCAAAGGAAACAGTCAAAAAAACAAAGAGGCAACCCCCAGAATGGGAGAAGATATTTGCAAATGACAGTACAGACAAAAGGTTGATATCCAGGATCTATAACGAACTCCTCAAACTCAACACACACGAAACAGGCAAACACATCAAAAAATGGGCAGAAGATATGAACAGACACTTCTCCAATCAAGACATACAAATGGCTATCAGACACATGAAAAAATGTTCATCATCATTAGCCCTCAGGGAGATTCAAATTAAAACCACATTGATATATCAGCTTACACCAGTTAGAATGGCCAAAATTAACAAAACAGGAAACAACATGTGTTGGAGAGGATGTGGAGAAAGGGGAACCCTCTTCCACTGTTGGTAGGAATGCAGGTTGGTGCAGCCTCTTTGGAGAACAGTGTGGAGATTCCTCAAGAAGTTAAAAATAGAGCTTCCCTATGACCCTGCAATTGCACTCCTGGGTATTTACCCCAAAGACACAGATGTCGTGAAAAGAAGGGCCATCTGTACCCCAATGTTTATAGCAGCAATGGCCACGGTCGCCAAACTATGGAAAGAACCAAGATGCCCTTCAAAGGATGAATGGATAAGGAAGATGTGGTCCATATACACTGTGGAGTATTATGCCTCCATCAGAAAGGATGAATACCCAACTTTTGTAGCAACATGGACGGGACTGGAAGAGATTATGCTGAGTGAAATAAGTCAAGCAGAGAGAGTCAATTATCATATGGTTTCACTTATTTGTGGAGCATAACCAATAGCATGGAGGACAAGGGGCGTTAGAGAGGAGTAGGGAATTTGGGTAAATTGGAAGGGGAGGTGAACCATGAGAGACTATGGACTCTGAAAAACAATCTGAGGGGTTTGAAGTGGCGGGGGGGGGTGGGAGGTTGGGATACCAGGTGGTGGGTATTATAGAGGGCACGGATTGCATGGAGCACTGGGTGTGGTGAAAAAGTAATGAATAATGTTTTTCTGAAAATAAATAAATTGGGGGAAAAAAAGCTGCTTCATGAGAATCTGGCTTCCAATGAGCCTGACTCTAGATGCTGATTGAGATTTATCCCTATGGGACACTGACAGGTCCTGGCACACCCTCAACTATGGCAAAGTGAGGTTGTTTGGATAATCACACAGGATAATCACAAAGATAAACAACCAAGAGCTAGGGCAAGGATGAACAATAATTTTCATACCCTACACAAGGTCATTACTTTAAAATTGGTAGAAGTAGCTGTTTTTTCTAATGGATACAAAACAAAACAGAATTAAGGACAGTGAAGAACAGGGGAATATGTTCCAAACAAAGAACAATATAAAACATCAGAAAAGACTGCAATGAAATAAAGAGATTTACCTGATACAGAGTTCAAAGTACTGGTAATAAATATACTCACTGAGGTTGGAAAGACAATACATGAACAAAGTATTTAAAGGAGATGGGATATATAAGAAAGTGCCAAATGGAAGTCACAGGGCTGAAGAATACAATAACTTCTGAAAAAGTGTTAAATAACAGACTAGAGGAAACAGAAAAAAAGGGACAATTAACTCATAAGCAAGGAAGTAGAACTTATCCATCAGATTAGCCACAAGACAAAAATGTAAAAGAATGAATATAGTTTAAGGGCTTATGCAATAACACTAGGTGGAACCACACTTTAATTATAGTGATCCCAGAAGGAGAAGAAAGAGTAAGGGGGCAGAAAAATTATTTGAAGAAATAATGACTGAAAAAGTCCCTAACTTTTGGGAAAAAACAGACATTCAGATCCAGGAAGCCCTGAGAGTTCAAATCATGATGAATCCAAAGAGGACCACTCCAAGATACATTATAATTATAGTGTCAAAAGTTACAGACAAGGAAGGAATATTAAAAGAAGAAAGAGAAAAACAACTTGTTATGTGCAAAGAAACTGCATAAGATTACTAGTGAATTTTTGAGCAGTCATTTAGCAGGCCAGAATTGAGTGGTGAATATATTCAAAATGCTGAAATAGGGGCACTTTGGTGGCTCAATCCTTAAGCATCTGCCTTTGACTCAGGTCATGATCTCAGTGTCCTAGAATTGAGCTCTGGATTGAGCTCCATGCTCATCAGGGAGCCTGCCTCTCCCTCTCCTATTCCCCCTGCTTATATTCCCTCTCTCACTGTCTCACTCATTGTCAAATAAATAAATAAAATCTTTTTTTTAAGTGCTGAAAGAAAAAAACTGTCACTGAGAAATACTCTTCTTACCAAAGCTGTTCATAATTGAAGGAGAGAGAGAGAGAGTTTTCCAGACCAACAGAAGTGAAAGGAGCTCATTACCACCAGATCAGCCTTACAGGAAATGTTAAAGTTAAAATAAAAGAGCACAAATTAGTAACAGGAAAACATATGAAAGTGTAAATCTCACTGGCAAATGTAAATATACTTTAAAACTCAGAATAATGTTGTGAAGGTGCTGAGTTAATCACTTATAAAAGTATAGTATAAAGGATAAAAGACAAAAGTAGTGAAAATAACTATAATTACAATAATTTATTAATATATATATACAGGATAATAGATGTAAAATTATAACATCCAAAACATAAAATAAGAGGGGGAATAAAAATGTAGAGCTTTAGAATTCATTCCAACTTAAATTGTTATAAGATTAAAATAACTATTATATACAAGTTGTTTCATGTAACCCTCATGGTAACCACAAACCAAAAACCTATAGTAGAAACACAAAAGATAAAGAGAAATAAATGTAAGCATACCACCACAGAAAATCATCAAAGCACAAAGGAAGAGAGCAGAAGAGCAAGAAAGAAATAAAGAATCACAAAAAAAGCATGAAAACAATGATTCTGTACCTATCAATAGTTACTTTAGATGTATATGTTCCAATCAAAAGACAAAGATTGGCTGAATGCATTAAAAAAACCAATATCCATGTATTTGCTGCCTACAAAAGATGTATACAGGATATTTCATCTTAAAGTAACAATATAATTGCAAATGAAACACTCTGGATGGATAGATCACATGTTAAGTCATAAAACAAGTCATAATAAAATTAAGTAGATTGAATTCATATCAAATATCTTTTAAAAACACAATGGTATAACACTAGAGATCAATTACAGATGAAAATAGAAAAATCACAAATATGTGGAGATTTAAATACTGTGCTACTGAACAATCAATGGGCCAAAGAAGAAATAAAAGGGAAATCAAGAAATATCTTGAGAAAAACTAAAATGGAAACGCCACATACCAAAAGTTACAGAATTCAAAATCAATATACAAAAATCTGTAGCATACCTATACAATAATAATGAATTAACAGAGAGAGAAAGCAAGAAAAGATTCCCATTTACAACTACATCAGAAGCATAAAATACCTAGGAATGTACTTAGACAATGAGTTTAAAAACCTCTTACACTGAATACTATAATACATTCATGAATCAAGTTGAAGAAGACAGAAGTAAGTTGAAAAATATACCATGCTTATGAAATGGAAGAATTAATATTATTAAAATGCCCATACTACACAAAGTAATCTACAAATTCAACGCAATCCCAATGAAAATTCCACTGGCAGTATTTACAGAAAGAGAAAAAAAATTCTAAAATTTGTGTTGATTCACAGAAGAACACAAATAACCAAAGCAATCTTGAGAAAGAAACACAAAGGTAGAAACATCACACTTCCTTATTTCAAACTATTTTACAGAGTTATAATAATTAAAACAGTATGGTATTAGCATAAAAACAGACACCTAGATCAATGGAACAGAGTAGAAGGCCCAGAAACAAAACCACGTATATATGGTCTATTAACTTATGACAAGGGAGCCAGGAGTATACAATGGAGAAAGAAGTTTCTTCACTAAATGGTGTTGAGAAAACCGGACCATCACATATATAGAATGACATTTGATAACTATCTTATACCATACACACACACACACACACACACACACACACCAAACCCTCAAAATGTATTAATGACTTGATCAAAACCATGAAACCCCTAGAGGAAAATATATAGGCCAAACTCCTTGATATTGGTCTCCACAGTGGTTTTTAGGATTTTACACCAAAAGCAAAGGCAAAAAAATCAAACTAAACCAAACAAAAAACAATAAGTAAGGCTAAATCTAATGAAAAATTTGCACAATAAAGTAAACCATAAACAAAATGAAAATTCAACCTCTAAATTGTGATCAAATATTTGCAAATTATGTATCAGATAAAAGGTTAATATCCAAATATATTAACACTTTAACAGACATGGAGGCATCAAAATTCCTGAATTCAAGCTGTATTACACAACTGTAATCATCAAGACAGTAAGGTACTAGCACAAAAACAAACACATAAATAACAGAAGGGGATAATATAAACCAGAAATTGACTCTCAACTCTATGGTCAAGTAATCCTTGACATAGCAGGAAAGAATATCCAATGGAAAAAAGTTAGTATCTTCAACAAATTGTGTTAGGAAAATTGGACAGCCAGATGTTGAAGAATGAAGCTTGGGCTACTTTCTTACACCATCACAAAAGTGAATTCAAAATGTATGAAATACCTAATTGTAAGAGAGGAATCCATCAACATCCTAGATGGGAACACAGGCAGCAACTTCTTTGACTTCAGCTTCAGCAAGTTGTTACTAAACATGTCTTGAAAGGCAAGGGAAACAAAAGCAAAGAAGAACTATTGAGACTTCATCAAAATAAAAGGCTTTTGCACAGCAAAGGAAACAATCAATAAAACTAAAAGGCAAACTATGGAATGGGAGAAGATATTCACAAGTGACATATTATATAAAGGGCTAGTATCCAAAATCTATAAAGAACTTATCAGTACCATGCTGTTATAAAGATCATAGTTTTGTAATACCGCTTGAAGTCAGGTATCACTATGCTCCCAGCTTTGGTTTTCTTTTTCAACATTCTCCTGGTGATTCAAGGTCTTTTCTGGTTCCATACAAATTTTAGGATTGTTTGCTCCAGCTCTGTAAAAAATGTCAATGGTATTTAGGGATCGCATTGAATGTGTGGACTGTTCTGGGTAGCATAGAAATTTAACAATATTTGTTCTTCCAATCCATGAGCATGGAGTCTTTTTCCATATCTTTGTGTCTTCCTCAGTTTCTTTCTTTCAGAAATGTTCTGAGGTTTTAAGAGTACAGATCCTTCATTGGGAAGGGTATGTGCTATGGTGAGTGCTGTGAAGTGTGTAAGCCTGACAATTCACAGACCTGTATCCCTGGGGCAAATAGTACATTATATGTTAATTTTTTAAAAAGAGTACAGATCCTTTACCTCTTCCATTAGGTTTGTTCCTAGGTATCTTATGGGTTTTGGTGAAGTTGTGAATGGGATCAATTTCTTAATCTCTCTTTCTTCAGTCACATTGTTAGTGAACAGAAATGTAACTGATTTCTATGCTTTGATTTTGTATCCTGTGACATTGTTGAATTGCTTTACAAGTTCTAGTAATTTGGGGGTGGAGTCTTGGGTTTTCCACATAAAGGATCATGTCATCTGTGAAGAGTGAGAGTTTGACTTCTTCATTGCCAATTTAAATAC
The DNA here is from genome assembly GCF_020171115.1 of Neogale vison. Classification (NCBI taxonomy): domain Eukaryota; kingdom Metazoa; phylum Chordata; class Mammalia; order Carnivora; family Mustelidae; genus Neogale; species Neogale vison. The sequence continues at coordinate 66,624,290 of NC_058105.1, forward strand.
ATTTTATTTCTTTTTGTTGTCTGACTGCTGTTGCTAGGACTTCTACTACTATGTTGAACAAAAGGGGCGAGAGTGGGCCTTCTTGTCATGTTCCTGATCTTAAGGGAAAGGCTCTCATCTTTTCTCCATTGAGAATGATGTTCACTGTGGGCTTTTCACTGATGGTTTTTATGAAATTAGGGAATTTTCCCTCTATCCCTACACTCTGAAGAGTTTTAATCAGGAAAGGATGCTGTATTTTGTCAAATGCTTTTTACTGCACCAATTGAGAGGACCATGTGGTTCTTATCTCTTCTCTTATTAATGTGTTCCATCACATTGATAGATTTGCAGATGTTGAACCACCCTTGCATCCCAAGAATAAATCCCACCTGGTCATGGTAGATAATCCTTTCAATCTACTGTTGGATCCTATTAGCTAAGATCTTGTTGAGAATCTTGGCATTCATATTCATCATGGATATTGGTCTGAAATTATCCATTTTGGTAGAGTCTTTGTCTGGTTTGGGGATCAAGATAATACTGGCCTCATAGAATGAGTCTAAAAGTTTTCCTTCTGTTTCTATTTTTTTTAATTATTATTTTTTTATTTGACAGACAGAGATCACAAGCAGACAGAGAGGCAGGCAGAGAGAGAGAGAGAGGGAAGCAGGCTCCCGGCTGAGCAGAGAGCCTGATGTGGGGCTCGATCCCAGGACCCTGGGATCATGACCTGAGCCGAAGGCAGAGGCTTTAACCCACTGAGCCACCCAGGTGCCCCTGTTTCTATTTTTTGAAACAGCTTCAGGAGAACAGGTATTATTTCTTCTTTGAATGTTTGGAAGAGTTCCCCAGGGAATCCATCAGGTCCTGTACTCTTGTTTTTGTGATGCTTTTGTTGATCATTTCAATCTCATTACTGGTTATTGGTCTCTTCGGGTTGTCAATTTCTTCCTGTTTCAGTTTTGGTAGTTTATAGACTTCAGGAAGGCATCCATTTCTTTCAGGTTGCTTAATTTTTTGGCATATAGTTGTTGATAATAATCTCTAGTAATTGTTTTCTGTTTCTTGGTGTTAGTCATGATCTCTCCCCTTTCATTTATAATTTTATTAATTTGGGTCCTTTCTCTTTTCTTTAGGCTAAGTCCTGCCAGTGGTTTATTGATCTTATTAATTTTTTCAAAGAGAAATTAGGGAATCAATTCCATTTACAATAGCACCAAAAACCATAAAATACATTGGAATAAACCTAACCAAAAAGGTGAATGATCTATGCTCTAGAAACTACAGAACACTTACAAAAGAAATGGAAAAAGTCACAAAAAGATGGAAAAAAATTCCATGCTTGTTGATCAGAAGAATAAACACCATTAAAATGTCTATGCTGCCCAGAGCAATTCATACTTTCAACATCATCCTGATCAAAATACCAGTGGCATTTTTCAAGGTGTTGGAACAAACAATCCTAAAACTTGCGTGGAACCAGAAAAGACCCTGAATCACCAAGGAAATGTTGAAAAAGATAAAGCTGGAGCATCACCTCTTTGCCCTGGCAGCTTTCAAGAGATTATACCTACAATTATAATTTCTCAATTTGACTATCAGGTGTCGTGATTTTTTTTGGAATGTATAATCTTGGGTGGAGACCGTTCAGCCTCTAGTACATGAACGCTGGTTCCATTCACGAGATTGGGAAAATTTTCATGAAGGACTTGTTCCACGATATCTTCTAGACTTCTTTCTTTCTCCTCCCCTTCAGGGATTCCAATAATTTTGACGTTGGAACGCTTCATGGCATCATTTATTTCCCTGATTCTGTTTTCGTGGTTTCTAAGCTGTTTGTTCCAGGCTTCCTCCTGATCCTTTCTCTCTATCTGTTTGTCTTCCAGATCACTAATTCTATCTTCTGTCTCAGTTACCCTAGCTGCCCACTGGCAGGTGGTGGGTATTATAGAGGGCATGGCTTGCATGGAGCACTGGGTGTGGTGAAAAAATAATGAATAATGTTTTTCTGAAAATAAATAAAGTGGAAAAAAAAAGAACTTCGATAAGAATTGTGTGGTCTAATTATGATTATCTGATTCATGTTTTTATAAGTATGAGGCAATTACTATGACGTTCTGGGCAAGTATTTTGGGATTGTGAACTTAAATATCTACAGATCACCAGAGTCCCAGGAGGAACTCAGGAGAACGTTGTATCTTGAAAGGAAATGAATATGTTCTGGTTAAATTACATTTATAGACACTGACATTGTACACCTGTAAATACTAATACACATTAATCTCAGGCACGCAGATTCTTAGCTTTTCACTATTCACTGTAATAAGAAATTATGAAAGTCCTGGTTATCTCATTGTTCAGAAGGTTCGAAAATGAAGAACATAGATATTACTCAGGTTTTGGGGTTAGAAATCGCTCTGTGGCAAAAGTCAGAAAACAGCCTCAGCAGCAAATTGGACAAATAGCCAATGTCTCAACCTTCTCCTCTGGAAGCTCTTCTGTACAGAAATGAGACAGTAATATGTGCATTCAAACTATGAAGCACACATTTTTGTAGTTATGATAAAAGTGTCATATATTTGGCTATTGAAAAAACGACTCAGCCTGGGAATGGAGTGGATATGACTCTTCTGACTTGACCATGGTTCTCATAGAGTCAGCTTGTGTAGGATAACACAATGTGGGTGGGCTATACATTAGGGGAACAGCAAATCTTTTCACTGTACATGTTTTATATATTACTTATATTAAGTGCCTAATATTTATTGCTTACTATTTTAAAAACTGTAAAGAAATAAAACAAAAAACATCTCAAAAAAAAAAAAGCTGGAGCATCACGTTGCCTGATTCCAAGCTATATTACAATGTTGTGATCACCAAGAGAGCATGGTACACGCACAAAAACAGACACATAGATCAGTGGGGCAGAACAGAGAGCCCAAATATTGACTCTCAACTGTATGGCCAACTGATCTTTGACAAAGCAGGGAAAAAATAGCCAATGGAAAAAAAGCCAGTTTCTTCAATAGATGGTGCTGGGAAAATTGGACAGCTATATACAGAAGAATGAAACTCAACGATTCGCTTACACCATACACAAAGATAAACTCAAAATTGATGAAAGACTTCAATGTGAAAGAGGAATCCATCAAAATCCTAGAAGAGTACCCAGGCAGATACTTCTTCAACATCGGCCCCAGCAACTTCTTTCAAGACATGTCTGCAAAGGCAAATGAAACAAAAGGAAAAATGAACTTTCAGAACTTCATCAAGATCAAAAGTTTTTGCACAGCAAAGGAGATAGCCCACAAAACAAAGAGGATATCCATGGAATGGGAGAAGATATTTGCAAATGACACTAGAAATAAAGAGCTGATATCCAAGATCTGTAAAGAACTTCTCAAACCCAGCACCCAAAAAACAAATAATCATGTCAAAAAATGGGCATAAGACATGAACAGACTCTTCTCCATACAAATGGCTAACAGATGCATGAAAAAATGTTCACCATAATTAGCCATCAGGGCAATTTAAATCAAAACCACCTTGAGATACCACCTTACATCAGTTAGAATGGCAACAGTTGACAAGGCAAAAAACAACAAATGTTTGAGAGGTTGTGGAAAAGGGGGAAACCTCTTACACTGTTGGTGGGAATGCAAGTTGGTATAGCAATTTTGGAAAACGGTCTGGAGGTTTCTCAAAAAGTTAAAAATAGAGCTACTTTATGACCCAGAAATACCCATTACTGGATATTTCCCCCAATGATACAGATGTAGTGAAAAGAAGGGCCACATGCACCCCAATGTTCATAGCAGCAATGTCCATAGTAGCCAAACTGTGTAAGGAGCCAAGATGCCCTTCAACATACAAATGGATAAAGAAAGTGTGGTCCATACATGTAACAGAATATTACTCAGCCATCAAAAAAGACGAATACTCAATTTTTGCATCAACATGGATGGACCTGGAGGCGATTATGCTAAGTGAAATAAGTCAAACAGTGAAAGTCAATTATCATATGGTTTCACTTATTTGTGAAACAGGAATAGCATGGAGGACATTAGGATAAAGAAGGGGAAAGTGAAGTGGGTTTGAGGAATCAGAAGAGGAGAAGAACCATGAGAGAATATGGACTCTAGGAAACAAACTGAGGGTTTTATAGGGGAGGGGTTGTGGGGATATGTGTTAGCCAAATGATGTATATTAAGGAGGGCACATATTGCATGGAGCACTAGGTGTTATACGAAAACAATGAGTCATAGAACACTACATCAAAAACTAATGATGTGCTGTATGGTGACTAACATAATATAATAATTTTAAAAATTCCAGAATAGCTGCTGAGGTGGAGGAACTAACAGGTTATTAGAGGCAAAGAGCCCGAGAATTTGAGAGATCAAGATGCTGAATCAATTGTCTATGTGGTTGCTCAAGTTGTTAAGAACAAGGACAAGAGTAGTGGTTGGGAAGTGAAGAAAGCTCAGTTTATAAAGCCATCACTCTTGACTAGAGAGAGTGGCATGGGTTCTATAGATGACAACAACAAAGAGTGGGGCTTAATTTTGTGATTTCTTGCAATCAGCAGGATTATAACCTGGAGGGTTTTTTTTTTAGATTTTACTTATTTATTTGACAGAGGGAGAGAGATCACAAGTAGGCAGAGCATCAGACAGAGAGAGGAGGGGAAGCAGGCTCCCCGCTGAGTAGAGAGCCCAATGTGGGGCTTAATCCCAGGACCCTGAGATCATGACCTAAACTGAAGGGGGAGGTTTAACCCACCAAGCCACCCAGGCACCCCAAGGTCAGTGGGCTTGGCTGGAATAGATCCTGAAGGGCACAGCCTTGCTCCTGAAGGAAGGCAGGCAAACAACTTGGGGATATGTTATGGTGTGAATTTCAGGTGGTACAATGGAACAACTGAATGTTCTGGATACCAATATCATAAGGATATCAGATGTTTTATTGGCACCTGTACTTTTTCATTTTCATTTGGATGTTTTGGCATAGTGTGGGGAAGGCTACAAATACAGAGTTAAAAGAAGAAACAAAACACCCTCTTTACTTTCTGAGGAATATCCAATGTTAATTATGTTACAATATGCTTAATGTGCCACCACTGGAAATGGCAAACATTTAAAGAACAAAGAAATCAAGATACTCCAGGGCTAGTAGGAATGATAAGTGAAAAATATACCAATAAGTCAAGTGTATCTTCGACAGCTGGGGAAGGAGTTTCACTCCAGGCAGATCACACAGAGGTTTTGCCTGGAGACCATAAAGAAGGAAGTCACAAGCTACTAAGGGAAACAGAGTTGTAACTGGACTCATTTAGCAAAAATAAAATTTAGATAAAGTGAAAAATATAAGCATCAAATCAGTTAATGGATTTTCCCAAGGGTCACCCAATCAAATGTGATCCATATCACTCAAGTATATTTTCTTCAAATCCCTTATTCTTTCCATTAGGCTACTATGTGGCAGCCATGTTGTGTTAATCAATATGCACAGGGAAGACAACCAATACCAAATCTATTAACCAAGTAAGTTTTCTGCTCCCCTAATGAATGGTTATTTATTCTTTTTAATTTGGGGAAGTGGGCATGCATGTATGGATTTTTCCAACAGATGCTGATAACAAACAGTAATAGGCTCTCAAAACATGTATCCCTGGAATTTTCATGATAAAACTCTAACATTTCAAATTTATATGGGCAAAGTATTTGGGCCATATTTTGGTGTAAGTATAAATAACACAAAACTGAGCACTTCAGATATAACAAAGAGGTTGTCAAACACTTTGAACTTATGGATTATGAATAACTACCACCAACTTTTCAAAAGCCTAAATAGAAAGCATCAAAGATGGTGAAGGCCCTGGGCTCACCTTGTCCCATGAACACAACTAGATAACCATCAAATCATTCTAAATACTCAAGAAATAGGCCTGAAGACTGACAGAACAAATTCCACAAATAAAGGGAGAGAAGAGGCCACCTTGACGAAGTTAAAGACATGATTTAAAAAGTGCAAAGATGGAGGGGAGGAGTCAAGATGGCAGAGAAGTAGCAGGCTGAGATGACATCAGGTAGCAGGAGATGAGCTAGATAGTTTATTCCAAATAAACTAATTTATTCCAAATACCTACAATTCCAACAGGATATCAAAGAGAAGAAAAGCAGCAATTCTGGAAACAGAAAGTTGACCACTTTCTGAAAGGTAGGACCTGGGGAGACCTGAATCCAAAGCAATGGTAAGATAGACCGTGGGGGGAGGGGCTGGCTCCCAGCAAGCAGCAGAGCAACAGAGCACAAAATCAGAACTTTTAAAAGTCTGCTCCACTGAGGGACATCACTCCAGAGGCTAAGCCAGGGTGAAGCCCAAGTGGGGACAGCGTGGTCTCAGGTCCCACGGGGTCACAGAAGGATCAGGGTGTCTGAGTGTTGCAGAGGTCACAGGTATTAGAGCAGGGAAGCCAGCTACAGAGACGGAGCCAAGGAGTGAGCTCTCAACTTGGGGTTACCTTAAACTGTGATCTGTGGTACAGTAAGACCACTGCTCTGAGAGCAGAGAACCCAAAAGATCTGGGGAGACCCACCCCCAGAAGAGAGCAGGGATCTGCTGGGTTTGAAGACTCCAGGTGGGGCTGTGTGACAGACACAGAGACGCTTGGTCACAGGCTGGGAGAGCTCGGAGCACAGCTGGAGGCCAGGGAGATGGGAGTGACTGAGTGATTTTCCCCGAGGGTGCCTTGAGGAGTGGGGTCATGGGTTCTCGGTTCCGGTTCCTCCGAGCCAGAGACTGGGAGGCCACCATTTTCATTCTTATCCTCCAGAGCTCTACAAAAAGCATTCAGGGAACAAAAGCTCCCCAGGGCAAACACAGCAGATTACTTAGCCCGGCCCCTGGTAAGGGCAGTGCAATTCTGCCTCAGGCAAATACACTTGAGAATCACTACAACAGGCCCCTCCTACAGAAGATCAGCAAGAAATCCATCCAAGACCAAGTTCACTTACCAAGGAGAACAATGGAATTCCAGAGGAGGAGAAAACAAAGCATGGAATTCATGGCTTTTTCCCCATGATTTGTTTTTAAGATTTTATTTGTTTATTTGACAGAGAGAAAGATCACAAATAGGCAGAGAGGCAGGCAGAGAGGGAGGGGGAAGCAGGCTCCCTGCTGAGCAGAGAGCCTGATGTGAGGCTGGATCCCAGGGTGCTGGGATCATGACCTGAGCTGAAGTCAGAGGCTTAACCCACTGAGCCACCCAGGCGCCCCTCCCCATGATTCTTTAGTCTTGCAAAGTTAACTAATTTTTTTCATTTTGTTTTTTTCTTATGCTAAAATTTTTTTAACTTTTACTCTTTTCTTTTTTTTTAAAGATTTTATTTATTTATTTGACAGAGAGAGATCACAGTAGACAGAGAGGCAGGCAGAGAGAGAGGAAGGGAAGCAGGCCCCCCGCTGAGCAGAGAGCCCGATGCGGGACTCAATCCCAGGACCCTGAGATCATGACCTGAGCCGAAGGCAGCGGCTTAACCCACTGAGCCACCCAGGCGCCCCTACCTTTTACTCTTTTCTTTTTTAACATTTTAAAACTAGTTTATCTTAACAATACCTTTCATAAAAAATTTTTTGAACCTTCATTATTATAGTCATATTTTATTCTTCATTGTGTCTAACTTTATTATTTGTATACACATAGGGTTTTTTCCTCCAAAAAAATTTGGAATATACCCTAAATCTAGCACAGGGCTTTGTTCTAGTCTCCAGCCTGAGCAAATTTTCTCCACTTTCTTTTTCTTTATTCTCCCAACCAATTTATCTTATCAACTCCTTTTTTAGAAAATTTTTTTAAATTTTCAACTTTATAGTCATACTCCATCCCTTCATTGTGTCTACGCCTATTGTGTGTGTATGTGTGTGTGTGTGTGAGTATACATATATATTTATTTAAATATTTTTTTCATTCTTTATAATTTTGGGAGATAGTTTCTGCTAAGAGACCAAAATACTCCCAAAACTAAGGGGGTGACTCTGTTCTATTCACCAGTCTAATATATATATAATTTATTATTTGTTTTTTCTTTTTAAAATTTTATTTTCCTGAACTTCTTTTTATCTGCTTCTTTCGCCCACTATTTGGGGTCTCTTCTGATTTGGTTAAAGCACATTTTCCTGGGGCCTTTGCAATCCTTTAAGTATTTTATTCACTCCTTCATATATTCTTATCCAGATAAAATGACAAGGCAGAAAAACTCACCACAAAAAAAAAAAAAGAACAAGAGGCAGTACCGAAGGCTAGGGACCTAATCAATACAGACATTGGTAATATGTCAGATCTAGAGTTCAGAATGATTATTCTCAAGGTGCTAACTGGGATTGAAAAAGGCATGGGAGATATTAGAGAAGCCCTATCTGGAGTAATAAAAGCCCTTTCTGGAGAAATAAAGGAACTTAAATCTAACCAAGTTGAAATCAAAAAAGCTATTAATGAGGTGCAATCAAAATTAGAGGCTATTACTGCTAGGATAAATGAGGTCGAAGAGAGAATTCATGATATAGAAGACCAAATGACAGAGAATAAAGAAGCTGAGCAAAAGAGGGACAAACAACTACTGGATCATGAGGGAAGAATTCGAGAGATAAGTGATACCACAAGATGAAACAACATTAGAATAATTGGGATTCCAGAAGAAGAAGAAAGAGAGAAGGGAGCAGAAGGTGATTTGGAGAGAATTATTGTAGAGAATTTCCTTATTATGCCAAAGGGAACAAGCATCAAAATCCAGGAGGTGAAGAGAACACTCCTCAAAATCAATAATAATAGGTCCACACCATTTCTCCACTTGAAGAATTTGTGACTATAAATACAATGTGGAAAGGTTTGGGATCTTGCGTTTTCTGGAGTGAGTTGAGCAGTAATGTATATTTGCTAGAAAAAAGTACATTTGTCAACATTTCATGAGGGTTTTAATATATGGGGGCTAAGTATCATTGGAAAATGCTGCAGATGTCTGAAATTAATTGAAAACTAGGAAGAAACATTTTGTGTGTAGTAAGCTCATTGGCAGCTTCTAAGAAAGGCATTTATTTTATGGTGACACAACATGGGGGCTTAAGTGGGTAGGAGAAGAATCCATGAAACAAGATGGGATAGGGAGGGAGACAAACCATAAGTGACTCTTAATCTCACGAAACAAACTGTGGGTTGCTGGGGGGAGGGGGTTGGGAGAAGGGGGGCAGGGTTATGGACATTGGGGAGGGTATTTCAGTTGAATGATAAGAAAGCTCTATGTGTTAAAAGACTCCTGTCAGATTTTCTTTTTTAAAAAAAATATGCTCTGTGAGGCACCTAGATGGCTCAGTTGGTTCAGCATCCAACTCTTGGTTGTGTCACAGTTTATGATCTCAGAGTTGTGGGATCAAGCCTTATGTGGGAATCCCAGCTCTGGGAAGGGTCTGCTAAGACCCCTAAGCATGGGGTCTGTTTAGTATTCAGTTCCTCTCCCTGTCCCCCTGACCCACAGTCATGCACATACACATCCTCTCTCTCTTTCTCTGAGATAGATAAATAAAACACAATATTAAAAAAAAAAAGAATAGGTCCACACCCCGTCACATGATGGTAAAATTTACAAGTCTTAGTGACAAAGAGAAAATCCTGAAAGCAGCCCAGGAAAAGAAGTCTGTAACATACAATGGTAAAAATATTAGATTGGCAGCAGACTTATCTGCAGAGACCTGGCAGGCCAGAAAGAACTGGCATGATATATTCAGAGCACTAAATGAGAAAAACATGCAGCCAAGAATACTATATCCAGCTAAGCTGTCATTGAAAATAGAAGGAGAGGGGACAAGATGGCGGGGAAGTAGGAGGAGGCGCCTTTTCAACCTGTACCATAAAGTGAGCTGATTACCAACCAAAGAACTCCGATCACCCATGAAATCAGCCTGAGATTAGAATTATACACATCTGGATCTCTACAGGGGCAGAAGATGCCAATGGGCAGGTAAAGTGGAGTGGGAACAGCGAACTGATATTGGAAGATAAACAAAAGGGGGAGGGAGCCACCAGAGGCGACTGGTTGGAAAGTAATACCCCTAATATGAGTGAGAGTGCCCTGTGTCTGGGGACCAGTATTAACTTGGAGACTGGTTGAAAGCACTTCAAAAGAGCAAAAGATCGCGGGGGGGAGGATATTGTAGGAATCGGGGTGGCTAGGGACAGGGGCTTAAGTCCCCGGTACCAGGACAGCCTCCCCTGGCACTGAGCCAGAGAGAGTGTGGTGGAGAAACCAGGTCTTGGTCCCTAAGCTGCCAGCGCACCCGAGAACGCGTGGGATCCGGCTCCTGTGAGGGGCTGGGTGCCTCACCATAGGACAGAATGCGCAAGCCCTGCTATACAGCCTGAGATGCCCAAGCCCTTCATTCTCCCCTGAAAGAGGTACACAAAGGCCCGGCCGGGCGCTCTTTGACCCATGCTATTGTTTCAGAGACTAAGACGTGCGCCCCAAATTCTCCCCTGAAAGAGGTGCGCAAAGGCCCAGCCTGATGCTTTCAGACCTGCATCCTGTTCTCAGAGCCTGAAAAGTGTGTGTGACCCACAGCCTCCCCTGAAAAAGGTGCATGCAAGCCAGGTGCTCTTAGACCGAGAAAGACCAGACACTCCCCGCCTGGGCCAGTAGGAAAATCTGTGTGCGATCGCTGCTTGGAACCACTCTGGTGAACTGGAGCTGCCCAGACAGCTGCCGCTGCCATGGTTTTGGGTACAAGCAAAAGATCCTGCTAGCCCAGGGACCGCGACTTGGAACCTGCTCTGCCAGTGGCCAGAGGGGAACTTATTTGGGCTCTGAAGCCAAACTAAGGTTTCTCTATGAGAGGGAGGCCAGGATGCAGTTTGTTTTCCTATAAAACTACAAAAACCATCAAAAGCGGTCAAGGTGAGAGAAAAAAAAAAAAAAGTGAACAAACATAAAAACCGCCAGAGAACAAAAGCCTGAAAAAAAACAAGTTTCCTCAGAGCCCACCCCCTTGAGGGGGGGGGACTTAACTCAGGGAACATCATTGACCAAAAACCCACGTGGCAGGCCCCTCCCCAGAAAACAAAGTAAGCAAGAAAAAAAAAAAAAAGGACGACAAGAAAACAACCACTACTTCATAGGACAACTTTTATTTTTTACTCGTTCCCACTATTCTGGTTCTTTATATATATAGATAGATAGATAGATAATTTTTAACCTATTTACCATCACAGTGAGATGTCCAGTACATCAAATTCCATAATAACCTTCTAAACTGAACTTTTTGATACATACACCTGTGTTTTTCTTTTGGATTTCTATTTTCTGAATTTTTTTTAAAATTTTAGTTTAGTTTAGTCTACTTTATTCCTTTTTATTTTTATTTTCTAATATTCATATAGAGTTAAACTTCAAAGTAATCCCGTTTCCCCAATCAATACTACCCCTATAGGTAAACCAATTTTTTAAAATTTTATTTATTTATTTGACAGACGGAGATCACAAGTCAGCAGAGAGGCAGGCAGAGAGAGAGGGGGAAGCAGGCTCCCAGCCGAGCAGAGAGCCCGATGTGGGGCTTGATCTCAGGACTCTGGGATCATGACCTGCGCTGAAGGCAGAGGCTTTAATCCTCTGAGCTACCCAGGCACCCTGGTAAACCAATTTTTAATCCTCCTTTATCTTAGGAATGTTGAGTCCTTTAAAAAAGTTATCAAGATACAGCCAGGAGGAATCAAAACAAACTTCCTCGCCCACACTGAGAACTGATAACCATTCTCCCATCTTTTTCTTCCACCATTGCTTCTGTGTTTCTGTGTTTGTCCTGATAGTATATAAACTTTACACTTGGGGTTCTTTTTGACGAGGTACTTCCTTTATTTGCATATTTTTTTTCCTCTTGTCATATACTTTTATCAGTCTTTCTGTTTGTCTGTCTTTGTATACTTCATAAATTTTACCTTGGGGCCCATTTGGGCTGAACCTTCTCTTTCATCTTCCCTTTCTTTCCTCTCTATCTCTCTCTCTCTTTTTTTTTTCTTTTTTTCTTTTTCTCTTCTTTTCTCTCATTTGGGTGGGGAATCCTGATTACTCAAAAGTGTCCAAGGGTGCACCCTGACTGCACCACGGTCGATACATCCAGCTACATCTGTTCAGTCATCTCTCACCAAAATGACTAGGAGGAGGAATGCCCAACAGAAGAAAAATACAGAGGATGGACCTTCAGCAACAGAGCTATCAGCTATCAACATAGACAATATGTCGGAAAGAGAATTCAGGCTAACAATTATCCAGGCAATAGCTAGGTTGGAGAAACCCATGGATGACCAAAAGAAAATGATTAGGGCTGAACTGAAAGCACCTAGACAGGATGTTCACAATGTTAGGGCAGAGCTGAAAGCTACCAGGGATGAGCTTCACAATGCTCTCAATGAGTTCCAATCTAATCTAAATTCTCTCAAAGCTAGGGTAACTGAGATAGAAGATAGAATTAGTGATCTGGAGGACAAACAGAGAGAAAGGATCAGGAGGAATTCAGGAACAAACAGCTTAGAAACCACAAAAACAGAATCAGGGAAATAAATGATGCCATGAAGCGTTCCAACGTCAGAATTATTGGAATCCCTGAAGGGGAGGAGAAAGAAAGAAGTCTAGAAGATATCGTGGAACAAGTTCTTCATGAAAATTTCCCCAATCTCGTGAATGGAACCAGCATTCATGTACTAGAGGCTAAACGGTCTCCACCCAAGATTATACATTCTAAAAAAAATCACGACACCTGATAGTCAAATTGAGGAATCATAATTGTAGGTATAATCTCTAGAAAGCCGCTAGGACAAAGAGGCTCCTTACTTACAGAGGAAAGACCATCAGAATAATGTCAGACCTGTCCACAGAGACCTGGCAAGCCAGAAAAGTTTGGCAAGATATACTCAGGGAACTAGATGAGAAGAACATACAGCCAAGAATACTTTATCCAGCAAGACTGACATTCAAAATGGATGGAGAGAGAAAGAGTTTCCAAGACCGGCAAGGCTTAAAACACTATGCAACCACCAAGCCAACACTGTAGGAAATATTAAGGGGGTAATATAAAAGAGGAAAAATCCCAAGATTAGCACTGAACAGAAATATAGAGACAATCTACAGAAATAAAGACTTCAAAGGTAACACGATGTCAATAAAAACTTATCTATCAATAATCACTCTCAATGTGAATGGCCTAATGCGCCCATAAAACGGCACAGGGTTGCAGATTGGATAAAACGACAAGACCCATCCATATGTTGTCTACAAGAGACACATTTTGAAACTAAAGATACACCCAGACTGAAAGTGAAGGGATGGAGAAGCATCTTTCATGCAAATGGGCCTCAAAAGAAGGCTGGGTTACCGATTCTCATACCAGATAAATTATATTTTAAACTAAGACCATAGTCAGAGATACAGAAGGACACTAAATTATTCTTAAAGAGACTATCCACCAAGATGATCTAACAATTGTAAATATCTATGCCCCCAGTATGGGAGCAGCCAACTACATAAGAAATCTGTTAATCAAGATAAAGAATCATATGAATACATTAATAGTCGGAGATCTTAACATGCCTCTCTCAAAAATAGAGAGATCATTGAAGCAGAAAATCAATAAAGAAACAAGAGCATTGAATGACACATTGGACCAGATGAACCTCATAGATATATACAGAACATTCCATACTAAAACAACAGAACACTCATTCTTCTCACGTGCACGTGGAACCTTCTCCAGAATAGACCACATACTGGGTCACAAATCAGGACTCAACCGATACCAAAAGACTGAGATGATTCCCGGCATAATCTCAGATCACAATGCCTTAAAACTGGAGCTCAATCACAAGGAAAACTTCAGAAGGAACTCAAACACCTGGAAGCTAAAGACCACCTTGCTTAAGAATGCTTGGATCAACCAGGAGATCAAAGAAGAACTGAAACAATTCATGGAAACCAATGAGAATGAAGACACTTCGGTCCAAAACCTATGGGATACAGCAATGAAGGTCCTAAGGGGGGAATACATAGCCATCTAGTCTCCCTCAAAAAAATTGAAAAATCCAGAACAAACCAGCTCTCTCGACACCTTAAAGAACTGGAGAATCAACAATAAATCAAACCAACTCCACACATAAGAAGGGAAATAATCAAGATTAGAGCCGAGATCAAAGAGGCAGAAACCAGAGATACAGTAGAATGTATCAATGAAACTAGAAGCTGGGTTTTGACAGAATCAATAAGATCAATAAACCATTCGCCACACTAATCCAAAAGAAAAGAGAGGAAGCCCAAATTAATATAATTATGAATGAAAAGGGAGAGATCACAACTAACACAAAGGAAGTAGAAACAATCATCAGAAGTTATTATCAACAGTTATATGCCAATAAGCTAAGCAACCTAGATAAAATGGATGCATTCCTGGAAAACTATAAACTCCCAAAATTGAACCAGGAAGAAATCGACAACCTGAATAGACCGATATCTAGTAACAAGATTGAAGCAGTGATCAAAAACCTCCCAAAAAACAAGAGCCCAGGACCTGACAGATTCCCTGGGGAATTCTACCAAAATTTTAAAGAAGAAATAACACCTATTCTCCTGAAGCTGTTTCAAAAATTGAAGCAGAAGGGAAACTTCCAGACTCTTTCTATGAAGCCAGCATTACCCTGATCCCCAAAAAAGGCAAAGACCCTACCAATAAGGAGAATTTCAGACCAATATCACTGATGAATATGGATGCTAAGATTCTCAACAATATCCTGGCAAATAGGATCCAACAGCACATTAAAAAGATTATCCACCATGACCAGGTGGGATTCATCCCTGGACTACAAGGATGGTTCAACGTTCACAAATCAATCAATGTGATAGAACAAATTAATATGAGAAGAGAGAAGAACCACATGGTCCTCTCAATTGATGCAGAAAAAGCATTTGACAAAATCCAGCATCCATTCCTAAATAAAACACTTCAAAGTATAGGGATAGAGGGAACATTTCTGAACTTCATAAAATCTATCTATGAAAGACCCACAGCAAATATCATCCTCAATAGGAAAAAGCTTGCAGCCTTCCTGTTCAGATCAGGAAGACGACAAGGATGCCCACTCTCACCACTCTTGTTCAACATAGTATTAGAAGTCCTAGCAACAGCAATCAGACAACAAAGAGAAATAAAAGGTATCCAAATTGGCAATGAAGAAGTCAAACTCTCTATTCACAGATGACATGATTCTGTATATGGAAAACCCAAAAGACTCCACCCCAAAACTACTAGAACTCATACAGCAATTGAGCAACGTGGCAGGATACAAGGTCAATGTACAGAAATCAGTGGCTTTCTTATACACTAACAATGAAAATACAGAAAGGGAAATTAGAGAATCGATTCCATTTACTATAGCACCAAGAGCCATAAGATACCTGGGAATAATCCTAACCAAACAAGTAAAGGATCTGTATTCGAGGAACTACAGAACACTCATGAAAGAAAGTGAAGAAGACACAAAAAGATGGAAGACCATTCCATGCTCTAGGATCAGAAGAATAAACATTGTTAAAATGTCTATACTGCCTAGAGCAATCTATTCTTTTAATGCCATTCCGATCAAAATTCAACCAGTATTTTTCAAAGAGCTGGAGCAAATAACCCAAAAATTTGTATGGAATCAGGAGAGACCCCAAGTCACCAAGGAAATGTTGAAAAACAAAAATAAAGCTGGGGGCATCATGCTACATGATTTCAAGCTTTACTCCAAAGCTGTGATCACCAAGACAGCATGGTACTGACATAAAAATTGACACATAGACCAGTGAAACAGAGTAGAGAGCCCAGATATGGACCCTCAACTCCATGGGCAAATAATCTTCAACAAAACAGGAAAAAATATACAGTGGAAAAAAAGACAGTCTCTTCAATAAATGGTGCTGGGAAAACTGCACAGCTATATGTAGAAGAATGAAACTCGACCATTCTCTTACACCATACCCAAAGATCAACTCAAAATGGATAAAAGACCTCAATGTGAGACAGGAATCCATCAGAATCCTAGAGGAGAACATAGGCAGTAATCTCTTCGGTATCAGCCACAGCAACTTCTTTCAAGATATGTCTCTCCAAAGGCAAAAGCAAAAATAAACTTTTTGGACTTCATCAAAATCAACAGCCTCTGCACAGCAAAGGAAACAGTCAAGAAAACAAAGAGGCAACCCACGGAATGGGAGAAGATATTTTCAAATGACAGTACAGACCAAAGGTTGATATCCAGGATCTATAAAGAGCTCCTCAAATTCAACACACACAAAACAGATAATCATATCAAAAAATGGGCAGAAGATATGAACAGACACTTCTCCAACGAAGACATAAAAATGGCTATCAGACACATGAAAAAATGTTCATCATCACTAGCCCTTAGGGAGATTCAAATTAAAACCACATTGAGATATCACCTTACACCAGTTAGAATGGCCAAAATTAGCATGACAGGAAACAACATGTGTTGGATGGGATGTGGTGAAAGGGAATGCAAGTTGGTGCGGCCACTTTGGAGAACAGTGTGGAGATTCCTCAAGAAGTTAAAAATAGAACTTTCCTTTGACCCTGCCGTTGCACTACTGGGTATTTACCCCAAGGATACAGATGTAGTGAAATGAAGGTCCATCTGTACCCCAATGTTTGTAGCAGCAATGGCCATGGTCGCCAAACTGTGGAAAGAACCAAGATGCCCTTCAACGGACGAATGTATAAGGCAGATGTGGTCCATTATACTATGGAGTATTATGCCTCCATCAGAATGGACGAATACCCAACTTTTGTAGCAACATGGATGGGACTGGAGGAGATTATGCTGAGTTAAATAAGTCAAGCAGAGAGAGTCAATTATCGTATGGTTTCACTTATTTGTGGAGCATAACAAGTAGCATGGAGGATAATGGAAGTTAGAGATGAGAAGGGAGTTGGGGGAAATTGGAAAGGGATGTGAACCATGAGAGACTATGGAATCTGAAAAACAATCTGAGGGGTTTGACTGGGCGGGGGGGTGGGAGGTTGGGATACCAGGTGGTGGGTATTATAGAGGGCATGGATTGCATGAAGCACTGGGTGTGGTGCAAAAATAATGAATACTGTTACGCTGAAAACAAATAAAAAGTAAAATAAATAAACTGTTATGGCTTATGATAAAAAAAAGAAAGAAAAGAAAATAGAAGGAGAGATAAAAAGCTTCCAGGACAACCTAAAACTCAAAGAATTTGTAAACAACAAACCTGCTCTACAGGAAATATTGAAAGAGGTCCTTTAAGCAAAGTGAGCCCTAAGAGTAGTAGATCAAAAAGAAACAGAGACAATATACTGTAACAGTCACCTTACAGGCAGTACAATGGCACTAAATCCATATCTCTCAATAGTTACCCTGAATGTAAATGGGCTAAATGCCCCCAAGCAAAAGAAACAAGGTATAAGAATGGGTAAAAAAACAAAACCCATCAATACCCGAAGACACCTCCAGATTTAAAGTGATGGGGTGGAAAACAATTTACCATGCTAATGGACATCAGAAGAAAGCTGGGGTGGCAATCCTTATATCAGATATATTAGATTTTAAGCCAAAGACTATAAAAACAGATGAGAAAGGACACTATCATACTCAAAGGGTCTGTCCATAAAGAAGATCTAACAATGTTAAGTACCTATGCCCCAAACATGGGAGCAGCCAAATACATGAACCAAATAATAACAAAACCAAAGAAACATATCGACAATAATACAATAATAGTAGAGGACGTTAACACTCCCCTCACTGAAATGGAAAAATCATCTAAGCAAAAGATCAACAAGGAAATAAAGCCCTTAAATGACACACTGGACCTGATGGACATCACAGATATATTCAGAACATTCCATCCCAAAGCAACAGAATATACATTCTTCTATAGTGCACATGGAACATTCTCCAGAATTGATCACATCCTGGGTCATAAATCAGGTCTCAACTGGTATCAAAAGATTGGGATCATTCCCTGCATATTTTCAGACCACAATGCTCTGAAGCTAGAACTCAATCACAGGAGGAAATTTGGAAAGAATACATGGAGACTAAACAGCATCCTTCTAAAAAATGAATGGGTCAACCAGGAACTTAAAGAAGAATTGAAAAAATTCATGGAAACAAATGATAATGAAAACACAACGGTTCAAAATCTGTGGGACACAAAAAGTCAGTCCTGAGAGGAAAATATATAGCAGTACAAGTCTTTCTCAAGAAACAAGAAAGGTCTCAAATACACAACCTAACCCTACACCTAAAGGAGATGGAGAAAGAACAACAAAGAAAGCCTAAACCCAGCAGGAGAAGAGAAATCATAAAGATCAGAGCAGAAATCAATGAAATAGAAACAAACAAACAAACAAAAAAGAACAAATCAATGAAAGTAGGCTCTGGTTCTTTGAAGGAATTAATAAGATTGACAAACTCCTGTCCAGACTTATCAAAAAGAAAAGAGAAAGGACCCAAATAAATAAAATCATGAATGAAAGGGGAGAGATCACAACCAACACCAAAGAAATACAAACAATTATAAGAACATACTATGAGCGGGGTGCCTGGGTGGCTCAGTGGGATAAAGCCTCTGCCTTCAGCTCAGGTCATGATCCCAGGGTCCTGGGATCAAGCCCCACATCGGGCTCTCTGCTCGGCAGGGAGCCTGCTTTCTCCTCTCTCTCTCTGCCTGCCTCTCTGCCTACTGGTGATATCTGTCTGTCAAGTAAATAAATAAAATCTTTAAAAAAAAAAAAGAACATACTATGAGCAACTCTACACCAACAAATTCGACAATCTGGAAGAAATGAATACATTTCTAGAGATATATAACCTACCACAACTGAAGCAAGAAGAAATAGAAAACTTGAACAGACCTATAACCAGTAAGGAGATTGAAACAGTCATCAAAAATCTCCAAACAAACAAAAGTCCAGGGCCAGACAGCTTCCCAGGGGAATTCTACCAAACATTTGAAGAAGAATTAATACCTATTCTCCTGAAACTGTTCCAAAAAATAGAAATGGAAGGAAAACTTCCAAACTCATTTTATGAGGCCAGCATCACCTTGATCCCAAAAACCAGACAAGGATCCCAGCAAAAAAGAGAATTACAGACCAATAGCCTTGATGAACACAGATGCAAAAATTCTCACCAAAATGCTAGCCAATAGGATCGAACAGTACATTAAAACAATTATTCACCACGACCAAGTGGGATTTATTCCATGGCTGCAAGGTTGGTTCAACATCTGCAAATCAATCAATTTGAAACAATACATTAATAAAAGAAAGAACAAGAACCATATGATTCTCTCAATAGATGCTGATAAAGCATTTCACAAAGTAGAGCATCCCTTCCAGATCAAAACTCTTCAAAGTGTAAGGAAAGAGGGTACATACCTCAATATTATCAAAGCCACCTATGGAAAACCCACTACAAATATCATTCTCAATGGAGAAAAACTGAGAGCTTTTCCACTAAGGTCAGGAACATGTCAGGGATATCCTTTGTCACCACTGATATTCAACATACTATTAGAAGTCCTAGCCTCAGCAATCAGACAACAAAAGGAAATTAAAGGCATCCAAATTGGCAAAGAAGAAGTCAAACTATCACTCTTTGCAGATGATATGATACTATATGTGGAAAACCCAAAAGACTCCGCTCCAAATCTGTTAGAACTTGAACAAGAATTCAGTAAAGTGTCAGGATATAAAGTCAATGCACAGAAATCAGTTGTATATCTCTACACCAACAAGACAGAAGAAAGAGAAATTAAAGAGTCAGTCCCATTTACAATTGCACCCAAAACCATAAGATACCTAGGAATAAACCTAACCAAAGAGGCTAAGAATCTATACTCAGAAAACTATCAAGTACTCTTGAAAGAAATTGAGGAAGACACAAAGAAATGGAAAAATGTTCCATGCTCCTGGATTGGAAGAACAAATATTGTGAAAATGTCTATGCTACCTAAAGCAATCTACACATTTAATGCAATCCCTATCAAAATCCCATCCATTTTTTTCAAAGAAATGGAACTAATAATCCTAAAATTTATATGGAATCAGAAAAGACCTCGAATAGCCAGAGGAATATTGAAAAAGAAAGCCAAGGTTGGTGGCATCACAATTACAGACTTCAAGCTCTATTACAAAGCTGTCATTATCAAGACAGTATGGTACTGGCACAAAAACAGACTCATAGATCAATGGAACAGAATAGAGAGCCCAGAAGTAGACCCTCAACTCTATGGTCATCTAATCTTTAACAAAGCAGGAAAGAATGTCCAGTGGGAAAAAGACAGTCTCTTGAACCAATGGTGTTGGGAAATTTGGACAATCACATGCAGAAAATTGAAATTGGACCATTTCCTTACGCCACACATGAAAATAGACTCAAAATGGATGAAAGAACTCAATGTGAGAAAGGAATTCATCAAAATCCTTGGGATAACACATGCAGCAACCTCCTCGACCTCAGCCACAGCAACTTCTTTCTAGAAACATGGTCAAAGGCAAGGGAAGCAAGGGCAAAAATGAACTATTGGGACTTCATCAAAATCAAAAGCTTTTGCACAGCAAAGGAAGCAATTGGCAAAACCAAAAGACAACTGACAGAATGGGAGAAGATATTTGCAAACAACATATCAGATAAAGGGCTAGTATCCAAAATCTATAAAGAACTCCTAAAACTCAACACCCAAAGAACAAAGAATCCAATCAAGAAATAGGCAGAGGACATGAACAGACATTTCTGCAAAGAAGACATCCATATGGCCAACAGACACATGAAAAAGTGCTCCACATCACTCAACATCAGGGAAATACAAATCAAAACCACAATGAGACATCACCTCACACCAGTCAGAATGGCTACAATTAACCAGTCAGGAAATGACAGATGCTGGTGAAGATGTGGAGAGAGGGGAACCCTCCTACACTGTTGGTAGGAATGCAAGTTGGTGCAACCACTCTGGAAAACAGCATGGAGGTTCCTCAAAAAGGAAAATAGAGCTACCCAATGACCCAGCAATGGCACTACTGGGTATTTACCCTAAAGATACAAATGTAGCGATCCGAAGGGCACTTGCACCCGAATGTTTATAGCAGCAATGTCCACAATGTTCAAACTATGGAAAGAACCTAGATGTCCATCAACAGATGAATGTATAAAGAAGATGTGGTGTATATATACAATGGAATACTATGCAGCCATCAAAAGAAATGAAATCTTGCCATTTGCAACAACATGGATGGAACTAAAGGGTATTATGCTTAGCAAAATAAGTCAATCAGTGAAAGACAATTATCATATGATTTCCCTGATATGAGGAAGTTGAGAGGCAATGTGGGGGGTTTGGGCAATAGGAAAAGAATAAATGAAACAAGATGGGATCAGGAGGGGACAAACCATAAGCAACTCTTAATCTCACAAAACAAAGTGAGGGTTGCCGGTGGGGCGAGGGAGAGGGTGGTGGATTTATGGATATTGGGGAAGGTTTGTGCTATGAAGTGTGTAAACCTGGTGATTCAAAGACCTGTACTCCTGGGGCTAATAATACATTATATGGTAATAAAAAAATTTTAAAAAAAATTGCAAATGATTTACTAGAGAAATGGTTTCTGGATGAAGAAGAGAGGAGGGAGCCACACACAGAGAGAAAGTTTCCCCAAAGCCATTGGCTTGTAAAATAAGAGGGGCTTAATTTTTTGATTTCTTGCAATCAGCAGGGATTATAACCTGGAGTTTTAAAGATCAGTGGGCTTGGCTGGAATAGAGCCTGAAGGGAACTCCCTTGCACCTGGAGGAAGGCAGGCAAACAACTTGGGGACAGACAGTTTGGAAACAGCAAAGTGAGGAACCCCCAGGGCACACAGTGGTGAGATTATTCACTCATCTTGGAAAGTGTCCCTGGGAGGCCATGTTCACAGAAATGCCTTTGTGGGAAGTGGGAAACTGGCTGGAACCATTTCCCTACCCCTCCCCTCAGCAAAAGCACAGAATCATCAGTGTGAGGCAGTTCAGTGCTAACACTGGCTGACTGACTTGCTTACACCAAGCTCCATCCCCTTGTTCTTTGATAGGACTGTCCTCAGTCAAGCTTGTCTCAGTCCCAAAGTGTCAGGCCCCTCCCTGAGAAGACTGCTGCAGACCCCAGCCCACACCACATCTCTAAAGCCTGAAGTTTTAAAGAGGGCACATGTTGTATGAGCACTGGGTATTATGTGGAAATAATGAATCATGGAATACTACATCAAAAACCAAAAATGTACTGTATGATGACTAATGTAACAAACAATTAAATAAATAATAAACAATAAATAAAAGTCAGCACACATCGCTGGGATAGCCCCAGGAGGGACTATGCTGCTCCTGGTGAGAAGGCAGGCAAACAACCTGGGCTTAGACAGTGTGGATATAGTGATCTGAAAAATGCCTGGGGCACACAGTGGGGAAATTATCCACTATTTTAGGGGAGGTTTTCTGAGAGGAAACATTCAGTGAGATGCCTCTCAGAGAATAAGGGAGCTGGTTGGTGTCATTTGCCACCCTTTCCCCTCAGGATAAAAACATAGCCACCTGCAGGAAGCAGCTCAACATGAACACTGGCTGCTCAGCTTCCTTAAACTAAGTCCCACCCCCCACCTCATGCTCCAATGGAACTGCCCTTTTCAGTCAAGCTTGCCTCAGTCCCAGTGTGCCATGTAAACACCACCCCCCCCAGAAGACCAGCACAAACCCCTTCCAAAACCATATCTCCCAACCAGAGAGCTCTGTAGGGCCACAGTTCTGGTTGAGGTTTTATCAGGTCCAGACCAGAGAACAAGTACTTAAAACTCACCACATTCAGCCCGGGGACCATACAATGCCCACTGCAGGTAAGGAGAGCCTCTACAGATGGCTGGCCTGAAGGATAAAGTATCTAAATCACAACAGCAGAGTGCACACAGCACACACCAGTGACACTCCCTGAGGTGCAAGCCCTGGCAGTAAATGACCTCTTCTTCATAAAGCCATTACTTTCAGGAACAGAAGATATAACTGGCTTTTCTAACACAGAGAAGAAGGCAGAGACTTAGACAGAATGCCAAGATGGAGAAGTTATCCCAAATGAAAGAACAAGATAAGGTCACAGCCAGAGATCTAAGCAAAACATTTCTGAATGAAAAATTAAAGCAACAGTAATAAGGATAATCACTGGTATTGAGAAAAGAATGGAAGATATCAGAGAATCCCTTACAATAGAGATAAAAGAAATTTTAAAAATCAATCACAGATGAAAAATATAATAAACGGGATTGGAAACCAGTGTGATCCAATGAACAGCAGGCTGGAAGAAGCAGAGGAATGAATTAGTGATCTCAAAGACAAGATATCAGAAAATAATGAAGCTGAATAATGAGGGGAAAGAAGAATTATGGAACATGGGAATAGATTTAAGGAACTCAGTGACTCCAGCAAACATAATAACATTCATGTTATATGAGTCCCAGAAGAAGAGAGAGAAAAGGGGGCAGAAAACTTTTTCAAGAAATAATAGCAGAAAATGTCTCTAATCTGAGGACGTAAACAGACTTCCAGATCCAGGAGGTACAGGGAACTCCCATCAAAATCAAGAAAAGCAGGCCAACACCAAGATATATTGTAATTAAATTTCCAAAATAAAGTGATAAAGGAAAGTTTTAACATCAGCAAGATAAAGGAAGTCCTAAACTTTCAAGAGAAAACCCATAAGGCTAGCTAAAGATTTCTCTACAGAAACTTGGCAGGGCAGAAGAGAGTGACATGTTATATTCAAAATGCTGAATGGGAAGTCTGCAGCCAAGAATATTGTATCCAGTAAGGCTATCACTCAGAATAGAAAGAGAAATAAAGAGTTTACCACACAAACAAAAACTAAAGGAGTTCATGACCAGGAAACTAGCCCTCAAAGAAACATTAAAGGGGAGTCTTTGAGTGGGAAGGAAAGATCAAAAGTGACAAAGACTAGAAAGGAGCAGGGAAAGTCTCCAGAAACAATTACAAAACAAGTAATAAAATGGTACTACATACATATCTGTCAATAATTACTCTGAATGTAAATGAACTAAACACTCCAAGGGTGTCAGAATGGGTTAAAAAATAAAACAAGATCCATTGATATGCTGCCTACAGGAGACTCACTTTAGACCTAAAACTACCTACAGAATAAAAGTGAGCAGTTGGAGAATCATTTGTCCTTCAAAGGGATGACAAAAGAAAGTTGAAGTAGCAATACTGCTTTAGAAAACATAGACTTTTCAGTTCTTCCATTACTGCTTTGGTATTAGAGTACTACTGGTCTCATGGAATGACTTTGAATGTGTTCCCTCTATTCCAATATTTGTAAGATTTTGATAAAGCTTTCCATTAATTGTTTTTTAAAATGTGTGGTAGAATTCACCAATGAAACCACAGGGCCATGGGCTTTTCTGTGCTGGGAGGATTTGGTTCTTAATTCAACTTTCATTCTTATTATTGGTCTAGGAAAATTTTCTATTACTTATATTCATGACTCATGATTAAATTGTATTAATTTGTGCACTTTTAGGAATTACCTGTTTTTTCTAAGTTATCTGATTTCTTAGTATATAATTGTTTATAGCAGTTATCACACTATGCATTTTTTTCCAAGTTTTATTTAAATTCCTGTTAGTTAGGGACGCCTGGGTGGCGCAGTTGGTTGGACGACTGCCTTCAGCTCAGGGCGTGATCCTGGAGTCCCGGGATCGAGTCCCACATCAGGCTCCCAGCTCCATAGGGGAGTCTGCTTCGCTCTCTGACCTTCTCCTCGCTCGTGCTCTCTCTCACTGTCTCTCTCTCTCAAATAAATAAAATAAAATCTTTAAAAAAAAAAAATAAATAAATAAATAAATAAATTCCTGTTAGTTAAATTGCAGTGTAATATTAGTTTCAGCAGTAGAATTTAGTGATTAATCACATAAAACACCCAGTGCTCATGATAAGAAGTGCCCTCCTTAATACCCATCACCCATTTAACCAATTCCCCTTCCTACCTTCCATCCAGCAACCCTCAATTTGTTCTCTATAGTTAAGATTCTGTTTTCTGGTTTGCTCTCTTTTCCTTTATCTCCTATGTTCATCTGTTTTGTTTCTTAAATTCCACATAAGTGAAATCATATGGTATTTGTCTTTCTCTAACTTATTTTGCTTAGCATAATACTCTAGTTCCATCCACATTGTTGCAAATGGCAAGATTTCTTTTTATGACTGAATAATATTCCATTGTATATATAAACCACATTTTTATGCATTTATCAGTCAATGGATACAGGGACTCTTTCCAAATTTAGTTCTTCTTGATAATACTTCTATGAACATCAGGGTGCACATATACCTTCAAATCAGTATTTTTGTATCCTTGGATGAATACCTGGTTTTTGGGAAGGTGGATTATAAGAAACTGCTGGATAATAGGGTAGTTCTATTTTTAACTTTGTGAAGAACCTTCATAGTGTTTTCCAGAGTGGCTGTACCAGTTTGTATTCCCACCAACAGTGTATGTACCAGTTTGCATTCCCACCAACAGTGTATGGAGGGTTTCCTTTTCTCTGCATCCTTGCCAATGCCGTTGTTTCCTATGCTATTATTTTTAGACATTCTGAGAGTTGTGAGGGGATATCTCATAGTAGTTTTGATTTTTATTTCCCTGATGATGAGTGTTGTTGAGCAGCTTTTCATGTGTCTGTTAGCTATCTGTATGTCTTCTTTGGAAAAGTGTGTATCATGTCTCCTGCCCATTTCTTAACTGGATTATTTGGTTTTGGGGTGTTGAATTTGATAAGTTCTTTATAGATTTTGGATACTAATCCTTTATCAGGTATGTCATTTGGAAATATCTTCTCCTATTCTACAGGTTACCTTTTAGTTTTGCTGATTGCTTCCCTCACTGTGCAGAAGCTTCTTATCTTGATCAAGCCCCAATAGTTCATTTTGGTTTTGTCTCCCTTGACTCAAGAGACGTATCTAGTAAGAAGTTGTTAGAACCAAGGTCAAAGAGGTTACTGCCTGTGTTCTTCTCTAAGACTTTCATGATTTCCTATATCACACTTAGATCTTTCATCCATTTTGAATTTATTTTTGTGTATGGTGTAAGAAAGTGATCCCGTTTCATTCTTTTGCATGTTGATGTCCAGTTTTCCCAGGACAATTTGTTGAGGCGATTGTCTTTTTTCCATTGGATATGGAAAGTTGTGGTTCCATTCCTGGGTCTTCTATTCTGTCATATTGAACTATGTGTCTGTTTTCATGACAGTATCATACTGTCTTGATGACTACAGCTTTGTAATATAGCTTGATGTTCAGAATCATGTTGCCTCCAGCTTTGCTTTACTCTTTCAAGACTGATTTGGCTATTTGGGGTCTTTTGTGGTTTCATACAAATTTTAGAATTATTTCTTCTAGCTCTGTGAAAAATGGTCATGGTATTTTGATAGACCATATATTAAATGTGTAGATTGCTTTCATTCTGGGTTGTTTTATTCTTTTTTTATGTTTTTAAATTTATTTATTTTTTTAAATAAACATATAATGTAATTTTATCCCCAGGGGTACAGGTCTGTGAATCGCCAGGATTATACATTTCACAGCCTCATCATAGCACATACCTTCCCCAATGTCCATATCCCCACCACCCTCTCCTATCCCCCCTCCCCCCAGAAACTCTCAGTCTGTTTTTTGAGATTGAGTCTTTTATGGCTTGTCTCCCTCCCTATCCCATCTTCTTTCATTTTTTCTTTTCCTACCCCCCAAACTCCCCACATTGCATCTCCACTTCCTCATATCAGGGAGATCATATGATAGTTGTCTTTCTCCAATTGACTTATGTCGCTAAGCATAATACCCTCTAGTTCCATCCACGTTGTCGTAAATGGCAAGATTTCACTTATTTGATGGCTGCCTAGTATTCCATTGTGTATATATAACACATCTTCTTTATCCATTCATCTGCTGATGGCCATCTAGGTTCTTTCCATAGTTTGGCTATTGTGGACATTGGTGCTATAAACATTCGGGTGCATTTGCCCCTTTAAAGCACCACGTTTCTGTCTTTAGGATATATACCCAGTAGTGCAATCACTGGATCATAGGGTAGCACTGTTTTCAGTCTTTTTGAGGAACCTCCACACTGTTTTCCAGAGTGGTTGCACCAACTTGCATTCCCACCAACAGTGTAGGAGGGTTCCCCTCTCTCTGCATCCTCGCCAGCATCTGTCATTTCTTGACTTGTTAATTTTAGCCATTCTGACTGGTGTGAGGTGAAATCTCATTCTGGTTTTGATTTGTATTTCCCTGATGCCGAGTGATATGGAGCATTTTTTCATGTGTCTGTTGGCCATCTGGATGTCTTCCTTGCAGAAATGTCTGTTCATGTCCTCTGCCCACTTCTTGATTGGATCATTTGTTCTTTGGGTGTTGAGTTTGCTAAGCTCTTTATAGATTTTGGATACTAGCCCTTTATCTGATATGT
This sequence comes from Neogale vison, assembly GCF_020171115.1. Classification (NCBI taxonomy): domain Eukaryota; kingdom Metazoa; phylum Chordata; class Mammalia; order Carnivora; family Mustelidae; genus Neogale; species Neogale vison. The sequence continues at coordinate 66,651,886 of NC_058105.1, forward strand.
CATTTGCAAATATCTTCTCCCAATCTGTCAGTTGTCTTTTGGTTTTGTTAACTGTTTCCTTTTCTGTGCAAAAGGTTGTGATCTTGATGAAATCCCAATAGTTCATTTTTGCCCTTGCTTCTGTTGTCTTCGGCAATGTTCCTAGGAAGAAGCTGTTGTGGTTGAGGTCAAAGAGGTTTCTGCCTGTGTTCTCCTCAAGGATTTTGATGGATTCCTTTCTACATTGAGGTCCCTCGTCCATTTTGAGTCTATTTTTGTGTGTGGTGTAAGAAAATAGTCCAGTTTCATTTTTCTGCATGTGGCTGTCCAATTTTCCCAGCACCATTAGTTGAAGAGACTGTCTTCTTCCCATTGGACGGTCCTTCCTGCTTTGTCAAAGATTAGTTGACCATAGAGTTGGGGGTCGATTTCTAGGCTCTCTATTCTGTTCCATTGATCTATGTGTCTGTTTTTGTGCCAGTACCATACTGTCTTGATGATGACAGCTTTGTAATAGAGCTTGGAGTCTGGAATTGTGATGCCACCAACTTTGGCTTTCTTTTTCAATATTCTTTTGGCTATTCATGGTCTTTTCTGGTTCAATATAAATTTTAGGATTTTTGCTCCATTTCTTTGAAAAAAATGGATGGGAGACAAGGTGGTGGGGAAGTAGGAGGAGGTTCCTTTTCAACCTGTACCCTAAAGTGAGCTGATTACCTACCAAAGAACTCCAATCACCCATGAAATCAGCCTGAGACCATAATTATACACATCTGGATCTCTACAGGGGCAGAAGACGCCAGTGGGCAGGTAAAGTGGAGTGTGAATGTCGGACTGATATCGGAAGATAAACAAAAGGGGAAGGGAGCCACCAGAGGTGACCGGTTGGAAAGTAATACCCCCAATACGAGCGAGAGTGCCCTGCGTCTGGGGACCAGCATTAACTTGGAGACTGGCTGAAAGCACTCCAAAAGAGCAAAGGATCATGGAGGTGGGGGAAATTGTGGGAACTGGGGCAGCTAGGGACAGGGGCTTAAGTCCCTGGTCCCAGGACAGCGTCCCCTGGCACTGAGCCAGAGACAGTGTGGTGGAGAAACCAGGTCTTGGTCCCTGAGCCGCCAGTGCACGAAAGATTGCGTGGGGTCTGGCTCCTGTGAGGGGATGGGAGCTACGCCAGATGGCAGAACGCGTGAGCCCTGCTACAGAGCCTGATATGCGCGTGCCCCTCATGGTCCCCTGAGAAAGGTACAAAGGCCCAGCTGGCGCTCTTTGACCCGCGCCATTGTGTCAGAGCCTGAGACGCGTGCCCCAAACTCTACCCTGAGAGAGGCCCAGCCTGGTGCTTTCGGACCTGTGCTCATTCTCAGAGCCTGAGATGTGCGTGCCACCCACAGCCTCCCCTGAAAGAGGTGCGCACAAGCCGGGTGCTCTTAGACCCAGAAAGACCAGACACTCCCAGCCCAGGCCAGTGGGAAAATCTCAGTGTGCGATCACTGCTTGCAACCTCTCTGGTGGTCTGGAGCTGCCCAGACAGCTGCTGCTGCCGTGGTTTTGGAGACAAGCAGAAGATCCTGTGTCCCCAGGGACTGCAACTCAAAACCTGCTCTGCCAGTGGCCAAGGGGAAGTTTATATGGGCTCTGTAACACCCACAGAAGAACATACTGAGGTTTCTCTCTGAGAGGAAGGTCAGGGTGAAGTTTGCTTTCCTCTAAACCTAAAAAGCCATCAAAAGCGGTCAGGGTGAGAGGGGGAAAAAAAAGTGACCATAAAAACCTCCAGAGACACTTATGGTTTGTCTCCCTTTCTATCCCATCTTGTTTCATGGATTCTTCTCCTACCCACTTAAGCCCCATGTTGCATCACCACTTCCTCATATCAGGGAGATCGTATAATAGTTGTCTTTCTCCGCTTGACTTATTTCGCTAAGCATGATAAGCTCTAGTTCCATCCATGTTGCCGTAAATGGCAAGATTTCATTTCTTTTGATGGCTGCATAGTATTATTGTGTATATATATCACATCTTCTTTATCCATTCATCTGTTGATGGACATCTAGGTTCTTCCCATAGTTTGGCTATTGTGGACATTGCTGCTATAAACATTCTGGTGCACGTGCCCCTTTGGATCACTACATTTGTACCTTTAGGGTAAATACCCAGTAGTGCAATTGCTGGGTCATAGGGCAGTTCTATTTTCAACATTTTGAGGAAACTCCATGCTGTTTTCCAGAGTGGTTGCACCAGCTTGCATTCCCACCAACAGTGTAGGAGGGTTCCCCTTTCTCCGCATCCTCGCCAGCATCTGTCATTTCCTGACTTGTTGATTTTAGCCATTCTGACTGGTGTGAGGTGATATCTCATTGTGGTTTTGATTTGTATTTCCCCGATGCCAAGTGATATGGAGCACTTTTCCATGGGTAGCTGGGGGGAGGGGGTTGGGAGAAGGGGGGTAGGTTTATGGACATTGGGGAGGGTAAGTGCTTTTGGGTAAATTGGAAGGGGAGGTGAACCATGAGAGACTATGGACTCTGAAAAACAATCTGAGGGGTTTGAAGTGGCGGGGGGTGGGAGGTTGGGGTACCAGGTGGTGGGTATTATAGAGGGCACAGCTTGCATGGAGCACTGGGTGTGGTGAAAAAATAATGAATACTGTTTTTCTGAAAATAAATAAATTGGGGGAAAAAAAACCTCCAGAAAACAAAAGCCTGAAAAAAACCGGTTTCCTCAGAGCCCACCCCCTTGAGGGTGACTGGAGGACTTAAATCAGGGAACATCATTGACTGAAAACCCATGTGGCAGGCCCCTCACCCAGAAAACCAACCAGGAGAGAAAAAAAAAAAAAGACTACAAGAGAACCACTACCACTACTTTATAGGACAACTTTTATTTTTAATTTGTTCCCACTATTCTGGCTCATTTTTTGTATATAGATAATTTTTTAACCTATGTACCATCACAGTGAGATGTCCAGTACATCACATTCCATAATAACCTTCTAACCTGAACATTTTAATACACACACCTGTGTTTTTCTTTTGCATTTCTATTTTTTAATTTCTTTTTTTAAATTTTAGTTGTTTAGTCTAATTTATTCCTTTTTTATTTTTATTTTCTAATATTCATATAGAGTTAAACTTCAAAGTAATCCCTTTTCCCCAATCAATACTACTCCTATAGGTAAACCAATTTTTAATCCCCCTTTATCTTAGAAAAGTTGAGTCCTTTAACAAAGATATCAAGATGGGATAGGGAGGGAGACAAACCATAAGTGACTCTTAATCTCACGAAACAAACTGTGGGTTGCTGGGGGGAGGGGGGTTGGGAGAAGGGGGGTAGGGTTATGGACATTGGGGAGGGTATGTGCTTTTGGGTAAATTGGAAGGGGTGGTGAACCATGAGAGACTATGGACTCTGAAAAACAATCTGAGGGGTTTGAAGTGGCGGAGGGGTGGGAGGTTGGGGTAGCAGGTGGTGGGTATTATAGAGGGCACGGCTTGCATGGAGCACTGGGTGTGGTGAAAAAATAATGAATACTGTTTTTCTGAAAATAAATAAATTGGGAAAAAAACTAGAAAAAAAATTTAAAAAAATTTTTTTAAATAAAATAAAATAAAAAAAGATACATCCAGGAACAATCAAAACAATGTTCCTCGCCCACACAGAGAATGTATAACCACTCTCCCATCTTTTTCTTCCACCACAGATTCTGTGTTTTTGTGTTTGTCCTGATAGTACATAAATCTTAAACTTGGGATTCTATTTGATGAGGTTATTCCTTTATTTGCAGATATATATATATATATATATATGTATATATACATATATATATATATATATTCTCTTATTATATACTTTTATCAGTCTTTTTGTTTGTCTGTTTTTGTTTTATACTTCATCAATCTTACCTTGGGGCCCATTTGGGCTGAACCTTCTCTTTCATCTTCCCTTTCTTTCCTGTCTCTCTCTCTCTCCCTCTCTCTCTTTTTTTCTTTTTCTTTTCTTTTGTCTCTCGTTTGGGTGGGGAATCCTGATTGCTCAGAAGTGTTCCAGGGTGCACCCTGACTGCACCACGGTCGATACATCCAGCTACATCTGTTCAGTCATCTCTCACCAAAATGACTAGGAGGAGGAATGCCCAACAGAAGAAAAATACAGAGGATGGACCTTCTGCAACAGAGCTACTAGCTATCAACATAGACAATATGTCGGAAAGAGAATTCAGGCTAACAATTATCCAGGCAATAGCTAGGTTGGAGAAAGCCATGGATGACCAAATGGAATTGATTAGGGCTGAGCTAAAAGCGACCAGACAGGATGTTCACAGTGTTAGGGCAGAGCCAAAAGCTACCAGGGCTGAGGTTCACAATGCTCTCAATGAGTTCCAATCTAATCTAAATTCTCTCAAATATAGGGTAATTGAGATAGAAGATAGAATTAGTGATCTTCAGGACAAACAGAGAGAAAGGATCAGGAGGAAGCCTGGAACAAACAGCTTAGAAACCACGAAAACAGAATCAGGGAAATAAATGATGCCATGAAACGTTCTAACGTCAGAATTATTGGAATCCCTGAAGGGGAGGAGAAAGATAGAAGACTAAAAGATATCGTGGAACAAGTTATTCATGAAAATTTTCCCAATATCCTGAATGGAACCAGCATTCATGTACTAGAGGCCGAACAGTCACCACCCAAGATTATAAATTCCAGAAAAACATCAAGGCACCTGATAGTCAAATTGAGGAATCATAATTGTGGATATAATTTCTTGAAAGCCTCTGGGACAAAGAGGCTCCTTACTTACAGAGGAAAGACCATCAAATAACGTCAGACCTGTACACAGAGACCTGGCAAGCCAGAAAGGGCTGGCAAGATATATTCAGAGCACTAAATGAGAAGAACATACAGCCAAGAATACTTTATCCAGCAAGACTGACATTCAAAATGGATGGAGAGATAAAGAGTTTCCAAGACCGGCAAGGCTTAAAACACTATGCAACCACAAAGCCGACACTGAGGAAATATTAAGGGGGGGGGTTATAAAAGAGAAAAAATCCTAAGAATTGCTTTGAACAGAAATATAGAGACAATGTACAGAAAGAAAGACTTCAAAGGTAAAACGATGTCAATAAAAACGTATCTATCAATAATCACTCTAAATGCGAATGGTCTAAATGCGCCCATAAAACGGCGCAGGGTTGCAGATTGGATAAAACGACAGGACCTATCCATATGTTGTCTACAAGAGACCCATTTTGAACCTAAAGATACACCCAGACTGAAAGTGAAGGGATGGAGAAGCACCTTTCATGCAAATGGGCCTCAAAAGAAGGCTGGGTTAGCGATTCTCATATCAGATAAATTAGATTTTAAACTAAATACTGTAGTCAGAAATACAGAAGGACACTACATCATTCTTAAAGGGACTATCCACCAAGATGATCTAACAGTTGTAAATATCTATGCTCCCAATATTGGAGCAGCCAATTACTTAAGAAAACAGTTAATCAAGATAAAGAGTCGCATTGAATGAATACATTAATAGTAGGAGATATTAACAAACCTCTCTCAAAAATAGACAGATCATTGAAGCAGAAAATCAATAAAGAAACAAGAGCATTGAATGACACATTGGACCAGATGGACCTCATAGATATATACAGAACATTCCACCCTAAAACAACAGAATACTCATTCTCCTCAAGTGCACATAGAACCTTCTCCAGAATAGACCACATACTGGGTCACAAATCAGGACTCAACCGATACCAAAAGACTGAGATGATTCCCTGCATATTCTCAGATCACAATGCTTTGAAACTGGAGCTCAATCACAAGGAAAAGTTCAGAAGGAAGTCAAACACGTGGAAGCTAAAGACCACCTTGCTTAAGAATGCTTGGATCAACCAGGAGATCAAAGAAGAACTGAAACAATTCATGGAAACCAATGAGAATGAAGACACTTCGGTCCAAAACCTATGGGATACAGCAAAGGCGGTCCTAAGGGGGAAATACATAGCCATCTAAGCCTCCCTCAAAAAAACTGAAAAAACCAGAACAAAGCAGTTGTCTCTACACCTTTTTAAATAACTGGAGAATCAACAACAAATCAAACCAACTCCACACATAAGAAGGGAAATAATCAAGATTAGAGCTGAGATCAATGAGGTAGAAACCAGAGATACAGTAGTACGTATCAATGAAACTAGAAGCTGGTTTTTTGAAAGAATCATTAAGATTGATAAACCATTGGCCACACTAATCCAAAAGAAAAGAGAGGAAGCCCAAATTAATAAAACTATGAATGAAAAGGGAGAGATCACAACGAACACCAAGGAAGTAGAAACAATCAACAGAAGATATTATCAACAGTTATATGCCAATAAACTAAGCAACCTAGATGAAATGGATGCATTCCTGAAAAACTATAAACTTCCAAAATTGAACCAAGAAGAAATTGACAACCTGAATAAACCGATATCTAGTAACAAGATTGAAGCAGTAATCAAAAACCTCCCCAAAACCAGGAGCCCTGGACGTGGCGGATTCCCTGGGGAATTCTACCAAACTTTCAAAGAAGAAATAACACCTATTCTCCTGAAGATGTTTCAAAAAATTGAAGCAGAAGGAAAACTTCCAGACTTTTTCTATGAAGCCAGCATTATCCTGATCCCCAAACCAGGCAAAGACCCTACCTTAAAGGAGAATTTCAGACCAATATCTCTGATAAAATGGATGCTAAGATTCTCAACAAGATTCTAGCAAACAGGATCCAACAGCACATTAAAAAGATTATCCACCATGACCAGGTAGGATTCATCCCTGGCTACAAGGATGGTTCAACATTTTCAAATCAATCAATGTGATAGAAGAAATTAATAAGAAAAGAGAGAAGAACCACATGGTCCTTTCAATTGATGCAGAAAAAGCATTTGACAAAATCCAGCATCCATTCGTGATTAAAACGTTTCAAAGCATAGGGATAGAAGGAACATTCCTGAACTTCATCAAATCTATCTATGAAAGACCCACAGCAAATATCATCCTCAATGGGAAAAAGCTTGCCGCCTTCTCGTTGAGGTCAGGCACAAGACAAGGATGCCCACTCTCACCACTCTTGTTCAACATAGTATTAGAAGTCCTAGCAACAGCAATCAGACAACAAAGAGAAATAAAAGGTATCCAAATTGGCAATGAAGAAGTCAAACTGTCTCTCTTTGCAGATGACATGATTCTTTATATGGAAAACGCAAAAGACTCCACCCCAAAACTACTAGAATTCATACAGCAATTCAGCAACGTGGCAGGATACAAAGTCAATGTACAGAAATCAGTGGCTTTCTTATACACTAACAATGAAAATACAGAAAGGGAAATTAAAGAATCAATTCCATTTACTATAGCACCAAGAACCATAAGATACCTGGGAATAAACCTAACTAAAGAGGTAAAGGATCTGTACTTGAGGAACTACAGAAAACTCATGAAAGAAATTGAAGAAGGCACAAAAAGATGGAAGACCATTCTATGCTCTTGGATCGGAAGAATAATCATTGTTAAAATGTCTACACTGCCTAGAGAAATCTATACCTTTAATGCCATTCCAATCAAAATTCCATCAGTATTCTTCAAAGAGCTGGAGCAAATAATCTAAAAAATTTTTTGGAATCAGAAGGGACCCCGAATCTCTAAGGAAATGTTGAAAAACAAAAATAAAACTGGCGGCTTCATGTTATCTCATTTCAAGCTTTACTACAAAGCTGTGATCACCAAGACAGCATGGTACTGGCATAAAAATAGACACATAGACCAGTGGAACAGAGTAGAGAGCCCAAATATGGACCCTCAAATCTATGGTCAAATAATCTTTGACAAAACAGGGGAAAAATCCAGTGAAAAAAGACAGTCTCTTCAATAAATGGTGCTGGGAAAACTGCACAGCTATATGTAGAAGAATGAAACTCGACCATTCTCTTACACCGTACAAAAAAAACAACTCAAAATGGATAAAAGACCTCAACATGAGACAGGAATCCATCAGAATCCTAGAGGAGAACATAGGCAGTAACCTCTTAGATATCAGCCACAGCAACTTCTTTCAAGATATGTCTCCAAAGGAAAAGGAAACAAAAGCGAAAATTAAACTTTTGGGACTTCAACAAAATCAAAAGCTTCTGCACAGCAAAGGAAACAGTCAAGAAAACAAGGAGGCAACCCACGGAATGGGAGAAGACATTTGCAAATGACAGTACAGACAAAAAGTTGATATCCAGGATCTATAAAGAACTCCTCAAACTCAACACACACAAAACAGATTAATCATATCAAAAAATTGTCAGAAGATATGACAGACACTTCTCCAATAAAGATATACAAATGGCTATCAGACACATGAAAAAATGTTCATCATCACTATCCATCAGGTAGATTCAAATTAAAACCACATTGAGATATCACCTTAACACCAGTTAGAATGGCCAAAATTAGCAAGACAGGAAACAACCTATGTTGTAGGGGATGTGGAGAAAAGGGAACCCTCTTACAATGTTGGTGGGAATGCAAGTTGGTGCAGCCTCTTTGGAGAACAGTGTGGAGATTCCTTGAGAAATTAAAAATAGAGCTTCCCTATGACCCTGCAATTGAACTACTGGGTATTTATCCCAAAGATACAGACATAGTGAAAAGAAGGGCCATCTGTACCCCAATGTTCATAGTAGCAATGGCCATGGTTGCTAACTGTGGAATGAACCAAGATTCCCTTCATTGGATGAATTCATAAGGAAGATGTGATCCATTTACACTATGGAGTATTATGCCTCCATCAGAAAGGATGAATAGCCAACTTTTGTAGCAACATGGACGGAATGGAAGAGATTATGCTGAGTGAAATAAGTCAAGTAGAGAAAGTCAATTATCATATGGTTTCACGTATTTGTGGAGCATAGCAAATAGCATAGAGGACATGAGGAGTTAGAGAGGAGAAGGGAGTTGGGAGAAATTGGAGGGGATGTGAACCATGGGAGACTATGGACTCTGAAAAACAATCTGAGGGGTTTGAAGAGGCGGGAGGGTGGGAGGTTGGGGGAACAAGGTGGTGGGTATTAGAGGGGGCACAGATTGCATGGAGCACTGGGTGTGGTGCAAAAATAATGAATACTTTTATGCTGAAAATAATTAAAAAATAAATTTTTAAAAAATTGATGGGATTTTGATAGGGATTGCATTAAATGTGGAGATTGTTTTAGGTAGAATAGACATTTTCACAGTATTTTTTGTCCCAATCCATGATCATGGAAGATTTTTCTATTTCTTTGTGTCTTCTTCAATTTCTTTCATGAGTACTTTATAGTTTTCTGAGTATAGATTCTTTGCCTCTTGGATAGGTTTATTCCTAGGTATCTTATGGTTTTGGGTGTAATTGTAAATGGGACTGACTCCTTAATTTCTCTTTCTTCTGTCGTGTTGTTAAAGTAAAGAAATGCAACTGATTTCTGTGCATTGACTTTATATCCTGACACCTTACTGAATTCCTAAACAAGTTCTAACAGTTTTGGAGTGGAGCCTTTTGGGTTTTCCACATATAGTATCATATCATCTGCGAAGAGTGATAGTTTGACTTCTTCTTTGCCAATCTGGATGCCTTTAATTTCTTTTTGTTGTCTGATTTCTGAGGCTAGGACTTCTAGTACTATGTGATAGTACAGCATTGGTGATAATGGACATCCTTGCCATGTTCTTGACCTTAGTGGAAAAGCTCTCAGTTTTTCTCCATTGAGAATGATATTTGTAGTGGGTTTTCCATAGATGGCTTTGATAATATTGAGGTATGAGCCCTCTATCCCCACACTTTGAAGAGTTTTAATCAGGAAGGGATGCTGTACTTTGTGAAATGCTTTATCAGCATCTATTGAGAGAATCATATGGTTCTTGTTCTTTCTTTTATTAATGTATTGTATCAAATTGATTGATTTGCAGATGTTGAACCAACCTTGCAGCCATGGAATAAATCCCACTTGGTCGTGGTGAATAATTGTTTTAATGTACTGTTCGATCCTATTGGCTAGCATTTTGGTGAGAATTTTTGCATCTGTGTTCATCAAGGCTATTGGTCTGTAATTCTCTTTTTTGCTGGGATCCTTGTCTGGTTTTTGGGATCAAGGTGATGCTGGCCTCATAAAATGAGTTTGGAAGTTTTCCTTCCATTTCTATTTTTTGGAACAGTTTCAGGAGAATAGGTATTAATTCTTCTTCAAATGTTTGGTAGAATTCCCCTGGGAAGCTGTCTGGCCCTGGACTTTTGTTTGTTTGGAGATTTTTGATGACTGTTTCAATCTCCTTACTGGTTATAGGTCTGTTCAGGTTTTCTATTTCTTCCTGCTTCAGTTGTGGTAGTTTATATGTCTCTAGAAATGTATTCATTTCTTCCAGATTGTCGAATTTGTTGGTGTAGAGTTGCTCATAGTATGTTCTTATAATTGTTTGTATTTCTTTGGTGTTGGTTGTGATCTCTCCCCTTTCATTCATGATTTTATTTTTTTGGGTCCTTTCTCTTTTCTTTTTGATAAGTCTGGACAGGAGTTTTTCAGTCTTATGAATTCCTTCAAAGAACCAGAGCCTACTTTCATTGATTTGTTCTTTTTGTTTGTTCGTTTGTTTCTATTTCATTGATTTCTGCTCTGATCTTTATGATTTCTCTTCTCCTGCTGGGTTTAGGCTTTCTTTGTTGTTCTTTCTCCATCTCCTTTAGGTGTAGGGTTAGGTTGTGTATTTGAGACCTTTCTTGTTTCTTGAGAAAGACTTGTACTGCTATATATTTTCCTCTCAGGACTGACTTTTTGTATCCCACAGATTTTGAACCATTGTGTTTTCATTATCATTTGAAATTATCATTTCATTTGATTCTCATTGTCCATATATCTGTGATGTCCATCTGGTCCAGTGTGTCATGTAAGGCCTTTATTTCCTTGTTGATCTTTTGCTTAGATGATTTTTCCATTTCAGTGAGGGGAGTGTTAACATCCCCTACTATTATTTTATTATTTTTGATGTATTTCTTTGGTTTTGTTATGAATTGGTTCATATAGTTGGCTGCTCCCATGTTTGGGCCATAGGTATTTAACACTGTTAGCACTTCTTGATGGAAAGACCCTTTGAGTATGATATAGTGTTCTTCCTCACCTCTTATTTTAGTCTTTGGCTTAAAATCTAATTGATCTGATATAAGGATTGCCACCCCAGCTTTCTTTTTATGTCCATTAGCATGGTAAATTGTTTTCCACCCCATCACTTTAAATCTGGAGGTGTCTTCGGATCTAAAATGAGTTTCTTGTAGGCTGCATATTGATGGGTTTTGTTTTTTATCCATTCTGATACCCTGTATCTTTTGATTGGGGCATTTAGCCCATTAACATTCAGGGTAACTATTGAGAGATATGAATTCAATGACATTGTATTGACTGTAAGGTGACTGTTACTGTATATTGTCTCTGTTTCTTTCTGATCTACTACTTTTAGGGTCTCTCTTTGCTTAGAGGACCCCTTTCAATATTTCCTGTAGAGCTGGTTTGGTGTTTGCAAATTCTTTCTGTTTTTGTTTGTCCTGGAAGCTTCTTATCTCTCCTTCTATTTTCAATGATAGCCTAGCTGGATATAGTATTCTTGGCTGAATGTTTTTCTCGTTTAGTGCTCTGAATATATCATGCCAGTTCTTTCTGGCCTGCCAGGTCTCTGTGGATAGGTCCACTGCCAGTCTAATGTTTTTACAATTGTATGTTACAGACTTCTTTTCCTGGGCTGCTTTCAGGATTTTCTCTTTGTCACTAAGACTTGTAAATTTTACTATCAGGTGATGAGGTGTGGACCAATTTTTATTGATTTTGAGGGCCGTTCTTAGCATCTCCTGGATTTTGATGTTTGTTCCCTTTGCCACATTAGGCAAATTCTCTACAATAATACTCTCCAATATTCCTTCTGCTCCCTCTCTCTTTCTTCTTCTTCTGGAATCCCAATTATTCTAATATTGTGTCATTTTATGGTGTCACTTATTGCTCGAATTCTTTCCTCATTGTCCAGTATTTGTTTGTCTCTCTTTTGCTCAGCTTCTTCATTCTCTGTCATTTGGTCTTCTATGTCACTAATTCTTTCTTCTGCCTCATTTATCCTAGCAGTAAGAGCTTCCATTTTTTATTCCACCTCGTTAATAGCTTTTTTAATTTCAATTTGTTTAGATTTTAGTTCTTTTATTTCTCCATAAAGGGCTTTTATCTCTCCAGATAGCATTTCTCTAATATCTTCTATGCCTTTTTTGAGCCCGACTAGAACCTTGAGAATCATCATTCTGAACTTTAGATCTGTTATATTACCAATGTTTGTATTGATTAGGTCCCCAGCCTTCGGTATTGTCTCTTACTCTTTTTTTTGTGGTGAGTTTTTCCTGCCTTGTCATTTTGTCCAGATAAGATTTGCTTTCTCCTCCTCTGGAATTCCGCTGTTCTCCTTGGTGAATGAAGTTGGTCTTGGCTGGGATTCTTGTTGATCTTCTGGGGGAAGGGCCTGTTGTAGTGATTCTCAAGTGTCTTTGCCCCAGGCAGAATTGCCCCACCCTTACCAGGGGCCAGGATAAGAAATCCGCTCGGGTTTGCTTTCAGGAGATTTTATTCCCTGAGCACTTTCCATAGAGCTCCAGAGGACAGGAATGAATATGGCGGCCTCCCAATCTCCAGCCCAGAGGAGCCGAGGGCTTGGGGTACCACTCCTCAGCGTGCCCTCAGAGAAAAGCGCCCAACCGTCCACGTCTCCTTGGCCTCTGGCTGTGCTTGGGGGAAAGCGCTCAATCGCTCACACTTGGAGAAAAGCGCCTGGTCCGAGCTCACCCAGCCTGCGACCGGTTCAAGGTAACCCTGAGTTGAGAGCTCACTCCTTGGCTTTGTCGCTGTAGCCAGCTTCCCTGCTCTAATACCTGCAAGCTCTGCAACACTCGGGCACCCCAGGACCTGCTGTGACCCCGCGGGACCTGGGGTTAAGCTGCCCCTGTGTGGGCCTCCCCCCGGTTTAGCCTCTGGAGCGATGTCCCTCAGTGGAACAGACTTTTAAAAGTCCTGATTTTGTGCTCCGTTGCTCCGCTGCTTGCTGGGAGCCAGCCCCTCCCCCCGCAGTCTATCTTCCCATCACTTTGGATTCACTTCTCCACAGTCCTACCTTTCATAAAGTGATCAATTTTCTGTTTATAGAATTGTTGCTCTTCTACTCTTTGATTTCCCATTGGGTTTGTAGGTGTTTGCAATGGTCAGATAAGCTATCTAGCTGATCTCCTGCTACCTCATGTTGTCTCAGCCTGCTACTTCTCTACCATCTTGACTCACCCACCCTTCGGTTTTTGGGTTGTTTTATTCTTTAGTTTTCTATGATTGTGTTTGGAAAATATACTTGGTATGATTTCAGTCTTCTTAAATATGGTATTTGTTATGTCTTCTTCTATGTAATTTAACCAGGGAATTCTTCTGCGTGTACTTGAGGAAAGTGTGTATTCCATTTTTCTTGGATGTTATATTTTATATATAACTTTTAGAAGCATGTATTCTGAAGTATGTTTCAAATAAAAATTAGAAAAAAAGTTAATTTTTTTTATTTTCAGCATAACAGTATTCCTTGTTTTTGCACCACACCCAGTGCTCCATGCAATCCGTGCCCTAATACCCACCACGTGGTTCCCCTAACCTCCCACCCCCCACCACTTCAAACCCCTCAGATTGTTTTTCAGAGTCCATAGTCTTTCATGGTTCACCTCCCCTTCCAATTTCCCCCAACTCCCTTCTCCTCTCTAACTCCCCTTGTCCTCCATGCTATTTGTTATGCTCCACAAATAAGTGAAACCATATGATAATTGACTCTCTCAACTTTGGAGAACAGTGTGGAGATTCCTCAAGAAATTAAAAAAGTTAATATTTTTAACTAAGAGTGCCCATTTAAAATAAAGCATATCATAGGGGAGGTGGGTAGGGAGATGGGTGAAATAGGTGAAGGGGATTATCATAATAAGCACTAATAATGATATATAAATTATGAATTACTATATTATACACCTGAAATTAATATAACACTGTAGGTTAACTATACTGGAATTAAAATTAAATACTTAATAACAAAAAGGAACCATAAACCAACCCATCCAAAATCCAAATAAAGACAGAAACTAGTAAAAAAAAAAAAAAGTCCAAAAGTCTAAATAACACAGTAAGCAAAGTCTGCTTCCTAGTAACCAAGATGGAAGATCTATGGTTCTAATCTTAAGTCTTTAGCTTATTTCTAGGATTAATACTTAGCTAATTGTGCTGTCTTCCTCTTCATAGAATCTGAAGTCCAGCACAATGCCCATTTTCCTGGGACACTGGCCGCTTTCTTCCCTCTCTACACAGCCCAGTCAGAGTAAAAAGAGAGAAATTTTTCAGGAGTAGAATTCTTGTTGGTCAAAATTTTAGGCATTGATATGTATTGTGTATTAATAAAACTAACTCCACTTTAACAGAGATAAATGTTAACCAAACTAAACCTAATTTAACCTGCCAGTATATGTGAGGACTCATGGGTCTCATAAGCACTGGGGAGGGGGGGCATAAAATGTGAAATCCTTCTAAGTTATTATGTCCTAAAATTTCCCAGCCAAAACTTGTGACCTAGAGTACTTGGCAAAAATCTCTTTTTTCTATAGTTTTCTCTTCATAGGCTAAACTTTAACTTAAGAAAAGCAGTAGGCTTTCTTAGGATTAATAATATCAAATATTATTGTGAACCTGAGGACAAAACTTAATTCAACATTAAACATTAATTTACACATTTGATTGATTGAATAACATATCATTGAGTATGAAGTGTATAGTAATACATATCAATGAAAGAAGAGACAGTTTGATATTTTAGTGTCCAATAGCACCTTTTGATGAGTTTGCCAAAGGAATAATCCTTCTAGTTATCAAAAACAAATTTTTCCAAAGGTGGAGTAAAAGAGAATTCTGGGAATTAAGTCTCTAAATGGTGGATTATGACTTGAAATAATTTCTCCTTTGTACTTTTTTAAAATTTACATAAAACGACACTGCTTTTCCATTCTACCCAGACAAATTTTGGCCACAAAAACATTCTATTTTCTTTGTTATCTTTCATACAACTGAGAAATACTATGTTTTTCTAATGTTTCCAAAAACATTATTATATGTTACTAAAAACAAAAGTGGATGAGAACAAATAAAGTTTAAAAACTGAGTATAATCATGTTGACAAACATCTGTCTTCTCAACCTCGCAATAGCTTCTCTGATTCACAAGCTTGATTTCACATGATCTTAGGAATTCAGTAGAAATTTCTTTTTTGTAAATTTTTAGACTCACCCTTTCACTTCCATTTTCTTACTTGTGTCTTCCCTATACTGAAAGAGACTGTGATAGGCAGCTATTTTGGAAGAAAACAATGGGTGGAAAGTGAGATTATTAGTTTTCATGAGTAATCATAAAGCTCTCATATTTCTCTTTGAAAAGCAAAATAGAAAGGAGCATTGAAACCTCTCATTTCTTCCTCACTTGGAAAAGACAAAGGGTTCTTCTTTCACAGAACCAGAAAGAGTGAGAACTCAGGAGGCATTTCTCAAAAATGTATTGTGAAATTCCAGTGACACAATAAATGTGAAGTAAAAATAAAGGTTAATAGGTTATCCTGGCAATTAGAAAGACCCTCAAAGTATTACATTCACTTACGATGTTTGTCTAATTATGTTACATCTGACATAAAACAATAAAGATTCATTTCATTGTTTTGTCTCTGGCCTCATAATGTGGTTTTGTTATATTATGCATACTATGTTTGTTGAATCAAAATGATCAACTTGGTCATACTTGAGTAATCTGGAAAAATTAATCTATTTCTTTCAAAATGGTCATCAGATATGTGTTAACTTTCTAAGGAGTCATCTAATATGGAACATGTTATTATTCTATTATGGTATTGTTAAGCCAAGTAAAATATAGATAGTCCATGAATTTGCTGTTGAGATTAAACTATGGCCACCAGTTTTCAAAACTGATTCATCTTTTTTCCTCCATAGATTTCCATAAACACTGGAATATAGTTCAAGCTAATGGAGATTACTCCAAGACACATCTAAAATTCATGGAAGTGCTAATAAAATGTCTGAACTCAATGTCACAGAGCTTACAAATGTCCTAAATTCAGTCCTCCAAGTATATGAGGACCTTTTAATATCACCAGTTAGAGAAGGAAAGGTAAAATATGGGACTTTAGGTGTAATCACAGATAAAATAGCTGATGTAGGACTTTTACCTCTTCCGTTTCTCTCACGGTATTTTAATTACTACTCTGTATTTTTATTTAACCTCATATTTAGATTATACTATACTTAACATATTCTTGGTGCACAGATTTATCGCATATAATAAAAATGTGAACTTAAGTCCAGGCTATAACACAGCAGTGTTGCAAAAACTTTTAAATCCCTGCTCCAATAAAAATTTCAGCTCACCTCACTGAAAATAATTATGTTCCTAGGAGTTGAAAGAATTTCACAATCTTCGGATGATAAAAGATATATGGGGTGAAATGTGCTGAGTCTAAAGATCAGTTAGACTGGAGCTGATTTCTTGATAAAAGATAAAGGCAGTGCAAAAGTCTAATGGAAATCATGTGGGAACCTAGATACAATTTGCAGTGTCTTTTTATTATGTTATGTTAGTCACCATACAGTATGTCATTAGTTTTTGATGTAGTGTTCCATGATTCATTGTTTATGTGTAACACCCAATTCTCCATGCAATATATGCCCTCCTTAATACCCATCCCCGGGCCAACCCATCCCCCCACACCCCTTCCCTCTAAAACCCTCATTTTGTTTCTTGGAGTCCACAGTCTCTCCTGGTTCATCTCCTCCTCTTATTTCCCTACCTTCATTTTCCCCTTCCTTCTCCTAATGTTTGCAGTGTCTTGAGCAAACAAAAAGTCCATTAAAATAAATGGACCTGGGACGCTTGAGTGGCTCAGTCGGTTAAGCATCTGCCTTTGGCTCAGGTCATGATCTCAGGGTCCTGGGATTGAGTCCCGCATCTGGCTCCTTGCTCAGCAGGGAGCCTGCTTCTCCCATCTGCCTGCTCTGCCTGTTCTGCCTGCAGCTCTCCGTGCTTCTGCTCTCTCTCTTTGACAAATAAATAAATAAAATACTTTTTTAAAAAATGGCCTCCTGTGAGAGACTATATACAGGGGCTAAATACAGGTGAACACTAAAATGAAAAGAAAAGGTTTGTCCTTTTCCAAAACATTCTGCTGAGTGAAATAAGTCAAGCAGAGAGAGTCAATTATCATATGGTTTCACTTATTTGTGGAGCATAACAAATAGCATGGAGGACAAGGGGCATTAGAGAGGAGAAGCGAATTTGGGTAAATTGGAAGGGGAGGTGAACCATGAGAGACTATGGACTCTGAAAAATAATCTGAGGGGTTTGAAGTGGCGGGGGGGGGTGGGAGGTTGGGGTACAAGGTGGTGGGTATTATAGAGGGCATGGATTGCATGGAGCACTGGGTGTGGTGCAAAAATAATGAATACCGTTAGGCTGAAAATAAATTTTAAAAAATTTTTAAAAATAAATAAATTTTTAAAAAAAACATTCTGCTATCCATTTGCTTCATCATTTAAATGTACTTTGAAATATTCTGTGGTGGGGGAACTCTAATACATAAAACTCATGAAAGCAGATCTGTTCTGATTTGAGAGAAACCTGGGAGACCAAGAGAACTGTTGTTGGTTGGTCTCTTCTTTTTACCTTCCCTATTTTCTCTAGTCCCTAAGATACTTCTATGGAACCCCAGGGTTCTACAAAACACAGCTTACAGATCTTTGCATCAGTCCACCCTGCTCATTTTGTATCTGGATAAACACCTGAGAAGAAACAGGACCAGTGGGGCCAACATTATACCAGGTGTTTGGCAAGATATAATGCTGTAGAGTCAGATTACCTGAGTTCGGACCTAATTCTGCTACTTAATAGCTAGGTAACCTTGAGTATTACTTAACCTCACTTGCTTCAGTTTCTCAATTTGTGAAATACAGATAAAAATAATGAGTTAGTATACATAAAGTACTTAGATTAACACCTGGCACGCACACACAGCGTGTGTATATATAATGTGTGTGTGTGTGTCTAGGACTATAGCCTGAGAATTTTTGCAATATACCATGCTTCTTTTCATGCACCTCAAAATAAAAATCTAAAGTGAATTTTGGGCTATACCTGACATTTCATCATGTAACTAGAGAAGTATTTTGTGAGATTTTTCATCAGCTGTGCTGAGCCTTGTTTTTGTGAAGAGACCATGATCCCTTTGGAATCGAGCAGATCTAGTTTTGATCTTGGGCCCACTCCTTGTAACTCTTTGTTCTTATGTAATTTCTTAATCCCTTTGGGTTTCAATTTACATATTACCTAAAATGGTGATAATACTGTCTCATGGAGTCATGGTCATGGAACATAACTTTTTAAGAGTCCAAATCATTACTCTGTGGGAGCGTGATAAGTACAGTCAAGCCCTAAAAGGCAATAAACATGAAGGAAAAAAGCAGAAAGGTTTAGGATAATCTTAGATAATCTAACCAGAAGTAGTGGGTTAAAGTGAAACAAAAGAAAGAGTAGACAAAGGAGAAGGAAAAATTGAAAGCATGTGGTCTTAAACCATGGAATGATCATTCCCAAGGGAAGATGTGGAAGTCCCTTGGTTTGAGTCATTTCAATTGAACTGAAGTAAAGTAAAGTAGAATCTATCCTGGGAGCAATCTTTCCCTGGCTGAGAAACCAAGAAGATGAGCTAATAAGGGATTTGTATCATTTTTTGAGCCAGGGATGGAAATATCTCCTAGATGCACATCTGCATGGATTCTGAGCCAGCTGGGGATGATAAGAAGGAAAAGAAACCCACACATAGGGAGAAAAAGAAAGAAGGAATGTGGAACAGGGATAATGGAAAAGAACTAGGAAAGATAGGTAAGAAAAAGTCAAGGAAAATGAAGAGGAAGAGAAATGAAAAGAGAATATACTGAAGCAGAAAACAAAGAGAAAAAAAGAGAGAGCAGGGATGCCTGGGTGGCTCAGTTGGTTAAGCGGCTGCCTTCAGCTCAGGTCATGATCCCAGCCTCCTGGGATTGAGTCCCACATCGGGCTCCTTGCTCAGCGGGAAGCCTGCTTCTCCCTCTGCCTCCGCTGCCACTCTGCTTGCCTGTGCACGTGCGCTCTCTCTCTCTCTCTAGCAAATAAATAAATAAAATCTTTAAAAAGAGAGAGAGAGAGAGAGCAGAACAACTGAGAAAGACAAATCAGAGTGTTAACAACAACAACAAAAAAAGAGTGCTTAGGTTTACTAGGCACAGTGATGCTGATATCCGCTGTTCATTAATGATGCATCTTCTCATTACATAGGTCCTGTGACCTGGGACTTGGCATCAGAAAACAATTGGTTCCTAGCAGCTGGTAAATAAACAAGCCCAAGCCCGGAGATGATTAGATGGAGACATCTTTTTCCCTCCCCACTGAAAGAAATGTCTTTTTTCCCCTCCTTTTCAAAAGTTAAACAATGCTTGTTTCCTAGAAACAGCTGGGAGTATAGAGAAGAATATTAACTATTTTTGCCAGCCCCAGGGTTCATTCCAGGGATCCAATTCCCTTTCCCATTAAACTAGTTCTTTAGCCAACCCATTTGCTGAGATGAAGTTCCCCACCCAACATACCTGTGCCAAAGAAAGTAGAGGCTTTGTACACTTTCAGAGTCTCCAGGCTTTGGACAATGATTGCTATCCTGAGGTGGCACCACCTAAACACTCTTGTACAAAAAGAGAACACATTTCTAAAGGTTTTTATTTGGAAAGTACTGAGAGCATTTGAATAAGACACTGATCATCTTATTGGCTATATATGTACTATCTCTGGTTCTGCTCTACCCAGCCCATTTTCCCCAATTTCTTATACAGCTCCTGCTGTTCTATCTGCAATTTCTTACCTTCAACTACTTATTGCCTTCAATCTTCTCTTTCCGTTTTCTTTTCACATGGCTCTCATGAGAAATGTAGGTAATGCTAGAGATGATTGCAACCTAGAGGTAATTACTCAGCAAACTATCTACCTCTTCCTACCTTGGGTAACCTGTTTTTTTAAAAAAAAAAAAAAACTCTGTCAGAGACCAAATTATACCCAGGCCTGTGAACATAACAGTATTTACAAAGAATAAACTTGTATTTTTCTGTGGCACTTTACAACTTATCACACAACTTTACATTCATTATCACATCTAAATCTCAACAACCTTATAATACTGTGTTTCAAATATTCAACTGGTACTTGTAGAGACAGAAAAGAATGCATAGACTGAAAAAAATATAAATTTTGAATCTTGGAAAGCAAGCACAACAGGGCTGGGTTTAATATGGAGTCTTTGAGTAGGCAATCAGATACTTGTCCAGTGGCCAGTGAACAGGACCAGCCTTGAAAATGGGGGTATACAAGTATTTCCTGACTTGGAAATGTAGACCTAGACCTCATGATTAAAATTCCTTTCCACTAACTTGACCACTGATATGAATGATTGACTCTTAGGATTTGAAAGATATTCTGATAATTTGGATAATTTTATGCAATTCTTCACCTGATATCTGACTCTCTCTACATTATTCCTATCAAATAGTAATTTGGTCTCTCTTCAAAAACTTTAAACAGCAGAAACCCACTGATTTTTGAGGCATTCTATACCTCTAAAACCTAGCTGGAACTTTCTATTAACTTGAAATCTGTCCCTTTATTACATGTAACTACCAAAACCCACTATACCTGTTGATCTGGATTTGAAGTCATACCTCTTCCCCATTAGAGCCATTCAGACAGCTAAGAACAGGGCCCCAGAATTCCCAGGGTTCTTGTGCTAGCTATTCATCTCTGAGCCCTTCTGCTCTTCTTTAGGTAGCATAGTTCAGGGTACCCTCGTCATCATTATCCTGGCTACAGCCCTAAAACATCTCCAGCCTCTCTGTGTCCCCCAGCATGCAATGCATAGCTCTGAGCTCCACATTCCCACATTGGTGTGAAAGATAAGAAGCATTGTGTGCCTATCACCACCCACTTCCTGGATTTGGAATTCCTGTCCATGCAACCCCATCATAAGACTGACTCACACAGGCCCAATAACTGGGAACTGCTTTAAGATCTGTACATTTAATTGGGAAAACATTTTATACCTTTGGAAAGATCACACTTTACTCAGCTTATTCATTTCCCTCCTTAAACTATTATTATTCTGAACAGAACAATTCCCAGTACTGTTAGGCTTTACTGAACTATTGTGTTTGAGCTGGAAGAGATTTTTTAGGAACCAGAGGCTCAGGGAGGTAAAACTGTCTCCCAAAGATCACAGAGGGAATTAGTAGCTGAGCATAGTCTAGAGCTCAGATTCCCTGAAGCCCAGGCCAGAGCTGCTTTGAGGAGTCAGCCTTAGATGACTCTTCAACTCTTATCTTTTAGGACACAGCGCCTCAGTGGAAAGATTCCCCAAAGCTGCCAAATATTTCTCTCCTGACCTAATACCCTTCCCATACCTTGTACACTATTTCCTGGCTTCCCGCAAACCAAAACATGGGTGAGTATTAGGGTACATTAACACAGGGCCTAAAGAATCCCAAGAAACATAAGCATGTGCCAGAAATGCTGCCACCAGAAAATTTAAAAATCTGCCAAATACATGGTACTTGATTGACCCCATGCTCTTAATGCTGATGCCAGGCCCGGATCTAAGGGAACTATCTATTAGGGGAAGTTCAACTAGACAACAGAGTTTGGTAAGTACATTGGTGCATGGTAGGCAGTTTTTTTTTTTTTTTTGGTAAACACAAAGTCTTACAAAAATAGCTTCCTTGACCCAGATTCAGGCAGACATGGGTGGTTCTTCCCAACATGTCAAATTGTGGCAAGTGGCAAGAATTCTAAGGCGCTTAGACAGTAGGTCCAAAAATCAGCATATCCTTCCATTTTTCTTCATTTGCTGAGTGTCTCAAGTTTCTCTGGAGTGGTGAAACTTCTGAGTAGAAATGGCAAATTGGATGCACAAAACTAATTTTTTAAAGATTTTATTTATTTATTTATTTATTTGACAGGCAGAGATCACAAGTAGGCAGAGAGGCAGGCAGATAGAGAGAGAGGTGGAAGAAGGCTCCCTGCTGAGCAGAGAGCCTGATGTGGGACTTGATTCCAGGACCCTGGGATCATGACCTGAGCCGAGGGCAGAGTCTTTAACCCACTGAACCACCCAGGTGCCCTGCACACAAGTAATTTTATTGCCTCTTGAAACCTCATTAAAACTGAAACAAAGGGATCTTTAAAAAAAAACATAAAGGAGGAGGGAAATAAGACAGTGGAAGTAATTAAGTGTGATCAACCAGAATACAGATGGACAGGTTAGCATGTTCAAGAAAACATAATCTGATGTTGGCTATTGCCAACAAAAGATAACAACAAATAAGTTTTATGCTGAATCATCCTCAGTAAAGCTCAGAAACAGTGGCCACAATTAATTTGGTAGTAAGAAATTAGAAACAGGGAAATCATCAAATCATTAACAAATTCAAGAAAATACCCCAGGACTGAAAACCATGGGTTTCTAGAAAAGGCCCACAGAGTGCCCATAACAATGGGGAAAAAATTTATCTACAAGTGAAATTGTAAGGTTTCAGAGTGCTTGCAGAAAAGAAAAAATGCAGAGAAGAAAATATGCTTCAGAGTAATATGAAGAAGCCACATGTAAAAAAAAAATTGAGAATTAGGATTACTAGATTTCTCAATGGACAACACTAGAAACTATAGAGGCAATGAAGCAAAAGAAGAAGCAAAACTTCCAGTACCCCAAAATTCTGAAAGAAAATCATTTCCAAACTTGAATTTTATGAACACTCAAATATTAAGGTAGCATGAAAACACTTTCAGATATGTGAACTATGGATTGAATTATGTTCCCCTCAAGTTCATATGTTGAAGTACAACCCACCCATACCTCAGAGTGTGACTTTATTTAGAAATAAGGTCATTGAAGATAGAACTTTATTTAATATGAGATCATACTGGAGTAGGGTGGGCCCTTAATACAATGTGATTTATATCCTTATAAAAGGGGAAATTTGTGTTTTTTAAAAATTCTTTAAATTTGAGGTGCTCCTGGGTGGCTCAGTCAGTTAACCATCTGCTTTCTGCTCAGTTCATGATCCCAGGGTCCTGGGATAAAGCCCTGCATCAGGCTCCCTGCTCGTCGGGAAGTCTGCTTCTCTCTCTCCCACTGCTTGTGTTCCCTCTCTCACTGTGTCTCTCTCTGTCAAATAAATAGTCTTTTGAAAAAATTGAGAATAGTCAACACACAATGTTACATTAGTTTCAGTCATACAACATAGTGATTTGATAAGTTTATACATCATGCTATGCTTAGCGCAAGTATACCTATCATTTATCACCATACAATGCTATTACAGTACCATTGACTATATTTTCAAACTGTGACTTTTATTCCTGTAACCTATTCATTCCATTACCGGAAGCTTGTATCTTCCACTCCCTTTCAACCATTTTTCCCATTCCCCTGCCCCCTTTCCCTCTGGCAACTATCAGTTTTTTCTCTATATTTATAGGTCTGATTCTGCTTTTTGTTTGTTTTATGCATTTTTAAAGATTTCACATATAAATGAAATCATATGGTATTTGTCTTCCTCAGTCCGACTTATTTCACTTAGTGTAATACCCTCTAGGTCCATCTATATTGTCAGAAATGACACAAATCCATCTTTTTTATGGCTGCATAACATTCCAGTGTGGTGTGTGTGTGTGTGTGTGTGTGTGTGTGTGTGTGTATGTGTGTGTGTGTGACATCTTCCTTATCCATCCTTTTTCTAAGAGATTAAAAAGGGACATTTGGACACAGATACACACACAGTGATAATGCCACATGAACATGAAGGCAGAGATCGAGGAAATGTGTCTATAAGAAAAAGAATGCCAAAGATTGTCAGCAGTCCACAAGAAATTAAGAAAGCTGCATGGAATTCCCAAAGGAAATCACACTTGGTGACACCCCAGTTTTGGAATTCTAATCTCCAAAACTGTGAAATAACACATTTCTGTTGGATAAGCCATACGGTTTATAATACTTTGTTAAGACAGGCTTAGCAAACTAATATACAAAGTTTAAAAAAAAATCTGCCTACCATGCACCATGCTTCATGTAGCAACTAGATGATATTCCCTGACCAAAATTAGGAGACAAATGATGAAAAAGAAAAACACAGGGTCAAAGGGAATCCCTAAGATAATGGTGAAGAAGGATATTAGCTTTGCACCAAGTACTGAAAGCAACTGGTCTAGACTAGCACAGCGGAGTTCAGGACAGACACGTCAAGGGAAGTCATCAAGATTTCTGCAGCTATGAGACTTTGTTTGTTTTAGTTTTTAAGAGTTGCTTTATTATTTTATTTTTTTATTATGTTATGTTAGTCACCATACAGTACATCATTAGTTTTTGATGTAGTGTCCTATGATTCATTATTTATGTATAACACCCAGTGCTCCATGCAAACTGTGTCCTCCTTAAAACCCATCACCATTTACTTTTGTAATCTGAAGGCTGAATTCCTAGGAGGCCAAGATTCTTCAGAGTACTTCACTTTTATAGGTCAAGTGCTCTTGAAGTTCTTTTTCCTTTCATGCTCTCTAGATCAATTGAGAATAACATAAAATTCTCACCTGCCTATATATATATCATCCCATTCCTTGGCAAGTGTCTAATATCACACTTCTGCCCTGCCATATATCCCCACATTCATAAGCCTAAGTTTTTTTCTGGGGCTCACTCAAGGCTTTCTCTAGAATGGGTTTATACTCTCAGAGAAACTAAAGCCAGACTATGACACTGGAAGTCTCTTTACAGATTTCATCTGTGACAATATTGTCCTACCCTTAAAATTTGGGCTGTGCTTGCCCTCAGTTTTCATACTGATAACTTTTCACATTTATTTATATTTAAACATTTGTTTTAAAATAACACAATATTTGATGAAAGTATAGAGTAGCACAGAACAGGAGAAGCAAATCAAGAAGACTAAAGAGGTCAGAAGATATGGCTAATGTTGTAAGCTACAGATTTTTTTTAATTCTTTTCAAACCTTTTTCATTCTTTAGTAGTCCACCACACACCTATACACCTTTTTTGACATTGCAGACTTTCTTGAAGACCCTGGTCCATACTGAATGCTGAATTTGGCACACAATCTGAATTTTACAGGAAATGTAAAAGTAATACAGTCTACCCTGTGTGTTTTACAGGTTCAAAAATTGAGATGTACCTTGCTCAAAGATATATGGATATAAAGTGGCCAAGCTGGAATGTTGACTGAGATCAGTCTGCAAACATGCCCTATAAATTGTTATGCTCTACTGCTTCTTCAGACCTAAAGTTTAGCAGGGTAAACCTTCAAGAAAAAATAGTCTACATAATCAAAAGAAAGTGAGCACTTGGATCTGAGTGAGGTTTATAGTGAAGAACTCACCAAACACACAATATAGTCTTTTAGATGGCATAAAATAGAAAGGCATTCAGGAAGACCATACCAGAAACTTCATAATTTTGTAAATCCTTAAGGTTTTTACAGTGTTCAGGTTTGCTACTTTTGTTTCCTTTATCCATTTTTAATGGTAAATAGCGTTAAAACAGAAATGACCAGTGAGTTTATTTGAAGAGATAGAAAGGGAGATAGGAGTTGGATAAATGATGTCCAACTTTTCTTTTTTTAAGAATTTATTTATTTGAGAGACAGAGAGAAAGAGAGAGATCATGAGCTAGAGGGAAAGGCAGAGGGAGATGGAGAATCAGACTCCCTGATGAGCAGGGAGCACAACGCAGGACTGGATCCAAGAACCCTGTGATCATTCCCTTAGCCAAAGGCAGACACTTAACTGACTGAGCCACCCAGGCACCCCAATGTCCTACTTTTCATTTAGGTATGGTTTGAAGAAGAGAATTTTCCAAAATACACTTAATAATGGTAACTCTCATTGCATAAATAATATGATCTAGGAGTGGTCAATTCTATATCTAGTAAGGACATAAGAAATACTGAGTTAAAATTAACTTCAACTAGGGGGAGGAGTCAAGACGGCGGAGAAGTAGCAGGCTGAGACTACTTCAGCTAGCCGGAGATCAGCTAGAGAGCTTATCTAAAGATTGCAAACACCTGCAAATCCATCGGCAGATCGAAGAGAAGAAGAACAGCAATTCTAGAAACAGAAAAACAACCACTTTCTGAAAGGTAGGACTGGCGGAGAAGTGAATCCAAAGCGACGGGAAGATAGACCCCGGGGGGAGGGGCCGGCTCCCGGCAAGCAGCGGAGAAACGGAGCACAAAATCAGGACTTTAAAAGTCTGTTCCGCTGAGGGACATCGCTCCGGAGGCTAAACTGGGGCGAAGCCCACGCGGGGTCGGCGTGACCTCAGGTCCCGCGGGGTCACAGAAGGATCGGGGGTGTCTGAGTGTCGCAGAGCTTGAGGATATTGGAATGGGAAAGCTGGCTGCAGAGACAGAGCCGACAGTAAGCTCGCAGCTCGGAGTTGCCTTGAACCGGTCGCAAGCTCGGTGAGCTCGGAGCGCGGCCGGAGATTGGGCAGACGCGAGTTACTAGGAGCTGTTCGCTGAGGACGCACTGGGGAGCGGGCCCCGGGCTCTCGGCTCCTCCGGGCCGGAGACCAGGAGGCCGCCATTTGTATTCCCGTCCTCCGGGACTCTACGGAAAGCGCTCAGGGAACAAAAGCTCCTGAAAGCAAAGCCGAGCAGATCACTCAGCCCGGCCCCTGGTAAGGGCGGTGTAATTCCGCCTGGGGCAAAGACACTTGAGAATCACTACAACAGGCCCCTCCCCCAGAAGATCAACAAGAAATCCAGGCAAGACCAAGTTCACCTACTAAGGAGTGCAGTTTCAATACCAAGGAGAGAGCTGCAGAATTCCAGAGGAGGAGAAAACAAACCATGGAACTCATGGCTTTCTGCCTGTGATTTTTTAGTCTTGCGGTTAATTTAATTTTTTTCTTTTTCATTTTTTTTCTCTTCTTCTGCTAAAATTTTTTATAACTTTTACCCTTTTCTTTTTAACGTTTTTTAACTAGATTATCTAATATATACATATTTTTCCTTTTTATACTTTTCTTTATTCATTTTCTTTTTTTTAATTATTTTTTTTCTTTCTTTATTTTTGAACCTCTTTTTATCCCCAAATCAGAAGAGATCCTATCTCTTCAATCTTTTTTTTTCTTAATTCTTTTTTAAATTCTTGATTGAATTTTTAAATCAATCTCTTTTTTTTAATTCTTTTTTTCTTTTATTTCTTTCTTTCTTTTTGAACCTCTTTTTATCCCCAAATCAGAAGAGATCCCAATCAGAAGAGATTGGGAGATCCCAATCAAAGGAGATCCCAATCAGAGGAGATCCCTCACCCAATCGTGAGGGGGGATTTCTCCCCCCTCACGATTTGGGATCTCTTCTGATTTGGTTAAAGCATATTTTCCTGGGATTGTTGCCACCCTTTTAGTATTTTACTTGCTCCTTCATATACTCTTAGCTGGACAAAATGACAAGGCGGAAAAATTCACAACAAAAAAAAGAACAAGAGGCAGTACCGAAGGCTAGGGACCTAATCAATACAGACATTGGTAATATGTCAGATCTAGAGTTCAAAATGACAATTCTCAAGGTTATAGCTGGGCTTGAAAAAGGCATGGAAGATATTAGAGAAACCCTCTCCAGAGATATAAAAGCTCTTTCTGGAGAAATAAAAGAACTAAAATCTAACCAAGTTGAAATCAAAAAAGCTATTAATGAAGTTCAATCAAAAATGGAGGCTCTCACTGCTAGGATAAATGAGGCAGAAGAAAGAATTAGCAATATAGAAGACCAAATGACAGAGAATAAAGAAGCTGAGCAAAAGAGGGACAAACAGCTACTGGACCATGAGGGGAGAATTCGAGAGATAAGTGACACCATAAGACGAAACAACATTAGAATAATTGGGATTCCAGAAGAAGAAGAAAGAGAGAGGGGAGCAGAAGGTATACTGGAGAGAATTATTGGGGAGAATTTCCCCAATATGGCAAAGGGAACGAGCATCAAAATTCAGGAGGTTCAGAGAACGCCCCTCAAAATCAATAAGAATAGGCCCACACCCCGTCACCTAATAGTAAAATTTACAAGCCTCAGTGACAAAGAGCAAATCCTGAAAGCAGCCTGGGAAAAGAAGTCTGTAACATACAATGGTAAAAGTATTAGATTGGCAGCTGACTTATCCACAGAGACCTGGCAGGCCAGAAAGAGCTGGCATGATATTTTCAGAGCACTAAACGAGAAAAACATGCAGCCAAGAATACTATATCCAGCTAGGCTATCATTGAAAATAGAAGGAGAGATTAAAAGCTTCCAGGACAAAAAAAAAAAACTGAAAGAATTTGCAAACACCAAACCAGCTCTACAGGAAATACTGAAAGGGGTCCTCTAAGCAAAGAGAGAGCCTACAAGTGGTAGATCAGAAAGGAACAGAGACAATATACAGTAACAGTCACCTTACAGGCAATACAATGGCACTAAAATCATATCTCTCAATAGTTACCCTGAATGTTAATGGGCAAAATGCCCCAATCAAAAGACACAGGGTATCAGAATGGATAAAAAAACAAAACCCATCTATATGTTGCCTCCAAGAAACTCATTTTAAACCCAAAGACACCTCCAGACTTAAAGTGAGGGGGTGGAAAAGAATTTACCATGCTAATGGACATCAGAAAAAAGCAGGAGTGGCAATCCTTATATCAGATCAATTAGATTTTAAGCCAAAGACTATAATAAGAGATGAGGAAGGACACTATATCATACTCAAAGGGTCTGTCCAACAAGAAGATCTAACAATTTTAAATATCTATGCCCCCAACGTGAGCGCAGCAAACTATATAAACCAATTAATAACAAAATCAAAGAAACACATCAACAATAATACAATAATAGTAGGGGACGTTAACACTCCCCTCACTGAAATGGACAGATCATCCAAGCAAAAGATCAACAGGGAAATAAAAGCCTTAAATGATACACTAGATGAGATGGACATCACAGATATATTCAGAACATTTCATCCCAAAGCAACAGAATACACATTCTTCTCTAGTGCACATGGAACATTCTCCAGAATAGATCACATCCTCGGTCCTAAATCAGGACTCAACCAGTATCAAAAGATTGGGATCATTCCCTGCATATTTTCAGACCACAATGCTCTGAAGCTAGAGCTCAACCACAAGAGGAAGTTTGGAAAGAACACAAATACATGGAGACTAAACAGCATCCTTCTAAAGAATGAATGAGTCAACCGGGAAATTAAAGAAGAATTGAAAAAAATCATGGAAACAAATGATAATCAAAATACAACAGTTCAAAATCTGTGGGACACAACAAAGGCAGTCCTGAGAGGAAAATATATAGCGGTACAAGCTTTTCTCAAGAAACAAGAAAGGTCTCAGGTACACAACCTAACCCTACACCTAAAGGAGCTGGAGAAAGAACAAGAAAGAAACCCTAAGCCCAGCAGGAGAAGAGAAATCATAAAGATCAGAGCAGAAATCAATGAAATAGAAACAAAAAAAACAATAGAACAAATCAACCAAACTAGGAGCTGGTTCTTTGAAAGAATTAATAAAATTGATAAACCCTTGGCCAGACTTATCAAAAAGAAAAGAGAAAGGACCCAAATAAATAAAATCATGAATGAAAGAGGAGAGATCACAACTAACACCAAAGAAATACAAACTATTATAAGAACATACTATGAGCAACTCTACGCCAATAAATTCGACAATCTGGAAGAAATGGATGCATTCCTAGAAACATATAAACTACCAAAATTGAACCAGGAAGAAATAGAAAGCCTGAACAGACCCATAACGAGTAAGGAGATTGAAACAGTCATTAAAAATCTCCAAACAAACAAAAGCCCAGGGCCAGATGGCTTCCCGGGGGAATTCTACCAAACATTTAAAGAAGAACTAATTCCTATTCTCCTGAAACTGTTCCAAAAAATACAAATGGAAGGAAAACTCCCAAACTCATTTTATGAGGCCAGCATCACCTTGATCCCAAAACCAGACAAGGATCCCATCAAAAAAGAGAGCTATAGACCAATATCCTTGATGAACACAGATGCAAAAATTCTCACCAAAATACTAGCCAATAGGATTCAACAGTACATTAAAAGTATTATTCACCACGACCAAGTGGGATTTATCCCCGGGGTGCAAGGTTGGTTCAACATCCGCAAATCAGTCAATGTGATACAACACATCAATAAAAGAAAGAACAAGAACGATATGATACTCTCAATAGATGCTGAAAAAGCATTTGACAAAGTACAGCATCCCTTCCTGATCAAAACCCTTCAAAGTGTAGGGATAGAGGGCACATACCTCAAAACCATCAAAGCCATCTATGAAAAACCCACTGCAAATATCATTCTCAATGGAGAAAAACTGAAAGCTTTTCCACTAAGGTCAGGAACACGGCAGGGATGTCCATTATCACCACTGCTATTCAACATAGTACTAGAAGTCCTAGCCTCAGCAATCAGACAACAAAAGGAAATTAAAGGTATCCAAATCGGCAAAGAAGAAGTCAAATTATCACTCTTCGCAGATGATATGATACTCTATGTGGAAAACCCAAAAGACTCCACTCCAAAACTGCTAGAACTTATACAGGAATTCAGTAAAGTGTCAGGATATAAAATCAATGCACAGAAATCAGTTGCATTTCTCTACACCAACAAGAAGACAGAAGAAAGAGAAATTAAGGAGTCAATCCCATTTACAATTGCACCCCAAACCATAAGATACCTAGGAATAAACCTAACCAAAGAGGCTAAGAATCTATACTCAGAAAACTATAAAGTACTCATGAAAGAAATTGAGGAAGACACAAAGAAATGGAAAAATGTTCCATGCTCCTGGATTGGAAGAATAAATATTGTGAAAATGTCTATGCTACCTAAAGCAATCTACACATTTAATGCAATTCCTATCAAAGTACCATCCATCTTTTTCAAAGAAATGGAACAAATAATTTTAAAATTTATATGGAACCAGAAAAGACCTCGAATAGCCAAAGGGATATTGAAAAACAAAGCCAAAGTTGGTGGCATCACAATTCCGGACTTCAAGCTCTATTACAAAGCTGTCATCATCAAGACAGCATGGTACTGGCACAAAAACAGACACATAGACCAATGGAACAGAATAGAGAGCCCATAAATAGACCCTCAACTCTATGGTCAACTAATCTTCAACAAAGCAGGAAAGAATGTCCAATGGAAAAAAGACAGCCTCTTCAATAAATGGTGTTGGGAAAATTGGACAGCCACGTGCAGAAAAATGAAATTGGACCATTTCCTTACACCACACACAAAAATAGATTCAAAATGGATTAAGGACCTCAATGTGAGAAAGGAATCCATCAAAATCCTTGAGGAGAACACAGGCAGCAACCTCTTCGACCTCAGCCGCAGCAACATCTTCCTAGGAACATCGCCAAAGGCAAGGGAAGCAAAGGCAAAAATGAACTTTTGGGATTTCATCAAAATCAAAAGCTTTTGCACAGCAAAGGAAACAGTTAACAAAACCAAAAGACAACTGACAGAATGGGAGAAGATATTTGCAAACGACATATCAGATAAAGGACTAGTGTCCAAAATCTATAAAGAACTTAGCAAACTCAACACCCAAAGAACAAATAATCCAATCAAGAAATGGGCAGAGGACATGAACAAACGTTTCTGCAAAGAAGACATCCAGATGGCCAACAGACACATGAAAAAGTGCTCCATATCACTCGGCATCAGGGAAATACAAATCAAAACCACAATGAGATATCACCTCACACCAGTCAGAATGGCTAAAATCAACAAGTCAGGAAATGACAGATGCTGGCGAGGATGCGGAGAAAGGGGAACCCTCCTACACTGTTGGTGGGAATGCAAGCTGGTGCAACCACTCTGGAAAACAGCATGGAGGTTCCTCAAAATGTTGAAAATAGAACTGCCCTATGATCCAGCAATTGCACTACTGGGAATTTACCCTAAAGATACAAACGTAGTGATCCAAAGGGGCACATGCACCCGAATGTTTATAGCAGCAATGTCCACAATAGCCAAACTATGGAAAGAACCTAGATGTCCATCACCAGATGAATGGATAAAGAAGAGGTGGTATATATACACGATGGAATACTATGCAGCCATCAAAAGAAACGAAATCTTGCCATTTGCGACAACATGGATGGAACTAGAGCGTATCATGCTTAGCGAAATAAGTCAAGCGGAGAAAGACAAATATCATATGATCTCCCTGATATGAGGAAGTGGTGATGCAACATGGGGGCTTAAGTGGGTAGGAGAAGAATCCATGAAACAAGATGGGATAGGGAGGGAGACAAACCATAAGTGACTCTTAATCTCACGAAACAAACTGTGGGTTGCTGGGGGGACGGGGGTTGGGAGAAGGGGGGGTAGGGTTATGGACATTGGGAAGGATATGTGCTTTTGGGTAAATTGGAAGGGGAGATGAACCATGAGAGACTATGTACTCTGAAAAACAATCTGAGGGGTTTGAAGTGTCGGGGGGGTGGGGGGTTGGGGTACCAGGTGGTGGGTATTATGGAGGGCACGGCTTGCCTGGAGCACTGGGTGTGGTGAAAAAAAAATGAATACTGTTTTTCTGAAAATAAATAAATTGGAAGAAAAATAAATAAATAAAAAATAAAAAAATAAATTAACTTCAACTAGTCACTCTTCTGGGTTATTTATTTTATTGTACTATGTATTGCAATTGATTGTGGTGAGAGTGGGAATCCTGTAGTTACTGTGCTACTTATTTCTTTCCCATATTTGTCTAGAATGGATTTCTGAGCATGGTATAGTAAGTAGAAATTTGTAAACTAGATGTAGAAGAGTGATGGAAGAGGAAGTGGATTTTTATAAATACTGGAGATGGAAGCAAGGCACTTAGTAATTTGGACTTTTTCTTTTTTCTTTCTTTTTTTTTTCCTTTGGCTGTGAGCATTTATTTTCATAGACAAGCACTGCCTACCACCAGCCAGAGGAGGCACGCACAAATCTCAGGCTCCCATGTGATGCAGAGACAAGAATCTATTGACATGCACTGAGTTTTTCAGGGAGATAATGCAGGGATGGCCCAGGCCAACAACTAAGTTTTCTGAATTGGGGGAGGGGGAAATGGGTGGGCTTCTGGCTTAGGAGAGAGATGGTGTAGTCAGTGAGGTAATGGGGCAGCAGGGAGGGAAGACATGATTGCAGACACGCCCAAGATACTCCTGCCTTCCAGAGTTGGGTGTCTCACACTTACCTGTTTGCCCTGCTCCCCACTCCAGCCCATGCTGCTGGGGTTGTGGGCAGAGCCAGACTCTGCGAAGACATCCTGGTGGGTGGTTGCCCCCTCTAGCCCCGTTTCCTCCACTTCAGAGAGGTCCCTCCTTGGGGGTATAGCTCAGTGGTAGAGCATTTGACTGCAGAGAGGTCCCTCCAGGGTTGGACTTTGTAAAAATTAAATCAGGAAAAAAAACCCTAAAATATAAAATTTAAAAATCCAGGTTATATGCAGTGGATTGAATTTTTGATTAGCTGCATTTGCTCCAGGTGCCCCACACCTGATAGCTAATTTCTCATTCTTTAAAGGTGATCCTCATTTCCAAAATTTCCTGGGTACAAAAGACAGATTTTTGGCTAGGAGAAAAGCAGCTTCCATTAAAAACATGTGCAAGGGTAGTAGTTCTATGGATTTGAACTCTCTTGGGAGGGCATGCTAATCACAGAACTGAGTACATTGATTTCAATGACTTATAGCTAGTTTGTTTTAGAGAATGTTATTTTTTAAAAGTATTTTTCTTGTCTTACGATTTTTTTCTCTTCCTTAAATAGGCGAGTTTTACAGAAAAATGAGAAAATACCTCCAATGTTAGCATTCCCCAATATAAGGCAGAAGCTTGTTTCTACTTGGTCTGTATTTCTTCAAAGATGCATTTTATCTATTTGAACAAGGGAGCACACAGTTTATTCATTTGATAGAAATACTACATAAAATATAGGCATTATTTTTTGACCTGAATATAGTTGATATGCAATATTACATTAGTTTGAATTATATAGCATAGTGATTCAACTTCTATACATGTTATGCAATGTTCACCACAACTGTAGTTATTATCTGTGACCATGTAACACTATTACAGTATTATTGACTATATTTCTTATATTGTACCTTTTATTCCTGTGATTTATTCATTCCATAACTGGAAGTCTGTATCTTCTACTCCCTTTCACCCATTTTACCTGTTGGCCCACCCACCTCCCATCTGGCAACTATCAGTTTGTTCTGTATTTATAGATCTAATTCTGCTTTTTGCTTATTCATTTGTTTCATTTTTTAGATTCCAAATATAAATTACATCATGTGGTATTTGTTGGACTGAGGGGAAGAAAAAGGAGAAAAAGACTAGATGCCTGATCCTGTTTGAATAAGAAAGAAAGAAAAACAGCCCCCAAGGTGATTTAACACTCTCCTGACATACCTCCACATAGATTATATTTCCAAGTGAAAGGGCCATTTGACCTTGAGAGATTGGGAAAGTGCCCTGGCCTTGAGAGATTGCAAAAACACCCCATTATCATCACCCATTGCCTGTAACCATAGAAACTCACTCTTAACCCTGTCAGGTACTCAGTCTTTGGGAATGACCCCACTGAACCCGCTAGCACTGATAAAGCTGTGTTCTCCCATCTCTCTGTGTGCCATTTGGGATTCCTCGGTCACCTTGAATTTTCCGCAACATTTGGTTCCCTGATCAGGAATCCCAACCTCGCTGGCCCATTGTGCCACCGGTGTGGGACAGGAGATGGGCTGTGGAGGGCAAACGGAGCACCTGCCCTAGGGTTTAGGCGTGCCCTGCTGATTTCAGCGGACCCAAGCCTGGGCCTTCCTGGACAGCCATGGCTCGCCTCCACTCCGCTGGACCAACAACAGGAGGCCAGAGTTCAATCTGCCCGTTGAACCAGGAATGCCCCGGGGCCACTGTCTGAGCCAGACCCATTTGTAAAGAATGGAAGAGGAGACTGATCACCTCCCATTAGCCAGGGATACCCAGAGTGGGGGTGTCCAACCTGTTTAAAATTGAAGAGTGCCTGACTGTGTGAATCTGTCTGTATGGCTCCACCTCATTGGCTACGGAGTCTGAGTGGGCTGCACCCTGAGTCTCGCAGGGCATCATATGGCATAACAGTCACCTACTCCACGGAGTAGCCTGGCCCAGGGCTTATACAGACAGACCTTAGCTAAGATGCTCCTAAGTTCCCTTGAGGGATGCGAGCAGGACAGAATCTGAAAGATCCCCCTCCCTTTGTCTACGACATCATTCACGATGGGAGGGAAACCCAGTGAACTCACTATCTTAAGACTACATGCTTAAGAATTTAAAAAAAAAAAAAAAGGGAAAGACACTGGTATAGAGAAGCTGGTTTTCTCTCTTTTTAAAAGGGCAAAGTTTTCTTTGGTTAATTGATCTGTTATGGTTTTCTCTTTGCCTTCCCAGAAAACCCAGTTTCTATGTTTTGTTTTATCAGGTGTTTAACATCCCTGATTATATTTAGGTATGTGTTTTAAAACTTTCTAAGGTTTTAGCAATTGTTGACAAGATTCAAATTGTAAATGAGATCTCTTTGACTCATAAGGCTTTTCCTTGGTATACTAAGTTACTCAGTAAGTACTGCTAAACCAATAATAAACCTTGGGTTACATTTGGGTAAGTACTGTAACTACTCTAAGGGTTCTATACATTTCCTAAAGTTTTAATGTTTTGATAGGGTCATCACCTGGTAATTTAACCATATCTATTCTGAGTTCTTGTCATTTGTAATTGTTTTAATTCTCTTGTAAAATGAATTCTGCCTTAAAGAAAATTCATATGGGAAACTTTTGGGACAAATACAGGTCTTTGATATGTTGAAATCCTGGAACTGAAATGGGTAAAAATTTCCAGAAGTAGAAACTGCATTCAGACTAAACCAGAATTAGTAACATGGGACTAGATAAACTGAAAGATTGTAATGTTGTATCTCTTAATGTTTTGTCTTATTTTATTTTATTTTTTTTAAAGATTTTACTTATTTATTTGACAAAGATTACAAGCAGGCAGAGAAGCAGGCAGAGAGAGAAAGGGAAGCAGGCTACCCGCTGAGCAGAGAGCCCGATGTGGGGCTCGATCCCAAGACCCTGAGATCATGACCTGAGCTGAAGGCAGAGGCTTTAACCCACTAAGCCACCCAGGCACCCCATGTTTTGTATTATTTTAAACATTACTGGTTCTGTAATGTTTACTCTTCCAGACTGGGGAAAATTTTTCTTAAGTTATCTGTAACTTACAGAGATGTAAAAGTTTTCATTTGTAAACAAATCAAGGCATTCAACTTTTCTCTCTATCCAAACCCTCTGAAACTCAAAAGGTCTCAGCAAATATTCTTTCTTCCATGGCAATCAGTCATTTGCATAAGTTCAATAAGAATCTGTTCTCCTTGTAACAGGACACCATTGAAAACACTAGTTATTTTACCAAGGCTTTGACTTGAATGTCATATTTGAAAAGTCTCAGATATGACCAGACAGCTAAAGGAACTAAGGTTGACTTTATGAAACCTGGAGCCATAAAGCTGGAACTGTTGGCCTGATACCTTGCTTACAAAGTTCCCAGCAGCCTCACCAGGTGAGTAAAGGATGTCGCTCCCTGGTAGGTGCAGAGCCTCAGAATACACTGGGTACCTCAGGAAGAGGAATTTGCCCATATCAACAGGTATTGCAGGCATGTCTGATGGCAACTACGTGGCTTGGCTTCTGGCCTGGAGAAGCTACTAAAAGTTCAACCTAGAGATTCCTTATAATAAGTTCCAGCAAAGAAGATTCTAAAAGATCTATATGATTACTTACTGTTCTTGCTGAGCTTATGTAAATAATTAGGCCAAGTTTGTTAAAACTGGACTTGTCTATCAAATAAATTAGTCCTGATTAGGCTATCTCTGGAAATGAGGGGTATTTTAGAGAGAAAAAATATGTTTTAATAACACACCTTTATGGATGTTAAATTCTAGATTTGGTTGTCTTTAAATGTTTATTTACCTAAGCTAGACAACTTGAGGTAAACTTCAGAGGAAGATTTAAAATATTTACAAAAGTGGGTTAAACTAGACTATGAACAGTACTGGGCTAAGACTAGAACAGAAAAGTTAATTCTTCCTCAAAGACTAGGAAGAAAATTAGTAAGCCAGATACATCAGGGCACTCATTTGGGGACACACAAGCTTAAGGAGCTTATGGGCAAGCAGTTTCAGGTTTCTAAATTAGGGCGTATGGCTCAGGATGTGGTTGATAGATGTGCTCAATGTCAGGCGGTAAATGTGGGAAAAACCAGAATGGGAAGAGGGAAGAGAGAAAGGGGTAAGGAGCCAGGAATTTATTGGGAAATAGATTTTACAGAGATGAGACTGGGAAAATATGGACACAAATATATGTTAGTTTTTGTGGATACCTTTTCAGGCTGGGAAAAGGCTTTTTCTGCCAAAAATGAGATGGCAGGAGTGGTAGCCAAAAAGCTACTAGAGGTTTAGGTTACCTCTCGCGATCGGGTCAGACAATGGCCCTGAATTTGTGAGTTCAGTCTCACAGGCATTGGCCAAGGCCATGGGCACTAATTGAAAACTACATTGTGCCTACCAGCCCCAGAGCTCCAGGCAAGTAGAGAAAATGAACTAGACTCTTAAAGAGACCTTGACAAAGATAATTCTGGAGACTGGCGGTCGATAGGTGGATCTCCTTCCCTTCGCTCTCCTCAGGGTGTGATATACACCCTACTTAAAGAAGGTGACCCCATTTGAAATAATGTTTGAGAAACACCCCCACCCACTCTGCCCTCGGCTACAAGAGGTTGCCCTAGCAGAAATAACTGATCAGTCTGTACTCCAGTCACTGCAGGCATTACAGTCTGTCTAAAAAGAGCCCACACATGGATCCAAACTGCCCACACTGAGACAGAGACGGAGCTGGAACCACATCCCTACCAACCCGGGGACTTGATTTGGATATGCCACCACCAAGTGGGAAACTTGGAGCCTCACTAGAAGGGACCTTTACTGTCATCCTGACCACCCCCATGGCAGTGAAAATAGAAGGCATCTGGGCCTGGATCCATGCAAGTCATGTCAAAAGAGCTGAGGACGAGGATGCCCACCAGAGATGGAAGCTGCTGCCGATGGACCCTGCTGACCGTGGACTAAAGCTAAGAATCAAAAGACTATGAGTTCATTGTTGCTTCTATTGTTACCTGTTTATGTAAGAGCTTCTAAGTCACCTCATAAGACAGAAAAGTATAGATGGGAAATTAAATGAACAGAATTAGGAAAAGTGGAAAGGGTTATACAAGGTGGTGAATGGCTAACTCATCAGCCGACTGTGCAATTTAATGTAACCTTATGCCAATTGGCACCCATTAACCCCTGTTTAGATGCCTTACAGTTTTACATGTGCCCTAACACTGGGCTTCCCCAATGTGGTGGGGGAAAGGGCCTGGGGGCCCACCAGAGTACTGTCGTGCACAATAGGGATGCTATAAAAGTTTGTTCAACTGGTCTCCATGGATGACTTCCCTAAAATCAGCAATTGCAGGCCCCCTGGTTTTATAATTACTAATGTTACTTTTTGGCCCCTGCATTATAAATGCCCTAATGTCATTTGTATAGAAAAAAATTAGAGTGATAAACATGTTAATCGTACATGCTCAGTATAACCCCTTAGAACAGAAGAACATAGAATTGGCTAAAAAGTCAAGGATTTGACTAATCTCCAAAAAAGGGAGGAATGTAAGGGCCTGCTTAGCCAGAGTGAGCCATTTTGTTGTTTATGCAGTAAACTTAGATTGAGCCCGCCCCCCCTCCCAGAGGAGCTTCCTTAGAAACAAGTCTGGGAAACCAGTAAAATATGACTGACCAGCCCCTGATAACAGAGCCCATATACCAGGATGTATCAGGTCAGGGGGAGGTAACAGAGCCCAGAATACAAGGATGAGTCAAGCCAGGTGGAGACATCCAATCAGAAAAGCACCTCCCTAACCACCCAAGAATGTGGGCCCTGCCTTTTGGGCGCCAATTCTGACCAGAGTTGATAAGCTAGTTCAAATAGCTACTATAGGGTGAATTGTAATTTAATTGGCCACCTGCATGTGGCCAGGCTCAACCACATGGCCTTTACTCTATAAAAGTTAGTCTGTGAGGCTGGGAGGGGTTGCCTCTTTTCAAGAGACGGCCCTGGCTGGTCAGTTTGATTCTCGATGCTTGGTGTGAAATAAAGCTTTGCTTAACCTTCGCTTTGTATCACTCTCTCTCCTTTGACCATCGACCCAACAATACCCTGTAGGTCTATCCATGTAGTCATAAATGGCAAGATCTCATCCTTTTTATGACTGTGTAACATTTCCATATATGTGTATACACACACTCTTAGACACACACACACATATAAATACCACATCTTCCTTATCCATCATCTATCAGTACACACTTATGTAGCTTCCATATTTAAAAAGAAGTATTTTAGAAGCAACGTAAATGTTTCATTTTAGAGGAAACAATAATCTGATACATCCATACGATAGATTATTCTTGTCACTAAGAATAATATCTAAAAATGATTTAACTTAAAGAGCATGTAAACATGCTTATGATATATAAGTGCTAAAAAGTAGAGTACTAAATTATATGTACCATACCATCATAGTTGTTAAAGTAGATAAAAAAAAACACACTAGAGAGATTTGCTTCAAACTATTAGTAGTTCTCTCTTAATTATGGGATTGTAATGGATGATATTTATTTTCTTTAATCTTTTTTATATTTTCCAAATGTCCTGTAATTAGCAGATACATATTTGAACCATGGAAAAGTTATTGAAAAGAAAACAAATAAGAAAAAAAACAAGGAGGAGATCATGGGATATACTTGAACTTCCTTTCCTGTATAATCAAGAAAGGTTGGGCAGAAAATTATTAGGGGATGGGCTCCAGGAAATCTCCCTTAGTTGTAAATCACAGATGCAGGTACAAGTCACTTTGCTCAAGTAAAATACATTTGTTTCAGTTGTAGATGTTTTTCAAAAGCAAAGAGTGGGAGGAAGGAATGGTTTCATTTCAGTGTAGCAATACTGCCACCAAAAGAAAAATATTAAAGAATCCCCTATGTTAAGAGAGAGAAAAAGAGAGAAGAGGAGGAAAAAATAGACTCTATACAGACCGACTTCCTGTCTTTGTCAAAATCAGTTACCAGGAATCATAAAGGAGCCAGTCTTATGCTTCCTCCACACCTCTTAGTAGTCACTGATTAGCTAGTAATGACAGGCCTACTGATGAGCCATTTATGTGGCTGTAATAAGGGGTATATCTCTCAGGGGCTGTGAGTCTTAACCCGTGAAAATAATAAGAGACCCTATGACAAAGGGATGGGAGGATAGAATATGCTAAATAAGCAGGTCAGAATCAACATCTCTGGGGTGATTACTGAACAGTACTTGTTAATTGTTAAGAGTGCTAAGGTTCAGTGGAAATGGTTCAGGAACTCCTCACTTTAACCAGAAAGCCCCAGTTTATATAATTTGTATTGAATTTCCACAAGTAATTTTATTTGAAGAATAATGAGAATATTAAAACTACTGGCCTAGAGTACCACCAGATGTCGATGCTGCCGTTATGTGTATAACGTAATTATGTATATGGGAGGTTCAGTTTGTTTGTGGGAATAGAATAAAACACTTATTCCCCTCACTTGGTTTTCCCAGAATTAGATGAAATCAGTATATCGCTAGATGCATTAATCTTTTGGAATACAGCATACATTCTGGGATGTTTGGGAAGTGAGAGGTGGATTCCCATGATGACATTGAGCTTACCATGGTATTATTGGGAATTCAAAACTGACTTCTCAATGAATTCCAATCTGTCATCGAGGGTTTTTAAGACAAAGCTCAGAGGGTGTCCGGAAGAGAAGAGGCCTGAGTACTTTAAAACAGAGCAATGACATGATAGAGATTAAATTTTCCTTAGATTAAATATTTCTAAATCTCATACTTAAAAAAGAAACACTTAAAAACAGTAGTTCAATTCTTTAAAAAAAAAAAAAGGAAAGGAAAAAAGAAAAAGAAATAATGAGGGACAGCTCTACCAAAACTAAAATAAATAAATCTACAGTAATTACAAGTTTGATACAAGTATTGGAAATAGTCTAACAGAACTGGAACAGACAGAAATCTAAAACAGATCTCGCTTTATATAATTAAATATACATAAAAATATATTTCAAATCACTAAGTAAAATATGAAGTAAAAAATTATTGATATTGAAACAATGAGCTGACCATTTGAAATAATTAGTCTTTTAACTTCATTTGTTACACTGAAATAAATCCAGATAGTAAAATATATTTTATTTATTTTTTTTAGTTTTATTTTTTAATTTTGATCCCAGTTATGTTAGTTTCAGACAAGCAATATAGTGATTCCACAATTCTATACATTATTCAGTGCTCATCATGATAAGTATACTCTTTAGTCTCCATCACATATTTCACCCATCCCCCACACACCTCCCCTTTAGTAACCATCAGTTTGCTGAGTGTTTCTTGGTTTCTCTCTCTTTCTCTCTTTCTCTTTTTTCCCATTGCTTGATAGCTTTGTTTCTTAAATTCCACATATAAGTGAAATTATATGGTATCTGTCTTTAACTGACATATTTTGCTTAACATTATACTCTCTAGATCCACCCATGTTATTGCAAATGAAAAGATTTCATTCTTTTTTATGGCTGAATAATATTCCATTATATATATAAACTACATCTTTATCTATAAATCTATCATGAACACTTAGGTTGCTTCCATAATTTGGTTATTGTAAATAATGCTGCAATAAACATAAGAGTGCATATATTCTTTCAAGTTAGTGTTTTTGTATTCTTTGGCTAAATACCCAGTAGTATAATTAATGGGTTATAGGTTAGTTCCATTTTTAAATTTTTGAGGAACCCACATACTGTTTACCAGAGGGACTTCAACAGTTTGCATTCCCACCAATGCTGCAAGAGGGTTCCTTTCTATCCACATCCGCACCAACACCTATTGTTTCCTATGGGGTTTTTTTTTTTCTTAATTTTAAGAATTCTGACAGGTGCATGGCAATATTTTATTGTGGTTTTAATTTGCATTCCCCTGATGATGAGTGATTTGCATTCTCCTGAAGCATCTTTTCACATGTCTATTGGCCATCTGTATGTCTTCTTTGTGAAATGTCTGTTCATTTCTTCTGCCCATTTTTAATCAGATTATTTGGAGGGAATATTAGCTTGTATAAGTTATTTATATACTTTGGATAGTAGCCCTTTATCAGATATATCACTTGCAAATGTCCTCTCCCATTCCATACATTGACTTTCAGTTTTGTTGATTGCTTCCTTCACTGTGCAAAAGCTGTTTAATTTGATGTACTCCCAATAGTTTATTTTTGTTCTTATTTTCCTTGCCTCATGAGATGTGTCTAGAAAAAATGTTGCTATAGTTGATGTCAGAGAAGTTACTACCTGTGCTCTCTTCTAGGATATTTATGGGTTTAGGTCTCACATTTAGATTTTTAACCCTTTTTGAGTTTATTTTTGTGTATGGTGTAGGAGAGTGGTCCAGTTTCATTCTTTCTCATGTAGCTGTCACGTTTTCATAATACCATTTCTTGAAGATACTGTTTTTTTTCACACTGTATATTCTTTCCTCCTTTGTTGAAGATTAATTTACCATATAACTGTGGTTTCGCTTCTGGGTTTTCAATTCTTTTCCATTGACATGATGACTATTTTTGTGAAATTACTGTACTGTTTTCATTACTATAGCTTTGTAAGAGAACTTGAAATCAGGAACTGAGATAATTCCAGCTTAGTTATTTTTCTTCAACATTGCTTTGGCTATTTGGTGGTTCCAAAGATTAGGATTGTTTGTTTGAGCTCTGTGAAAATGCTATTGGTATTTTGATGGGGACTGTATTAAATGTGTAGATTGCTTTTGGTATTATGGACATTTTAACTCTGTTTGTTCTTCCAATCCATGAGCAAAAGTACCTTTCCATTTGTTAGTTATCTTCAATTTATTTCATCATTGTTTTATAGTTTTTAGAGTACAGGTCTTTCACACCCTTGTGTAAGTTTATTCCTAGGTACTTTATTATTTTTGATGCAATTATAAATGGAATTGCTTTCTTAATTTCTCTTTCTGTTAATTCATTGCTAACATATAGAAAGCAATGGACTCTCAAATAAATAAATAAAATCTAAAAAAAAGAAATGAAATGGATTTCTACACATTCATTTTGTATCCTGAAAACTCACTGAATTCATTTATCAGCTTTAGTAGGTTTTGGGTGGAGTACTTTCTGTTTTCTTTATAGAGTATTATGTCATCTGAAAATGGGAAAGTTTTACTTCTTCCTTACCAATTTGGATGGCTTTTATTCTTTTGATGTCTGATTGCTGTGGCTAGAACTTCCAGTACTATGTTGAATAAATGTGGTGAGAGTGGCTTTTCTTGTCTTGTTCCTGATCTTGGGGGGAAAACTTTCACCTTTTTCAAAATTGAGATAATGTTAGCTGTGGATTTTTATATGTGACCTTTATTTTGTTGAAGTTTGTTCCCTATAAACCTGTTCTGTTGAGGGTTTTTATCATGAATGGTTGTTTGCCAAATGCATTTCTGCATCTTTTGAAAGGATCATATGGTTCCTATCCTTTCCCTTGTTGATGTGATGTATCACATTAACTGATTTCCACACTTGCATCCTGGGAAGAAATCATACTTGATCGTGGTGAATGATTTTTTTAAGGTAGTGTTAAATTCAGTTTGCTAGCATTTTGTTGAGTATTTTTATATTTATGTTCATCAGAGATATTGACCTGTAGTTCTCTTTTCTTGTGGTATCTTTATCTGGTTTTGTATCAGTGTAATGCATGCACTGTACAAGAAATTTGAGAGACTTCCTTTCTCTTCCACTTTTTTGGAATAGTTTGAGAATAATAAGTATTAACTCTGTAAATGTTTGATAGAGCTCACCCGTGAAGCAGTCTGGTCCTGCACTTTTGTTGGGAGGTTTTTTTTTATTATAATTTAATTTCATTGATGATAATCAATCCATATACATTTTCAGTTTCTTCCCAGTTCAATTGTGGTAGCTTATGTTTCTAGGAACTTATCCATTTCTTATAGGTTGTCTAATTTGTTGGCATATAACTTTTTACTATATTCTCTTATAATCTTTTGGATTTTTGTGGTGTCACTTGTCCCCCCCCTTCTTTCATTTCTGATTTTGTTTATTTAAATCCTCTCTTTCTTTTCTTTTGATGAGTCTGGCCAAAGGTTTACCAATTTTTTTTATCCTGTCCAAGAACCATCTCCTGGTTGTATTTGTCTGTTGTATTTTTTTAGTGCCTATATCATATATTTCTACTCTCATCTTTATTATGTCCTTCCTTCTTTTGGTTTGGAGTCTTATTTCTTTTTCTTTTTCTAGGTCTTTCAGCTGTAAGGATAGGTTGTTTATTTGAGCCTTTTCTTGCTTCTTGGGGCAGTCCTGTATTGCTTTGGACTTCCCTCTTAGGACAGCTTTTTTAGAATCCCAAA
Source organism: Neogale vison (assembly GCF_020171115.1). NCBI lineage: Eukaryota > Metazoa > Chordata > Mammalia > Carnivora > Mustelidae > Neogale > Neogale vison. The sequence goes on from NC_058105.1 coordinate 66,696,760, forward strand.
GATTTGGGGCTCTTTTGCTTTCATTTTTATTTGTCTCCATATGTTCATTTCCTCTTTGATCTCATCCTTGAACCATTTAGTAGTATGTTGTTTACATCTGTATTTGTGCTCTACCCAGATTTTTTCTTCTCATTGATTTCTAGCTTCATAGTGTTGTACTGAGAAAAAAATGCATGGAATGTCTTCCATCCTTTTAAACTTGTAATACTTGTTTTGTGGGCTATTATGTGATCTATTTTGGATTATGTTCCATGTGCACTTGAAAAGAAGGTGCATTCAGCTGGTTTAGGGTGTAATGTTCTGAATATACCGTTCAATCCATCTGGCCCAATAGGTCATTCAAAGCCACCATTTCCTTGTTGATTTTATTTTTTTAATTGTTTTATATAAATTCAATTGGGTTAACATAGCGTTTTATTAGTTTCAGGGGTAGAATTTAGTGATTCATCAGTTACATATAACACCTAGTGTTCATTACATTAACTATCGTCTTCAATGCCCATCAACCAATTACCTCATCCTCCCACCCGCCTCCTTTCCAGCAATCCTCAGTTTGTTCTCTGTAGTTAAGAATAGCATGATCTCAGTCTTTTTGTAACAGTTGAGACCTTATTTGTAACCCAGTATGTAATCTATTCTGGAGAATATTCCATGTGCACTGTAAAAGAATGGGTATTCTACTTTAGGGTGAAATGCTCTGTATATATCTATGAATTCCATCTGGTCCAGTGTGTCATTCAAACCTCACATTTCCTTGTTGCTCTTCTGCGTAGATGACCTGTCCATTGCTGTGAGAGGTGCTAAAAATCCTCTACTATTATTGTATTATTATCAATGAGTTTCTCTAATTTTGTTACAAATTGGTTTATATAATTGGCTGCTTCCAAGTTGCTCCCAAGTTGGGGCATAAATATTTACAGTTCTTAAATATTCATGTTGGATATACCCCCTTTATAATGATATTGTGTCCTTCTTAATCTCTTATTAGAGATCCCAGGGTCTCTGCTCAGCAGGGGGCCTGCTTCCCCCTTTCTCTCTGCCTGCCTCTCTGCCTACTTGTGATCTCTCTCTGTGTGTCTAATAAATAAATAAAATCTTTTAAAAAAATAAAAATAAAAATAAAATAAAACTGAAAGACTAAGGAATAATAAGGAAAAAAACCATGAATGCTATGTACTGTTTTCCCCAAGAGCTGGAGTTTGCAGTTCTTTATGATCAGTAAACTTGGTGTTAGCTGGATGTTCCTGCTGGTCTTCTAGGGGAGGGGCCTGTTGCACTGATTCTCAGGGGTCTTTCCCAGGCCAGAATTGCACCCCCTTTGCCAGAGGGCCAGGCTCAGTGTAAGCAACCCCGATCACACTATGTGATGCTATTTTACTACCTGAGGACTTTCAGCATCAATGGGGGTAATAAAAATGGTGGTGTCCCTATCTCTAGCCCAGAGCTGAAAGTTTGCACACCCCGTGAGCCCTCACAGAAAAGCAGTCACTCACTCTTGTCTTTCTGGTTACCATCCAAATTCTGTGTTCATCCAGCCTGCGACCAAGCGTTTTTATCTGAGACAGGTGACCCATTTGGAGTCACAACACTGAACAGAAAGTTGCCGCCTAGCCTCACTGTTTTCAGCCAGCTTTTCAGCCACTCCAGTGCTTGGGAACTCTGTCACTTTTTGTGTCCCATTTTTTGGTTACTCCATGGATGCTGAGACCACCTCTTCCACCTGCACTTCCACCCAGCTTTGCCACCTGAGCACCTTAGACGTCTAAAAGTTCTGATTTTGTGCTCCATTCCTTATAACACTTTCCGGTACCCAGTTTATGGGAGCTTCTTCCCCGGCAGTTTATCCTCCGATATATTGCTTTGGAGTCACTTCTCTGTACCTCCTACCCTGCAAAAAGTGGTTGCTTTTCTATTTGTAGAATTGCAGCAGTTCTTTTCTCAGATCTTGTTTAATTTTTCAGATGCTCAGGAAAATCATTTGGAAATTATAAAATCAGATAACTATCTAACTAAATTCCAAGGACCAGACAAACTTAGGGTCCCCTACTCCTCTGCCATTTTAACTCCTCCTAACATTAAATCTTTCTTGCATGTGGTCATATCTGCTTTTGAAGCTTTCTTTTGAACTGTTCGGTTCAGTCATTGTGTTTTTTAGCTCTAGAATTTCTGGTTTTGTTGCTTTTATTGATGGTTCCTACTCTTGTTTTGTTCATGCATTGTTTTACTAATTTTATTTAGATGTATGCTTATTTTTTAGTTTATTAAACTGTGTTTAAGGAATTATTCTGAATTCTTTGTCTAAGAGTTTATAGTCTATTTCTTTAGGAGCTGTTATTAGATCTTTATTACTTTCTCTTTCTAGTGTCATGCTTACCTCATTTTCATGATCCTTGATCACTATGTTGGTATCTGTGCATTTGAGTAAGTGTTCTTCTCTTCCAGACTTTGCAAATTCACCTTGGAAGAGACAATTGTTCACTAGTCAGCTCAGTGTGGGTTTCAAAAGTGTCTTCTGGGAATGTCCTTTGGCAGGTGGGTCTTGCTATTAGAGTCCGGTTTTGGGCAAAGCAACTGTGAAGTCAGTGGTAGTTGGTGTGCCATTGGCCGCGAACAGTTGGATAATACTATTGGCTTGGTTCCCTGCCCTGGTAAGGTGTTAGGATGGGCTTTACAGTTGCTTGGATTTTCTGGTCAGGCTTACTACATGGTCAGGACTGAGTACTATGTGTACTCACCAGTAGGTGGGGCTGTGACTTAACTTTCCTGCTCTAATTAGGCATCAGGACTGAATCCAGGGTCTGCAGGGCTCTGTCTGGGAAACCAAGAGCTTTCACTGAATATCTTGATCAGATGAGGTTATTAGTTTTGCTTAGTATACAAGGAAAGTCACAGGTTGTGCTCTCTATTTAAGTGTCCCTGTGACCAAGCTGATGGATAGGCTGCACAGTTTCCTGTGTGCACTGGTTAAGGTTCCCTACTGGTGCAGGCTGTATTGCGCAGTAAGTGGAGTTATGAATTAGCTTTCTTGCCCAGACATGGGAAAAGCAGCTCCAAGGGCATGCGGCTCTTTCTGCTCCTGACTCAAGACAACCTATGCCTCACTTTCCCTGGCTGAACAGTGCCACTGCCATTGCTCAGTGGTCAATTAGTCCTGCCCCCCACCTATTGGCTTAAGTGTTTTGGGTTTTTCAGCAGTTTACAGGTGTTCTCATTAAACTTTTCTGTCAGATGAGACACTGGGAACTATGCTCCACTACAGGTGGGATTATGTCTTGGTTCTCTGGCCTGGGCAGGTCTTTAGACTACTCCCAAATTTTCCTGAACAAACTTTTCAGTTGAGAGAGGCTGAGATCTATACTCAGTAACAGATGAGGTTATGCGTTTGCTACCTTCTTGCATAGGCATAGCAGGAGAATCCTCCATGCCCAGTACTGGCTTTGCTTTGAGGACAAGCAGCTCTTCCCACCTGCTGCTAAGCCCCATGTTTGCCTGATTATACAGATTCCAGGTGCTCTTTCTAGTCCTTCTTGTCAGATGTGCCTGGGCCATCTCTTCTCAGTTCTTATCCCTGGGTAGGAATGGTAGGTCCTGCTTCAGGCAACTCCCCAAACTTCTTGTATAGGTTTTCTAGTCTGAAAGGGCTGGGAGAGAGTCTTCACAGTAGGTGGGACTATAAATTAACTTCCCCACCTGAGTGTAGCTGGGGGATTCGCTATGACCAGAGAGCTTGGCTCTGAAGTTTATCAGTTCTGCCCACCCTTTTCTTGCCTTGAGTATTGCTGGGTTATGCAACTTACAGGTGTTCTCACCAGCTTTTCCTGTTATATGGGGATGGAGGTCACATTCCACAGTGGTTGGGGCTATGGTTTTGTCTGGCTTCAGTATTGAGGTAATACTGACTTTTTGAAATGACTTAGAAAGTATTTCCTCTATTTCTATCTTCAGAAAGAGGTTGTAGAAAATTCTATATTTCTTCATTAAATTCTTGGTAGAATTTTCCAGTGAATCCACTTTGGCTTGGTGCTTTCTGTTTTGGTAGGTTGATTCCATTTCTTTAATAAATGAAGAACTGTTCTGATTGTCTATTTGTTCTTGTGTGAATTTTAGCAGATTGTGTCCTTCAAGGAATTGATTCATTTCCTCTGGGTTATCAAATTTATGGCCATTGTGTTGTTCATTGATTATAGTTTTAATGCCCAGGGAATCTGTAGTGATGTCCCCTTTTTCATTTTTGGTATTAAGAATTTGTGTCCTTTCTCCTTTTTTCTTAAATTGGTAGAAGTTTATTGATTTTACTGATGTTTTGGAAGAATCAGCTTTTGGTTTGTTTGATTTTCTCTATTGATGGACAACTTTATTTTATTTTGTTTTATTAATTTAATTTAATTTAATTTTTCTCAGTGTTCCAAAATTCATTGTTTGCGCACCACACCCAGTGCTCCATGCAATACATGCTTTCCACAATAATACCCACACCAGGCTCACCCCACCCCCCACCCACCCCTCCAAAACCCTCAGTTTATCTCTCAGAGTCCACACTCTCTCATGGTTTGTCTCCCCATCCAATTTCCCCCAACTCACTTCTCCTCTCCATCTCCTAATATCCTTCGTGTTTTTCCTTATGCTCCACAAGCAAGTGATACCATATGATAATTGACTCTTTCTGCTGGACTTAGTTCACTCAGCATATCTCTTCCAGTCCCATCCATGTTGATAAAGAAGTTGAGCATTCATCCTTTCTGATGGAGGCATAATACTCCATTGCATATATGGACCATATCTTCTTTTTTTTTTTTTCAGCATAACAGTATTCATTATTTTTGCACCACACCCAGTACTCCATGCAATCCCTGACCCCTCTAATACCCACCACCTGGTTCCCCCAACCTCCCACCCCCCACCACTTCAAACCCCTCAGATTGTTTTTCAGAGTCCATAGTCTCTCATGGTTCACCTCCCCTTCCAATTTCCGCCAACTCCCTTCTCCTCTCTAACTCCCCATGTCCTCCATACAATACCTTATGCTCCACAAATAAGTGAAATCATATGATACTTGACTCTCTCTGCTTGACTTATTTCACTCAGCATAATCTCTTCCAGTCCCGTCCATGTTGCTACAAAAGTTGGGTATTCATCCTGTCTGATGGAAGCATACTACTCCATAGTGTATATGGACCACATCTTCCTTATCCATTCGTCCATTGAAGGGCATCTTGGTTCTTTCCACAGTTTGGTGACCATGGCCATTACTGCTATAAACATTGGGGTACAGATGGCCCTTCATTGCACTACATCTGTATCTTTGGGGTAAATACCCAGGAGTGCAATTGCAGGGTCATAGGGAAGGTCTATTTTTAATTTCTTGAGGAATTTCCACACTGTTCTCGAAGAGGCTGCACCAACATGCATTCCCACCAACATTGGAAGAGGGTTCCCCTTTCGCCACATCCTATCCAACACATGTTGTTTCCTGTCTTGCTAATTTTGGCCATTCTAACTGGTGTAAGGTGGTATCTTAATGTGGTTTTAATTTGAATTGCCATGATGGCTAATGATGATGAACATTTTTTCATATGTCTGTTAACCATTTGTATGTCTTCATTGGAGAAGTGTCTGTTCATATCTTCTGCCCATTTTTTGACGTCATTATCTGTTTTGGGCGTGCTGAGTTTGAGGAGGTCTTTATAGATCTTGGATTATCAGCCCTTTGTCTGTAGTTTACTTTGTGAATATCTTCTCCCATTCTGTGGGTTGCCTCCTTGTTTTGTGGACTATTTTCTTTGCTGTGCAGAAGCTTTTGATCTTGATGAAGTTCCAAAAGTTCATTTTCACTTTTGTTTCCATCGCCTTTGGACACATGTCTTGAAAGAAGTTGCTGTGGCCAATGTCGAAGAGGTTACTGCCTGTGTTCTCCTCTAGGATTTTGATAGATTCCTGCCTCACCTTGAGGTCTTTTATCCATTTCAAATTTATCTCTGTGGATGGTGTAAGAGAATGGTCAAGCTTCATTCTTCTATACATAGCTGTCTAATTTTCCCAGCACCATTTATCAAAGAGACTGTCTTTTTGCCACTGTGTATTTTTTTTCCTGCTTTGTCAAAGATTAGTTTGCCATAGCATTGATGGTCCTTATCTGGGCTCTCTACTCTGTTCCACTGGTCTATGTGTCTATTTTTGTGCCAGTACCATGCTGTCTTGGTGATCACAGTTTTGTAGTAAAGCTTGAAATGAGACAACGTGATGCCCCCAGGTTTTTTTTTTTTTCAACATTTCCTTAGAAATTCAGATTCTCTTCTGGCTGTTGGACACTTTTAAATTTCATTGATTTCTGCTCCAATTCTTATTATCTCTTTTTTCTGCTTACTTTAGATTTAATTTTTTTTTTACTTTTCTTAGGAGGTAGCTTAGTTTATTGATTTTTAGATCTTTCTTTTTTCTTAATAAATGCATCCAAATAAGTTTTCTTCTAAGCACATATTACACTGCATCTCACAATTTTGGTAAGGTGTAGTTCCTTTTCAAGTATCTCAAACTACTTTTAAGTTTCTCTTCAGATTACCTTGTGGACCCACATATTCTTTAGTTATGTGTTGTTTAATCTCCATGTACTTGGATATTTTCCAAACTATCTTTCTGTTATTGATTTCTACTTCAACTCCATTGTGGTATGAGAGCACATATTGCATATGAATGGGGGGAAGTCGGAGGGGGAGACAAACCATGATAGACTGAGGACTCTGAGAAATAAATTGAGGGTTTCGAAGGGGGGGTGGGTGTTGGGGTGGTGGGTATTATGGAGGGCACATATTGCATGGAGCAATGGGTGTGGTGCACAATGAATTTTGGAACACTGAAAAGTAAAATAAAAAATAAAATAAAATTTAAAAAATTTTTCTAATTCTTCTAAGTTGGGTAAATTGTTTTTTTTTTAAGATTTTATTTATTTATTTGACAGAGAGAGATTACAAGTAGGCATAGAGGCAGGCAGAGAGAGAGAGGAGGAAGCAGGCTCCCCGCTGAGCAGAGAGCCCGATGCGGGACTCGATCCCAGGACCCTGAGATCACGACCTGAGCCGAAGGCAGCGGCTTAACCCACTGAGCCACCCAGGCGCCCGGTAAATTGTTTTTTATGGTTCAGAAATTAGTTTATCTTGGTGTTCCTGTGATCTTCAGGAGAATTTATAGTCTACTATTGTTGGATTAAGTAGTGTAAAGATGTTCATCATATTCACTTGATTAATGGTGCTGTTGAGGTTAGCCATATCCTTCCTTATTTTCTTCCTTCTGGATCTATTTCTGTTATAAAAATGTTGAAGTCTCCAAAAACAGTAATGGATTTAACATTTTATTTTCTTGTAGTTCTGTCAGTTTTCATCTTATGCATTTGGACTCTTTGCTATTAGGCATATACACAGTAAGAATTGTTAGTGTCTTCTTGGAGATCGGACCCCTATATTATTATGTATTGCCTTTTTTGTCCCTGATAACTGTCCTTTCTCTGAAACCTGTTTGTCTGAAATTAATATAACAATTCTAGCTTTCCTTTGGTTAGTATTTATATGATATAACTTTCTGCATCCTTATACTTTCAATGTATATGTGTTTTTATATTTATAATAGGTTGCTTATAGACAACAATTATGTTTCCTAAGAACATGTTGGCCATGTGTTTTTATCTATTTTAGCAATTTATGTCTTATAATTAATCTATTTAGACCAGTTACATTTTTAAAAATTTTTAATTGAGTATAGTTGATACATAACATTACATTAGTTTCAGGTGTACAGCATAATGATTCAACAAGTTTATACATTATTCTATGCTCACCACAAGTAGAACTACCCTCTCTCACCATAGAGTGCTATTACAATGTCATTGAATAGACTTCAGAGGAGTTAAGATGGCGGAAAAGTAGGGGGACCCTGGGTTTTCCTCAGCCCTGGAACACAGCTGTATTGAGGTCAAATCACTTGGAACACCCAGGAAATCAGTCTGAGGATTGAAGTATCTCCATGGTTGGAGGGCAACAGCATGACAGGTGCAAGGTGGGTGGAAGTGAATTGGGGGAGAGAAAAGCTGCTGTGCTGTGGAGGGGAGGGGACCCTTTCCTCAGGGAGAGAAAATGGAGAAAGGGATGGGGGGTTAGAAAGATGGTGTCAGGTTTCCACAAGAAGAAACCATCTTTGGCCACAGACTGGAGAGTCAGTGGAACTGAGTGGTGCCGGTTGTTTGCAGTGAGTGGAGCTCAAGCTCTGAAATTTTGGAAGTGTACAACTTTCAGCAATGTGAAGCTGTAGTGTGCACTCCTGGAAAGAAGGAGGGCCCTGGCCCGGGAGTGCACACAAAGTGGTATAGAGATATACTGGGTTGTACTGGGAGAGATAGCTCTCCTTCCTGGAGTACATTTGGAAGACAGTATATTGCTTCTCCAAGGACAAAAGACCCTGCACGTGCCAGCAAATGACCTTTCATCAGCAGGGGACAAAGGCATGCTCAGAGAATGGGTACCCTGTTTGCTGCCTTTTCAGGTGAATTACCATAGATTCTGTGCACCGGACAGGTGGGAAACTTCTTTTTGAGGGGACAACGGGCACTAGTCAGAGCACACCAAGGTTCTAATCCAGAGGAGGGAATGGATCCAAGAAGTGCTGGCACCTTTAACACTTGGCGTTTTGAATCCCAGCCACACACCAAAGATAAAACGCAGGAGATTTGGAGTTTTGAATCTCAGCCACATGCCAGAAATAAAACACAGGAGAGCTCAGTGCTGGGCATGCTGAGGGACCTGGCTTTTCCTGAGGGCTTCCTCAACAGCAGGGAGTGTGAGATTCCCCTGTGCAGGGATGAGAGAGTGGGGCTGAACCATTTTACCCTCACTACCAACAGTCTTACTTCAGAGAGCAGCACAGCCTCCCCCAGTGGAGGTGGGAGCTTCATGCAGCAAACCCTGTTCCCCTGTGCTTGGCAAATTCTTTTTTTTTCTCCTGGGGCAAGTTTGACTCTGAGCTAACACAGTAAGCCTGTACCCCAGAAGTGCAATAAAGGCAGCATGCCTCATGTACCAAATCTACTGATAATACAGTGCTTCAGAGTGTCCCCTTCAATTCTGATGGAAATAGGATAAGACTATTTTTTTTCTTATTTTTTTCCCACCCCCTCTGGAATCAGGTTTATAGTTTTTTTATTATTTCATTTCCTTTGTTTCTTTTCCTTTTCTTCTTTTTTTTTTGTTGGGGGGATTTCTTTTTTCTCTTTTTCTTTCTTTCCTTTTTCTCCCAGGCTTTTTTCAACAAACAAATCAAACACACCTAGATTAAAGAACCAAGGACTCCCCACCACAAGTGAGGAGGAACTCTGCAGAAAACTGTGGAAGAGAGCAGCCAAAATGCAACAGCCAGAGTACACACAGCATACACCAGAAACATTTCCTGAAGTGCAGGGCCCTGGACAGTATATGACATTTTTTGAAATATAACATTACTCTGAAGTGCAAGAAACATAAGATTCTTTCATAATATGCAAAAGATAGAAACAGCCAAAATGACAAGATGAAGGAATGTTCCCCAAAAGAAAGGGTAGGAAGATATCACTGCCATGGATATGCTGAAACAGATATAAACAATATATATGGACAAGAATTTAGGTCAATAGTCATAAGACTAATAGCTGTAATTGAAAGAAAAACATAGAGGACACCAAAGAAACATTCACTGTACAGATAAAAAACCTAAAAATTAGTCAGGATGAAATTAAAAAATGCTATAATTGAGATACAAAGAGACTGAATATAGGCACAATGAAGACTGAAGAAGCAGAAGAAAGAATAGGTGATATAGAAGACAAAATTATAGAAAACAATGAAGCTGAAAAGAATAGGGAAAGAAAACCCTTGGATCATGAAGGTAGACTTAGGGGAAATTCATTGATTACATAAAACAAAATAGTCTAGGGGCACCTGGGTGGCTCAGTGGGTTAAGTCTCTGCCTTCAGCTCAGGTCATGGTCTCAGGATCCTGGGATCGAGCCCCGCATCGGGCTCTCTGATTAGCAGGGAGCCTGCTTCCCCCTCTCTCTCTGCCTGCTGCTCTGCCTACTTGTGATCTCTCTCTCTCTCTCTGTGTCAAACGAATAAATAAAATCTTTAAAAAAATAGTCTATCATAGGAGTCCCAGAAAAAGAAGAGCAGGTAAAAGGGGAAGAAGGCTTATTTGAATAAATTATAGCTGAGAACTTCCCCAACCTGGGGAAGGAAACATAGATTTAAGTACAAGAGGCACAGAGAACTCTCCTAAAAAACAAAAAACAAAACAAAAAAAAAACCAGGTAAATGATATGGCATATCCCAGTGAAACTTGCAAAATACCAAGATAGAGAATTCTGAAAGCAACTATGGGGAAAAGATACTTAACCTGCAAGGGCAGTCATGTAAGATTAGCAGCAGACCTGTCCACAGAGACCCACCAGGTCAGAAAAGAGTGGCATGATCTATTCAATATACTAAATGGGAAAAATATACATCCAAGAATACTTTCTCTTTTTTTTAATAGTATGTGGGTTTTTTTTTTTAGGATTTTATTTATTTATTTGACAGACAGAGATCACAAGTAGGCAGAGAGGTAGGCAGAGAGAGAGGGGGAAGCAGGCTCCCTGTCAAGCAGAGAGCCCAAAGTGGGGCTTGATCCCAGGACCTGGGATCACGACCCGAGCTGAAGGCAGAAGCTTCAACACACTGAGCCGCCCAGGTGCCCCCAAGAATACTTTCTCTAGCAAAGCTGTCATTTAGGATAGAAGGAGAGATAAAGAGTTTAGAAGACAAATGAAAACTAAAGGACTTTAGGAGACTAAACAAGCTGTGCAAGAAATATTAAAGGGGTCACTTTGAATGGGAAAGATAGACCAAGAGTAACAAAGACTAGAAAGGAACAGAGACAATCTATAAGGACAGTGACATTACCAGTAATACAAAGGCACTAAATTCATATCTTTCAATAATTACTCTGAATGTAAATGGACTGAATGCCCCAATAAAAAAAATACAGGATATCAGATTGGATAGAGAAAGGAAGACCATCAGCGTGCTATCTACAAGAGACTCATTTTAGACCCAAAGATACCTCCAGATTGAAAGTGAGGTGGTGGAGAACTGTTGATCATGCTAATGACCATCCAGAAAAAGAATCTGGAGGGTGCCTGGCTGGCTCAGTCAGTTTGGACATCTCCCTTTGACTCAGGTCATGATCCCAGGATCCTGGGATTGAGCCCTGCATCAGGCTCCCTGCTCAGCGGGAACGCTGTGTCTCCCTCTCCCACTCTCCCTCCTTGTGGTCTCTCTTTCTCTGCGAGATAAATAAATAAAATCATTAAAAAGAGAAAGCTGGAGTACTGGGTGTTATACAAAAACAATGAATCATGGAACACTACATCAAAAACTAATGATGTACTGTATGATAATTAACACAACATAATAAAAAAAAGCTGGAGTAACCATCCTCATATCATACAACATAGATTTTAAAAATACTATAATAAGAGATGAAAAAGACACTGTATCATAATAAAGGAGTCTGTCTGACAAGAAGATCTAACAATTATAAATATTTATGCCCTAACTTGGGAGCTTCCAATTATATAAACCAATTAATAACAAAATTAAAAACACATTGATAATAATACAATAATGGTAGGGGATTTCAACACCCCCTTCACAACAATGGAAAGATCATCTAAGTAAAATATCAAGAAAACAAGAGCTTTGAATGACACACTGGACCAGATGGCCTCAACAGATACATTCAAAGCATTTTATCCTAAAGCAAAATAATACACATTCTTCTCCAGTGAACATGGAATATTCTTCACATAGATCACATACTGGGTTACAAATCATATCTCAACTGGTACAAAAAGATCAAAATTATACTATGCATATTTTCAGACCACAATGCTTTAAAACTTGAACACAATCACAAGAGACAATTTGGAAAGACCTCAAATACATGGATGTTAAAGAGCATGCTACTAAAGAATGAATGGATTGACCAGGAAGTTAAAGAATGATTTTTAAAAAATACATGGAAACAGTTGAAAATGAAAACAAAATTCAGAAATATTGGGATGCATTTGTTTCCTTTGCCTTTGAAGAGCTATCTTGAAAGAAGTTGCTGTGGCTGATAACGAAGAGGTTACTGCCTATGTTCTCCTCTAGGATTCTGATGGATTCCTGTCACATGTTGGGGTCTTTTATCCATTTTGAGTTTATCTTTGTGTACGGTGTAAGAGAATGGTTGAGTTTCATTCTTCTGCAGATAGCTGTCCAGTTTTCCCAGCACCATTTATTGAAGAGACTGTCTTTTTTCCACTGTATATTTTTTCCTATTTTGTCGAAGATTATTTGACCATAGATTTGAGAGTCCATATCTGGGTTCCCTCCTCTATTCCACTGGTCTATGTGTCTGTTTCTATGCCAGTACCATGCTGTCGTGGTGATCACAGCTTTGTAGTAAAGCTTGAAATCAGGTAATGTGATGCTCCCAGTTTTATTTTTGTTTTTCAACATTTCCTTAGTGATTCGGGGTCTCTTCTGATTCCATACAAATTTTAGGATTATTTGCTCCAGCTCTTTGAAAAATACCGGTGGAATTTTGATCAGAATGGTATTAAAGGTATAGATTGCACTAGGCAGTATAGACATTTTAATGATGTTTATTCTTCTGAACCAAGAGCATGGAATGGTCTTCCGTCCTTTGGTGTCTTTTTCAATTTCTTTCATGAGTGTTCTGTAGTTCCTCGAGTACAGTTCCTTTACCTCTTTGGTTAGGTTTATCCCCAGGCATCTTATGGTTCTTGGTGCTATAGTAAATGGAATTGATTCTCTAATTTCCCTTTCTGTATTTTCATTGTTAGTGTGTAAGAAAGCCACTGATTTCTGTACATTGACTTTGAATCCTGCCACGTTACTGAATTGCTGTATTAGTTCTAGTAGTTTGGTGGTGGAGTCTTTTGTGTTTTCCATATAAAGAATCATGTCATCCGCAAAGAGAGACAGTTTGACTTCTTCCTTGCCAATTTGGATACCTTTTATATCTCTTTGATGTCTGATGGCTGTTGCTAGGACATCTAATACTATGTTGAACAAGAGTGGTGAGAGTGGGCATCCTTGTCCTGTTCCTGATCTCAACAGGAAGGCTGCAAGCTTTTTCCCATTGAGGATGATATTTGCTGTGGGTCTTTCATAGATAGATTTTATGAAGTTCAGGAATGTTCGCCTCATCCCTATACTTTGAAGGGTTTTAATCAGTCATGGATGCTGGATTTTGTCAAATGCTTTTTCTGCATCAATTGAGAGGACCATGTGGTTCTTCCCTCTTCTCTTATTAATTCGTTCTATCGCATTGATTGATTTGCGAATGTCGAACCATCCTTGTAGCCCAGGGATGAATCCCACCTGGTCATGATGGATAATCTTTTTTATGTGCTGTTGGATCCTGTTTGTTAGGATCTTGTTTAGAATCCTGGCATCCATATTCATCAGTGATATTGGTCTGAAATTCTGCTTTCTGGTAGGGTCTTTGCCTGGTTTGGAGATCAGGGTAATATTGGCTTCATAGAAAGAGTCTGGAAGTTTTCCTTCTGCTTCAATTTTTTGAAACAGCTTCAGGAGAATAGGTGTTATTTCTTCTTTGAAAGTTTGGTAGAATTCCCCAGGGAATCCATCAGATCCTGGGCTCTTGTTTTTTGGGAGGTTTTTGATCACCGCTTCAATCTCGTTACTAGATATCGGTCTATTCAGGTTGTCGATTCCTTCCTGGTTCAATTTTGGGAGTTTATAGTTTTCCAGGAATGCATCCATTTCATCTAGGTTGCTTAGCTTATTGGCATATAACTGTTGATAATAACTTCTGATGATTGTTTCTACTTCTTTGGTGTTCGTTGTGATCTCTCCCTTTTCATTCATAATTTTATGAATTTGGGCTTTCTCTCTTTTCTTTTGGATTAGTGTGACCAATGGTTTATTGATCTTATTGATTCTTTCAAAAAACCAGCTTCTATTTTCATTGATCTGTTCTACTGTATCTCTGGTTTCTACCTCATTGATCTCAGCTCTAATCTTGATGATTTCCCTTCTTATGTGTGGAGTTGGTTTGATTTTTTGTTGATTCTCCAGTTCTTTAAGATGTAGAGACAGCTGGTGTATTCTGGATTTTTCAATTTTTTTGAGGGAGGCTTATATGGCTATGTATTTCCCCCTTAGGACAGCCTTTGCTGTATCCCATAGGTTTTGGACTGAAGTGTGTTCATTCTCATTGGTTTCCATGAATTGTTTCAGTTCTTCTTTGATCTCCTGGTTGATCCAAGCATTCTTAAGCAAGGTGGTCTTTAGCTTCCAAGTGTTTGAGTTCCTTCTGAACTTTTCCTTGTGATTGAGCTCCAGTTTCAAAGCATTGTGATCTAAGAATATGCAGGGAATCATCTCAGTCTTTTGGTATTGGTTGAGTCCTGATTTGTGACCCAGTTTGTGGTATATTCTGGAGAATGTTCCATTTGCACTTGAGAAGAATGAGTATTCTGTTGTTTTAGGGTGGAATGTTCTGTATATATCTATGAGGTCCATCTGGTCCAATGTGTCATTCAATGCTCTTGTTTCTTTATTGATTTTCTGCTTCGATGATCTGTCTATTTCTGAGAGAGGTGTGTTAAGATCTCCTACGATTAGTGTATTTATATCAATATGACTTTTTATCTTGATTAACAGTTTTCTTATGTAATTGGCTGCTCCCATATTGGGGGCATAGATATTTACAATTGTTAGATAATCTTGGTGGATAGTCCCTTTAAGAATGATGTAGTGTCCTTCTGTATTTCTGACTACAGTCTTTAGTTTAAAGTCTAATTTGTCTGATAGGAGAATCGCTACCCCAGCCTTCTTTTGAGTCCCATTGGCATGAAAGATGCTTCTCCATCCCTTCACTTTCAGTCTGGGTGTATCCTTAGATTCACAATGGGTCTCTTATAGACAACATATGGATGGGTCCTGTCGTTTTATCCAATCTGCAACCCTGTGTCGTTTTATGGGTGCATTTAGGCCATTCACATTGAGGGTGATTATTGATAGATACGTTTTTATTGACATCGTGTTACCTTTGAAGTGTTTCTTTCTGTAGATTGTCTCTATATTTCTCTTCAATGCTATTCTTGGGCTTTTTCCTCCTTTAAAGTAGCCCCCTTAATATTTCCTGCAGTATTGGCTTGGTGGTTGTATAGTCTTTTAAGCCTTGCCGGTCCTGGAAGCTCTTTATCTCTCCATCCATTTTGAATGTCAGTCTTGCTGGATAAAGTATTCTTGGCTGCATGTTCTTCTCATTAAGTGCCCTGAATATATCTTTCCAGACCTTTCTGGCTTGCCAGGTCTCTGTGGACAGGTCTGATGTTATTCTGATGGGCTTTCCTCTGTACGTAAGGATTCTTTGTCCTAGTTGCTTTCAAGAAGTTCTGCTTACAATTATAATTCTTCATTCTTACTATTAGGTGTCTCGAGGACTTTTCAGAATCTGTAATCTTGGGGGGAAACCTTTCGGCCTCTAGTACATGAATGCTGGCTCCATTCACGAGATTTGGAAATTTTTCATGAAGAACTTGTTCCACTATGTCTTACAGACTTCTTTCTTTCTCCTCCCCTTCAGGGATTCCAATAATTCTGACGTTGGAAAGTTTCGTGGCATCATTTATTTCCCTGATTCTGTTTTCATGGCTTCTAAGATGTTTGTTCCAGGTTTCCTCCTGATCCTTTCTCTCTATCTGCTTGTGCTCCAGATCACTAATTCTATCTTCTGTTTCAGTTACTCTAGCGTTGAGAGAATTTAGATTAGATTGGAACTCATTGAGACCATTGTGAAGCTCATCCCTGGTAGCTCTCAGCTGTTCCCTAATATTGAAAACATGATCTCTGGTCGTTTTCAGTTCAGCCCTAATCAATTCCGTTTGGTCACCCATGGCTTTCTCCAACCTAGCTATTGCTTGGATAATTGTTAGCCTGAATTCTCTTTCTGACATATTGTCTATGTTGATAGCCATTAGCTCTGTTGCAGAAGGTCCATCCTCTGTATTTTTCTTCTGTTGGGCATTCCACCTCCTAGTCATTTTGGTGAGAGATGGCTGAACGCGTGTAGCTGGGTTTATCGACTGTGGTGCAGTCAAGGTGCACCCTGGAATGTTTCTGAGCAATCAGGGTTCCCCACCCAAATGAGAGGAAAAAGAAAAGGAAAAGAAAAAAAGAGAGAGGGAGAGAGACCGGAAAGAAAGGTGAGATAAAAGAGAATGTTTAGCCCAAATGGGCCCCAAGGTAAGATTTATGAAGTATACAAACAGACACAGACAAACAAAAAGACTGATAAAAGTATATGACAAGAGAAAAATATATATATATTTGCATATATATATATGCAAATAAAGGAAGAACCTCGTCAAAAAGAACCCCGAGTGTAAGATTTATATACTATCAGGACAAACACAAGAACACAGAAATACGGGTGGAAGATAAAGATGGGAGAGTGGTTGTAAATTCTCAGTGTGGGTGAGGAAGGTTGTTTTGATTCTTCCTGGATGTATCTTGATATATTTGTTAAAGGACTCAACTTTCCTAAGATAAGGGGGGATTAGGAATTGCTTTACCTATAGGGGTGTGTTGATTGGGGAAAGGGGATTACCTTGAAGTTTAACACTATAAGAATATTAGACAACAAAAATTTAAAAAAGGAATAAACTAGACTAAACTAAACTAAAATTATAAATAAAGAAATTTAAAAAATAGAATGCAAAAGGAAAACACAGGTGTATGTATCAAAAAGTTCAGGTTAACCAAAGAGGTAAATGATCTGTACTCGAGGAACTACAGAACACTCATGAAAGAAATTGAAGAAGACACAAAAAGATGGAATACCATTCCATGCTCTTGGATCGGAAGAATAAACATTGTTAAAATGTCTATACTGCCTAGAGCAATCTATACTTTTAATGCCATTCCGATCAAAATTCCACCGGTATTCTTCAAAGAGCTGGAGCAAATAATCCTAAAATTTGTATGGAATCAGAAGAGACCCCAAATCGCTAAGGAAATGTTGAAAAACAAAAATAAAGCTGGGGGCATCATGTTACCTGATTTCAAGCTTTACTACAAAGCTGTGATCACCAAGACAGCATGGTACTGGCATAAAAACAGACACATAGACCAGTGGAACACAGTAGAGAGCCCAGATATGGACCCTCAATTCTATGGTCAAATAATCTTCGACAAAACAGGAAAAAATATACAGTGGAAAAAAGACAGTCTCTTCAATAAATGGTGCTGGAGAAAACTGGACAGCTATCTGCAGAAGAATGAAACTCGACCATTCTCTTACACTGTACACAAAGATAAACTCAAAATGGATAAAAGACCTCACCTTGAGACAGGAATCCATCAGAATCCTAGAGGAGAACATAGGCAGTAATCTCTTCGATATCAGCCACAGCAACTTCTTTCAAGATATGTCTCCAAAGGCAAAGGAAATAAAAGCAAAGATGAACTTTTGGGACTTCATCAAAATCAAAAGCTTCTGCACAGTCAAGAAAACAAAGAGGCAACCCACAAAATGGGAGAATATATTTGCAAATGACAGTACAGACAAAAGTTTGATATCCAGGATCTATAATGAACTCCTCAAACTCAACACACACAAAACAGACAATCATATCAAAAAATGGGCAGAAGATATGGACAGACACTTCTCCAATGAAGACATACAAATGGCTATCAGACACATGAAAAAATGTTCAGCATCATTAGCCTTCAGGGAGATTCAAATTAAAACCACATTGAGATATCACCTTACACCAGTTAGAATGGCCAAAATTAGCAAGACAAGAAACAACATGAGTTGGAGAGGATGTGGAGAAAGGGGAACCCTCTTTCACTCTTGGTGGGAATGCAAGTTGGTGCTGCCTCTTCGAGAACAGTGTGGAGATTCCTCAAGAAATTAAAAATAGAACTTCCCTATGATCCTGCAATTGAACTCCTGGGTATTTACCCCAAAGATACAGATGTAGTGAAAAGAAAGGCCATCTGTACCTCAATGTTTATAGCAGCAATGGCCACGGTCGCCAAACTGTGGAAAGAACCAAGATGCCCTTCAACGGACGAATGGATAAGGAAGATGTGGTCCATATATGCTATGGAGTATTATGCCTCCATCAGAAAGGATGAATACCCAACTTTTGTAGCAACGTGGACTGGACTGGAAGAGATTATGCTGAGTGAAATAAGTCAAGCAGAGAGAGTCAATTATCATATGGTTTCACTTATTTGTGGAGCATAACAAATAGCATGGAGGACATGGGGAGTTAGAGAGGAGAAGGGAGTTGGGGTAAATTGGAAGGGGAGGTGAATCATGAGAGACTATGGGCTCTGAAAAACAATCTGAGGGTTTTGAAGGGGCGGGGGGTGGGAAGTCGGGGTACCAGGTGGTGGGTATTATAGAGGGCACGGATTGCATGGAGCACTGGGTTTGGTCCAAAAATAATGAATACTGTTATGCTGAAAATAAAAAATAAATTTAAAAAAAAGAAATCAATAATATAGAATTTTTTAAATAAAAAGCAGAACAGATCAATGAAACTAAGAGTTGGTTCTTTGAAAGAATTAACCAGATTGATAAACTCCTAGCCAAACTTGTCAAAAAGAAAAGTGAAAGGACCCCCAAAAATAAAATCATGAATGAGAAAGGAGAAATCACAACCAACACCAAAGAAACCCAAACAATTATAAGTGAATACTGTGTGCAATTGTATACCAATAAATTAGGCAATATGGAACAAATGAAAAATTCCTAGAAATATATAAATTACCAAAGCTTAAACAGGAAGAAGTAGGAAATCTGAACAGACCTCTAACCAGGAAAGAAATTGAATCACTAAACAAAAATCTCTAAACTAAGAAGAATCCATGGCTAGATGGCTTCCCAGGGGAATTCTATCAAACATTTAAAGAAGAATTATGCCATTCTTTTGCAACTGTCCCCCCCCCCAAAAAAGGAAACCTTCCAAACTCCTTTGACAAGGCCAGCATTACCTTGATCCCAAAACCACACAGTGTCCTCCACACACACATGCACAAAAGGAAAATTACAGACCAATATCCCTGATGAACACAGATATAAAAATTCTCAAGAAGATACTAGCTAATTAGAACCAAATGACCATTAAAAGGATTATTCATCACCGTCAAATAGGATTTATTCCTGAGCTGCAGGGGTGGTTCAACATCAACATATCAATCAGTGTGATACACCACATTAATAAAAGAAACTCCATTAAAAATCCTTCCCCCTCACCTTCCCCCAACTGCAGGGTGCAGAACCTGCCATCTCTCACAACCCGGTGCAGCAGCTTCCTGCCCACGGGTCCTGTCTCCGTGCTTTAATAAACCACCATTTTGCACCAAAAAAAAAAAAAAAGAAAAAAAAGAAAAAGAAAGAAGAAAAAAAAGAACGGAAGGATAAGAACAATACGATACTCTCAATAGATGTTGAAAAAGTATTTGACAAAATATAACATCCTTTCTTGAAAAAAACCCTCAAGAAAGTAGGGCTAGAGGGAACATACCTCAAAATCAAAAAGGCCATATACGAAAGACCTACAGGTAATATCATTCTCAATTCGGAAAAACTGGGAGCTTTCCCCTAAGGTCAGGAACACAACAGGGATGTCTATTCTTACCACTGTTGTTCAACATAGTACTGGAAATCCTAGCCTCTGCAGTCAGACAACAAAAAGAAAGAAAGGGCATTCCAGGGGCACCTGGGTGGCTCAGTGGGTTAAGCCTCCGCCTAAGGCTTAGGTCGTGATCCCAGAGTTCTGAGATTGAGCCCTGCATCAGGCTCTCTGCTTGGCAGGGAGCCTACTTCTCCTTCTCTCTCTACCTGACTCTCTGCTTACTTGTGATCTCTCTCTCTTTGTCACATAAATAAATAAAATCTTAAAAAGAAAGGAAAGAATGGAAGGAAGGAAGGAAGGGCATCCAAACTGGGAAAGAAAAGGCAAGCTTTCAGTCTTCACAAATGACATGATATTCTAAAAAGACTCCACCAAAAAACTACTAGAACTGAAAAAGGAATTCTGCAAAGTTGCAAGATATAAAATCAATACACAGAAGTCTGTTCCATTTATATACTCTAACAATGAAGCAGCAAAATGGGAAATCAAGGAATCAATCCCATTTACGTTTGAACCCAAATCCATAAGATACCTAGGAATAAACCTAACCAAAGGGATGAAAGATCTGTATCCTGAACACTATAGAACAATTATGAAAGAAATTGAGGTAGACACAAAAGATGGAAAAACATTCCATGTTCATGGATTGGAAGAACAAATATTGTTTTTTGTTTTTTTCCTTTTAACTTTAAAAAAAATGTCATGTTAGTCACCATACAGTACATCATTTGTTTTTGATGTAGTGTTCCATGATTCAGTGCTTGCCTATACCACTCAGTGCCCCAAGCAATCCATGCCCTCCTTAATACCTATCACCAGGTTCACCCATCCATCCAACCTCTTCCCTTCTAAAACCCTCAGTTTGTTTCCAGATTCCATAGTATCTCAAATATTGTAAAAATGTCTATGGTACCCAAAGAAATCAGCACATTCAATGCAATCCCTATTAAAATAACACCAGCTTTTTTCACAGAACTGGAACAAATAATTCTCAAATTTGTATGAAAACAGAAAAGAGCCTGAATAGCCAAAGGAATGTTTAAAAAGAAAACTAGATCTGAAGGAATCACTATTCCAGACATCAAGTTATATTACAAAGCTATAATCATCAAGGCAGTATGGTACTAGCCCAAAAACAAACACGTTGATCAATGGAACAGAACAGAATTTTGGAAATGGACCCATAACTCTATGGTCAGCGAAGCTTCAACAAAGCAGGCAAGAATATCCCATGGAAAAAGGACAATCTCTTCAACAGATGCTGGTGGGAAAACAGGACAGCCACATGCATAAGAATGAAATTGGAACAATTTCTTATACCATACACAAAAAATAAATTCAAAATGGATGAAAGACCTAAGCATAATACAGAAATCCATCAAAATCCTAGAGAACACAGCAAACTCTTTGACCTTGAAAGCAGCAAGTTCTTTCTAGACACATCTCCAAAAGAAAGGGAAACAAAATTAAAAAAAATAAAATAAAATAAAATAAAAAATAAAACAAAATTAAAAATGAGCTATTAGGATCATTAGGATAAAAAAGTTTCATACAGCAAAGGAAACAATCCACAAAACTAAAAAGCAACCTACAGAATTGAGGAAGATAATAATAAATGATGTATCAGATTAAGGGCTAGTATCCAAAATCTATTAAAAATTTCATCAAACTCAACACCCAACAAACAAAAAACCCAGTCACAAATGGGCAGAGGACACAAATAGACATTTCTCCAAAGAAGAAAAACACATGGCTAACAGTTACATGAAAAAAAAGTTCAACAGCACTCATCATCAGGGAAATACAAATCAAAGCCAAATGAGATATCACATCACACCAGCCAGAAAGGCTAAAATAAAAAGAACAGATTTTGGTGAGGATGCAGAGAAAAGGAAAACCTCTTACAATGTTGGTGGAAATGGAAACTGGTGCAGTCACTCTGGAAAGGAGTATGAAGTTTCCTTAAAAAAGTAAAAATAGAACTACTCTATGACCCAGCAATTGTATTACTATGTATTTATCCAAAACATAAAAAAGTAGTGATTCAAAAGGGCACATGCACTCCAATGTTTATGGCAGCAAAGTCCATAATAGCTAAACTATGGAAAGAGCCCATATGTCCCTTAACAGATGAATGGAATTAAGTGGATGTCCTTTATGTATACAATGGAATATTACTCAGCCATCACTCATGTTGAATTTCAGAAACAGAAGTGATGAAGATAGGGAAAGGGGAGGAGAAAATAAAATAAAATACTGAAATGAAATAAATAAAACAATAAAAACAGAGAAGGAGTCAAAGCCTAAGAGTCTTAACTATAGGATACAAACAAGGCTGCTGAATGGCATGTGGACGGTTGTTGGGGCAATTGTGTGACGGGCATTAAGGAAGGTACTTGAGGTAATGAGCACTGGGAGTTATATGCAACTGATAAATCACTAAATTCTAAACCTGAAAGTAATAATGCAGTAAATGTTAACTAACTTAAATTTTAAAGAAATATTAAAAAATGATCATTGACTATATTCCTTACACTGTACCTTTTATTCCCATTACTTATTCTTTCCACAATTGCAAACTTGTATCTTTCACTCTCCTTCTCTGTTTTTTTCTGGTGTCTTTATTTGATTTTGGTATCAGGATTATACTGGCCTTATGGAATGAAATTTGAAGTTTTCCTTTTTTTTTTTCTTTGGTAATATTTTGAGGAGAATAGATATCTTCTTTAAATGGTGAAATTCTCCTATGAAGCCATCTGGCTCTGGACTATTGTTAATTGGGGGTTTTTTGATTACTGATGAAATCTCCTTGTGGGTATTCTGTCTGTTCAAGTTTTCTATTGTTTCCTTCTTCAGATTTGATAAGTTTCTAGGCATTTATCTGTTTCTTCTAGATTGTTTGATTTTTTTGGCATACAGTATTTCATAATATTCTCTTAAATTTGTTTTTATTTCTGTAATGTTGATTGGTATCTCTCCTCTCCTCTTTCATTTTTTATTTTATTTGAGTCCTTTCTCCTTGTTTGTCTGCCTGTTTGATGAGTCCGGGAGAGGTTTATCAATTTTGTTGATCTTTTCAAAGAACAAGCTCCTGGTTTCATTAATCTGTTCTATTGTTCTTTTATTTTCTATGTCATTTATTTCTTCTCTAATCTTTATTATTTCCTTCCTTCTGCTACTTTCTGGGTTTTTTTCATTTTTCTTTTTCTAATTCCTTTAGATGTAAAGTTAGGTTGTTTATTTGAGATTTTTATTGTCTCTTGAGATAGGTCTGTGCTGCTATAAACTTCTCTCTTATAACTGCTTTTCCTGTACCCGAAAAGTTTTGGACAGTTGTTTTCATTCGCACTTGTTTCCATGTACATTTTTATTTATTCTTTTATTATCTGGTTGATGCATTCATTGTTTATTTTCATGCTATTTAGCCTCCATGTACTTGTCTTTCCAAATGCTTTCTTGTGGTTAACTTCTAGTTTCAAAGTGTTGTGGTCAAAGAAGATGCATGGTACACTATGATTTCGATCTTCTTAAATTTGTTGAGGCTTGTTTTGTGGGTTAATATGTGATGTATTTTGGAGTGTGTTCCATTGAAAAGAATGTGTTTTATGCCACTTTAGGATGGAATGTTTTGAATATATCTGTCAAATCCATTTAGTCTAATGTGTCATTTAGAGTCATTCTTTCCTTAATGATTTTCTGTTTCGACATTCTGTCCATTAATGTAAGAGGGAGTATTGAAGTCCCCTATTATTGTATTACTGCCAATTAGTTCCTTTATGTTTCTTATTAACTGTTGTGTGTACCCATTATGAGTACTCCCATGTTGAGTGCATAAATACTTACCATTGTTATATATTTTTCTTGGATTTCCTCCTTTATTATTATGTAATGTCCTTATTTCTCTCCTATTACACTCTTGTTTTAAAGTCTAGTTGGATATGAATATTACTACCTGGCTTCCTTTGGTCATCTATTGCCATAATAAATCGTTCTTCAATCCTTTGAATATGAATATTACTACCCTGGCTTTCTTTGGTCATCTATTGCCATAATAAATCGTTCTTCAATCCTTCACTTTCAATCTGCAGAAATCTTTAGGTCTGAAATGAGTCTCTACCCAGAAGCATATAGATAGGTCTTGTTTTTTTATCCATTCTGTCACCCAATGTCTTTTGATTGTAGCATTTAGTCCATTTGCATTCAAAATAAGTATTAATAAATATGCATTTATTGCCATTCTGTAATTTGTTTTGTGGTAGTTTTTGCAGTTTTTCTCTGATCCTTTCCTCTGTTTTTCATGGTTTTCTGGTTTTTGTTAGTGGTATACTTGGATTTCTTTCTCTTTGTTGTTTGCATATCAATTAATGCTTTTTTCCCCCTTGCCTTTGGAGACCTGTCTTGAAAGAGGATGCTGTGGCCGATGTCGAAGAGGTTACTGCCTATGTTCTCCTCTAGGATTTTGATGGATTCCTATCTCACATTTAGGTCTTTCATCCATTTTGAGTCTATCTTTATGTATGGTGTAAGAGAATGGTCAGGTTTCATTCTTCTGTATATAGTTGTCCAATTTTCCCAGCACCATTCAGAGAAGAAGCTATCTTTTTTACATTGGCTGTTTTTTTCTTGCTTTGTCAAAGATTAGTTGACCATAAAGTTGAGGGTCCATATCTGGGCTCCCTATTCTGTTCCATTGATCTATGTGTTTTTTGTGCCAGTATGATGCTGTCTTGGTGATCACACCTTTGTAATACAGCTTGAAATCAGGCTTTCCTTTTCTTTTTCTTTTTCAACATTTCCTTGGAGATTTGGGGGTCTTTTCTGGTTCTGTATAAGTTAGGATTGTTTGTTCCAGCACTTTGAAAAATGCCATTGGTATTTTTTTTTATCAGGATAGCATTGAAAGTATATATTGCTCTGGGCAGCATAGACATTTTAACAATGTTTATTCTTCTGATCAATGAGCATGGAATGTTTTTCCATCTTTTTATGTCTTCTCCGATTTGTTTCATAAGTGTTCTTTAGTTTCTAGAGTATAGATCCTTTACTTTTTTGGTGAGGTTTATTCCAAGGTATCTTATGGTTTTTGGTGCTATTGTAAATGGAATTGATCCCCTAATTTCTCTTTCTACAGTTAAGTAGTTAGTGTATAGGAAAGAAACTGATTTCTGTGCATTGATTTTGAATCCTACCATATTACTGAATTGCTATATGAGTTCTAGTAATTTGGGGATGGAATCTTTTGGATTTTCCACATAAACTATCATGTCATCTGAGAAGAGAGGGTTTGACTTCTTCTTTGACAGTTTGAATACCTTTTATTTCTTTTTGTTGTCTCATTGCTCTTGCTAGGACTTCTAGCACTATGTTGAAAAACAGTGGTGACAGTGGGCATCCTTGTTGTGTTCCTGCTCTTAAGGGGATGGCCTCAGCTTTTCTCCATGGAGAATGATGTTCACTGTGGGCTTTTCATAGATGGGATTTATGAAATTGGAAGTGTCCCATCTATTCCTACACTCTGAAGAGTTTTAATCAGGAAAAGATGCTGAATTTTGTCAAATGCTTTTTCTGCATCATTTGAGAGGACCATGTGGTTCTTCTCTCTTCTCTTATTGATTTGCTTTATCACACTGATTGATTTGCAAATGTTGAAGCACCCTTGCAGCCCATTACCCAGGGATAAATCCCACATAGTCATGATGGATAAACCTTTTAATGTACAGCTGGATCCTATTAGCTAGGATCTTTTGGCATCTATATTTTGGCATCAGGGATATTGGTCTATAATTCTCCTTTTTGATGCGGTCAATGAAACTAGAAACTAGAAACTTGTTCTTCGAAAGAATGAATAAGATCAGTAAACCACTAGCCAGACTTAGACTAAAGAAAAGAGAAAGGAGCCAAATTTTTAAAATTATGATAAAAGGGGGAGAGATCACAGCTAACACCAAGGAAATAGAAACAGTTACCAGAGATTATTATCAATAACTATATGTAAATGAATTAAGCAACTTGGAAGAAACTGATGCTTTCCTGGAAACCTATAATTTACCAAGACTGATACAGGAAGAAATTGACAACCTGAATAGATGAATAATCAGTAACAAGATTGAATCAGTGATCAAAGACCTCCCCAAGAAAAAATATCCAGGGGCTGATGGTTTCGCAGGGGAATTCTACCAAACATTCAAAGAAGAAATAATACCTATTCTCCTGAAACTATTTGAAAAAAATAGAAACAGAAGGAAAATTTCCAAACTCATTCCATAAGGCCAGCACTACCTTGATCCCCATGCCAGGCAAATAAAATCTTTTTAAAAAGAGCCTCTTGTGACAGAATTTCTTGAGCTCACTTTCACTTTTTTCTCTACTTTTACTAATCACTCTCTGTAGTAACAGCAGAATAACGAGTTATAGGCTTTGGCATAAACCTCCCGCAGAAACTGGACTCAGAAGTGGTTCTTAGACGGGACTGCCTCAGGACCTCAGGACTGATACAGGTTTTAAAATGTACTTATTTACTATCGTCTGCAGTGATTCCAAAAACAAAACAATACAGCCTGGACTTGAACCAATGTTGAAAATGTAAGAGAGAGTCTCAGTTTTTCAGTACAAGAACAGTTTCAGACATTAGTCAGAACTACTACCCCTTCTTAAGTATTTTGTAATGGACAATGTGCCTCATAGAAAAATAATAGAAAGCAAAACTGATAAGAAATCACTAAAGCTGAGGAGGAAAATTATACCTGGCTCCGATGGATATCTGGAATTGACAGAGTCACCGATAGTATCATCCATGATTCAAGTCCACAAGACTTTAAAGATACAGGTAAAATTAGAGTTAACAATTCTCCAAATAGAACATATTCTACAAAATTATACCAAAATATATCCCTATGATCCTGCAATTGCACTAATGGGTATTTACCCCAAAGATACAGATGTAGTGAAAAGAAGGGCCATCTGTACCCCAATGTTTATAGCAGTAATGTCCACAGTCGCCACACTGTGGAAAGAACCAAGATGCCCTTCAATGGACTAATGGATAAGGAAAATTTGGTCCATATACACTATGGAATATTATGCCTCCATCAGAAAGGACGAATACCCAACTTTTGCAGCAACATGGATGGGACTGGATGGTTTCGCAGGGGAATTCTACCAAACATTCAAAGAAGAAATAATACCTATTCTCCTGAAACTATTTGAAAAAAATAGAAACAGAAGGAAGGAAGGAGGAAGAGATAATGCTGAGTGAAATAAGTCAAGCAGAGAGAGTCAATTATCGTATGGTTTCACTTATTTGTGGAGCATAACAAATAGCATGGAGGGCATGGGGAGATAGAGAGGAGAAGGGAGTTGGGGGAAATTGGAAGGGGAGGTGAACCATGAGAGACTATGGACTCTGAAAAACAATTTGAGGGTTTTGAAGGGGCAGGGGGTGGGAGGTCAGGGTACCAGGTGGTGGGTATATAGAGGGCATGGATTGCATGGAGCACTGGGTGTGGTGCAAAAATAATGAATACTGTTATGCTGAAAATAAAAAATAAATTTTAAAAAAAGTTAAAAAAAAAGGAGCCTCTTGTGATTTGTCTCCCTCTCTGATTTCATCTTATTTTATTTTTAATTTTTTTAAAAGATTTTATTTATTTATTTATTCATGAGAGACTGAAATAGAGGCAGAAGGAAAAGCAGGCTCCCCATGGAGCAAAGAGCCCAATGTGAGACTTGATCCCAGCACATTGAGATCATTACCTGAGCAGAGGGTAGACGTTTAACTGACTGAGCCAACCAGGTGCCCATCATCTTATTTTATTTTTTATCAGAGATGTTGCTTTGTAAACTTATTTCTTTTTTTTTGTAGTGTCTATGGTATATGGGTGATTCTGGTCTTATAGAATAAATTTGGAACTTTTTTGTCCTCTTCTAATGTTTTGAAATAGTTTCAGAAAGAGGTATTAACTCTTCTGTAAATGTTTGTTTAGAATTCACCCATGAAGCCATCTGTTCCTGCACTTTTGTTCACTGGGAGTTTTTTGATTCATTAAAAATTCAATTTCATTACTAGCCATTGATCTGTTCAATATTTCTTACTTCTTCCTGATTCAAATATAGAAGATTTTGTGTTTCTAAAAATTCATTCATTTCCTGTATGTTGCCCAAACTGTTAGCATGTAATTTTCCAATCATTCACTTACACCATCCACAAAGATAAACTTGAAATGGATAAAAAACCTCAACGTGAGGCAGGAATCTATCAAAATCCTAGAGGAGAACACAGGCAGTAATCTCTTCGACATTGGCCACAGCAACTTCTTTCAAGACATGTCTCCAAAGGCGACGGAAACAAAAGCGAAAATGAACTTTTGGAACTTCATCAAGATCAAAAGCTTCTGCACAGCAAAGAAAATAGTCCACAAAACAAGGAGGCAACCCACAGAATGGGAGAAGATATTTGCAAAGGAAACTACAGACAAAGGGCTGATATCCAAGATCTAAAAAGACCTCCTCAAACTCAGCACACACAAAACAGATAATGACATCAAAAAATGGGCAGGAGATATGAACAGACACTTCTCCAATGAAGACATACAAATGGTTAACAGACACATGAAAAAATGTTCATCATCATTAGCCATCAGGGAGATTCATATCAAAACTACATTGAGATACCACCTTACAGCAGTCAGAATGGCCAAAATCAACAAGACAGTAAACAACAAGTGTTGGAGAGGCTGTGGAGAAAGGGGAACCCTCTTACACTGTTGGTGGGAATGCAAGTTGGTGCAGCCACTTTGGAAAACAGCATGGAGATTCCTTAAGAAATATAAAATAGAGCTACGCTATGACCCTGCCATTGCACTACTGGGTATTTACCCCAAAGATACAGATGTAGTGAAAAGAAAGGCCATCTGTACCCCAGTGTTCATAGCAGCAATGGCCACAGTGGCCAAACTGTGGAAAGAGCCAAGATGCCCTTCAACAGACGAATAGATAATACTCTATACAATGGAGTATTATGCCTCTATCAGAAAGGATGAATACTCAACTTCTGTATCAACATGGATGGGACGGGAAGAGATTATGCTGAGTGAACTAAGTCAAGCAGAGAGAGTCAATTATCATATGGTATCACTTAATTGTGGAGCATAAGGAAAAACATAGAGGATACTGGGAGATGTAGAGGAGAAGTGAGTTGGGGGAAATTGGATGGGGAGACAAACCATGAGAGAGTGTGGACTCTGAGAGACAAACTGAGGGTTTTGGAGGGGTGGGGGTGAGCCTGGTGTGGGTACTGTGGAGAGCACGTATTGCATGGAGCACTGAGTGTGGTGTATAAACAATGAATTTTGGAACACTGAAAAAAATTTAAATTAAAAAAAAAGTGTAATTTTCCACAGTATTCTCTTGTAATTCTTTGTATTTCTGTGGTGTTGTTACTCATCCTCCTTCATTTCTGATTTTACTTATTTAAGGTCTTTTTTTCTTCATGAGTTTTGAGAAGGGCTTACCAACTCTTTATTATGTTTTCAAAGAATTAGCTCTTGGTTTCATTGATCTTTTCTATTTTTTAGTCTCTACTTCATTTATTTTTTTCTTTAATATTTATCATTTCCTTTTTTTCTGCTGGCTTTGGCTTTTGTTCTTCTTTTTATAGTTCCTTTAGGTATAATTTTATTTTATTTTATCTTATTTTATTTTTAGAAGGGGAGGTAATGAGACAGAGAGAGGGGGGAGGGACAGAGGGAGAGGGATAGAGAGAACCTTAAGCTCCATGCTCAGCATGGAGCCTAACACTGGGCCCAATCTCACAACACTAAAATCATGACCTGAGCCAAAAACAAAAGTTAGATGTTTAACCAGCAGAGCTACCCAGGTGCCCCTTGGTGTAATTTTAGATTATTTATTTGAGATTGTTCCTGTTTCGGTAGGCCTCTATTGCTATAATTTTCCCTCTCAGAACTGTTTTTGTTGTATCCCAAAGATTTTGAACTATTGTGTTTTTGTTGTCATTTGTCCCATGAATTGTTTTTATTTCTTCTTTGGTTTCTTCATTGATACATTGTTGTTGAGTAGCATGTTATTTAGCTCTCAAGTGTGTTTTTTTTTCTTTTTCCATATTTTTCTTGCAATTGATTTCTAATTTCATAGCATTTTTGTTTGGAAAATGTGCTTGATGTGATTTCAGTCTTCATAACCTCATTAAGACTCTTTTTGTGGCCTAATGTGAGATATATCCTGGAGAATATTCTATGTACACTTGAAAATATTGTGGTCTTATGTTAGATGCATAGATATTTGCAATCATTATAGCCTCTTTTTGGATTGATCCCTTTATCATTTTGTAATGACCCTCTTTATTTCTTGTTACAATCTTTGTTTTACAATTTTTCTTATATAAGTATTGCTACCTTAGCTTTTTTTCCACATCCATTTGCATGCAATGTCTTTTTCCATTCCTTCACTTTCAGTCTCTGTGTGTCTTTAGTTCTGAGTGGAGTCTTCCATAGGCAGCATATAGGTGGGTTATATTGTTTTTTTAATCCATTCAGTCACACTATGTCTTTTGATTGGAGGTAGAAAAATACTTTTCTAAATTTGTCTGATGCATACCTTATTCTAAGTGGCTTGTCTGATTGTGATTATGTCCTTTGTCAGACTGCAGGGAAGGACTGTATCTTATGTACCCATTGTTGCATCCAAAATATTCATTCAGAACCAGGCAGCTACCTTGCCTACAAATATTACTCACTTAGTCTGTTTACCCTCACCCCCTCCCTTTCACCTTCAACTTCTGTGCGCTTACATTGGAATTCCTGACCAATACTTCTGGCCACTTCAAGCCATTGGCACAGTTTCCTTTGACACTATTATGATTTATTCAGTCATGATTCTTCCCATCAATATTATAACTTCTTACAACACATTTCCCTTCTCTTTTCCTTCTACAACACTGGCAAAACACTTCACAAACCATCAATATTTTTATCCAGTGGGCTGGAGATCTACCAACACACTGGGAATCAGAAATTTCTGGATTAGTCATTTGCTTTCTAATCACCTGTACTCCACCTTAAATGTTTAATTGCTGATATATTCAATTTGAACCAATACAAATTAGCAACAATGTCTTTGTCCCCAATTTTCCTTTATTTAGATGCTCCATGAATTTTTTTTGCCCCAATAGCTCCTCAAGGACTCATTTTGGAGGCACAAACAGCTCTTGGCCTGCAGACCATTTTAACCACATCACCAGGTCTGGTATAGCAGGATTATCTAATAAATGTGTACAGATTCCTGGGCTTCTTGCTGGAGGTTCTGATGAATGCTTTACATGAGAACCTCTGCATTTATATTTTATTGCAGGCCTACATTGCAGGGCTTTCACATCGTGCATTTTTTTCTCCCCTAGCCCTCTGATTGGCTTCTCCAAGGTAATCTATTGCAATGTGCAATTGTCTCCCTTGACCTCAAATGTTCTGCATTTGCCACTGTGGCTGGCTAACACTGACCCAACCCAAAAGAGCCATTTTAATTCCCTTAGTCCTGGGCATTTCAGTTTTATCAGGATTTACTGCATTGAGCACTGGTACAATGACCCTAGCCACCCAAACTTGGGTAATTGTGGCTAGTTAACAATGATCAGCTATCTTAATCTAACATGTGCAAGGACTACATAAAACTCTGTCCCTTGTGCAAAAGTCTCAGGATTTTCTTTCTCAGGACAAGTTCAAACCTATTTACACTAGAGAGCCCAATATGTTAAAATATTCCACAATGTTACCCAAATCTTTAAGTAGATTTACACAGCCCTTTAAGATCACTGACCTATTGTCATGATTGGATCCTACAAGTTTGGGACAATGGCTACAGACTGTATTTGAGACTATTGTCTTTTTAATTATTATAGGATTTGTTATCATAACCTAATTATATATGTACTTTCTTGTTTAAAATTTGCCATACCCCTGAATTTTAACATGTCTACTGTCCAAACCGATAATGTTCTCACCATTAACTCAGACCTCAGCATCACAGGGAGGATTGCAGTGTAAGAACTTGCCAATGAGCTTTTGTGTTTATAATGTAAGTGACTGATATTAAGCTTTTGATTTCTGAAGCAGCCCCTTCAAAGCATTCATGTTGAATAGACACATTGCCAGCTACACAACTAGATAAAAAGCCAGGCTACCCCATTCATGAAATTACCCTTTTTAGAAAGCTCTTGTTTACCTAGACAACTGACCTTGTGCCTGACCACTTCCTTTTCCCTTCTACACTTTAATTTCTATTGTGTTTTAAATTGTTCCATTAGAACAAGACAGGGATATCCACTCCCTCCACTGTCCTTTAATGTATTACTGAAAGTCCTGGCCTAAGCAATTGGACAACAAAAAGAAATAAAAGGCATCTAAATCAGCAAAGAAGTCAAACTTTCACTGTTTGTGGATGATATGAATATCTAAATAAAAAACCCGAGAGACTCAGGATGTACCAAAACATTACCAGATCAGACAGACTAATTCAGTAAAGATGCAGGATACAAAATCAACATATAGAAATCAGTTGCACTTCTATATACCAATAATAATGCAGCAGAAAGAGAAATTAAAGAATCAATCTCACTTACAATTGCACCAAAACCCACAAAATACCTAGGAATAAACCTAATCAAATAGGTAAAAGACCTGTACTCTGAAAACTATAAAATACTGATGAAAGATATTGAAGATGACACAAAGAAAGGGAAAAAATGTTCCAAGCTCATGGACTGGAACAACAAATATTGTTAAAATATTTGCACTACCCAAAGCAATCTACACATTTAATGCAATCCCTATCAAAATACCATCAGCTACTGTTTTCTAAGAGCTACAACAAATAGTCCTAAAATGTATATGGAACCACAAAAGACCCCAAATAGCCAAAGCAATCTTGCAAAAGAAAAGCAAGCAGGCATCACAATTCAGGGCTTCAAGTTATACTACAAAACTGCACTGATCAAGACAACATGATAGTGCACAAAAACAGATATATAGACCAATGGAACAGAATAGAAAAAACAGAAGTGGACCCACAACTATATGATCAACTAATCTGCAGCAAAGCAGGAAGTATTATCCAATGGAAAATAGAGAGTCTCTTCAACAAAAGGTGTTGGAAAAACTGGATAGCAACATGCAAAAGAATGAAAGTGGACCAATTTCTTACACCATACACAAAAACAAATTCAAAATGGATGAAAGACCTAAATGGGATACAGAAAACTACCATAATCCTAGAGGATAACACAAACAGCAACCTCTTTGCCCTCAGCTGTAGCAACTTCTCACTAGATAAATCTCATGAGTCAAGGGAAACAAAAGCAAAAATGAACTGTTGAGACTCCATCAAGAAAAAAAACCTCTGCATGGCAAAGGAAACAATCAACAAAACTAAAAGGCAATCTAAGGAATGGAAGGAGATATTTGCAAATGACATATGTGATAAGGGGTTAGTATCCAAAATCTATAAAGAATTTTTCAAGCTGAACATGAAAAACAAATAATCCAGTTAAAAATGGGTAGAAGAAATGAATAGACATGTTTCTAAAGAAGTCATACACATGGCTAACAGACACAGGAAAAGCTGCTCAGCATCACTAATCATCAGAGAACTACAAATCAAAACCACAATGAGATACCACCTCACATCTGTCAGAATGGCTAACATTAACAACACAGGAAACAACAAGGTGTTGGTGTTGGTGAGGATGTGGAGAAAGGCGAAACCTCTTATACTGTTGGT
This sequence comes from Neogale vison, assembly GCF_020171115.1. Lineage (NCBI taxonomy): Eukaryota > Metazoa > Chordata > Mammalia > Carnivora > Mustelidae > Neogale > Neogale vison. The sequence continues at coordinate 66,730,291 of NC_058105.1, forward strand.
GGGTATGCAAACTTGGGCAGCTAACATGGAAAACAGTATGGAACAGTATGGAAAACAGTATGGAAGCTCCCCAAAAAGTTAAAAAGGGAACATTATGATCCAGCAATAGCATTAGTCTGTATTTACCCAAAGGATACAAAAATACTGATTCAATGAGATACATGCACCACAACATTTATGTCAGCATTATCAACAACAGCCAAATTATGAAAAGAGCCCAAGTGTCCATCAACTGATGAATAGATAAAGAAGATGTGTTATGCGTGCATGTGTGTGTATGTATGGAATGTGTATATATGGGATGTGTGTGTATATATATATAACATTATATTTTATTATATATTATATATAATATATATGTTATCTATATCTATTTATCTAGATATAGATAGATAGATATAGATAGATAGAATGTAACCCAGCCATCAAAAAGAAAGAATGAAATCTTGTCATTTGCAAGGGTGTGGGTGGAACTAGAGAGTATTACACTAAGTGAAACATGTCAGTTAGAGAAAGACAAATACCATATGGTTTCACTCATATGTAGAAACAAAACAGATGAACTTAGTGGAGGAAAGAGAGGCAAGCCAGGAAACAGACTCTTAAGTATAGAGAGCAAACAGTGTTGCTGGAAGGGAGGTGGATGGCAGGACAAGTTGATACCCACAAGAGTATTAAGGAGAGCACTTGTGATGAACACTATGTGTTGGATGTAGGTGATGAGTTCCTTAATTCTAGACCCAAAATTAATATTACAATATATGTTTATTAATGGGAATTTAGGTAAAAACTTGAAAAATTTAGATAATAGGGAACATTATATGGATACAAATATCTAAGAATTATCTAAGATTCCTTCCCCGTGATGACAACCAGAGCCATATTAGTGCTTTTTCAGTAAAATGTCTTGTTATGTATATATTAATGATAAATTATTTTTTCTATTCTTTTTTTCAAGACTTTATTTATTTGACAGAAAGAGAGATCACAAGTAGGCAGAGCAGCGGGCAGAGAGAGAAGGGGAAGCAGGCTCGCCGCTGAGCAGAGAGCCGGATACAGGGCTCGATCCCAGGACCCTGAGATCATGACCTGAGCTGAAGGCAGAAGCTTAACCTACTGAGCCACTCAGGCACCCCTGTTTTTTCTATTCTTGATGGGTTTTTCTCTTTATTTTATTTGTGACTTCCCTCGCTATGATTATATCCCTACTCTACTCTCTTCCTAGATGGATCTTTCCAAAATTTTCTCTATGCTCACATGAGTCTGTACATACTAATATATACATAAATTGTGAGAATGATTCATTACCATTTTGTTAAAAAAATTTTACACTAGCTTATACACTTCTCTGCATATGTATCCTTAGGTATTAGCTTATACACTTCTCTGCATATGTATCCTTAGGTATGTGAAAACTCACACTACACAATGGTTCCATTTATATGAATATTTATATATTACTTAATGTGTACCTCTGGTAGATATATTCCCTACTTGTTTTGAATGTGGTTGGTAAAGTAGATAGTATGAGAAAGCTAAACTAAAGGGACAGAATCTTAAAGACACTATCTTTTAACCAGTGTTAGGTTTTCTGGAATTGTTTCTCTAATCTGTTTTATAAGCACTAATTCCTCTATTTTCAGTGATAAAGAACACATTGGAAATCCATGTCAAGCAATGGTAAAGAGTTCATCAAATTGTCAACTTTAGATACCTGTTATCAGACAGCTATAGAAGGCATGGCTTTAAGTGACTAAGTATTCACTACGTTGAAATATTCTAGTCACAATGAATAGTATATGAAGCTGGCTGGTTGCTGGTTGCTCCTAACTGCACTGGTGAAAGTGAGAAAAGAGAGCTTCAATTCTAATCTAATCTAATCTACAAAAGTGACATGAAAAATTCTGTGTCTTCTGTGAAGGAAACCTTTTTCTTTTGTAGATGCAAGGTTATGATTTCTGAAAATGAAACTCAGGGTGTCATTGTGTGAATGGCTGAATTACAATACAAATTGGTTCATAGGTTCTCTTCTGTTAAAATTAGGGAATTAATTGGAAAGGAATGGAATCTTGAGATTTAGAACAGAGACTTCTGCACAGATCTCAATGAAGGTGGTGACGTTAATGACCTCAGTCCCTCAATTCTGCTGAGCCCTTTTTACTGGTAGAAGTGTTACCCAGTGGTGGGTTGTGGAACTCTTCAGTCTTTGTCTTCTCAAAGGAAAGAATTAAGTGGAGAGACTCTATGGGGAGTTAAAGTAGCAAATGTTTTCATTGAACAAAAAGCAACGGTACATTCCACAGACAGGAGTAGGCTGACCCAATGATGGGTGATAACACTGAATTTCTCATTGTGTTTTTCAAGGGAGTTTATTTGATCTCCCTTCCATCTTGATATTTTTGCTCCATGCTCATATTCTCCTTGGTTTCCTCCCCACCAATGTTTATGAGAGTTTGTGTTAGTCATTTTCCCATGACCACCTAAGTACAACCCACCAGGTTGTGGGGGGGTGGGCAAACCACAATGCAAAATACTATAACAGCCTAATAGGTTACTAGTGGAAAAGCTACATGCCCATGTTCCAAAGTTGGAAAAGTCCCTGTGGCCCTTATCTTCTATTTATCAGCTTGTGCTAAGTGCAAAAGTGTTTGGTCTAAAGGAGATGGGATAGTCTCTGGGTGGAAACCAGGTGGTCCTTGGCAACTGTTCATCTGTTACCCTCCTCTCTCCCCTCCTGTTCATGTCTGTATAACTGCTTACTGTAACAAAAACAGCACATCTATCCCTGCCTGCCTGTGTTATTTCCCCTTTACTTGAAAAAGTGGTAATGACGTCTGCTTAAGTAGGGGCCTTGGAAGGGACTGCTAATTCTCCTCAGGACCTACTCCCACCACTTCCTTTTTGGTTCTAGACCTGTATAATTAGATTCAAGCCTCAGTAGGCCCCAATGGATGAAGTACAAAGTGTGACCTGTGAAGATGTGTGATATACACTAAAGGAATGGCATTATATTTTCAATTTATCCAGAAAATTATTTAAGGAGTATGTGTGAGAATGAGTCTTAAGTGTGTGGAATCATGATGGTAGTGATGGTAATATAAAGTTGTATCAAATAAAGTTGAAATGCCAGAACTGCCTTTGTATTCCAAAGAGGAAAGAATCCAAAGCATTAGGGAGGTTTGGATGTTAGAGTGGATTTATCATATGAGACATGCTTGCCCACTTCAGAAGTGTCCAAAGTACACACCTTTCACCATGATTGTATGAAAGAAATTTGTGAGGGGAGCCTCAGCTCTCTAGTTACTATTTCCTGTAGGTCAGATGTTACGCTGGAAACTGTCACCATCAAACAGGGATCCCTAATCTGGATAGGGATGATGAGATTCCTAGATAGCTGGGGCCAAGCTGTAGTGCTTAATTGCCAAAGACAAGGTAAGCCTGGTTAGTGTAATTGACAGCACTGTCAAATCAATAATCAGAGTAGCCTAACTTACAGAGACCTACAGCATTGGGTAATAGTGATTATGGAGTCCTAGAATCTGAAATAGATGGGTAGCTTATGAAATTCTTATTTGATCTGTCTGAGCAGGAGTGATCTAGGTTTAGTGAACAAAATCATCAAATGAGATATAATACCTTGATAAATGTGCAGAATGGAACCAGTTTATAGACGCAAATCCCCTTTGAAAGAATGGTAGGACATGTTCCATTGAGGAAAACCTCTATTACATTGTAAATAATTTTACTGTTACTCTTTCTGCCTACCTTCCCCAAAGGGATATGTGATCATTAATCAGGGGTTTATGCAGTGAGAACAGAAAATTAATTAGATTTTTAGGGGATTACTGAACACTGGCTCTGAACTAATTCTTGGATATTTTAATGTGAGTCTACAGCACATAGAGTAGTGACTTAATGGAGTCAAGTCATCACTAGATATTGGGCACAGATCAATCTCCCTGTGGCTTAGTGGATCCACAAAACTCACCCTGTGGTTATTTGCCCCAGATCCAGAATGCATAATTGGAATAAACACACTCAGCTATGGACATCACCCCATAATGATTTCCTGACCTACATAGCAAGGGAGATTATAGGAAGATAGTCTAAGTAGAAGGTCCTATTACTGTGTCTACCTACAAGTAGTCATCTAAAAAAATACAACATTCCTAGATGGATTGCCAACTGTAGCGTACTGTCAAAGACTTGAAACATGACAAATTAGTGGTTCTTATCACATTCCCATTCTGCTTGCATACTTGGCTGGTACAGAAGGCAGATGAGTCTTGGATAACAGTAGATCTTGTAAGTTCAATCAGGTGATGACTCCAAGTGCAGCTCCTATTCTAAATGTAGTGTTATTATTTGAACAAACTAACACATCCCCCAAACTTAGTATGCCATTAATAATCTGGAAAATGCTTTATTCTCTCTAAACATTTGACCCTTGAACAATGCAATGTTTGGGGCCCTGAACCCCTATGCAGTTAAAATTGTTCATGTAACCTTTGAATTCCCCAAAACATAACTTCTAATAGCGTGTTTACCAGAAAACTTACAGATAACATAAGGAGCTGATTAACACATATTTTGTATATGTATTATATACTGTATTCTTATAGTAAAATAAGCTAAATAAAAGAAAATATCATTAAGAGTATAACAAGAAAGAAAAATACATTTACAGTACTGTATTGCATTTGTTTCTTTTTTAATCCATAAATAAATGAACCCATGCCATTCAAACCTGTGTTGATCAAGGGTGACCTGTAGTTGTTAGTAAAGACCACCAGAAGTAGTTACTTTGAGCAGGTAAATCCAGCAATATAATTCACTGTCTTAACTCAAGAATATATCAAATCTCCATACCTATGTCATAATTTAGTCAGGGACCTTGACTGTCTTTCTCTTCCAAAGGACATCATGCTGGTCCATTAAGTTGATAGTATTGTGCTGATTGGACCTTGTAACAGAAAGTAATACCTACAATAGACACTTTGCTAAGACACATGTACCAGAGAGGAACAGGAAATCTCACAAAAATTCAGCCACCTTCTACCTCAGTGAAATGGACAACAGTCACTAAAAATCCTTCCAATGTACAAAGCTGTGAGCAGTACATCTGCTGTTCCCTTTATTTAAAAGGAGAAATGGCCAGAGGTAGTGTCTATAGCAGTTGGTAAATTGTGGTCAGTGGTTTGACAGGATAGTCTGGAACTTGGAAGAAACACAACTGGAAAATCAGAGAGGAGGAGGTCTGGGGGTAAGAAATGTGGATGCAACTCTCCATATCAGCACAGAATATGAAGATATTAGTTCATATTATTAACTTCGTAATATTAAAATATTAGCTCATGTGAATGCCTATTGAAGGGTAACTTTAGCAGAGAAGGATTTTACTACTCAGGTGGTTAAGTTGCCCTATTCTGTAGATAAGTTAGGCTCCTTTACCAGTCATGCTTCACATTTCCAATGGACTCATGAGCAAAATGGCAATGGTGGCAGGGATGGAGCTATTGATAGATTTTATAATATGTCAGCTTTACTAGGCTGAACATTTCTCAGAATTCCACGTGTTGTATATTTCCGGTTAGGATAGTATACGAGGAAGATTCTACCAAGATTTTGGAGATGGAATGAAGGCAGCAGGCATGTTGTAACATAAACACATTATTCCTTCTCTGTTGACTTAATTCAGGATGAAGCAGCAGCTGAGGTAGTTATGTGTGTATAACTCCAGGACAAGGAGGTCTGGCTTCTACAGTATACTATTACCACCAAACTCAGAGGCATTAAAAATGGACATAGGTTTCAGTCCATTCTGTTGGCTTCAAGTGTGTGTTCATGAGATTCCAAACTTCACATGTTCTTCCCTTTCTGCCTGTCCTGCAGGTTTCAAATACTTGCATCAGATACAGAGAAGACATTACAAGAATTGTTAGCCCCCATCATTATGTAAACCAAATCCCTATAATTATCTATCTACCATCTATCATCATCTATATACCTATTTCTATCTCTATTGATCACCATCTATATTGCTACTAGTTCTACTTTTCATGTTGAAACCTGACTTAAATAGGAGTTGTTTGAAAACCAGGTTCTTTCCTCTGTGTAGTGTCCTTGATTTGTTCTGAGCCTATCTGTACCGTTTTTCCCCAGGACTACATCCAGTGAGTATATTACTCACACATTAAAAAAAAATCATCAGTGTTTTATGGTGTTTTGACATCTTGAGGCTTTGCTGTCCTGGGAGATACTGCCCCTCCCAGGACAAACTAATTCCTCTAGATAACATATGACTCCTCTGTGAGAATGCCTCTCACACAACAACCAACCAGCCTAGAGCCCATACCATCCAACTTCCTCCTTAATGGAGCTCTCAGTTTGACCCACTATCCCCTTGCCCTAATATCACCTCAGGAACAGGTACCAGGCAATTAGGGAAAGTCCCCACAGCCAGGGGCCTGCTGACATTATTCAAATTAACCGACTTTAGTCAGCTTGCTTTATTCTGCTTTGTCTTTTCACAGTAATCCCAATAAAGATTTGTACCCATGTGTTTCTCTTACTCTTGCCTTCTGACCAACCCTAGTGCATCCTTATGTAGCTCTGTGTGGCACATCATGCCACCTTTTCTTGGGGGTTGTGAGTAAAAAACTCTTAATTCAAAATTAGTTATCTATCTCCATGTCTGTCATCTCACCATACCTGTCTCAAACTAACTCTAGTGCTTTATTAAAACATCAGGGCATAATCTCTTCCAGTCCCATCCATGTTGCTACAAAAGTTGGGGGGCGTTAGAGAGGAGTAGGGAATTTGGGTAAATTGGAAGGGGAGGTGAACCATGAGAGACTATGGACTCTAAAAAACAATCTGAGGGGTTTGAAGTGGCGGGGGGGGTGGGAGGTTGGGGTACCAGGTGGTGGGTATTATAGAGGGCACGGCTTGCATGGAGCACTGGGTGTGGTGAAAAAATAATGAATAATGTTTTTCTGAAAATAAATAAATTGAAAAAAAAAACATCAGGGCAAAATTGTGGTCAAAATGGAAGGGAATCCACCCAGACAGATTTTTATGACACTCAAAGTGCTGCTATCTATTAACCATATTTCATTCACTAACTTTCCAGTTACATGTGAATATAGCAACTTACCTGGTAATTTCTCTAACCAGCCCATGACTGGTTAGAGAAATGTCAATGTTTGGGAGAAATGTTGTCTTTATCATAAATTCTTAGAACTACATTTTGAGAGGAAAAATTCCATTTATGTGGGACTTCCCAATGATTGCAATTAAGTTGCAAAAATCATATTGAAAATACTGATTTTCAGTCAAGCATTCAGCCTTTACATCTTTTTTTTTAAAGATTTTATTTATTTATTTGACAGAGAGAGAGATCACAAGTAGGCAGAGAGAGAGAGAGATGAGGAAGCAGGCTCCCTGCGGAGCAGAGAGCCCGATGCGGGACTCAATCCCAGGACCCCAAGATCATGACCTGAGCCAAAGGCAGCGGCTTAAACCACTGAGCCACCCAGGCGCCTTTACATCTTTTGGTCGTCATGACTACCATAACAGAACATACATCCAATTGTTGTATTGATGATGTCATTCATGACAAAGTAATGACATTGGAAGAGCCATACCTGCAGGTTCAGTTTCTATGCAAAACGTGTAGAGGAAAGATGTTTTTTAGTAAACTGTGCTTATTTCCTTTCCTCCCACCATTGGAAGTTAAAACTAAGTTTTATAATTCAGAGAAGAGTGACTTATTTCTTGAAGTCCAAATTCAGAATATTTCATCTTCAACTGTCTTTATACAAAAAGTTTCATTAAATCCACCTGAAATGTACACTGGGGAAGAATTAAATACCATCAATCAGGCTGGTGAAGATGAGTGTACCTTTGGAACAAGAACATTTTTACAGTCAATGGAAGAACGCCAGTATTTGTACTACCTTAAGCTTAAACAGGAATTTTCAGAGAAAGCTGGTATCATTAAGGGACTAACAGAAATGGGAAAATTGGATATAATATGGAAGAGAAATCTAGGTGAAATGGCAATGCTACAGACAATCCAGCTTGAAAGAAAAGCTCCGGTTTATGGAAACATGAAGCTGTCTTTGGAAAAAATCCCAGATACCGTAATTATAGAAGAGCCTTTTCATATTATCTGTAAGATAATGAACTGTAGTGGTAGGAAAATGAAACTGGTTTTGAAGACCTATGATACAGATTCTATTCGTTGGTGTGGAAATTCAGGAAGTTATCTTGGACAGCTGCGCCCAGGTTCATCTCTCTGCTTCACCCTGACACTACTGTCCTTGAAACTGGGCCTGCAAGTCATCTCTAGCATCAAGATAACAGACAAAGTATTAAAAAAAACATATGTCTGTGATGACCTTGCAAAGGTCTGTGTAATACCATCCATGGTTAAAATGAAAAACTGAAGAAAATCTCTAGTGTTATGCTTTCCCTAGAGAAGTTTTACATACATTTGTCAGCATCAAAATGATAAAATAATAGCAAACATATGGATTATTTTCATTTAATTCTTTTGAGACTGTGAATGCCTGTGAAATTAACCATTTGTTGATTTCAGAAAGCGCAATCTATTGATTTTCATCTTCAATTAAGTAGTCTCTAACATTTCTTGTTTTAGTAAAGCTGGCATTGAAAATATAAAATCTTAGTGGTATATTGATATTGATAATTTAAATAATAATTATGGCTTATTTGTCAAGATTTCAACCTACCCTATTTTATTTTTTCCTCTCCTTTTTGGTCAATAGAAAAGTAACTATCAACGATAATGCCTAGTATAATTCAGGATGACTCTCATTATTTAAACATTTTGACATTTGCTACTTGATGGGTATTGAGGAAGTCACGTGCTGTGAAGAGCACTGGGTGTTATACGTAACTAATGAATCATTGAACACTACATCAAAAACTAATGATACGGTGACTAACTGAACATAATTTTTAAAAAACAAATTAAAAAGATAATCTCTTAAAATTGTATTCCAAATTATCAGAGCTTGCATTTATGTGACATGCTGAACTGGTTCGTTTTCTTTTACTTGTCTTAGTAAGATTTTATGAACTGTTATCATCAGTTGTTATTCCTGAAGGGCCCTTGTGAATACTACTTAGATTAGGCAGTTTGTTCTTACACTTAAAATGTGCCACTTCTTTCTTAAGTAGATTTAGTAGATTTTCAAATTTAGGGATGATATCTGGAACTCTGAACAAAAATGGCCACTTCAGTAAGGGCAAGAACAAGGATTTTCTCCCCGCTCTGTCACCCACAAAACACAGATCTAAAGAGTTAGATCCAGTCAAGTTTGGTATGATAAAGAGGTGTGTAATAAAAAAATTCTATTGCTATCTTTAAAAAAATTATCCTTTCTTCTACTCAAATATCAGTTTTTTATTTAGAAAAGTAAAGTAATCTCAGACATTAGCTAATCATTAACTTTTGAAAATATAAGATCCATTTATTTACCCCAAAGATACAGATGTAGTGAAAAGAAGGGCCACATGCACTGCAATGTTTATAGCAGCAATGTCCACAATAGCCAAACTGGAAGGAGCCAAGATGCCCTTCAATAGATGAGTGGATAAAGAAGATGTGGCCCATATATACAATGGAATATTACTCAGCCATCAGAAAGGATGAATACCCATCATTTGCATTGCCATGGATGGGACTGGAGGAGATTATGCTACGTGAAATAAGTCAAATAGAGAAAGACAATTATCATATGGTTTCACTTATATGTGAAACATAAGGAATAGCATGGAGAATGTTAGGAGAAGGAACGGAAAAATGAAGGGAAGAAATCAGAGAGGGCAAGGAACCATGAGAGACTCCAGGCTCAGGGAAACAAACTGAAGGTTTTAGAAGGGAGGGGGTGGGTAGATGGGTTAGCCCAGTGATGGTTATTAAGGAGGGCATGTATTGCATGGAGCACTGGGTGTTATATGCAAGCAATGAATCATGAAACACTACATCAAAAACTAACAATGTACTGTATGGTGATGAACATAATAAAATAAAAATAAATAAAAGGCAAAATAAAAAACAGGGTCTAAGTGGAAAGGTTGAAAGATGGCAGTGGAGTAGAAGGACCCTAGGCTCACCTCACTCCATGAACACAACTAGATAACTACCAAATCATTGAAAATACCCCAGAAATTGACCTGAAGAGTGACACAAGAAACTACATAAATAAAAATAGAGAAAAGACCACAATGAAGAAGGTAGTAATTGTGAAGACTCAGTTTGGGAGAAGAACAGATCATTCTACTGTGGTGGGGAGGGAGCCATGGTTGTGTAGAAGGGTGAGAGACAGACAAGCATACAGAGGAGGACAAGGGGAAAACAAATCACTATAGCAACTGGCTTGGAAAGTCAGAAGAGCTGAATTTTGTGAGTTCTTGCAAACAGGGGGCTTAAACCTGGAGTTTTAAAGGTCAGTGGGCTTGGGCGTGATAAAGCCCACAGGCAATTGTGTTGTTCTTGGAGAGAAAGGCAACCTGTGAACACAAAGCATGAAAATAGTTATCTGAAGAGCAACTGGAGCACACAGTGGCAAGGTTATTCACTCTTCTGGGGACACGCTTCAGAGAGATAACATTCATGGAACAAAGAAACTGACAATCCCCCACCCCCCGACCCATAGCATCAACACAAGAGCACCTACAGGAAAAGCACAGCACCAATACTTGCTACCTAACTTGCTTACACCAAGCCCTGCACCCCATGCTCTGGTGGAACTGACCCTCTTTTTAATGCTTGCCTCAGTCCCAGTGAAGCAGGCTTCCTATCCCAGAATACCACCTGCTCACACCACATCTCCCAAGACAGGAGTAATGTAGAGCCTCAGTTCCCACAGCAGTGCTGATAGGTCTCATTTCACAAGCAGACCTGAGCACACCCAGTTAAAACATGTCACACTCAGTCCAGGGACCAAACACTGCTCACAATAGACAGAGCCTATTACAGACAACTGGCCTGAAAGATAAGGCAGCCAGAACTAAAGAGTAGAGCACATGCAACACACACTGGTGATACTCCCAGAAGTGTCAGGCCCTGGGGAATGGGACATTATACAGCAGGACACTGTAGAGCCTATCCTTCATAAGGCCATTATCATCAAGAACCAGAGATATAAGTGACAAATAGAAAAATGCACCAAGGTTTAGAAAAATGAGAACACAGAAATTTATCCCAAATGAAAGAACAAGACAAGGCCACAGCCAGAGATCTAAGTAGAAAGTATATAAGCAATATGCTTAATAGAGAATTTAAAGTAATGATCATAAAAATACTCACTGGACTTGAGAAAAGAACAGAAGACATGAGGGAGAACCTTAACACAGAAGTAATGAATAACATGGCAGAAATGAAGGGCTAGATATATGAAATGAGACTTAAAAACAAAACAAAACAAAAAAGAAATGAGAAACACACTTGATGAATGAACATTAGGCTGGAAGAAGTAGAGAAATAAATTAATGACCTGGAAGAGAGAGTAAAGGAAAATAATCAAACTGAACAAAAGAGAGAAAAAAATAATTAGCAAAATAAGAATAGACAGGGAACTCAGTGACTCCATTAAATGTGTTAGCATTTGTATTACAGATGTCCCAGAAGAAGAAGAAGAAAAAAAAAAGAGGAAGAAAATTTATTTGAACGAATAATAGCTGAGTACTTCCCTAATCTGGAGAAGGACACTGACATACAGATCCAGGAGGTACAGAGAACACTCATCAAAATATATAAAAGCAGGACAACACCAAGACATATTGTAATTAAATTTGCAAAATATAGTGATAAAGAAAAAGTCTTAAAAACAACAAGAAAAAATAAGTCCTTAACTTATAAAAGAAAATCCGTAAGACTAGCTGGAGATTTTTAGACAGAAATGGTGCAAGCCAGAAGGCAATGGCATGATATATTCAAAGTGTTGAAAGGGAAAAATCTGCCGCCAAGAATATTCTATCCAGGAACACTCTCATTCAGAATAGAAGGAGAGATAAAGAGCTTCCCAGACAAACAAAACTATGGAAGATCATGACCACTAAACCAACCCTGTAAAAAATATTAGAAGGGAAACTTTGAGTTGCAAGGAGAGACCAAAAGAGACAAAGACAAGAAAGGATCAGAGAAAATCTCCAGAAATGACAAAAGAATAATAAAATGGCAATATCTATCAATAATTATATTGAATGTAAATGAAAGAAATGCTTCAATCAAAAGACGGGGTATCAGAATGGAATAAAAAAAAAAACAAGCCCCATGCACATGCAGCCTATAACAGTCTCATTTTAGACCCAAAGACAAGCACAGACCAAAAGTGAGAGGATGGAGAAACACTTATCATGCAAATGGATGTTAAAAGAAAGACAAACAATCTGAGGGGTTTGAAGGGGGGGGAGGTGGGAGGTTGGGGTACCAGGTGGTGGGTATTATAGAGGGCACGGATTGCATGGAGCACTGGGTGTGGTGAAAAAATAATGAATACTGTTTTTCTGAAAATAAATAAACTGAAAAAAAAAAAGAAAGACAGATTACCAATACTTATATCAGACAAACTAGACTTTAAGACAAGACTGTAAAAAGAGAAAAAGGTGGGCATGTATAGTCATAAAGGGGACAATCCATCAAGAAGTGTAACAATTATAAACATTTATATATCCAACATGGGATCACCTTAATAGATGCAAAAAAAATGACATACAATGTCCTTTTGTATTAATAACCCTCAAAAAATTGGGAGGCACAAATAAATGAAAGCTATGTTTATGGATCAGGAAAAAAATTTTAATTTTTTTATTTAATTTAATTTCTTTTTAGTGTAACGGAATTCATTGTTTATGCACCACACCCAATGCTCCATGCAATACATGCCCTCCATTATACCCACCAACCTCCCACCCCCACCACTTCAAAACCCTCAGATTGTTTTTCAGAGTCCATAGTCTCTCATGGTTCATCTCCCCCTCCAATTTCTCTCAACTCCCTTCTCCTCTCCATCTCCCCATGTCCTCCCTGTTATTTCTTATGCTCCACAAATAAGTGAAACCATATGATAATTGACTCTCTCTGCTTGACTTATTTCACTCAGCATAATCTCTTCCAATCCCATCCATGTTGCTACAAAAGTTGGGCATTCATCCTTTCTGATGGAGGCATAATACTCCATACTGTACATGGACCATATCTTCCTTATCCATTCATCCATTGAAGGGCATCTTGGTTCTTTCCACAGTTTGGCGACTGTGGCCATTGCTGCTATGAACATTGGGATAAGGATGGCCCTTCTTTTCACTACATCTGTATCTTTGGAGAAAATACCTAGTACAATTGCAGGGTCAGAGGGAACCTCTATTTTTAATTTCTTAAGGAATCTCCACACTGTTCAAATTGGCTGCACCAACTTGCATTCCCACCAACAGTGTAAGAGGGTTCCCCTTTCTCCACATCCTCTCCAGCACACGTTGTTTCCTGTCTTGCTAATTTTGGCCATTCTAACTGGTGTAAGGTGGTATCTTAATGTGGTTTTAATTTGAATCTCCCTGATGGCTAGTGATGATGAACATTTTTTCATGTGTCTGATAGCCATTTGTATGTCTCATTGGAGAGTGTCTGTTCATGTCTTCTGCCCATTTTTTGATATGATTATGTGTTTTGTGTGTGTTGAGTTTGAGAAGTTCTTTATAGATCCTGGATATCAACCTTTTGTCTATACTTTCATTTGCAAATATATTCTCCCATTCCGTGGGTTGCCTCTGTTTTCTTGACTGTTTCCTTTTCTGTGCAGAAGCTTTTGATCTTGATGAAGTCCCAAAAGTTCATATTAGCTTTTGTTACCTTTTCCTTTGGAGACATGTCTTGAAAGAAGTTGCTGTGGCTGATATCGAAGAGGTTACTGCCTAAGTTCTCCTCTAGGATTCTGATGGATTCCTGTCTCATGTTGAGGTCTTTTATCCATTTTGAGTTTATCTTTGTGTATGGTGTAAGAGAATGGTTGGGTTTCATTCTTCTACATATAGCTGTCCAATTTTCCCAGCACCATTTATTGAAGAGACTGTCTTTTCCCACGGTATATTATTTCCTGCTTTGTCGAAGACTATTTGACCATAGATCTGAGGATCCATATCTTGGTGCTCTACTCTGTTCCACTGGTCTATGTGTCTGTTTTTATGCCAGTACCATGCTATCTTGGTGATTACAGTTTTGTATCAAAGCTTGAAATCAGGCAACGTGATGCCGCTGGTTTTGTTTTTGTTTTTCAATATTTCCTTAGCTGTTCGGGGTCTCTTCTCATTAATATTGATAAAATGTCATATCCTGTGGCATTTTTCATGGAAACAGAAAAAATAACAATCTTAAAATTTGTATGAAATCACAAAAGACCACATGTAGCCAAAATAATCTTTAGAAACAAGAAAAAAAATCTTGATTGTGCAATAAAAATAGACACATAATACAATAAAATTATGAGAAACCAGAAATAAATTCACACAGATACAATAAACAAATATTAGACATGTGTTCCAAGAATAATTAATGAGAAAAGATATTCTCTTTCAAAACTGTTTCTAAAAAACCTGGGTAACCAGACGCAGAAAAATGAAATTGGACCCATATATTACACAACTTACAAAAAGAGACTGTAAATAGAATGAAGACATAAGTGTAACACCCAAGACTAAATCTAGTGTAAAAATAACAAAAGGAAGAAACTCCCTGACATTTGTCCTGGCAATAATTTTCGGATATGACAAAAGCAAAAAAAACAAACATCAGCAGATGGGATAACATCAAAATCTAAAGGTTCTTTAGAGCCAAGGAAAATATCAATACAATTGAAGGCAACATACAGAATGGGGGGAAATATGCAAACCACTTATGTGATGCAGGATTAATATTCAAAATATAAAAGGAAATTATACAACTCGATGGTAAGAAAACAAATACTCCTACTAAAAAGATGTAAGTTCTGGGAACCTAGTGTATAACATGGTGACTACAATTAACACTGCATTACTATATACTTCAAAGTTATTCATAGAGTAAATCTTAAAAAGTTTTCTGCACAAAAGTAAATGGTAATTATCTGAGATGTTGGACCTCTTAACTAATCTAATTGTGATAATCATTTCACAATGTATGCATTTATCATAACATCAAATTATATAACTTAAATTTACATGTGGTATTGTCAGTATCTCAAAAAAAGCTAAAACAATATCTCAGTAATTTCTTCCAAGATGGATAATTAAGTAGAGTGAAGATTGAGTTCTTGAGTATGAAGCTGCATAAAATAGATTTTAAGTCCCACATTTCTACCATGCTCCAGAGGTTAGAATCTTTGCTCTGTTACTTAGTAGACATGTTAAATTGGCCTTGTTATATAGCTGTGTATTCCTCTGTTTGTTTTTAATGGATATAATAACTACCAAATGCACAGAATTTTTACAACTATTAAATAACTAATATTACAAAGTGCTTATAATTTTTTGAACACAATAAGGGCTATTTACCAAGGAAAATGAACACACTAATTTGAAAAGATATGTGCACCCTTATGTTGACTGTAGCATTATTAGTAATAGCCAAGATAAGGAAGCAACCTAAGTGTCCATCAATAGACAAGTGTGTAACAAAGAAGTTACACACACACACACACACACACACACACACACTGGGATATTACATAGCCATAAAAAAATTATGGGAGCTTGCCATTTGCAACAATGTGGATGAACCTACAGTGTATTATGCTAAGTGGAATAAGTCCAAGAAAGACAAATACCATAGTATTTCACTCATATGTGGTATCTAAAAAACAAAAAAAATCCAAAACAAATGAACAAAAAAAACCAAAAAGCAGAATCAGACCAAAAATCAAGAGAACAAACATGGTTTCCAGAGGGACAAATGTGAGTACATGGCAAAAAAGAGTGAAAGGAACTAGAAGATACAGGCTTTTGGCTATAGAATGAATAAGTCACAGGAATAAAAGACACAGCCTAGTAAATACAGTAAATAATATTGCAATAATCAATAGTATTATAATATTGTTGTATGGTAATATTAGCTACACTTGTGGGGAGCATAGCATAACATATAGAGAACTTAAAACATTATGTTGTACAACTGAAAGTTCTGTAACATTGTGTTAACTATAGTCAAATAAAAATAATTAATACATCAGTAAATAAACAAATGTTTACATAATACATAAGTATTACATAAATACATAAGCAAATAAAAATGAGGGGTTTGAAGTGGCGGGGGGGAGTGGGAGGTAGCGGTACCAGGTGGTGGGTATTATAGAGGGCACGGCTTGCATGGAGCACTGGGTGTGGTGAAAAAATAATGAATAATGTTTTTCTGAAAATAAATAAATTGGAAAAAAATTGATTAAAAATCTAAAAAAAAATAAATAAACATTTTATTTATGAAAACATGTACTCATAATTTTCATAAACCATGGAACTCACTTTAATTGTTGTAATAGAATATTTGTGTTGTTGAAGTAGTTTTATTAATTCTTGCTTTTTGTTTGATTTACTACAGTATATCATGATCCTTAGTCTGTTTCTAGTTTGACACCATCCTGTCCTTGTTATAATATATATGATCTTTCTCTTTTTAAAAAGATTTTATTTATTTATTTGACAGACAGAGATTACAAGTAGGCAGAGAGGCAGTCAGAGAGAGGAGGAAGCAGGCTCCCTGCTGAGCAGAGAGCCCAATGTGGGGCTCGATCTCAGGACCCTGGGATCATGACCTGAGCCGAAGGCAGAGGCTTTAACCCACTGAGCGACCCAGGCACCCTGACTTACTCAATTTATTTAAACTAAAAAAAAGTTCACCCGAAAGATACAGATGTCGTGAAAAGAAGGGTCATCTGTACCCCAATGTTTATAGCAGCAATGGCCACGGTCGCCAAACTATGGAAAGAACCAAGATGCCCTTCAACGGATGAATGGATAAGGAAGATGTGGTCCATATACACTATGGAGTATTATGCCTCCATCAGAAAGGATGAATACCCAACTTTTGTAGCAACATGGACAGGACTGGAAGAGATTATGCTGAGTGAAATAAGTCAAGCAGAGAGAGTCAATTATCATATGGTTTCACTTATTTGTGGAGCATAACAAATAGCATGGAGGACAAGGGGCGTTACAGAGGAGAAGGGAGTTCGGGGAAATTGGAAGGGGAGGTGAACCATGAGAGACATTGTCTCTGAAAAACAATCTGAGGGGTTTGAAGTGGCGGGGGGGTGGGAGGTTGGGGTACCAGGTGGTGGGTATTATAGAGGGCACGGATTGCATGGAGCACTGGGTGTGGTGAAAAAATAATGGATACTGTTTTTCTGAAAATAAATAAATTGGAAAAAAAACTATAAAAAAAAAAGTTCACCCACTTCTACCCCTTACTTACCCCTATGACATTTCTTTTAAGAAAAGCTTCTTCAGGGGTGCCTGGGTGGCTCAGTGGGTTAAAGCCTCTGCCTTCAGCTCAGGTCATGATCCCAGGGTTCTGGGATCAAGCCCTATATCGGGCTCTCTGCTCAACAGGGAGCCTGCTTCCTCCTCTCTCTCCCTGCCTGCTTCTCTGACTACTTGTAATCTCTGTCTATCAAATAAATAAATAAAATCTCTAAAAAAAAAAAGCTTCTTTGGGGCAGCTGAGCAACTCAGTGGGTTAAGTCTGCCTTCAGCTCAGGTCATGATCTCAGGGTCCTGGGATCGAGCCCCACATCAGTCTCTCTGCCTGCTTCCCTTCTCTCTCTCTGCCTGCCTCACTGCCTATTAGTGATCTTTCTCTTTCAAATAAATTTTTAAAAAAGAAATAAAAGTTTCTTTGCCACTTCACTACCAGCTGTGCCACCAGGATGAACTGCTGCATGGAATGTTCAGAGAACTGCTGCTTGTGCCACTTTAATTTCAGATATCCTACAAAGACACCATTTGTGTAGAGTGCCCCCAAGACCCCCTGGCCTATGTCTACTTCAGTATCAGCTACCCCACCATGGCAGTTCCAGGGCAGAGAGCCCCAGGAAACCCACCCTGCACCCAATGCACATCCAGCAAAACAGCCAAGACCACCAGACTTGAATAGTCTACACAGGTGACATTCCTATACAAGGCTATTCCTTTAATACTAGAAGTAGCTGTTCCATGTAATTTCAGAAACAAACACAGAAATTCAAACAAATTGAGGAAACACAGGAACATGCTCCAAATGAAAGAATGAGAGGAAACATCAGACATCAAACTGAATGAACCAGAAATAAGAAATCTACATGACAAAGACTTCAAGATAACAGTCATAGAGATGCTCATCAGCCTTGAAAGAAAAGAGGATGAATTCAATGAGAGCTCCAACAAAGATATAAAAATATAAAAAGCAGAGGAGGAGTCAAGATGGTGGAGAAATAGCAGGCTGAGACTACATCAGGTAGCAGGAGATCAGCTAAATAGCTTATCAAACCATTGCAAACACCTACAAATCCAAAGGGAGATTGAAGAGAAGAAGAACAGCAATTCCAGAAACAGAAAATCGACCACCTTCTGAAAGGTAGGACTGGCGGAGAAGTGAATCCAAAATGATGGGAAGAGAGACCGCGGGGGGAGGAGCCGACTCCCGGCAAACAGTGGAGCAACGGAGCACAAAATCAGGACTTTTAAAAGTCTGCTCCACTGACAGACATAGCTCCAGAGGCTAAACCGGGGGGAAGTCCATGCAGGGCCAGTGTGGCCCTAGGTCCTGCAGGGTCACAGAAGGATCGGGGGTGTCTGAGGGTCTCAGAGCTCACAGGTATTAGACTGGGGAAGCTGGCTACAGAGACAGAGCCTAGGAGTGAGCGCTTGGGGTTACCTTGAACCGGTCACAGGCTGGGTGAGCTCGGAGCGCGCCAGAGACCAGGAAGACGGGAGTGATTGAGCTCTTTTCTCTGAGGGCGCACTGAGGTGTGGGGCCCCAGGCTCTCGGCTCCTCTGGGTCAGAGACTGGGAGGCCGCCATTTCCATTCCCATCCTCCGGAACTCTATGGAAAGCGTTCAGGGGACAAAAGCTCCTGAAAGCGAACCCGAGATTACTTAGCCCTGTCCCTGGTAAGGGCGGTGCAATTCCGCCTCGGGCAAAGAAACTTGAGAATCACTACAACAGGCCCCTCCCCCAGAAGATCAACAAGAAATCCAGCAAAGACAAAGTTCACCTACCAAGAAGAGCCCCAGAATTCCAGTGGAGGAGAAAGCAAAGCACGGAACTCATGGCTTTCTCCCCATGATTCTTTAGTCTTGTGGTTAATTTAATTTTTTAAAAATTTTATTTATTTTTTTTCTTCTCCTAATTTTTTTAACTTTTACCCTTTTCCTTTTTTAACGTTTTTTAACTAGTTTATCTAATATATATATTTTTTCTTTATATTTTTTCTTTATTTGTTTTCTTTTTTTAATTTTTTTTTTTCTGAACTTCTTTTTATACCCTTTCTCCCTCCCATGATTTGGGGTCTCTCTTGATTTGGTTAAAGCACATTATCCTGGGGTCTTTGCGACCCATTCAGTATTTTACTTGCTCCTTCATATACTCTTAGCTGGACAAAATGACAAGGCAGAAAAACTCACCACAAAAAAAAAGAACAAGAGGCAGTACTGAAGGCTAGGGACCTAATCAATACATACATTGGTAATATGTCAGATATAGAGTTCAAAATGACTATCCTCAAGGTTCTAGCCGGGCTCAAAAAAGGCATGGAAGATATTAGAGAAACCCTCTCTGGAGAGATAAAAGCCCTTTCTGGAGAAATAAAAGAACTAAAATCTAACCAAGTTGAAATCAAAAAAGCTACTAATGAGGTGCAATAAAAAAATGGAGTCGCTCACTGCTCGGATAAATGAGGTAGAAGAAAGAATTAGTGATATAGAAGACCAAATGACAGAGAATAATGAAGCTGAGCAAAAGAGGGACAAACAGCTACTGGACCATGAGGGGAGAATTTGAGAGATAAGTGACACCATAAGAACAAACAACATTAGAATAATTGGGATTCCAGAAAGAGCAGAAAGAGAGAGGGGAGCAGAAGGTATATTGGAGAGAAATATTGTAGAGAATTTCCCTAATACGGCAAAGGGAACAAGCATCAAAATCCAGGAGGTGCACAGAACCCCCTTCAAAATGAACAAGAATAGGTCCACACCCCGCAACCTAATAGTAAAATTTACAGGCCTTAGCAGCAAAGAGAAAACCCTGAAAGCAGCATGGAAAAAGAAGTCTGTAACATACAATGGTAAAAATATTAGATTGGCAGCGGACTTATCCACAGAGACCTGGCAAGCCAGAAAGAACTGGCATGATATATTCAGAGCACTAAACGAGAAAAACATGCAGCCAAGAATACTATTTCCAGCTAGGCTGAAAATAGAAGAAGAGATAAAAAGCTTCCAGGCCTAACAAAAACGGAAAGAATTTGCAAACACCAAACCAGCTCTACAGGAAATATTGAAAGGGTCCGCTAAGCAAAGAGAGACACTAAAAGTACTAGATCAGAAAGGAACAGAGTCAATATACAGTAACAGTCACCTTACAGGCAACACAATGGCACTAAATTCATATCTCTCAATAGTTACCCTGAATGTTAATGGGCTAAATGCCACATTCAAAAGACACAGGGGATCAGAATGGATAAAAAAAAAAAATCCATCTATATGTTGCCTACAAGAAACTCATTTTAGACCTGAAGACTCCTCCAGATTTAAAGTGAGGGGGTGGAAAACAATTTACAATGCTAATGGACATCAGAAGAAAGATGAGGTGGCAATCTTTATATCAGATCAATTAGATTTTAAGCCAAAGACTATAATAAGAGATGAGGAAGGGCACTATATCATACTCAAAGAATCTGTCCAACAAGAAGTTCTAACAATTTTAAATATCAATGCCCCGGGGGCGCTTGGGTGGCTCAGTGGGTTAAGCCACTGCCTTCGGCTCAGGTCATGATCCCAGGGTACTGGGATCGAGTCCCACATCAGGCTCTCTGCTGAGCGGAGCGCCTGCTTTCCTCTCTCTCTCTCTGTCTCTCTCTGCCTGCCTCTCTGCCTACTTGTGATCTCTCTCTGTCAAATAAATAAATAAAATCTTTTTTAAAAAATAATAAATAAATAAATATCTATGCCCCTAACGTGGGAGCAGCCAACTATATAAACCAATTAATAACAAAATCAAAGAAACACGTCAAAAATAACACAATAATAGTAGGGGACTTTAACACCCCCCCTCACTGAAATGGACATATCATCCAAGCAAAAGATCAACAAGGAAATAAAGGCCTTACATGACACACTGGAACAGATGGACATCACAGATATATTCAGAACATTCCATCCCAAAGTAACAGAATACACAATCTTCTCTAGTGCACATGAAACATTCTCCAGAATAGATTACATCCTGGGTAATAAATCAGGTCTCAACTGGTACCAAAAGATTGGGATCATTCCCTGCATATTTTCAGACCACAATGCTCTGAATCCAGAACTCAATTACAGGAGGAAATTTGGAAAGAACCCAAATAAATGGAGACTAAGCAGCATCCTTCTAAAGAATGAATGGGTCAACCAGGAAATTAAAGAATAACTGAAAAAATTCATGGAAACAAATGATAATGAAAACACAATGGTTAAAAACCTGTGGGACACAGCAAAGGCAGTCCTGAGAAGAAAATGTATAGCGGTACAAGCCTTTCTCAAGAAACAAGAAAGGTCTCAAATACACAACCTAACCCTACACCTAAAGGAGATGGAGAAAGAACAAGAAAGAAAGCCTAAACCCAGCAAGAGAAGAGAAATCATAAAGATCGGAGCAGAAATCAATGAAATAGAAACCAAAAAAACAATAGAACAAATCAACCAAACTAGGAGCTGGTTCTTTGAAAGAATTAATAAGATTGATAAACCCCTGGCCAGAATGATCAAAAAGAAAAGAGAAAGGACCCAAATAAATAAAATCATGAATGATAGAGGAAAGATCACAACTAACACGAAAGAAATACAAACAATTATAAGAACATATTATGAGCAACTCTACGCAAATATATTTGACAATCTGAAAGAAATGGATGCATTCCTAGAAACATATAAACTACCACAATTGAACCAGGAAGAAATAGAAAGCCTGAACAGACCCATAACCAGTAAGGAGATTGAAACAGTCATCAAAAATCTCCAAACAAACAAAAGCCCAGGGACAGATGGCTTCCCGGGGGAATTCTACCAAACGTTTAAAGAAGAATTAATTCTTATTCTCCTGAAACTGTTCCAAAAAATATAAATGGAAGGAAAACTTCCAAACTCATTTATGAGGCCAGCATCACCTTGATCCCGAAACCAGAAAAGGATCTCATCAAAAAAGAGAATTACAGACCAATATCCTTAATGAACACAAATGCTAATATTCTCACCAAAATACTAGCCAATAGGATTCAACAGTACATTAAAAGGATTATTCACCACGACCAAGAAGGATTTATTCCAGTGCTGCAAGGCTGGTTCAACATCCACAAATCAATCAAAGTGATACAACACATTAATAAAAGAAAGAACAAGAACCATATGATATCCTCAATAGATGCTGAAAAAGCATTTGACAAAGTACAGCATTCCTTCCTGATCAAAACTCTTCAAAATGTAGGGATAGAGTGCACATACCTCAATATTATCAAAGCCATCTATGGAAAACCCACCGCAAATACCATTCTCAATGGAGAAAAACTGAAAGCTTTTCCACTAAGGTCAGGAACATGGCAGGGATGTCCATTATCACCACTGCTATTCAACATAGTACTAGAAGTCCTAGCCTCAGCAATAAGACAACAAAAAAAAATTAAAGGCATCCAAATCAGCAAAGAAGAAGTCAAACTATCACTCTTCGCAGATGATATGATACTATATGTGGAAAAATCAAAAGACTCCACTCCAAAACTGCTAGAACTTGTATAGGAATTCAGTAAAGTGTCAGGATATAAAATCAATGCACTGAAATCAGTTGAATTTCTTTACACCAACAACAAGACTGAAGAAAGAGAAATTAAGGAGTCAATCCCATTTATAATTGCACCCAAAACTACAGATACCTAGGAATAAACCTAACCGAAGAGGCTAAGAATCTATACTCAGAAAACTATAAATAATCATGAAAGAAATTGAGGAAGACACAAAGAAATGGAAAAATGTTCCATGCTCCTGGATTGGAAGAACAAATATTGTGAAAATGTCTATGCTACCTAAAGCAATCTACACATTTAATGCAATCCTTATCAAAATCCCATCCATCTTTTTCAAAGAAATGGAACAAATAATCCTAAAATGTATATGGAACAAGAAAAGACCTCGAATAGCCAAAGCAATATTGAAAAAGAAAGCCAAAGTTGGTGGCATCACAATTCCAGACTTCAAGCTCTATTACAAAGCTGTGATCATCAAGACAGCATGGTACTGGCACAAAAACAGACACATAGATCAATGGAACAGAATAGGTAACCCAGAATTATACTCTCAACTCTATGGTCAACTAATCTTCGACAAAGCAGGAAAGAATGTTCAATGGGAAAAAGACAGCCTCTTCAATAAATGGTGTTGGGAAAATTGGACAGCCACATGCAGAAAAATGAAATTGGACCATTTCCTTACACCACACATGAAAATAGACTCAAAATGGTTGAAGGACCTCAATGTGATAAAGGAATCCATCAAAATCCTTGAGGAGAACACAGGCAGCAACCTCTTTGACCTCAGCCGCAACAACATCTTCCTAGGAACATCACCAAAGGCAAGGGAAGCAAGGGCAAAAATAAACTATGGGGACTTCATTAAGATCAAAAGCTTTTGCACAGCAAAGGAAACAGTTAACAAAACCAAAAGACAACTGACAGAATGGGAGAAGATATTTGCAAACGACATATCAGATAAGGAGCCTTGTCCAAAATCTATAAAGAACTTAGCAAACTCAACACCCAAAGAACAAATAATCCAAACAAGAAATGGGCAGAAGACATGAACAGACATTTCTGCAAGGAAGCCATCCAGATGGCCAACAGACACATAAAAAAGTGCTTCACATCAGTCAGCATCCGGGAAATACAAATCAAAACCACAATGTGATACCACCTCACACCAGTCAGAATGGTTATAATTAACAAGTCAGGAATGACAAATGTTGGTGAGGATGTGGAGAAAGGGGAACCCTCCCACACTGTTGGTGGGAATGCAAGCTGGTGCAACTACTCTGGAAAACAGCATGGAGGTTCCTCAAAAAATTGAAAATAGAACTACCCTATGACCCAGCAAGTGCACTACTGGGTATTTACCCTAAAGATAAAAACGTAGTGATACAAAGGGGCACATGCACCTGAATATTTATAGCAGCAATGTCTATAATAGCCAAACAATGGAAAGAACCTAGATGTCCATCAACAGATGAATGGATCAAGAAGATGTGGTATATATACACAATGGAATACTATGCAGCCATAAAAAATGAAATCTTGCCATTTGCAACGACGTGGATGGAACTAGAGGGTATCATGCTTAGTGAAATAAGTCAAGCGGAGAAAGACAACTATCATATGATCTCCCTGATATGAGGAAGGGGAGATGCAACTTAGGGGGTTAAGGGGGTAGGAGAAGAATAAATGAAACAAGATGGGATCAGAAGGGAGACAAACCATAAGTGACTCTTCATCTCACAAAACAAACTGAGGGTTGTTGGGTGGAGGGGGTTGGGAGAGGGTGGTGGGGTTATTGACATTGGGGAGGGTATGTGCTATGGTGAGTGCTGTGAAGTGTGTAAACCTGGCAATTCACAGACCTGTACCCCTGGGGATAAAAATACATTATATGTTTATAAAAAAATTTTAAAAAATATAAAAAGGAACCAATCAGAGTGGAGGAAAATAATCAAGCCAATGAAAAATATGTTGGATGTCATGAACTGCAGATTAGTGGAAGCTGAACTGAACAGTGACCTGGAAGACATGGTATCACAAAGCACCAAAGCTGAACAGCGAAAGGAAAAACAGAAGGTTTCAAAAGGAGAATAGGTTAAGGAATTTCTTGTACAACATCAAGGATACTAATATGTGCATTATAGAGGTTCCAATAGAAAGAAAATAAGAGAAAGGTACAGAAAAAGTATTTGAAATAATAGCTGAAAATCTCCTTATCTTGGGGAAGGACATCCAGGTCCAGGAAGCACAGAAACACCAACCAAAATAAACTCAAGCAGGCCCACACCAAGATATGTAACAGTTAAAATGGCAAAAACAAAAACAAAAACGATAAAGAAAGAATCTTAGGGGCTCCTGGGTGGCTCGGTGGGTTGGGCTGCTGCCTTCGGCTGGGGTCGTGATCTCAGGGTTCTGGGATCAAGTCCCACATCGGGCTCTCTGCTCAGCGGGGAGCCTGCTTCCCTCTCTCTCTCTCTGCCTGCCTCTCTGTCTGCTTGTGGTCTCTCTCTGTCAGATAAATAAATAAAATCTTTAAAAAACAATTTTAAAAAAAAGAAAGAATCTTAAAAGCAGCAAAAGCAAATACATACATACAAGAGAAACCTTATAAGGCTATCAGCTGAATTTTCAGCAGAAATCTTGTGGGTCACAGAAAATGACATGATATATATAAAATATTGATAAGATATAAACTACAACCAAGAATACTTTACCAGAGAAGGTTATCATTCAGAATGAAGGAGAGAGAATCCCCCACACAAACAAAAGTTAAAGGAGTTAATCACCAATAAATTTGTCTTACAAGAAATGTTATATTTTTTAAACAGAAAGGAAAATGTTATAATTAGAAGTAACATAAATGTAAGTGGAAAAATTCACAAATAAAAACAAACGTACAATAAAAGATCAATCACTTGTAAGGCTAATATCAAGGTTAAAAGACAAAAGCAACAAATTCAATTCAATTAGATCTAAACTTTATTAAGAGGCTTAAAAATAAAAAGTTAAATATGACATCATATAAATAAACATGGAGGAGGGAAGTAAAAATGTAGTATTATTAGAGTATCTTTGAATTTAAATGATGATCAATGCAATATAGACTACCATACATTTAGTGATGTAGATAGAACCTCATGGCAACCACAGACCAAAAATTTATAATAGATATATAAAAACAAAAATTTAAAAATTCAAGCATAATAGTAAAGAAAGTTATCAATCACGACAGAAGAAAACAAGTTTAAAAAGGAGAAAAAGCTTTTTCTTCTTTCTCGATTCCTTTGACTATTTAAGGTTTCTTTGTTTTGTTTTGTGTTTATGGTTCCATACAAATTTAGTATTATTTGTTGTAGTTCTGTGAAAACTTCTGTTGGCATTTTGATAGGGATTTCATTAATCTGTAGATTGCTTTGGGTAATATCAACATTTTAACAATATTATTTTTTTCAATCCATGAAAATAGAGTACGTTCCCATTTGTTTGTGCCATTTTAAATTTCCTTCATCAGTGTTTTAGGCAAAATAGACTTTAAAACAAGACTCTAACAAGAGACAAAGAAAAGCATTACATAATAATTAATCAATTCAACAAGAAGATATAATTGTACATAACTGTGTATCCAACATAGGAGAACCTAAATACATAAAGCAAACAGTAACAGATAAAGGAAGAAATTGACAGTAACACAATGATAGCAGGGAACATGAACACCTCATTAAAAACAATGGAACAGAAAATAAAAAAGACGACAGTGGCTTTGAATGATCCATTAGACCATATTTACTTAACAGATATATACAGAACATTCCATTCTTTTTTTTTAAGATTTTAGTTCTTTATTTGATAGACGGAGATCACAAGCAGGCAGAGAGTCAGGCAGAGAGAGAGGGGGAAGGAGGCTCCCTGCTGAGCAGAGAGCATGATGTGGGACTCGATCCCAGGACTTGACTTGAGCTGAAGGCAGAGAATTAACCCACGGAGCCACCCAGGAGCCCCCGGAACATTCCATTTTAAAAGAGCAAAATACACATTCTTTTAAAGTTCTCATGTAACATCTTCCAAGGTATATCACATGGTAAGACACAAAACAAGAATCAATAAATCTGAGAAGATTAAAATCATACCAAGTATCTGTTCCAGCTACAACTGATGAGACTAGAAATGAATTCCAAGAAGTAAAATGGAAAAAAACCCACAAACATGTGGAGGCTAAACAACATATTACTAAACAAGAATGGATTAAATAATAAATCAAAAATAAAATTCAAAAAACACATGGAAAAAATGAAAATGAAAGCACAATGATCTAAAATGTTTTGAGGTACGAGAACAGCTTTTCAGAGGGAATTTTACAATGATACAAGCCTACCTAAAGAGATACGAAAAATCTCAAATAAACAATCTAGCCTTATACCAAAGGTGATGGAGAAAGAACAAAACCCAAAGTAGTAGGAAGAAAAAAATAATAAAAATCAGGGCAGAAATAAATAAAACAGAAACTCAAAAAAAATCAATGAAACCAAAGCTAGTTTTTTGAAAATTGATAAACTTTGAGTCAGACTCATTAAGAAAAAAGGAGAGGTCTCAAAATCAGAAACAAAATAGAACATGATGCCACAGAGATATAAAGGATTACAAGGGACTACTGTGAAAAATATTATGCCAACCAATTAGACAATCTGGAAGAAATGGATTAATGCCTAGAAACCTGCAATCATCCAAAACTGAATCAGGAAGAAATAGAAAATTTAAACAGACTGATTAGTAATAACAAAATTAAATTGGTAATCCAAAACCTCCCAACAAACAAAAGTCCAATACCAGATAGTTTCACAGATGAATTCTGTGAAATTTAAAGAAAAGTTAATGTTATAATTTAGGGGAGAAAGGAATGTTTCCAAGTTGATTCTATGAGACCAACATTATCCTGATACCAAAAAACCAAAGACCCCACTAAAAAGGAGAATTACAGGACAATATCCCTGATGAAAAGGGATGCAAAAATTTTCAGTAAAATGCTAGGAAATCAAATCCAAGAGTACATTAAAATAATTATTCAGCACCATCAAGTGTGATTTATTCCTGGGCTGCAGAGCTGGTGCAATATTCATATATGAATCATTATTATATACCATATTAATAAAAGAAAGGATAAGAACCATACAATCCTGTCAAGAGATGCATAAAAAGCATTTAATAAAATAATAGCATCCATTTCTGATAAAAACTTCAACAAAGTAGGGGTAGATGGAAGATACCTTAGCATCACAAACAGCATATATGAAAGACACACAGCTAATATCCTTAATGGGAAAAAATTGAGAGCCTTTCCCCTACAGTCAGAAATGAGACAAGGATTCCACTCTCACTATTACTATTTAACATAGTACTAAAATTCTTAGCCTCATCAATTATACAACAAATACAAATGAAAGGTATCCAAATTGGCAAAAGAAGTCAAACTTTCACTATTTGCAGGTGACATGAAACTCTATGTAGAAAACCCAAACGACTCCACCAAAAGAGTTGCTAGAACTCATACATGTATTCAGCAAAGTCACAGGATATAAAATCAATGTGAAGAAGTCTGTTACATTTCTATACACCAATAAAGAAGCAGCAGAAAAGGAAATAAAGGAATTGATCTCATTTCCAATTGCACCAAAAACAATATAATACCTAGGAACAGATCTAAATAAAGAAGTAAAATATGTATACTCTGAAAACTATAAAACACTTATGAAAAAAATTGAAGAGGACCAAAGAAATGGAAAATCTCTCCATGCTCATAGACTGGAAAAACATTGTTAAAATTTCTATACTACCCAAAGCAATTTATACATTTAATTCAATCACCATCACAATACCACCAATAATTTTCACAAAGCTAGAATAAGAAAATGTAAAATTTATATAGAACCACTAAAGACCCTGAAGAGCCAATGCAATTCAGAAAAAGAAAAACAAAACTGGAGGCATCACAATTCTGGATTTCAAGGTATATTACAAACCTGTCATCATCAAGATAGTAAGGTACTGGCACAAAAACAGACACATAAATCAATGGAACAAAATAGAGTACCAAGACATGGGCCCTCATCTATATTGCCAAGCAATCTTCAACAAAACAGGAAAGAATATCCAATGGAAAAACACACCTCTTCAACAAATGGTGCTGAGAAAACTGGACCACTTTCTTACAAGCATACACAAAAATAAATTCAAAATATATGAAAGACCTTAATGTAAGATAGGAAACTAGAGGGGAACACAGGGAAAAACTCTCTGTCCTTGGCTGTAGCAACTTCTTCAGTTGCTACAAGGAAACAAGAGCAAAAATAAACTATTGGGACTTTTGTAAGATAAAAAGCTCCACACAGCAAGGTAAACAGTCAACAAAACTAAAAGGCACTCTCTGGAAGGGAGAAGATATTTGAAAATGATGTAACTGATAAAGGCTTAGTATCCAAAGTCTACAAAGAACTTTTCAAACTCAAGACCCAAAAACAACCCAGTTAAGAAATGGACAGAAGGCTTGAATAGACACTTTTCCAAGAAAACACATCCAGATGGCTAACAGACATGTACAAAGATGCTCAACATTACTCATCATCAGGGAAATACAGATCAAAACCACAATAAGATACCAGCTCATACTTGTCAGAATGGATAAAATTAAAAACAGAAAGACAACAGGTTCTGGCAAGGATGTGGAGAAAGGAGCACACTATTGCACTGTTAGTGGGAATCCAAACTCTGAAGAACAGTATGGAGTTTCCTCAAAATATTAAAAATAGAACTATACTATGGTCCAGCAATGGCACCACTAGGTATTTACCCAAAGAGTAAAAAAATACAGATTCGAAAAGATACATGCACCCTGATGTTTATAGAAGCATTATCAACAATAGCCAAACTATGGAGAGAACACAAATGTCCAATGACTGATGAACAGATGAAGAAGTGTTGGTCTCTATAGATGATGGAATATTACTCAGTCATCAAAAAGAATGAATTGTTGCTATTTGCAACAACTTGAATGGAGACAGGGTGTATCATGCTAAGTGAAAGTCAATTAGGGAAAGACAGATGCCATATGATCTCACACATACGTGAAATTTAAGAAGGAAAGTGGGTGAACATATGCATAGAGAGAAAAGAAAAAGGGAAGAGGAGAACAAGGTATAAGAGACTCAATGATAGCAACATGGCAACATGGGGGCTTAAGTGGGTAGGAGAAGAATCCATGAAACAAGATGGGATAGGGAGGGAGAGAAACCATAAGTGACTCTTAATCTCACGAAACAAACTGTGGGTTGCTGGGGGGAGGGGGGTTGGGAGAAGGGGGGTAGGGTTATGGACATTGGGGAGGGTATGTGCTTTTGGGTAAATTGGAAGGGGAGATGAACCATGAGAGACTATGGACTCTGAAAAACAATCTGAGGGGTTTGAAGTGGCGGGGGGGTGGGAGGTTGGGGTACCAGGTGGTGGGTATTATAGAGGGCACAGCTTGCATGGAGCACTGGGTGTGGTGAAAAAATAATGAATACTGTTTTTCTGAAAATAAATAAATTGGAAAAAATAAAAAAAAAAAGAGACTCAATGATAGAGAATAAACTAAGATTTGATGGAGGGAGGTGGGTGAATTGTGGACTGATGAATATTAAGGAAGCCACTTGTTGGGGTGCCTGGGTGGCTCAGTGGGTTAAAGCCTCTGCCTTCAGCTCCAGTCATGATTCCAGGGTCCTGGGATCGAGCACCGCATCAGGCTCTCTGCTCAGGAGGGAGCCTGCTTCCTCCTCTCTCTCTGCCTGCCTCTCTACCTACTTGCGATCTCTGTCTGTCAAATAAATAAATAAAATCTTTTAAAAAAAAAAGGACACTTGTTATGATGAGCACTGGGTGTTGTATGTAAGTGTTGAATCACTGAATTCTGTTCCAGAAACTACTATTGAATTATATGTTAACTGCCTAAAATTTAAAAAGAAGACATAAAAATGGCTAAAAGGGATGTGAAAAATTTTTCATCATCATGAGCCACCAGGGAAATTCAAATCAAAACCACATTGAGATACCACCTTACACCAATTAGAATGGCAAAAATTGACAAGGCAACAGATAACAAATGTTTGAGAGGTTGTGGAGAAAGGGGAACCATCTTACACTGTTGGTGGGAATGCAAGTTGGGACAGACACTTTGGAAAACAGTGTGGAGATCCTTCAGAAATTTAAAAATAGAGCTACCCTATGACCCAACAATTACATTACTACATATTTACCTCAAACATACAGATGTAATGAAAATAAGGGTCATATGCACTCCAATGTTCATAGCAGCAGTGTTCACAATAGCCAAACTGTGGAAGAGCCAAGATGCCCTTCAACAGATGAATGAATAAAGAAGATGTGGCTCATAACATCAATGGAATATTACTCAACCATCAGAAAGAATGAATACCCAACATTTGCATCAATATGGATGGAACTGGAGGAGACTATGCTAAGTGAAATAAGTCAAGCAGAGAAAGACAATTACTGTATGATTTCACTTATTTGTGGAACAAAAGGAATAGCATGGAGGATATTAGGAAAAGGAAGGGAAAAATGAAGGTGGGGAAATCAGAGGGGGGATGAACCGTGAGAGACTATGGACTCCAGGAATCAAACTGAGGGTTTTAGAGGGGAGGGAGTAAGGGGATGGGTGAGCCTGGTGATGATTCTTAAAGAGGACACATTGCATGGAGCACAGGGTGTTATATACAAACAATGAATCATGGAACACTACAGCAAAAAGTAATGGTGTACTGTACTGTCACTAACATAACATAATTTTAAAAATATAAAAATAAGAATAATAATAGTAAAAACAAAAAATATATTATTAAATACAGAGAACAATCTGGTGGTTGACAGAAGGGAGGTGAGGGGGTGATGGGTGAAATAGATGAAAGGGATTAAGAAGAGTACACTTATTTTGATAAGCACTGAGAAATGTATAGAATTTCTATTCATAGAAATGTATAGAATTACACACCTGAAATGAATATAACATTGTGTGGTAATTACATTTCAATAAAAAAGGAATAGAAAATATAAACAAATCAATAATGAGTAAGATAAAATCCATAATGAGAAACAAACCAGCATAGAAAACCCTAGTACCAGATGGCTTCACTTGTGAATTCCACCCAGACATAACATTAAAGAAGATGAATACTTCCAAACTCGTTTTATGAGACCAGCATTATCTGATACCTAAGCCAGTTAATGGCACTACCAAAAATAAAAGATACTATAAAACAATAACTCTGATATGGATGTAAAACTTCTAAATGAAATATTAGCAAATTCAACAACAGATTAACAAGCTCATACTCCACGATCAAGTGAGTTTTCCTAGTATTTGAGGGTGGTTCAAATACAGAAATAAAAAAAATGTAACATGACACACTAATAGAATCAAAGATTTAAATAATCATATGATTGTCTCAATAAATGCAGAAAAAGCTTTTGACAGAATAAAGCAGCTAAAAAAATCACTTAAAAATTCAGAATAGAATACCAGGTGGTGGGTATTATGGAGGGCACAGCTTGCATGGAGCACTGGGTGTGGTGAAAAAATAATGAATACTGTTTTTCTGAAAATAAATAAATTGGAAAAAAAATTCAGAATAGAAGGAACATACCACAACATAATAAGGACCACATAGCATAAACCAACAGCTAAGTTGTACTCAATGATGAATAATTAAAAGCTTTCTTTTAAAATCATTGAAAAAATAAGGAAGCTCACTCTCACCGCTCATATTTAAGACAGTACTGGAAATCCTGGTTGGAACAATTAGGAAAAGACAAAGAAATAAAAAAGCTTCCAAATCAGAAAGGAACAGTTGTTGAAAATTTTATTATGTGCATAGGATATGATAGTGTATATAGAAACACTAAAGACTGAAGAAAAAAATGTTATAATGAATCAATAAATTTGGAGAGATTGCAGGAGATATAATCAACACAGAAATTGCTTTCATTTCTATAGACCATTAGCTAATCATCTGAAAAATAAAGAAAACTATCCCATTCACAATAGCATTAAACTCAATAAAATACTGAGGGATAAATTAAAGGAAGTAAAAGATCTGTACTTTGTAAACAATAAGAATCTGATGAAAGTAATTGAAGAAGACAGATACAAGTGGAAAAATATTTCATTTTCTTGGAAGGGATGAATTAATATTATCAAAACTATTACATTATTATTAAAACTTCCATACCTCACACATCCATCTATAAATGCAACAAGATACTTATTCAAAGTACAATGGAATTTTCAAAGAAATAATAAAGGTAGTCCTTGAAATTATATGGGAAGGGAGCTAAGATGGCAGCATGGTAGGACACTAGGCTTCATTTGTCCCTCAGATCTAAACAACTATCAAACCATTATGAATATCCAAGAAATTGACCTGAGGACTGACAGAATAAACTGCACAACTAGAGGAAGAGATGAGGCCATGCTAAGGAAGGTAAGAAATGTGGAGACATGCTTTGGGGGAGAAATGGATTGCTGGGGCCATGGTGAAGAGAGACTCCTTGTCACAGGGAAAGATGAGAGAGAGTGGAGTGCACAGGGATATGCACAAAGCAGACACTTCCCCAAAGCCATTACCTGGGAAATGAGAGGGGCTGATTCTTATGAGTTTTTGCAACCAGCGGCAAAGACTGGAGTTTTAGAGGTCTCTGGGCTTTGCTGTGATAGAGCCCTGAGCATGCTGCTCTACTGCTGGAGAGAAGGCAGGCACGCAGCCCTGAGACAGATGGCACAAACCAAGGATCAACTAAGGCACATGGGCAGAGACACTTCACTCTTCTTGGAGTGCTTCTGTGAGAGGTGGTGTTCTAAGTATCACCTCTTTAGGGACAAATGAGCCAACAGATGACATTTCCTTCCTCCGCCCCTCAGCATAGGAACAGAGACACCTGCTGAGGGCAGCTAAATCAGACACTGGCTGTTTAGTCTGCTATGCCCCAAATCCCACACCACTGAGCTCTGGGATGACAGCCCTTCTTGGTCAAACCTGTATCAGTCCCTGCATGATGAGACCCTCCCACAGAAGATCAGTGCAGTTCCCTACCACACCAGGTCCCTAACATTTGGATTTTAAAAGTTGGCAACTTGGCTGGGAGAGAGTCCAAAGTGCACTGTGCTGCTCCCAGCAGGGAAACAACCTGGAGACAGACAACAAGAAAACATTGATCTAAAAAGTGCTTGGGACACACAAGGAGAAGTTGTTCATTCCTCTGGGAATACTTCCCACAGAGCAGCAAGCACAGAGACACTTCTCCAGGGACAAAGGAGATGGCTGGTGCTATTTCCCTCACCCATCCATCTGCATAAACCAACTTTAGTAAACAACTCAGCACTAACACTGCCTGCCTAACCTACTTAAACCAAGTCCCACACCCTGTACTCCGATGGCACTGCATTTCCTGGGAAAGTGTGCATAAGGACCAGTGCAGTGGGCCCCATTCCCAGAAGAACAGTAGAAACCCCTGCATGCTCCACATCTATCAACCATAATGCTCTGCAAGTCTTCAGTTCTAGTGGAAGTAGCACCAGGTCTCATTTAACAAGCAGACCAGAGCATACCTAGTTAAAACTCACCACACTCTGGCCATGGTCCAAGCACTGCACTCTGCAGGTAAGGAAAAACCCAGCAGATGATTGGTCTGAGGGATAGAGTGGCCAAAAACAGCAGCATGGTACATGAAGCGCACATCAAGACTCACTGAAGTGTCAGGCCCTGGACGATATACAACCCCCTTGTTCATATAGCTACTACTCTTGGAAGCAGGAAACATAACAGGCTTTTCTAACACACACAAAAACACAGAGACCTAGACAAAATGCTAAGATGGAGGAATTCATCCCAAAAGAAAGAAGAAGAAAAGGTCATGGCCAAAGATCTAATCAAAACATTATAAGTAATATGCCTTATGGAGAATTTAAAGTAATAATCATAAGGATACATCCTGGGCTTGAGAAAAGCATGGAGGACATCAGGGAGACCCTTACCACAGAGATAAAAGAATTTAAAAAACCATCAGGTAGATATGAAAAATGCAATAATTGAGATTTGACCTACATAGAATGTAATGGCCACAAGAATGGAAGAAGTAAAGGAATGATTAAGTGATATAGCAGATAGAATAATGCAATGTAATGAAACTGAACAAAAGAGAGAAAGAAGACTCAGGCAAGATGAGAATAGACTGAGGGAACTCAGTGACTCCATCAACTGTAATAACATTCATATCATATGAGTCCCAGAAAAAGAAGAGAGGGTAAAGGGGGCAGAAGTTTCATTTGAGAAAATAATAGCTGAAAACTTCCCTTATTGGGGAAAGGAAATAGACATCCAAATCCAAGCGGCACAGAGAATTCCCATCAAAATCAACAAAGAAGGCAAACACCACAACATATTATACTTAAATTTTCAAAATATATCAATTTAAAAAAGCCCCTAAAAGCAGCAAGACAAAACAAGTCCCTAATTTACAAGAGAAAACAAATGAGGTTAGCAGCAGATCTCTCCACAGATATGTAGCAAGTGAGAAGTGAGTGGCATAATATATTCAACATGCTCAATGGGAAAAATCTGCAACCAAAAAATACTCTATCCAGCAAGGTTATCATTCAGACTAGAAAGAGAGATCACATTTTCCAGACCAAACAAAGCAAAACAAAACAAAAACAAAAAAACAAAAAACAAAACAAAACAAAAACAAAAACCCCTCAAGGAATACATGAGCAGTAAACCATCCCTGCAAGAAATAGTAAGGGGACTCTTTGAGTAACAGAGAAAGACCAAAAGTGACAAAGACAAAAAAGGAACACCGAAAATCTCCAGAAACAATGACCAAAAAGGTAATAAAATGGCATAAATACATATCAATCAATAATTACTCTGAATATAAATGGACTAAATGTTCCAAAGACATAACAATGTCAGAATGGATTAAAAAACAAGACCCGTATATATGCCAGCTACAAGAGACTCATTTTAGACTTCAAGACACCTGCAGATTGAAAGTGAAGAGATGGGAAAATATTTAGCACACAAAAGGATGTCAAAAGAAAGTCAGAGTTGCAGTACATTATCAAACTGGAATGTAACAAGAGATGAAAAAGGGCACTATATCATAATGAAGGGGAAATTACTATACAACACGAATATCTAACCATTGTAAATATTTATCCCCCCAATGTGGGAGCACCCATATATATAAAAGAATTAGTAAACATAAAGGAACTCATTGATAATAATGCAGTAATATTAGGTGACCTTAATACTCCACTTACAGCAATGGACAGATCACCTAACAGAAATCAAAGGGAAGCAATGGCTTTGAATGACACACTGGACCAGATGGGCTTAAAGAATATATTCAGAGTATTCCATCTGAAAGTAACAGAATACACATTATTTTCAAGTACGTATGACACATTATCCAGAATAGAGCACACATTAGGTCAAAACTCAGACCTACAAGTACAAAAAGACTGAAATGATAACAAACATCTTTTCTGAGCACAACACTATGAAACTTGAAGTCAACCACAAGAAAAATTTGGAGAGACCACAAATACAGGGAGGTTAAACACCACACTACTAATGAACAAATGGGTCAACAAGGAAATAAAAGTAGAAATTTTAAAAAGACGTGGAAACAAATGAAGAAGAAAACACAATAGTCCAACATCTTCGGAATGCAGCAAAAGTGGTCATAAGAGGAGAAATATATATCAATACAGGCCTACCTCAAGAAGCAAGAAAAATCTCAAATAGGCAACCTAGTCTTAACACCTAAAGAACTAGGTAAAGAACAACAATAGAAAGCAAAAGCCTGCAGAAGAAGGGAAATAATAAATATTAGAGCAGAAATAAATGATACAGAAACAACAACAACAAAGAGTAGAACAGATCAATGAAACCAAGAACTAGTTACTTGAAAAAAATTAATAAAATTTATAAACCCCTAGCCAGACTCATCAAAAAGAAAAGAGAAAGGAACCAAACAAATAAATTCACAAATAGGAGAACAAGAATCTCAACCAACAACACAGAAAAACAAACAATTGTTGGGACACCTGGGTGACTCAGTTGGTTAAGCATCCAACTCTTGATTTCAGCTCAGGTCATGATCTCATGATTGTGAGATCAAGCCCTATGTCAGGCTCCACACTGGACATAGAGCCTTCTTAAGATTCTTTACCCTTCCCGTTTCTCTAAAAGTTTTTTTAAAAAAAGAAATACAGACAATTTAAAAAGAGTATTATGAAAAATTATACACTAACAAATTGGGCAATCTGGAAGAAATGCATAAATTCCTAGAAACATAAACTACCAAAACTGAAACAAGAAGAAATGGAAAATTTGAATATACCCATAACCAGCAAAGAAATTGAAACAGCAATCAAAAATTTCCCAACAAATAAAAGTCCAGGGCTCAATGGATTCACAGGGGAATTCTACTAAACATTTAAGGAAGATATGATACCTAGGCTTCTCAAACATTTCCAAAAAATAGAAATGGAAGGAAATCTTCCAAACTCATTCTATGAGGCCAGCATTACCCTGATGCAAAAACCTGATAAAAATTCCACCAAAAAAAAAAAAAACTACAGACGAATATCCCTGATGAACATGGATGCAAAATTCTCAACAAAATACTAGCAAATTGAACCCAAAAGTATATTAAAAGAATTATTCACCAGAGCACAGGTGGCTCAGTCGATTAAATATTTGCCTTAGGCTCAGGTCATGCTCCCAGGGTCCTGGGATTGAGGCCGTCATCAGGCTTCCTGTTCATCAGGGAGTCTGCTTCTCCCTCTGCCTCTCTCCCTACCCCCCAGCTTGTGCTCTCTCACTCTCTCTCTCTCACTCACTCACTCTTTCAAATAAATAAATAAAAACTAAAAATAAAAGAATTTTTCACCATGATCAAGTGGGATTGATTATTGGCTGCAAGTGTGGTTCAATATTCACAAATCAATCAATATGATAGACCACATTAATAAAAGAAAGGACAAGAAACATATCATCCTCTCAATGGATGCAGAAAAATGATTTGACAAAGTATAGCATATATTCTTGATAAAAATGCTCAACAAAATAGGGGTAGAGGGAACATGACTCAACATAATCAAGGGCATGTACAAAAAACCCACAGCTTATTTCATCCTCAATGGTAAATAACTGAGGGCCTTTCCCCTATGGTCAGGAATAAGACAGGGATGTCACTCTTAATCAATGTTATTTAACATAGTACTGGAAGTCCCAGCTTCAGGAATTGTGGGAATTCATAGTGCCCGGCTAGATAAAATTTAATCCCTGGATAAGACTCGTTGAAAAGCAAAGAAGGAGTGTCCAGAAAACTGGGCCCCCTTTAAGGTTTCTGGGCTGAAAACAGCCATATTCTTGTTGCAGCTCAATGCACTCATCCAGGGAGTAAATCCTTGACTTAGGAGAAACATTTATCTTTGGAGGTCATGCACTCCACGTACTCCCTGCCCATCACAAGCACAGCTTGTTCTAGTCACATGATACCCTCTGTGCCACTGTCTTGATTATTACAGCTTCACATTCCTTCTTTTCTTATTCCCTCGTTATATTGATATAACAATTATATTGATAACATTCACAATAAATGTGGAAGCAAATTCTGGCTTGAGATCTTTTGCCACTAGATCATCTGGTCCCCAGGCCCTCTTCTTTCTCCTACTATGGTGTCTGGAGTCATCTTTTCATTCACCACCTCAGGGGTTTGCTAGCCAAACCTGACAATGATGCCCCATGTGAGGACTTGTGATTGATCTGTGGTGGAGCCCTGGAAAATGAAAATGAAAGGATTATACAATAAGTCAGAGCCTGCGAAGCTTGCCGAGTTCGAGAGGAATTTCAGGATTAAGTTTTCTTTCTGTATCATGGGTCAACGTCTCTCAGCTGATCAAAAACCGCTTATTAATGTCCTTGAACAGTTCCTGAAAGCAAGTGGGGCCACAAGGATAGAGGACCAACTCTGGAGTTTATTAAAGGTTATCATTAAATATAATCCTTGGATTCCAGACCGAGAGACTTTAGATTTAGAAGTATGGGAGAGAACAGGAAAGAACTTGATGCCATGAGCAAAGCAAGAGGATGCCCCCTTGCTTCCCTTACAATGTGGGGTCTAGTGAGGTCTGCCTTAGCCCCACTGCATACTGAAGACACCTCAAATGTCTCTAAAGAAAAAGAGGAGGAAACAATAACTCCTTTGCCCCCCCAAATTAACCCTTCAACTCCTCAACCGAAGCCTAACAAAGAGGAAGACCACTTTCCTTCTCCCCCCACCAGACTTAGAAGTTCCTACCATTGCCCACATGCCCCATTATTTTTTTTTAAGATTTTATTTATTTATTTGTCAGAGAGAGAGGGAGAGCGAGTGAGCACAGGCAGACAGAGTGGCAGGCAGAGTCAGAGGGAGAAGCAGGCTCCCTGCGGAGCAAGGAGCCCGATGTGGGACTCGATCCCAGGATGCCAGGATCATGACCTGAGCTGAAGGCAGCTGCTTAACCAACTGAGCCACCCATGCATCCCCCACATGCCCCATTCTTAAGCAACCATTACTCAAAGGCTACATTCAGGAAGCAGTGTTTACTGGGGATCTTTCTGCTTTTCCAATAATGGTCAACCAATGAAGTCAGCGCGTCTATGAGCTGCTCGCTTTTAGTAGTTTTAAGGGAATTATAAAAGCATATGAGAAAATGGTGCTGCTAGCCCATTTTCAAAGAGCCTAATTACCTCCCTCACAGACCATTATGTGATGTCCCTCCAGGATTGACAAATCTTATGTAAAACAGTAGCAGGGGCTCCCTAATATCTAATATGGTGGTCAGAATTTGATAACTTGTATGAACAACAAGTGGCACAAAATCAAATGGCAGGAATACCTATCACAACACATATGTTACAAAGCTGAAGACAATACTCCACGGTCAATCAGCAACTTAATTTTGATCCCCGGGTCTATGATCAAATCTCCCCTTCTGCAATAAAAGAGCATGGGAAAGAATCCCTGATGGTAATACACCCAAGGCTCCTTTGCTAACATTAAACAGGGACCACAAGAGCCCTTTGCAGAATTTATTGATATTGCAACAAACTATAAGGAGAATGTAGACATTTTGTTATTACAACCAGAATGTAGACATTTTGTTATTACAATTGGCTCTTGAAAATGCCAATAAAGACTGTCAAGATGCTATAAGAGGGGTAAGTGCCAAAGCCACTGCAGTGGGTGACCTTATCAAGGCAGATCGATACATGAAAACAGAAACCCACAAGGCCTGGATCTTTGCTGCTGTCTTAAGACTGCCCAAATCCCAGCCAAGACGGAACTGCTTTCAAAGCAGGAGGCCTGGCCATTTAAAAAAATGCCACTTTAAGACTGTAAGGATGAAAAGAAAAGCAAGTCACTTTTAATTCTCCCAAGGATATCTTCCCTCTCTGTGAAAAGGGATTTTATTGGGCTAATCAGTGTAAGTCCAGATATGATCACAATGAAATTCTCTCCAGCTGGGAAGCCCCTAAAGGGGCCCTTATAGGCCCCACAAACAATGGGGTCCATGACCTTCTTCAGGCAGATGAGAAAACAACAGTCCTTTCCCTCTGAGCAGATACCCAAGGAAGCACTAGGTTGGACCTTCTCACCCAGAGTTAATTCTAAAAGAGAGAAATGACCCTAAAAAGGTTCCTATGGGAATTTGGGGATACCTCCTCAAGAAACAGTAGGACCATTGCTGGGAAAATTTAGCTTAAACTCAAAAGGTGTTACAGTTATACCTGGGGTCATAGATTGTGATTATTTGGGAGAAATTCAAGTACTTACGATCTGTAAAGGCCTACCTATTTCTCCCCCAGGCTAAGATAGCACAACTATTGACCCTTCCCTATTGGGTCCCTGTGACATCTCAGAACCCCTGGGGGACCCAAGGCTTTGGGAGTATGGGACAAAAGGAAATTTATTGGACTCAAGCCATCACCAATCAAAGATGAGTTCTTACAGTCAGTATCCAAGGAAAAGGTTTCACTGGGCTTATTAACACTGGGGTGGACATAACTCTCATTATTCAGTGAGAATGGCCCCCCAACTGTGCCCAAAAACTAGCCCTAGATTCAGGCACTAGAATCAGGACTTGCTCTCAACCATTACAAAGCACCTCCTTAACTTCTCAGGAGCCAAAAGGAAAAATCAGATATTTGCAGCCTTTAATTTTAAACATCTCTATTAATCTCTGGGGATGAGGACTATTTGCCCAATGGGACTTTAAACTGAATACTTCCCGTTTTTTTATTGGGGTCACTATTATATACCTCCCATGCCTCTGACCTAGAAAACTAATTACCCAGTCTGGTTTGAGCAATGGCCCTTAAAAGGGGAAAAACTTACAAGCCCATCAACCGATTCAAGAGCAATTAAAAGCAGATCATATAGAACCCTCACATAGCCCCTGGAACACACCCATTTTTGTCATCCCAAGGAAACCAGGAAAATGGAGACTATTACATTAATGCCATCTTTCAGCCTACAGGAAGCTTGCAGCCTGGGCTCCCCTCCCTAGCTATGATTCCACAAGATTGGCTTATCATTGTTATTGATCTTAAAGATTGCTTTTCCACCATTCCCCTAGCTACACAAGATAGAGAAATATTTGCCCTTATACTTCCTTCCTTAAATAATGAGCAGCCTGGGGTGCCTGGGTGGCTCAGTGGGCTAAAGCCTCTGCCTTTGGCTCGGGTCATGATCTCAGGATCGTGGGATCGAGCCCCACATCAGGCTCTCTGCTTGCAGGAGCCTGCTGCCCCCTCTCTCTTTCTCTACCTGCCTCTCTGCCCACTTCTGGTCTCTATCTG
Source organism: Neogale vison (assembly GCF_020171115.1). Taxonomy (NCBI): domain Eukaryota; kingdom Metazoa; phylum Chordata; class Mammalia; order Carnivora; family Mustelidae; genus Neogale; species Neogale vison. The sequence goes on from NC_058105.1 coordinate 66,772,280, forward strand.
TCAAATAAATAAATAAAATCTTTTTTTAAAAAATGAGCAGCCTAATGCTCGATTTCAATGGAAAGTTCTCTCTCAGGGCATGCTTAATAGTCCTACTATATGCCAATATCATGTTCACCAGGTGATACACCCCATTCAAAAAAGATGGGCCTCCACTTAATTAATCAATTATGTGGATGACACTCTAATTACTAATCCATTCCAAGATACATTTCTTCATGTTTTTCAGGACTTACAATCAGAAGTAACTTTTCATGGAATGTATGTTGCTCCTAACAAAGTACAATGCATGTCCCCATGGCTATACTTAGGATACATGCTTACCAAATGGCAGATTGAACCTCAAAAATTAGTTCTGTGAAAAGATTCTCTCAAAACTCTCAATGACTTTCAAAAACTCGTAAATATTAACTGGGTCGGGCCTCTACTAGGTACTCCTACAACAGCCCTCTCTCATTTATTTGAGACCCTCCAAGAGGATCCAGCCTTGGACTTCCCCCATCATTTAACCCCTCAGGCCTCTAAGGAACTCCAATTAATAAAGCAGATGCTCTCAACTTGATATCTCGATTGATTTGATCCAAATTTCCCTGTTAGGCTTTTTATCTTCCCAACTCCCAAATTCCCATCTGCCTTACTTGGACGATTAAATCCCTCCCTCCGATATTTGGAATGCATGGGACAAAATTTTCCTCCCAATGCCCCATCCAAAACTTTGTCACCGTTCTTAGACATGATTACAGACCTCATCAGTAGGGGGTCACAAACATGGCATTCAGTTTTCTGATTATGATCCTCAGATCATTTATGTTCCTCTGTTCAAAGTCCAATTTGAGACAGCATTGTATCAAACACTCTCTCTTCAAATAGCCATGGCTGATTTTATTGGAAGAGTCACCCATATTTTACCCCCTCACAAACTCCTAAATTATTTGGAACTACCCACTTTGCATGCCAAAAATGACTTGCTCATAAACCCATACCTTGAGCTAAAACTGTTTTTACAGATTAGTCAGGTAAATCAGGTAAAATTGGTGTGTTTTGGCTACAAACAACTCAAAAATTTATTCTGGGTTTTCATCAACACAACATGCCAAAATAGGGGTCCAAATTCTTGCCTTAGAAACTTTTCCTCAAGAACTAACATTATATGTGACTCTGCTTATTCTATGTTCATTCTTCAACATCTTCAAAAGCACATATTAAACCCACCATTGACCCAGGAGTTTTTTCCCCTCTTTTGTCATTCACATCTTCTGCTATGCATATGCACTCTTTTTATTTCTCATGTCAGATCTCATAATGGCCTGCCAGAACCACTCACTCTTGGCAATTCTCAAGCAGACTCTTTAGTTATGCTATCTCTATTAGAGCAAGCTCATCTTTCTCATGATTTCTTTCACCCAAACGGGCACTCTTGACAAACACTTTCCACTTAAAGAACAACAAGCTGAATCTATTATACTCCAATGCCATGACTGCCAGGCCACTAGAGCCACTTCATGCCCACAAGGCACCAACCCTCAAGGTTTGGTAGCTAATGTTCGCTGGCAAACAGATATTACACGTGCCTCTTCCTTTGGGAAACTTTGCTATGTACATGTCTCAATTGATAAATATTCTGGCTATATTTTTGCTTCAACCCATGTGGGTGAATCCCAAAACAAAACATCAAACATCTGCTTATGGCATTTTCTCATATGGGAATCCCCCATGCCATCAAAACAGACAACAGGCCAACTTTCACTAGCTCATCATTTAAGGGATTTTGCACTCTTTGGGGAATTACTTATCATACAGGAATCCCTTATAACCCAAAAGGACCAGCCATTATTGAACATGCACATTCCACCCTTAAAAACAAAAGAGAGAGAATATAGATCTAAGTAATACAGACCTCTCCTCACAATTATATAAGTCCCTCTTAACACTAAACCTTTTTAATTTGAATGACCAGTTTAACCCTGGTTTTGAAACATTTCACACAAGAATCCCCAGGGCTATGTCCCTTAGTCTTATGGAGAGACCTTAACTCAAATCTGTCGCAAGGCCCCCATGAGCTCTTCAATTGGAGTAGAGGTTATGCTTGTGTCTTCTCACAGGAAGGACAACTTTGGCTCCCAGCACAGAACATCAAGCTATATCATGGCCTAGCATAGCCTAAGCCCAATTTCACAGATAAGTCAGCTGAAACTGGGTGACCCAAACCCACGAACTGCCTGCTAACAAGAACACAGTGAGTGACAGGGATAATGAGGAGACCTGAAGAAAACAATTCAGAAGGCTGAAAAAATCCTGCAATTAACAGGGCAGACCCCCACACCTGAAAACGTGTTTCTGGCCATGATCTCAATGATAAGTAAAACTTCTGTCATGTTGGGTATATTTTACTATCTTATTCCAGGAGCTATGGCTACTAATCCTGGGCATACATTCTTTTTTGGGTGGGGGACAAAACAATCTTTTCAATCTTTTTGTTATTGCTTCATTTCAAATCGTGAGATTCTAGCCAAATCAAACTACATGTATGTATACAAGTTATATCCATTCATACTTCTATTCCTTTACCCATGTTTGGACACACATTCTTAACCCTCCCCTCTGGAAGCCCCTAATGCCCTTTCCCATGTTCAAAAATAACTGTAACAAGGTAGGAGGACCCTCCTTCCCCTTTTCCCAAACCCAGCTTAATGGCTCTCTTTGCCCCCCATACCATATAATATAAGCTTGTATGCCAAAATTCTTCCCATATTCCTCCCACCCCATATGATCCTCTTTGAATTACTGTATTTCCTCAAGTTTGGTTACATTTCATGCCTAAACACACCAATAAAAAGGCTCAATTAACCTTTATCTCTGTCAGTAGTATCTGGCATAGCAATTGGACCAATAATAAAAACCACTCCTCTCTCTCCTTCTGTGAGAAAAATATTATATGGACACTATCATCTGAATCAATAACATGGGCAACATGCAGAGTTCTTAATCTCCATATTCTAATTCTAAATCTTTTTTTTTAAGATTTTATTCATTTATTTGACAGACAGAGATCACAAGTAGGCAGACAGGCTGGCAGAGAGAGAGGAGGAAGCAGGCTCTCCGCTGAGCAGAGAGCCCGATGCGGGGCTCGATCCCAGGACCCTGGGATCATGACCTGAGCCGAAGGCAGAGGCTTTAACCCACTGAGCCACCCAGGCGCCCCTCTAAATCTTTTTTAAAAATCTATTTATTTATTTGACACAGAGAGAGGGAGAGATCACAAGTAGGCAGAGAGGCAGATGGAGAGAGAGGAGGAAGCAGGCTCCCCGCTGAGCAGAGAGCCCAATGCGGGGCTCGATCCCAGGACCCTGAGACCATGACTTGAGCCGAAGACAGAGGCTTTAACCCACTGAGCCACCCAGGGACCCCTCTAATTCTAAATCTTGATAATCATAATATTACAGACTGGAATCCAAGAGGACATTTAATAGCTCATAAGACAAAAATTAAAGTCCATGGAAGCTGTTTGGTAGAGCAGCTTCTCCTATAATCTGGCACAAAGGATGCCTTGGCTCTCCAACTCCACAGATAGAGTTTCTCCTGATTCAATTGTCCCTCTGGAGGCTAGGACATATATTCCACCCCACTCCCTGTGTGGCATGGAGAATACTAAATTCTTCAGATGATTACTCCATGATTTTTCATAAGAACTTTACTGATGATGTATACCATACCATTATGTTTTCTTATTTGGAGCCAATATATCCCTATCTAGGGAGGATGGACTCCACATTATCAAGACTTCCAATAGGCAAAAAGCATATTATGTAGCCAGTCTAAGTAATTACAACATCACTTACCACAAAGCTACTCACATCATTGTTTTAAAAAGACACTCTTTTGCCTTTATCCCTGTCATCCTCACTAGGCTGTTGGAGGCATCTAAATCACTCAACATTCTAATCAAGCACTATTTGAATTATAAAGGTGACACAGGGGAAAGAGCAAGATGATGGAGGAGTAAAAGAACTAAATATCACAGGGTCCCAGGAGTTCAGTTAGTTAGTTATCAAACCATTCTGAACACCTATAAACCCAACAGGAGATCAAAAAGAAGAAGAGCATCAATTCTAGGAACAGAAAAGTGAACACTTTCTAGAAGGCAGGACACATCAAAAAGTGAATCTGAGGTGATATATGCAAAGATAAACCATAGTGGGAGGGGCCAGCTCCCAGCAAGTGGTGGAGCAGCAGAGCACAAAATCCGAACTTTTAGAAGTCTGCTCCACTAAGGGACATAACTCCAGAGGCTAAGTGAGGTATGGAGCCCTCACAGGGACAGTGCAGTCTCAGGACCGGCAGGGTCACAAAAAGACCAGGGTTGTCTGACTGTGACAGAGCTGGGTAAGCCAGCTGCAGAGAGAGAGCCGAAGAGTGCACTCTCAGCTCAGCTTTACCTTAAACCATCATCCAAGGTACAGTCAGACCACTGCTCTTCGGGCATGAACCCCACAAGTGGCAGATCCAAGGAGACCCCCCTCCTTCCTCCTCTGGGAGGAGTGGCATGGGATTGCACGGCAGGAAACTGCTGGGTTTGAAGATTCCAAATGGGGCTAGACACCAGAGATAGAAATCCTCGGTCACAGGCTGGCTGTGCACGGAGTAAAAGCCAGAGACCAGGGAGACAGGAGCGATTGACTGCTTTTCTCTGAGGGTGTACTGAGGTGTGGGGCCCTGAGCTCTCAGCTCCTACAGGGCTGGAGATTGGGAAGCCGCCATCTTCATTCTACTCCTCCAAAGCTACCAAGAGCAAAACCAAACAGATTGCTTATCCTGGCCCGCAGCAAGGGCGGTGCAATTCTGCCTCAGGCAAAGACTTTTGAGAATCACTACAACAGGCCCCTACCCCAGAAGATCAACAAGAACATCCACCCAACACCAAGTTCATCGATCATCAATGAGAACTGCAGAACTCCAGAGCTAGGGGAATACAACATATGAAATTCATGGCTTTTTTCCTATGATGCTTCAGTCTTTCAAAGTTACATTTTTTAATTTTATTTTTTTCTTATTTTATTTTTAATTTTTTTCCTCTTTCCTATTTTAACATTTTTAACCATTTTATCCTATCAATGCCTTTTTAAAAATCTTTTTAAATTTTCATTGTTATAGTCATGTTCTATCCCTTCATTGCATGTAAACTTATTTTTTGTATACATACAGGTTTTTCATTCTTTAAAATTTTGGGATAGAGTTTCTACTAATAAATAAAAATATACACTAAATCTAGCACATGGCTTTGTTCTAGTCTCAGCTGGATCACATTCATTCCTCTTTTCTTTGTTTTTTTTTTAAAGATTTTATTTATTTATTTGACAGATAGAGACACAGAGAGACGGGGAACAAAGCAGAAGGAGTGGAAGAGGGAGAAGCAGGCTTCCCAGTGAGCAGGGAGCCTGATGCGGAGCTGGATCCCAGGACCCTGGGATCATGACCTGAGCCAAAGGCAGACATTGAATGACTGAGCCACGCAGGCACCCCTTTTTTTCTTTTTTTCAACCAATGTCTTATCTTATCAATTCCTTTTTTAGAATATTCTTTAAATTTAATCTTTACAGTCATATTCCAGTCCTTCAATCATGTTTACCCTTATTTTTGTATATATATGCTTTTCTTTCTTTAAAATTTGAGCAGGAACTTTCCTCTAACAGATCAAAATACACCCAAAGTCAAGTGCATGGCCCTGTTCTATTCACCAGTTATATATATATTTTTTTTATTAAAAATATAAAATATATTATATATAAAATATACATAAATATATTTCTCATATTTGCATATTAATATATAAATATATATGCAATATGTATTGTGTTTAATTAATTATAAATACATATTTATTAATATGATATATAATATTACATATATAATAAATATAATAAATTATATTTATTAGATATATTATATGTTTAATAATATATTTGAGTTATTAAATATATAAATGAATATATATTAAAATATATATATATTTTATATACATATATATGTGTATATATGTATATATATATATACACATATATTTTTTCCCTCTTTTCTTCAGCTTCCTGGTTTTAGGTCTCCTCTGATTTGGTTAGTGTGTATTTTTCTGGGGTTGTTGCTACCCTTTTAATATTTTGTTCTCTTATCATCTATGTTTATCTGGATAAAATGACAAGGTGGAAAAACTCACCTGAAAAAAAACCAAACAAACAAACAAGAGGCAATACTGACAGGTAGGGACCTAATCAATACAGACATTAGGAAGATGTCAGAACTAGAGTTCAGAATGACAATTATCAAGATGCTAGCTGGGCTTGAGAAAACCATGGAAGATACTAGAGAATCCCTTTCTGGAGAAATAAAAAGACTGAAATCAAACCATGTTGAAATATAAAGAAGCAATTAATGAGGTGCAATAAAAAATGGAGGCTCTTACTGCTAGGATAAATGAGGCAGAAGAAAGAATTGGTTATATAGAAGAGCAAATGACAGAGAATAAAGAAGCTGAGAAAAAGAGACATAAACAACTATTGGAGCACACAGGGAGAATTCGAGAGGTAAGTGATACCAAAAAATGAAACAATATTAGAATAATTGGGATTCCAGAAGAAGAAGAAAGAGAGAGAGGGTAAAAGGTATATTGGAGCAAATTATAGCAGAGAATTTCCCTAATTTGTCTAAGGGAACAAGCACCAAAATCCAGGAAGCGGTGTGGGGGGGAAGATGGCAGGGAAGTAGGAAGGGGCGCCTTTTCAGCCTATACTCCAAAGTGAGCTGATTACCTACCAAAGAACTCCGATCACCCATGAAATCAGCCTGAGATCAGAATTATACACGTCTGGATCTCTACAGGGGCAGAAGACGTCAGTGGGCAGGTAAAGCGGAGTGGGAACGACGGACTGATATCGGAGGATAAACAAAAGGGGGAGGGAGCCACCAGAGGCGACCAGTGGGAAAGTAATACCCCAATACGAGCGAGAGTGTCCTGCGTCTGGGGACCAGCATTAACTTGGAGACTGGTTGAAAGCACTCCGAAAGAGCAAAGGATCACAGGGGGAAATTGTGGGAATCGGGGCGGCTAGGGACAGGGACTTAAGTCCCTGGTCCCAGGACAGCCTCCCCGGCACTGAGGTAGAGAGAGTGCGGCGGAGAAACCAGCTCCTGGTCCCTAAGCCACCAGCGTGCCCAAGAATGCGTGGGTTCTAGTTCCTGTGAGGGGATGGGAGCCGCGCCGATTGGCAGAACGCGCGCTAGCCCTACCACAAAGCTTGAGATACGCGCGCGCATGTCCCTCATGCTCCCGAGTTACAAAGGCCCAGCCGGCGCTCTTTGACCTGCGCCATTGTTTCAAAGCCTAAGCCGCGCGCCCAAAACTCTTCCCCTGACAGAAGCGCGCAAAAGCCCAGCCTGGGGCTTATGGACCAGCGCCCAGTTCTCAGTGCCCGAGACGCGCGCCCGACCCATAACTGCCTCTGAAAAGAGGGGCGCACAAGCCGGGCACTCCCAGCCCGGGCCAGCGGCAAAATCTCAGTGTGCGACTGCTACTTGGAACCTCTCTGGCGGTCGGGAGCTCCCAGACAGCCGCCACTGCCTTGGCTTTGGGTACGAGCAAAAGATCCTGCGCCCCCAGGGTCTGCAACTTGGAACCTGCTTTGCCAGCGGCCAACGGGGAACTTATTCAGGTCCTCCACCCAGACTGAGACTTCTCTCTGAGAGGGAGATCAGGGTGTGGTTTGATTTCCTCTAATACTACAAAAACCATCAAAGGCAGTCAAGGTGAGAGGGAAAAAAAAAAGTGAACAAGCATAAAAACCACCAGAGAACAAAAGCCTGAATAAAACCAATTTCCTCAGAGCCCACCCCGTTGAGGGGGGCGGGAGGACTTAACTCAGGAAACATCATTGACTGACAACCCACGTGGCAGGCCCCTCCCCCAGAAAACAAACCAAGAAAGAAAAAAGAAAAAAAAAAGGACTGCAAGAGAACAATGACTACTTCATAGGAAAACTTGTATTGTTCACTCATTCCCACTATTCTGGTTCATATATATTTTTTTTACACATAGGTAATTTTTTTAACCTATTTACCATCACAGAGAGTTGTACAGTACATCAAATTCCATAATACCTTTCTAACCTGAACTTTTTGATACATACACCTATGTTTTTCTTTTGCATTTTTATTTTTTGAATTCCTTTTTTTAAATTTTAGTTTAGTCTAGTTTATTCCTTTTTATTTTTATCCTCTAATATTCATATAGAGTTAAACGTCAAAGTAATCCCCTTTCCCCAATCATTACTACCCCTATAGGTAAACCAATTTTTAATCCCCTTTATCTTAGGAAAGTTGAGTCCTTTAACAAAGACATCAAGATACATCCAGGAAGAATCAAAACAACCCTCCTCACACACACTGAGAATTTATAAGAACTCTCCCATCTTCTTCCAAAAGTGTTTCTGTGTTTTTTGTGTTTGTCCTGATAGCATATAAATTTTACACTTGTGGTTCGTTTTGATGAGGTTCTTTCTTTATTTGCATATATATATTTTTTTCTCTTGTCAAATACTTGTATCAGTCTTTTTATCTCTTTTTGTTTGTCTACTTCATAAATCTCACCTTGGGGGCCAATCTGGGCTGAAACTTCTTTTTCATCTTCCCTTTCTTTCCTGTCTCAATCTCTCTCTCTCTCTCTTCTTTTTTTTTCTTTTTCTTTTTCTTCTTTTCTTTTCTTTTTTTTTCTTTTTCTTTTTCTTTTCTTTTGTCTCTCTTATGGGTGGGGAATCCTGATTGCTCAGTAGTGTTCCAGGGTGCAACTTGACTGCACCAGAGTTGATACAATCAGCTACATCTGTTCAGTCGTCTCCCACCAAAATGACTAAGAGGAGGAATGCCCAACAGAAGAAAAATACAGAGGATGGACCTTCTGCAACAGAGCTAACGGCTATCAACATAGAGAATATGTCGGAAAGAGACTTCAAGCTAACAATTATCCAGGCAATAGCTAGGTTGGAGAAAGCCATGAATGACCAAACAGAATTGAATAGGGGCGAACTGAAAGCGACCAGAGAGGATGTTCACAATGTTAGGGCAGAGCTCAAAGCTACCAGGGAGGAGGTTCACAATGCTCTCAATGAGTTCCAATCTAATCTAAACTCTCTCAAAGCTAGGGTAACTGGGACAGAAGATAGAATTAGTGATCTTCAGGACAAACAGATAGAAAGGATCAGGAGGAAGCCTGGAACAAACAGCTTAAAAACCACGAAAACAGAATCAGGGAAATAAATTCTGCCATGAAGCGTTCCAACGTCAGAATTATTGGAATCCCTGAAGGGGAGGAGAAAGAAAAAAGTCTAGAAGATATCGTGGAACAAGTCCTTCATGAAAACTTTCCGAATCTCGTGAATGGAACCAGCGTTCATGTACTAGAGGCTGAACGGTCTCCACCCAAGATGATACATTCCAAAAAAACACCATGACACCTGATAGTCAAATTGAGGAATTATAATTGTAGGTATAATCTCTTGAAAGCTACCAGGGCAAAGAGGCTCCTTACTTACAGAGGGAAGCATCAGAATAACATCAGACCTGTCCACAGAGACCTGGCAAGCCAGAAGAGGCTGGCAAGATATATTCAGGGCACTAAATGAGAAGAACATGCAGCCAAGAATACTTTATCCAGCAAGACTTACATTCAAAATGGATGGAGATATAAAGAGTTTTCAAGACCGGCAAGGCTTAAAAGACTATGCAACCACCAAGCCGACACTGCAGGAAATATTAAGGGGGGTTCTATAAAAGAGGAAAAATCCCAAGAATAGCATTGAACAGAAATATAGAGACAGTCTACAGAAAGAAAGACTTCAAAGGTAACTCAATGTCAATAAAAACGTATCTATCAATAATCACTCTCAATGTGAATGGCCTAAATGCACCCATAAAACGGCACAGGGTTGCAGATTGGATAAAACGACAGGACCCATCCATATGTTGTCTACAAGAGACCCATTTTGAACTTAAAGATACACGCAGACTGAAAGTGAAGGGATGGAGAAGCATCTTTCATGCCAATGGGACTCAAAAGAAGGCTGGGGTAGTGATTCTCATATCAGATAAATTAGACTTCAAACTAAAGACTGTAGTCAGAGATACAGAAGGACACTACATAATCCTTAAAGGGACTATCCACCAAGATGATCTAACAATTGTAAATATCTATGCTCCCAATATGGGAGAAGCCAATTACTTAAGAAAACTGTTAATCAAGATAAAGAGTCATATTGATATGAATACACTAATCGTAGGAGGTCTTAACACGCCTCTTTCAGAATTAGACAGATCATCGAAGCAGAAAATCAATAAAGAAACAAGAACATTGAATGACACATTGGACCAGATGGACCTCATAGATATATACAGAACATTCCACCCTAAAACAACAGAATACACATTCTCCTGCACATGGAACCTTCTCCAGAATAGACCACATACTGGGTGACAAATCAGGACTCAACCGATACCAAAAGACTGAGATTATTCCCTGCATATTCTCAGATCACAATGCTTTGAAACTGGAGCTCAATCACAAGGAAAAGTTCAGAAGGAACTCAAACACCTGGAAGCTAAAGACCACCTTGCTTAAGAATGCTTGGATCAACTAGGAGATCAAAGAAGAACTGAAACAATTCATGGAAACCGATGAGAATGAAGACACTTTGGTCCAAAACCTATGGGATACAGCAAAGGCGGTCCTAAGGGGAAAATACATAGCCATCCAAGCCTCCCTCAAAAAAATTGAAAAATCTAAAACACACCAGCTGTCTCTACACCTTAAAGAACTGGAGAATCAACAACAAATCAAACCAACTCCACACATAGGAAGGGAAATCATCAAGATTAGACCTGAGGTCAATGAGGTAGAAACCAGAGATACAGTAGAACGTATCAATGATGCTAGAAGCTGGTTTTTTGAAAGAATCATTAAGATCGATAAGCCACTGGCTACACTAATCCAAAAGAAAAGAGAGAAAGCCCAAATTCATAAAATTATGAATGAAAAGGGAGAGATCACAACTAACACCAAGGAAGTAGAAACAATCATCAGAAGTTATTATCAACAGTTATATGCCAATAAGCTTAGCAACCTAGATGAAATGGATGCATTCCTGGAAAACTATAAACTACCAAAAGTGAACCAGGAAGAAATCGACAACCTGAATAGACCGATATCTAATAATGAGATTGAATCAGTGATCAAAAACCTCCCCCAAAAAAAAGAGCAGGACCTGACGGATTCCCTGGGGAATTCTACTAAACCTTCAAAGAAGAAATAACACCTATTCTCCTGAAGCTGTTTCAAAAAATTGAAGCAGAAGGAAAACTTCCAGACTCTTTCTAGGAAGCCCGCATTACCCTGATCCCCAAACCAGGCAAAGACCCTACCAAAAAGGAGAATTTTAGACCAATATGACTGATGAATATGGTTGCTAAGATTCTCAACAAGATCCTAGCCAACAGGATCCAACAGCACATTAGAAAGATTATCCACCATGATCAGGTGGGATTCATCCCTGGGCTACAAGGATGGTTCAACATTCACAAATCAATCAATGTGATACAACAAATTAATATGAGAAGAGAGAAGAACCACATGGTCCTCTCAATTGATGCAGAAAAAGCATTTGACAAAATCCAGCATCCATTCCTGATAAACCGCTTCAAAGGATAGGGATAGAGGGAACATTCCTGAACCTCATCAAATCTATCTATGAAAGACCCACAGCAAATATCATCCTCAATGGGAAAAAGCTTGCAGCCTTCCCACTGAGATCAGGAACAAGACAAGGATGCCCACTTTCACCACTCTTGTTCAACATAGTATTAGAAGTCCTAGCAACAGCAATCAGACAACAAAGAGAAATAAAAGGTATCCAAATTTGTAATGAAGAAGTCAAACTCTCTCTCTTCGCAGATGACATGATTCTTTATATGGAAAACCCAAAAGACTCCACCCCCAAACTACTAGAACTCATACAGCAATTCAGCGATGTGGCAGGATACAAAGTCAATGTGCAGAAATCAGTGGCTTTCTTATACACTAACAATGAAAATACAGAAAGGGAAATTAGAGAATAGATTCCATTTACTATAGCACCAAGAACCATAAGATACCTGGGAATAAACTGAACCAAAGAGGTAAAGGATCTGTACTCGAGGAACTACAGAACACTCATGAAAGAAATTGAAGAAGACACAAATAGATGGAAGACCATTCCATGCTCTTGGATCGGAAGAATAAACATTCTTAAAATGTCTATACTGCCTAGAGCAATCTATACTTTTAATGCCATTCCGATCAAAATTCCACCGGCATTCTTCAAAGAGCTGGAGCAAATAATCCAAAAATTTGTATGGAATCAGAAGAGACCCCGAATCGCTAAGGAAATGTTGAAAAACAAAAATAAAGCTGGCAGCATCACCTTACCTGATTTCAAGCTTTATTACAAAGCTGTGATCACCAAGACAGCATGGTACTGGCATAAAAACAGACACATAGACCAGTGGAACAGAGTAGAGAGCTCAGATATGGACCCTCAACTCTATGGTCAATTAATCTTTGATAAAACAGGAAAAAATATACAGTGGAAAAAAGACAGTCTCTTCCATAAATGGTGCTGGGAAAACTGGACAGCTATATGTAGAAGAATGAATCTCGACCATTCTCTTACACCATACACAAAGATAAACTCAAAATGGATAAAAGACCTCAACGTGAGACAGGAATCCATCAGAATTCTAGAGGAGAGCATAGGCAGTAATCTCTTCGATATCAGCCACAGCAACTTCTTTCAAGATACGTCTCCAAAGGCAAAGGAAACAAAAGCGAAAATAAACTTTTGGGACTTCATCAAAATCAAAAGCTTCTGCACAGCAAAGGTAACAGTCAAAAAACAAAGAGGCAACCCACAGAATGGGAGAAGATATTTGCAAATGACAGTACAGATGAAAGGTTGCTATCCAGGATCTATAATGAACTCCTCAAACTCAACACACATGAAACAGGCAAACATATCAAAAAATGGGCAGAAGATATGAACAGACACTTCTCCAATCAAGACATACAAATGGCTATCAGACACATGAAAAAATGCTCATCATCATTAGCCCTCAGGGAGATTCAAATTAAAACCACATTGAGATAACACCTTACACCAGTTAGAATGGCCAAAATTAACAAAACAGGAAACAACATGTGTTGGAGAGGATGTGGAGAAAGGGGAACCCTCTTACACTGTTGGTGGGAATGCAAGTTGGTGCAGCCTCTTTGGAGAACAGTGTGGAGATTCCTCAAGAAATTAAAAATAGAGCTTCCCTACGACCCTGCAATTGCACTCCTGGGTATTTACCCCAAAGATACAGATGTCGTGAAAAGAAGGGCCATCTGTACCCCATTGTTTATAGCAGCAATGGCCACAGTCGCCAAACTATGGAAAGAACCAAGATGCCCTTCAACGGATGAATGGATAAGGAAGATGTGGTCCATATACACTATGGAGTATTATGCCTCCATCAGAAAGGACGAATATCCAACTTTTGTAGCAACATGGACGGGACTGGAAGAGATTATGCTGAGTGAAATCAGTCAAGCAGAGAGAGTCAATTATCATATGGTTTCACTCATTTGTGGGGCATAACCAATAGCATGGAGGACAAGGGGCGTTAGAGAGGAGTAGGGAATTTGGGTAAATTGGAAGGGGAGGTGAACCATGAGAGACTATGGACTCTGAAAAACAGTCTGAGGGGTTTGAAGTGGCGGGGGGGTGGGAGGTTGGGGTACCAGGTGGTGGGTATTATAGAGGGCACAGCTTGCATGGAGCACTGGGTGTGGTGAAAAAATAATGAATACTGTTTTTCTGAAAATAAATAAATTGGGAAAAAAAAAAAGAAGATATGAACAGACACTTCTCCAATCAAGACATACAAATGGCTATCAGACACATGAAAAAATGTTCATCATCATTAGCCCTCAGGGAGATTCAAATTAAAACCACATTGAGATATCACCTTACACCAGTTAGAATGGCCAAATTTAACAAAACAGGAAACAGCATGTGTTGGAGAGCATGTGGAGAAAGGGGAACCCTCTTACACTGTTGGTGGGAATGCAAGTTGGTCCAGCCTCTTTGGAGATCTGTGTGGAGATTCCTCAAGAAATTAAAAATAGAACTCCCTATGACCCTGCAATTGCACTCCTGGGTATTTACCCCAAAAATACAGATGTTGTGAAAAGAAGGGCCATCTGTACCCCAATGTTTATAGCAGCAATGGCCACAGTCGCCAAACTGTGGAAAGAACCAAGATGCCCTTCAACGGACGAATGGATAAGAAAGATGTGGTCTATATACACTATGGAGTATTATGCCTCCATCAGAAAGGATGAATACCCAACTTTTGTAGCAACATGGACGGGACTGGAAGAGATTATGCTGAGTGAAATAAGTCAAGCAGAGAGAGTCAATTATCATATGGTTTCACTTATTTGTGGAGCATAACAAATAGCATGGAGGACAAGGGGTGTTAGAGAGGAGAAGGGAGTTGGGGTAAATTGGATAGGGAGGTGAACCACGAGAGACTATGGACTCTGAAAAACAATCTGAGGGGTTTGAAGTGGCGGGGGCTGGGGGAATCACATTGATTTTGTTTTAATTTATTTATTTTCAGAAAAACAGTATTCATTATTTTTTCACCACACCCAGTGCTCCATGCAATCCGTGCCCTCTATAATACCCACCACCTGGTACCCCAACCTCCCACCCCACCCCCATGACACACTGGACAAGATGGACATCACAGATATATTCAGAACATTCCATCCCAAAGCAACAGAAAACACATTCTTCTCTAATGCACATGGAACATTCTCCAGAATAGATCACATCTTGGGTCACAAATCAGGTCTCAACTGGTACCAAAAGTTTGGGATCATTCCCTGCATATTATCAAACCACAATGCTTTGAAAATAGAACTCAACCACAAGAGGTAAGTTGGAAGGAACTCAAATACATGGAGGCTAAGGAGGATCCTATTAAAGAATGAATGGGCCAACAAGTAAATCAAAGAATTTTTAAAATTCATGGAAACAAATGAAAATGAAAACACAACTTTTCAAAATCTTTGTGATGCGCCAAAGGTGGACCTAAGAGGAAGGTATATAGCAATGCAAGCCTTTCTGAAGAAACAAGAAAGGTTTCAAGTACACGACTTACCTCTACCTAAAGGAGTGGGGAAAAGAACTGCAAATAAAGCCTAAACCCAGCAGGAAAAGAGAAATAATAAAGATCAGGGCAGAAATCAATGAAATAGAAACCAAAAGAAGAGTAGAACAAATCAACAAACCTAGGAGCTGTTTCTTTGAAACAATTAATAAGATGGATAAACCCCTGGACAGACTTATCAAAAAGAAAATAGAAATGACCAAAATTAATAGAATCATGAATGAAAGAGGAGAGAACACAACAACAACAACAAAGAAATTCAAACAATTATAAGAACATACTATAAACAACTATAAACCAGAAAATTTGACAATCTGGAAGAGGTGGGTGCATTTCTAGAGGCATACAAACTACCAAAACTGAACCAGGGAGAAATAGAAAACCTGAATAGACCCATAACCAGCAAAGAGATTGAAGCAGTCATCAAAAATCTCCCAACAAACAAGGGCCAGATGGCTTCCCAGGTGAATTCTGTTAGCATTTAAAGAATTAAAACCTATTCTTCTGAAACTGTTGCAAAAAATAGAAATAGAAGGACAACTTCCAAATTCATTTTATGAGGCCAGCATTACCTTGATCCCCAAACCAGACAAAGACCCCATCAAAAAGGAGAACTAGAGACCAATATCCCTGATGAACATGGATGCAAAGATTCTCACCAAAACAGTAGCCAATAAGATCCAATAGTACATGAAAAGGATTATTCACCAAGTGGGATTTATTTCTGGGCTGCAAGGTTGGCTCAACATCCACAAATCAATCAGTGTGATATAATACATTAATAAAAGAAAGAACAAGAACCATATGATACTCTCAGTAGATGCTGAAAAAGCATTTGACAGTGTACAGCATACTTTCTCAATCAAAACTCTTCACAGTGTAGGGATAGAGGGCACATACCTCAATATCATCAAAGCCATCTATGAAAAACCCACAGCGAATATCATTCTCAATGAGAAGAAACTAAGAGCATTTCCCCTAAAATCAGGAACACAGCAGGGATGTCCTCGATCACCACTGCTATTAAACAGTTGAGGTACTAGCCTCAACAATCAGACAACAAAAAGAAATTCAAGGTACCCGAATCAGCAAAGAAGAAGTCAAACTCTCACTCTTCGCAGATGATATGATACTTTCTGTGGGAAACCCAAAAGACTCCACTCCAAAACTGCTAGAACTCATACAGGAATTCAGTAAAGTGTCAGGATATAAAATCATTGCACAGAAATCTGTTGTATTTCTATACAGCAACAGCAAGACAGAAGAAAGAGAAATTAAAGAGTCAATCCCATTTACATTTGCACCCAAAACCGTAAGATACCTAGGAATAAACCTAACAGAAGAGCCAAATAATCTGTACTCAGAAAACTATAAAGTACTCATGAAAGAAATTGAGGAAGACACAAAGAAATGGGAAAACATTCCATGCTCACATATGGGAAGAAAAAATATTGTGAAAATGTCTATGCTGCCTAGAGTAATGTACACATTTAATGCAATCCTTATCAAAATACCATCCATTTTTTTCCAAAGAAATGGAACAAATAATCCTAAAATTCATATGGAACCAGAAAAGATCCTGAATAGCCAGAGGAACGTTGAAAAAGAAAACCAAAGTTGGCGGCATCACAATTCCAGACTTCAAGCTCTATTACAAAGCTGTAATCATCAAGAGAGTATGATACTGGCACAAAAACAGACCCATAGATCAATGGAACAGAATAGAGAGCCCAGAAATGGGCCCTCAACCCTGTGGTCAACTAATCTTCAAGAAAGCAGGAAAGAGTGGGTTAAGCCTCTGCCTTCAGCTCAGGTCATGATCTCAGAGTCCTGAGATCGAACCCCACATCTGGCTCTCTGCTCAGCAGGGAGCCTGCTTCCCCCTCTCTCACTGCCTGCCTCTCTGCCTTCTTGTGATTTCTCTATCAAGTAAATAAATAAATTTTTTAAAAAACAAAGCAGGAAAGAATGTCCAATGAAAAAAGACAGTCTCTTCAACAAATGGTGTTGGGAAAATTGGACGGCCACATGCAGAAGAATGAAACTGAACCATATCCTTACACCATACACAAAAACAGACTGAAAATGGATGAAAGACCTCAATGTGAGGTAGGAATCAATCAAAATCCTTGAGGTGAACACAGGCAGCAACCTCTTTGAACTCGGCCACAGCAACTTCTTCCTAGGTACATCACCAGAGGCAAGGCAAGCAAGGGTAAAAATGAACTCTTGGACTTCATCAAGATAAAAAGCTTTTGCACAGCAAAGGAAATAGTCAACAAAACCAAAAGACAAATGACAGAATGGAAGAAGATATTTGCAAATGACATATTAGTGCAAGGGCTAGTATCCAAAATCCATATCAGATAAAGGGGTAGTATCCAAAATCTATAAAGAACTTATCAAACGCAATACCCAAAGAACAAATAATCCAATCAAATAATGGGCAGAATATATGAACATATATTTCTACAAAGAAGCCCTCCAAATGGCCAGCAGACACATGAAAAGTTGCTCAACATCACTCGCTATCAGGAAATAACAAATCAAAACCACAGTGAGATACCACCTCACACCAGTCAGAATGGTTAAAATTAACCAGTCAGGTAATGACAGATGTTGGTGAGGATGCGAAGAAAGGGGAACGCTCCTACACTGTTGGTGGTAATGCAAGCTGGTGCACCAACTCTGGAAAACAGCATGGAGGTTCCTCAAAAATTTGAAAATAGAGCTACCCTAGGACCCAGCAATGGCACTACTGAATATTTACCATAAAGATACAAATGTGGTGATCTGAAGTGTCATGTACCCCGAATGTTTATAGCAGCAACATCCACAATAGCCAAACTATGGAAAGAACCTAGATGTCCATCAACAGATGAATGGCTAAAGAAGATGCGGTATATATATACACAATGGAATGCTATGCAGCCATCATAAAAACCATAATCTTGCCATTTGCAACAACAGGGATAGAACTAGAGGGTATTATGCCAAGTGAAATAAGTTGATCAGTGAAAGACAATTATCATATGATCTTTCTGATATGAGGAATCTGAGAGGCAATACAGAGGGTTGTGGGGGGAAAGGAGGGAAAAATGAAACAAGATGGGATCGGGAGGGAGACAAACCATAAGAGACTCTTAATCTCAGGAAACAAACTGAGGGTTGTTGTGGGGTGGGGAGGGGGGGATGAGGTGGCTGGAATATGAACATTGGGGATTGTATGTGCTATGGTGAGTGCTGTGAATTGTGTAAGACTGATGATTCACAGACCTGTACCCCTGATGCAAATAATACATTATATATTAATAAAAAATAAAAATAAGAAAAGCAGAAAAACAAACAAAAAAAAGGGCACACAGGTTTCTAGGCGTACTTATATCCAGTATTGTAAAAGCTGTCTCCACATTTTGACATCCACTAACATTGCTATAGCTACCCTCGCACATACCATCCAGGGAGTAAATCCTTGACTTAAGAGAAACATTTATCTTTGGAGATCATGCACTCCACATATTCCCTGCCCATCACAAGCACAGCTTGTTCTAGTCACATGATACTCTCTATGCCACTATCTTGATTATTACAGCTTCATGTTCCTTCTTGTCTTTCTTATTCCCTTGTTGTCTTGATAACATTCACAATAAATGTGGAAGCAAAGTCTGGCTTGAGACCTTTTGCCACTAGAGCATCTGGTCCCCAGGCCCTCTCCTTTCTCCTGCTAAGGTGTCTGAAGTAATCTTTTCATTCACCACTTCAGGGTTTTCTGGCCAAACCCAACAAGCAATTACACAACAAAAAGAAATAAAAGGCATCTAAATCTAAAGTCAACTTAACACTATTTGCAGATGACATGATACTTTACATGGAAAATCCAAAGACTCCAGGAAAAGCCTGTAAAACCGATGCACAAATTTAGCAAAGTCACAGGATACAACTATATGGTCAATTAATCCACAACAAAGCAGGAAAGAACATACAAGGGGAATAAAGAAACTATCTTCAGCAAATGGTGCTGAAAAACAGGACAGGAACATGCAAAATAATGAAACTGGATGACGTTCTTACACCATCACAAGAATATATTCAAAATGGATGAAAGACCTGAATATAAGACAGGAAACCATCAAAATCCTAGAGAACACAGACAGCAACCTCTTTGATAACAGTCTTAGCATCTAATTACTAGATACATTTTCTGAGGCAGAGGAAACAAAAATAAAAAGAAAAAGAGAAACTATTGGGACTTCATCAAAATAAAAAGCTTCTGCACAGTGAAGAAAGTAATGAACAAAACTAAAAGACAGCTTTCAGAATGGGAGAAGATATTTTCAAAATATCTCATAAAGGGTTAGTATCCAGAATATATAAATAAAATATCAAATTCAACACCCCAAAAACAAATAACACAGATAGAAAATGGGTAGAATAGATGAATAGACATTTCTCCAAAGAAGACATACACATGGCTGACAGACACATGAAAAGATGCTCAGCATCACTTATCACCAGGGAAATTCAAATCCAGGATACAATAAGATATCACCTTACACCACTCAGAATGGCTAAAATTAATAACATGAGAAAGAACAGATGTTGGCGAGGATGTGGAGAGAGGGGAACCCACTGCACTGCTGGTGAGAATGCTAACTGTTGCAGACACTCTGGAAAACAGTATAGAGGTTCCTCAAACGGTTGAAAGTAGAACTACCCTACTACCCATCAATCATATTACTAGGTATTTAACCAAAGAATACAAAAATACTAATTCAAGGGGTACATGCACCCTAATATTTATAGCAACATTATCTACAACAGCCAAAACAGCCCAAGTGTTCACTGATTCATGAATGGATAAAAATGATGTGATATGTATATACATGTACACACACACCCACACACCCACACACACATGATTGAGTAATATTCCATTGTATCTATAGTACTCAACCATAAAAAAAAACACAATCTTGCCATTTGTAATGATGTGGATGGAGCTAGAGAGTATTACACTAAGCAAAATAAGTCAGAAAAAGACAAATACCACATGGTTTCACTCATATGTGAAATTTAAGAAACAAAAGAAACAAGCAAAGGCATGGAGCACTGGGTGTGGTGCATAAACAATGAATTCTGTTATGCTGAAAATAAATTTAAAAAAAAAAAGAAACAAGCAAAGGGAAAAAAAGAGAGAGAGAGGCAAACCAAGAAATAGACTCTGAACTATAGTGAATATAGTGTTGGTTACCAGAGCCGGGGTGAGTCGGGGGGTGGGTTGAATAGGTGTTGGGGATTAAGGAGTGCCCTTCTTGTGATGCGCACCAGGTACTCTGTGTGTGGAATCACTAAATTATACATCTGCAACTAGTACTGCACTGTATATTAACTAATTGGAATTTAAATAAAAACCTTCTAAAAAAAAAAGTATGAACACCAGAAACAAAATCTGAATCCATTTTCAGCACACAACTTTGGCCCCAGAACATGGCTACAATTATCTTGGGGAATAAGTAAAGTCAACATTTGATAAAGTATTTTTTTAATGTATTTTTTCAAATTTTTATTTAAATTCTAGTTAGCATATTCTGTAATATTGGTTTCAGGGATAGAATTTAGTGATTCATCACATACATATAACATCCAGTGCTCATCACAAGTGCCCTCCTTCATACCTATCACGCATTTAGCCCATCCCCTATCCACCTCCCCACCAACAACCCTCAGTTTGTTCTCTATCATTAAGATTATATGTTGAGTTAATTAGTGGCTAAATTAATTAATTAAAATGACATAAATGGTATTTATTCAACAATCTTTAACTGTTAGCAATCTTTAGTTCAACAAATTTATGTGAAATGACAGAGCATGGACCATGGACCATGGAACCTGATGTACAGGAGACCTTGTCCTAGTGCTAGTATTATTTTAGCTGGATAACCTTAGACAAACCAACTAACCCTTTAAAGGACCTCAGTTAAAATGCCTGTGGAAAAAGCTGTGCTTTCTTTTCAATGCGGCCGTCGAAGGAGGAGGCTGCATGAAGCACCATCGGCCAAGTCCTCCCAGCGGCTGCATCTGTGGGCCAGTTGCTGGGCTCTTCCAGGTGCAACAGAGCCTTTGAGGTGAAGATGAATGAGGTCGTTCTGATGTTTTCCAGAAACTGCTCAGGGGATGGCTGTGATAAAACCACTAGGAGCACAACTGCACGCAGTGGGAGTATAGGTAGATGCAGATGAATGCTCAAGTCCATAACTCTCATTGTTAAACTTTTTTCTTACCTCAAAGCATGAAGTTGGAAGGAAAAATGGAGAAGGTCAAGAAGACATGAACAGAGACATGATGAAAACTGATATTTAACACTGATCATCTCACAACAAGCTGCATAGAAAAATACCTGTTTGGATACTTGTAATTGCTGGGCAGTAAAGTCTGTTATCTTTAAAATATATCAAATGTTTAAACAGAAAAAAAAAGAGTCTCTTATGGTTTGTTTCCCTCTCTTTTTTCCCTTTCCCCTATGTTCCTACATTCATCTTCTTTATCCATTCATCAGTTGATGGACACTCGGGCTCTTTCCAAAATCTGACTATAGTTGGTAATGCTGCTATAAGCATCAGGGTGTATGTGCCCCTTCCAATCAGTATTTTTGTATCCTTTGGGTAAATACCTAGTAGTGCAATTGCTGGGACATAGGATAGTTCTCTTTTTAAGTTTTTGAGGAACTTCCATACTGTTTTCCAGAGTGGCTGCATTCCCACCAACAATATAAGAGGGTTCCCTTTTGTTCACATTCTCGCCAGCATCTGTTGTTTCCTGTGTGATAAAATATTATTTTGAGTAAATAATATCTACTTGAGAGTTAGTATGTTAGCGTGATCAAGAGCAGAGATTCTGAAAACCCATTATCTTGGACTAAATTTTGTGTTGGTCAATTATAACATTCTAGACACTATAAAAAAATACTGTGATGAACACTTCATGAGCATTATGTCATTTAATAATCTAGTGAAGAATTTTTAACATCCCAATGTTAAAGAAAATTCAGTTAATGCTTAAAAAGATTAAATTCACAGATATAAGTGACTGACTTTAACAAGATGTCTAGAAGTGAATTAGAGTAAAAGGATGATAACTTGAGTCATACTATGAAAGTTAGAAAAATCATAATAGCAGAATTAAGTAACTGAATTGTGATGTGAAAGATATTTTACAAAATTTATAAAATGTATATGGTGATGATATGGCTTATTTCATTTAGCATTATACCCTCTAGGTCCATTCATGTTGGAAATGACAATTCATTCTTTTTATGTCTGAAAAACATGTGTGTGTATATATATATACACATATATATAACATATATGTATGCATATGTATAACATATATGTATACATATATGTATGTATGTATATACACTCACACAAGCACATACATACACATACATGCTATATATCCCACTAATGTATGATGCATGGACAATTTGGTTGCTTCCATATCTTTGCTATTGTAAATAATGCTGCAAAGAACATAGGAGTGTGTTTATCTTTCCAAATAAGTCTTTTGTTTTCTTTGGGTAGATACTCAATAGTGGAATTGATGGATTATGATAAGCACTGTGTAATGTATACAATTGTTGAGTCTTTATACTATACACCTGAAACTAATACAATACTGTATACTAATTTATACTTCAATAAAGTAGACAAAATTTGGAATTTAGTTTTGGCCATGTTGAGAGTGAATGAGATATCTTTGAAGCATTATGATGATAATATCTAGGGTATAGATGGGTATATTGAATCTCAGTAGAGAGATTTGGGTTAGAGACACTGATTTTTATGTTATCAGTATACAGGTGTGTATGACATTATCCAAGGACATGATAGTGAATGTCTATATCCATGGTTTTGAAGAGAGGTGTGTGGTGTGTGACAGAAATATATCATGAGATTTTTCAAACCATGCACATCTGCTACTTACTCTGTTCTTACTCTGATATGCTTCTCCCTGTGGGTGGGTATGAAAATTCTATTACTCCCCATTCCCATTACTCCTGCTTATCAGAATTGGATGGGAGTATTAGGAAAATGTAGTTTCAAAAATAGAGAATTATGTAATGTTTCATATTTCCTCCCCTCAATCTTATGTAATACAGTCATGAGATTTTTTAACTTAAAAGTCTTGGATGTTAAGTATAGTTTTTAGATATAACTAACTAACTATAGCTAACTATATAACTAGACACAACTAAGGCATATTACATATTACATTACATAGAACATATGTTATCAAACTTAGAGTTAGGTACTGGTTCTAAGTGCCAGAAAACTCAAAATACAAGTAGCTTAATAAGATAGAAAATTCTTGTTTTTTTTCTCAAGCAAAGCAATCCACAGGAAAACAGTCTAGGATTAGTATGGTGATTCCATATTCATCAGTAACTCATATTCCTTGTGTCTTTTTCCGACAACTTAAATACATAGGTTCTAAGATGGCTGCTTAACCTCCATTCATCATGTCCATATTCCATCTCCCCCAGTGGGAAAAGATGAATCAGTGTATGTCTTCTATCTTTAAAGACACTTCTGTAAAAATATGCTCATACTTAGATATAAAGTAACCTAGGAAATGTAATTTTTATTCCAAGTAGTCGTGTGCCTAACTTAAAAATCAGAGCTTCTCTATTACAAAAAGGAGGAGGAGAATAGGTATTTGCTAATAATTAGCAGTCTCTGACATTCACATTTTTATGGTTAATTCTTAAATCTATTTGTTCCTTTTAAATTATTCCTCCCGGGATGACTGGGTAGCTCAGTTGGTTAAGCGGCTGCCTTCGGCTCAGGTCATGATCCCAGTGTCCTGGGATCGAGTCCCACATCAGGCTACTTGCTCAGCAGGGAGTTTGCTTCTCCCTCTGCCTCTGTCTGCCACTCTGTCTGCCTGTGCTCACTCTCTCTGACAAATAATAAATAAAATCTTAAAAAAAAAAAAACTATTCCTCCCAATGCTAGATTAGAATGGCAGAAGTATATCACCAAAAGAAATAAACTCAGACCAGAAACTAAGCACATTGTGTTTGCACATTGTGCTTTGGATAAAAATAGATTTTTTTGTGCTTGGATTCTCCTGTCATTTCATCTGAGATTCTTTTTGGACCTCATCAAATACACAAATATACAGGCAGTGGCCTAGGATCAAGAAGACATTGATCTTTTTTTTTTCCATTTGCTCTTATAATTGATTATCTACATGACATTAAGCAAGTCAACTATTTTGAACCTCATATTTGTCACATATAAAATTGGAGTTTTGGCTTGTCCCCTGCTTATTTCAATGAACTTCATGGATATTGTGAATATTAAATGAGATAATGAATGCAAAAGTATTCTTTGAACTATGGAGTCTAAGTGCAAGGGATTAGAATATGTATTCTTTTACTGCCTCTAAAAAAGTACCCTATTTTTTTAGTTTACAAAATCTCATGCATCAGTAGGAATATAGTGCTACATATGATACAGAAAGTACTCTGAAATGAATAAAGTGACCTTCATTTTGCAATTATCCCTAGCATCTTTAAGCAACCCAGGGCAAAGTGTTCACCTAAGTGAAATTTTCTGGTTCAGGATGGCCTTAACAAATGTGTTTTGCCATTAGCAATACTGCTTACAATCTGTGACATTCTCAATTAGTGCAGATGAACTGCTCAGGTGACAGCTTGGATTTGAAATATTTTTAACTAAACAATAAGGCTGACTGAAAATCAAAGGATATTTGTTGAAGTTGGTCACTGCAATTCCAATTTATCAAATACACAAATAGACATTGATTGCTTTTTGCAAAAAACTTTGCAATTCAAAGTCTCTAAACAGTCGTGTTTTACACACAATTAGAAAGCAGTTTCAAAAATATGCCCTTACACTTGCTATCTTATGTCTTAACTGTGGGAAATGCAATTTTCTGTAATAAACAGTCTTAAGCTCGGCCTTTTGGGATGGAGTGCTATTCATACCAAAATATCTTTTAGGCTCTGTGGATGTTGGTGACATAACATACATTTATCAGTCAGAACTGGAAATGTATCAAATAGATGCTTGTTCTGCAGATTTTTATCTGTCACATTACAGGCCACTTAATTGGTTTCATCTACCACCAAAATAACCATAGTGCACAGTATATTTTAAGCTCCAATTTCAAAATTGTTGAAATTTGTATTTGTATTTGCCATATGGCATGGATATTCATGTGAATGAATTTGTTTTATTCATCACAGTTCAATCTTTGCCTAAATAATTTATTCTAGCCTATCAAAACTTCCAGTTGGTGGCTCAGTTAATTTTTTTACTGAATTTTAATTAACATACAGTATTATATTAGGTTCAGGTGTACAATATAATGGTTCTACACATTTCTCAGTGGTCATCACAATCAGTGTACTCTTAATTCTCTTTATCTAGAGCATCCATCCCATACCCACCTCCCCTCTGGCTACCACCAGTTTGTTCTCTGTATTTAAGAGTCTGAGTTTTTTTGTTTGTTTGTCTCTTTTGTTCTTTCTTTGTTAACTTGTTTTGTTTCTTAAATTTCACATATGAGTGAAATAATATGATATTGTCTTTGTCTGGCTTATTTCACTTAGCATTATATCCTCTAGGTCCATCCATGTTGCTCAAATGGCAAGATCTTATTCATTTTTTAAAAAGATTTTATTTATTTATTTGACAGAGAGAGATCACAAATAGGCAGAGAGGCAGGCAGAGAGAGGGGGAAGCAGACTCCCTGCTGAGCAGAGAGCCTGACGCGGGACTCGATCCCAGGACCCTGAGATCATGACCTGAGCCGAAGGCAGAGACCCACGGAGCCACCCAGGCGCCCAAGATCTTATTCATTTTTAATGCCTGAGTAATATTGCAGTGTGTGTGTATCTGTATGTGTGTGTATGTTTGTTTGTGTGTTGCACATCTTCTTTATCCATTCATCTATTGATGGACCCTTGAGTTGCTTCCATATCTTGGCTATTGTAAATAATGCTGCAATAAACATAGCTGTTCAAATATCTTTTCAAATTACCGTGTTCATTTTCTTTGGGTAAGTATCTGGTAGAGGAAATACTGAATTTATGGTAATTCTATTTTTAATTTTTTGAGGAACCTCCATACTATTTTCCAGCAGTGCATGAGGGTTCTCTGTTCTCCACATCCTCACCAGCATTTGTTATTTCTTAACAATTTTATTCTAGCTAATCTGACAGGTGTAAGGTAATATCTCACTGTGGTTTTGGTGTGCATTTCCCTGATGATGAGTGATGTTGAGCATCTTTGCATGTGTCTGTTGGCCATCTGGATGTTTTCTTTGGAAAAATGTCTATTCAGATCCTCTGACCATTTTTTAATTGTATTTTTTCAGTTAATTTCAATATTACAAAACAAGCTCTGAACTATTTCATACTAAGTTATAAATGACCTTTAGAGTTTATTTTAAGATTTATTTACTTATTTTGAGGGGGAGGTGCAGAGGGAGATGGAAAGACAGAATCTCAAACAGACTTCCTGCTGAGCACAGAGTCCAAGGCAGGGCTTGATCTCAAAACCCCGAGATCATGACCTGAGCTAAAATCAAGAGTTGGACACCTAACCCACTGAGCCACCCAGGAGCCCCAGGAGGTTATTTTAATAGATAATGATTTCTAATTACAGAAATGGCCTGACAACCAAACCTGTGGCCTAACATAGATTCATATATCTTATTCAAATTATGGGTTTACTGGCTTTTTACCACTTAATCTACTTTCCCCCAAATGCAAGGCTTTACTGATAAAGCATCTGGTGAAGAATACATGTGAAGTCAAGAGCCCAAAGATTTCCACTTCCACCTCTCTTTCCCTTGCATAGAAGAGTTCACTTCCTTAAAATAGCCATAATGATGAGGGCTGGTACTAAGAGAAAGAATGTCAAGTTTTCTACACCATACAATCTCAAAAGGAACAGGAGATGTATCTCCTTTTGATGCAGTGACTGGACATGTCTAAACTTAACCCAATTAAATTACTCTCTAGTCCAGGATTATATAGCTGGTGTTTAAGATTTATGCCTGATGACTTCAACCTTTTTATTCTTTTCACTAAAGCATGGCCTAAACTCTGAGAGTACTGGAAGAAAAAGAGGAAGGGGAAAGAATGGGTGGGGGCGGGGTGGGGAGAGAAAGAGAACAAATTCAAGGTGCCGTTGCAGGACCCCGAAGTGGCTTCAAAAGCGTAAAGTTTAGAGGACCATAAGGCTGATTCTCCCTTAATCCATATGCTTACTTTCAGCCCTCTCCTTTACTGTTTTGCTCTGCAAGCCAGAATCTCTATTTTTTTTTTCCTCTAGCTTTCCCTAGCCTTGTAAAATGCTCTGCAACAGTTAACAGTAGTAACAGTAGTTACTTTTTGTTCCAAAAAGAACTTTCAATCCCACCATTTAAAAAGATGGAGAACTGATGCAGGAAAAGAGGATCCCAATACAGTGTGTTTTTTATGGAAGATGAGGATAGGTAATAGTTAAAGCAAAGGTATGATCAGGTTGGAAGTCTGATCACTAACTCCAACCATCTATTACCATTGAAAGACCCTAGAGGACCCGCACCCAAGGACGCACTCACAGACCACTGGATGCAATAAGCAAGAGGATTTTATTCGGGCATGCTCGGGCTCCCAGGGACACTTGACCACGAAATCCGCGAGGGATGGGTCAGTGTCTGAGAGCCCCGATCTGTTTCGGGTGTGCCTTATTATAGAGTCTTACAGTCCGTTACAGCAGAGCCCGCGCTTTTCTAGCCAGTAATTTTAAAGCATTACAGCAAGGTCTGCATGCAGGCAGCCAATCCTTTAAAACAAACCATACATTTTGGCCAGTCACCGTTCAGGTGGTGTACAGTAGAGTGTACGTGTTGAATTGCACTTCTCCGGCCCTCGGTATGAGAAAACGACCCCTATCTGTTATTTGTTTTTCTCAAGGCCCTGATGCTGGCCAGCTGCAAGGCTTAGATAGCAGGACGTGGGCTGTTGTCCTTCATCCTAACCCTGGGCCTGGAGAGGGGGTGGAGGTCCTCCAAGCAGCCTTCCAGGTGGAGCATTATTTGATTACATAGCGGGGGTTTAAGCAATTTTCCATTTTTTTAGCAAAGCATTATTATACAGAGGCCAGAAACAGCTGGGTTAAACACAGAATTTTGCTTTTTACATTTTTCCTTTGTTATCCTGTTGTGCTGCTTGCTGACTCCTCTATCCATGGTCAGCTGGCCACAGTTCCTTAGCTAGCAAAAGCTGGTTATAAGAAGAAAGAACGTGTTAAAACTTATAGGCTGTACTATAGTTCTGACCTGGGGTCCTTCAACCATCACACACACAAAAGCAGATAGAGATATTAGATAGATTGATGATAGATAAATACATAGGAAGACAAACAGACCATGAAGATTTTTCATTATCCATGCAGATTTACTAAGTGAACAGTTTCAGTAAAAGCAAATAGTATGTTGCACTTTCAATAAAACCATTATAGTGTTGAAAAACTATAGTTTCACTTGAGTTTAAATATTATATTTATCTTTCTTTCATTGGAAATTTCTCTCAAGTGTCCTAAAATTATTCTTTTTTTAAAAGCTTTATTGTATCTTACTGAAATAGTTATATATTTTAAGGCACTGATTGCTATTAACAGACTTTACACTGTAAATATAACCTGATTAATCTATTTTTCAATTTATGCCAAATATTCGTATGAGGAAAGAAGTAAAAAAAAAGACACTTGTTTTTATTTTTTTTTAAAGATTTTATTTATTTATTTGACAGAGAGAGATCACAAGCAGGCAGAGAGGCAGGCAGAGAGAGAGGAGGAAGCAGGCTCCCTGCTGAGCAGAGAGCCCGATGCCGGCCTTGATCCCAGGACCCTGAGATCATGACCTGAGCCGAAGGCAGCAGCTTAACCCACTGAGCCACCCAGGTGCCCTTGTTTTTATTTATTGAATAGATATGTGTGATGCAGGTAGGTAATGCTAAATCTAAGCTCATTGGTTATATAATCCACCAATCCTTTTCCAAAAAGAGAAAGTTTAAGGAGAGGTAGAAGTGTCTTTAAGAATCTAAAAGGAATCTAAACTAGAAATTAAATCTGAGTTCTGGCCTAGTCATTTGCTCGCATGCCACCATAGATAAATCAAATAACCTCCTTGACTTCTAGGTTCTGCATCTGTGTTTTTCCTTTCCTACTTCAGAAGGTTATTTTTAAGTTTAATTTATAATGGGAACATACAAGCATGGTGTGAAAACTATAAAGTATCTTACAAGGAAAAGCAAATTAATATTACTACTGAGGTTAGAGGTGAGAAAGTAAAAACTTAGCTTCAACTAATAAAATAAAAACCTGAGCTGCTATTCATCATGCTAGCACAACAGACACAGATAAAGCCAGCCAAGAAGTTACTAAGAAACAATTGTTTCTTTCAAGCCACAGTGAAACTGAAGGTTCATAACAACTTCTGCTTGAGTGACTACTTCTTTCTTACTCAACAAGAAACTTTCTTCTCTAAAATCATAGACCATCAGAAACTTTGTTGTTTGAAATTATATTGGAAAAAAATAAAACATCCATCTCTTCGTGGAGAATATAAGTTACTTTGACCCAGAAAAGACACTTTCAAATACAAACCAAGTGCAGAGATTCAGGTAAGGAGCTTCAGAACAAAATATGTATCTATCTTACCTTTGTAATTTCCAAGAAAACAAAACCCTTGGTTGACTTTTGCATACCAGGACCTGATGTTGACCCCTTTAAACACAACCTTACTTTGCTGTGAGGCTAACAAGACATGCTTCATTTACATTTACATTTTATTTTAAATTTCACCTAAACTCTTTATTTCCTCCAAATCCTGTAATTCCATTTTTCCTTTGTTTGTAAAAGTGCTCCATGATTTCCCCGATGTGCCGTCTTTCTCTCTGCAATGGTTCAATAATCCTAACTTTGTCAGACAACCAGTTTGTCCCTGAGGATCCTATATTGATTGGGCTAAGGTAGAAGTAAGACATCATGATAGAAGAAACAAATGGTACTATAGGCAGAATAAATAACTGCTTATATCCTCAAGATCACCTTATAGTCCAAGTATAATCCAAGCTGAAGCTTTTTTTCCTTTTTTTATTAAGCTCAATTAATCAACATATAGTACATCATTAGTTTTTGATATAGTGTTCAATGATTCATTAGTACTTATAACACTTAGTGCTCATTATATCACATGCCCTCCTTAGTGCCCATCACCCAGTTACCCCACTCCTCCACTTCCCATCCTTCTGTAACCCTCAGTTTGTTTCCCAGAGTCCAGAGTCTCCCATGGTTTATCTCCCATTTCATCACATTCTTGTTACAGTCCATAAAAAGAAGGAAAGACAGAAGGCAGAAAAGGAATGGAAGGGACCCCATCAGATGAATTAGCTTTCTTTTATCAACTTTCCTCTAAGATCCACAAAACAAACTTGAGGTTGCCTCCTATTAGCCAAAACTTAGTCATATGTCTAAACTTAGCTACAAAAGAGATTGGCAAAAATAGTCTTTTAATCTAAGCATCAATATGTAAAGCTAAAATTTGGAGTCCTTCTATTAAATAGAAGGGGATGGGGTGACTGGGTGATGGGTGTTAAGGAGGGCACACGTTGTTATGAGCAATGGGTGTTATACACATTTAATGAATCATTGAATGCTACAGCAAAAACCACTGATGTACTATATGTTGGCTAACTGAACATAATGGAAAATTTAAAAAAAAGATGGGGAGAATAAATATTGGGTGAGCATCTAGCAGTCTCAGCCACATGCAGGACCACTGTGTATAGTTGTGCAGGCTTATGCAGTGCATGACTCCATTAACATAAACCAAAATGTTAATACCATCCCCTGGAGTTAATTGTTCAATGTGGTGGCCTCAGCCACAGAGTAGTATAGATGTAATTTGGAAGCCTTATGAGTGAGAAGGAAGTAAAAGGTGAAAGAAGAGGAATAAGTGAGAGACATTACCAAAATTTTAAACCAGAATGATAAAGAAAAAATGATTATGACCAAAAAAAAAAAAAATGAGTTCAGAGGAGGCACAGGTTAGGAAAGAGACATTACTCTTGTTTTCTTTAATAAAAAGCCAAAAACATGGAAGTTTTAAACTATTGAGATTTTGATTTTAAATATTATCTAAATTCTCAGAATTGTGTAAGTTTGGCCAGACATTACTGTAAACAGAAAGGACATCAGAAGAATCCTAAATTATGAAGAAGAATAGTGATTTAAAGACTGCTTTCTGCAGGAAAGCAGGGTATATTGAGGACAGGGTATATCGAGGACAAAGGGAATCTTATGGAATCATGTCTTGGTGTGTAAGGACCTATTTTACTGTCCCTGCTCCCCTTCCCCTAAGGGACTTAAAAAACAAGTACTGGGGGCGCCTGGGTGGCTCAGTGGGTTAAGCCGCTGCCTTCAGCTCAGGTCATGATCTCAGGGTCCTGGAATAGAGCCCCACATCGGACTCTCTGCTCAGGAGGGAGCCTGCTTCCTCCTCTCTCTCTGCCTGCCTCTCTGCCTGCTTGTGATCTCTCTCTGTCAAATAAATAAATAAAATCTTAAAAAAAAAAAAAGTCCTGGAAACCACCTCCAGGTGTGGAGGCCAAGAAAAACAAGGCTGTACCCACCTCGAGTCTAGCCCTGATATAAGTACAGCCATCTTGGCAAAGCAAAAGCCCGCACCTTGCACTGTAAGAGTGGGTTAGCATAAGGATGGCCATCCTGAAGGCCTGGAAGCCATTTTACTGAGCATCCCTAACCAGCCCACAGGGGCACGCAAGTAACTTGAGATAAGAGAAAGTAGCTAAAACCTAAGAAACAACTTAATCAGATACCACCAGGGTGGTTAGGAGATGGTGCCACAGGGACCAAATGTTAAAGAAAACAAATAGTTAACTTGCAGAGATCACAATCCTGCAAGACAAGAGTCTCCCTTGGTTTGCAAATGTCCTGGTGATTTACAACAAAAAGGGCTATCTCTTCGATGGCTCAATTTCCAGAGACTAGTGGCTCAGTTCCTCAAGGCCGAAAGTCGCCCTCCCCACCATAAAATTGAAGGAGGCAGAGGCAGAAGGAAATGTAAATAAAGTTAAATTTCTTCTAAACCTAAATCTCACTTAACTGCCAGGATGACGCCAGGGTGATGCTGGAGTGGCAAAAGGTTAAACAAAGTTAAACTGTCAAAGTGGGGCACAAGATATGTATGTAGCCATGGAGAAGTGCCTTGAAAATGCTATATAAACCCTTGGCTTTGAGTGCTTGGGGTCCTTGTTGAAACCCGCTGCGCCGGGCGGATACTTGGACCCCAGCTAGCTGGAAATAAACCTCGCTGTGTGACTTGCATTATCGAGAGTGTTCTCTGTCTAATTGAGGGGTGGTCGACTCCGTACCCTAACAGGTGAATGGTCTAACTGAAAAGGAAGAATAGTAAGTAAATTAATAAACATTTTTCTACATACATAGAGGATTTTCAACTGGGTAAAGCACATCATTCAGTGCCTTGCTTTTTCACCAGAAAAAAAATGAGAGTTTTGAATTAGACTTCTGAGATCCTTCTAGTTGCAAAAACCTGTTCTTCTCTAACTTAAGGTGTTTTTTACTTCCTTTATGCTGTTTTCAATGTAAAGACCAACGAGTAATACCTATTAGAGCTTCCAGTGATTTATCCTGAAAAACTTGTATGAAGTTTAGAAAGACAGAGTTAAAGCCTTTAAAAAAAAAAAGAAAAACCTACAAAACACTTGAGGGAGGGACACCTGGGTGGTTCACTCAGTTAAGCGGCTTCCTTCAGTTTGGGTCATGATCCCAGGGTCCTTGGATCTGTAAGGGCCTATTTAGCCAGAGCGAGCCATTTTGTGGTTTATGCAGTAAACTTAGATTGAACCTGCCCCTTCCCCCCAAGAGAAAAGCGCTTAGAAACAGAACTGGTGAAATATGACTGACCAGCCCCTGATAACGGAGCCCACGTACAAGGACGTGTCCGGCCAGATGGAAACGTCCAATCAGTGAAAGGGCACGTATTACCTCCCTACCCGCCAAGGATGAGCCAGGCCAGGTGCAAGCGCCCAATCAAGGGAAAGCGCACGTATTACCCGCCAAGGAGTGTGAGCCCCGCCTTTTGGGCTCCAGACAAATTCTAGCCAAGGCCATAGGCTGAATTAGATGACCATCATGGGGTAGACTGTAATTCCATTGGCCACCTGTGTGTGGCCAGGCTCAACCACATGGCCTTTACTCTATAAATGTTAGTCCGTGAGACTGGGAGGGGTCGCCTCTTTGCAAGAGAGGACCCTGGCCGGTCAGTTTGATTCTATATGCTTGGCGCGAAATAAAGCTTTGCTTGACCTTCGCTTTGTATCAGTCTTGTCCTTTTGTCTACAGACCCTTTCAGAATCAAGTCCTACATCAGATGCCTTGCTTGACAGGGAGCCTGCTTCTCCCTCTGCCCGCCGCTCCCCCTCTTGTGCGCTCTTTCTCTCTCTAGCAAATAAATAAATAAAATCATTTTTAAAAAAAACACTTGCAGGAATGTATCAGCCAAATCTCAGTTCATAAGAAAGGTGAAGAAATTAAATGAAATTTAATTTAAATTTAAATATAATTTTGAAACTGAACATTCAGTGATACACTATAATGATTACACTGTAATGCTTTTTAAACAAGTCTGAGTTGCATATGCAACAAGGAATCTTTTGCAGAGATAAGAAGGAAAAAGACAAAGAGAAATTACAAATACGGTGAGGAGCTTAAACTACCGCAGTACGGCACTCCACACTAGAATGCTCTTGCCTATGATTATTAAATAGTTTTGATTCCTTACTCAAATTACTTGTCCCTATTCTGGCAAGAAGCTGAATCTAGAGTGGGATTCTGGAAAAACCATAAGATTCATAACCAAAAGATAAGGATCTCCACCCTTATGTGATGGAGGGCAAATTACTTTATGATTCAATATCAATTTTTTTAAAGTAAGCTTTATACCCAATGTGGGCATATATATAGATATATCTATATATATACACACACATATATAGATATGCACATAGATAGATATATAGAGATCTATATACATATATACACACACATATACACATAGATATCTATATATATATACACGTGTATATATATATGTGTGTGTGTATATATATCTATATAGATCTATATAGTGTGTATAGATCTATATATACACATATAGATCTATGTGTGTGTATATATAGATATATAGATATATATACACACACATAGATCTATATGTGTATATATAGATCTATATATATATAGGTCATAACCATTTTTTTCTCTATCATTCTCATTAAAAATTTTGGTAATGTCTCTCACTTATTCTTCTTCTTTCACCTTTCACTTCCTTCTCATTCATAAGGCTTCCAAATTACACCTATACTACTCTGGGCCTGAGGCCACCACAATGAGAAATGTGGGGCTTGAACTCAAATCTGTGAGGTCAAGAGTTGCATGCTTGGGGCACCTGGGTGGCTCAGGGGGTTAAAGCCTCTGCCTTCAGCTCAGGTCATGATCTCAGGGTACTGGGATCGAACCCCACATCAGGCTCACTGATCAGTGGGGAGTCTGCTTCACCCCCTCTCTCTGCTTGCCTCTCTGCCTACTTATGATCTCTGTCAAATAAATAAAATCTTTTTTAAAAAAAGAGTTGCATGCTTCACTGAGTCAGCTAGGCATCCCAATTCAATCTCAATTTTTATAAAATGAAAACATACTGACTTAAAGAAAATGCAATAAATATATATATTTTTTAAAGATATATTTATTTATTTTAGGGACGCCTGGGTGGCTCAGTTGGTTGGACGACTGCCTTCGGCTCAGGGTGTGATCCTGGAGTCCCGGGATCGAGTCCCACATCGGGCTCCCAGCTCCATGGGGAGTCTGCTTCGCTCTCTGACCTTCTCCTCGCTCATGCTCTCTCTCACTGTCTCTCTCTCTCAAATAAATAAATAAAATTTAAAAAAAAAAGAGATATTTATTTATTTTAGAGAGTGTGTAAGTGGGGGGTAGGGTAGAGAGAGAGAATCCCGACTCCCCACTGAATGCAGATCCTGACTTGGGGCTCAATCCCAGGACCCTGAGATCATGACCTGATGGAAATCAAGTTAGCCACTTAATCAACTGAGCCAACCAGGTGCCCCAAAAATGCAGTTTATATTGCGGAAATCAGAGAACTCCTGAGTAGGGAAAATTTAAAGCTAGCCAGTCATATAAATGGTCATCATGTGAAAGTAGTACAATTCGAGAGACCACCATCATGTTGATATCTATCTGTAACGCTTCTATAATTCTAGATTAAAAACATGTATGCATGGGGAAATGGCCATTCACATAACATACGTGCATGCCTTAATTGTGAATCATCAATTAAGATACTGATAATTTTTAAAATATTTCATTTGAGAGAGATGGAGATGGCATGAGAGAGCACAAGCAGAAAGGAGGGGGAGAAGCAGACTCCCCGCTGAGCACGGAGCCCGAGGCTGGACTCAGTACCAGGACCCTGGGATCATGACCCAAGCTGAAGGCAGATGCTTAATCAATTGAGCCACCCAGGTGCCCCTAAGATATTGACTATGTATCTGAGTAAGAATATGTATGAAAGCAATTGTGTACCAATGTGGGATAGTGAGAATCATCCACATTGTGTGCAAGCAAAAAGAACTGTATTACATGGAGCACTGGGTGTGGTACATTAACAATGAATCTTAGCACTGAAAATATAAATTTAAATTTAAAAAAAAAAGAACTGTATAATCTGTAGAAAATTTAAAAACAGCAATAAAACCAACAAAAATCTGGCCTGTTTGAATTATCACCATGCTCTGACAATTTTTAAACAACATCAATGATAAAATACACCTGTTCAGAAAAATATTTTGTCTAAGGTCCAAATAATTGATGAAGTTACCATCGAGTTTTATTAATACTGTAAGCTTCACATGAGCACATACTCATTACTAAGCCCTGTACTGTTACCTTTAAGTAAACTCAGAGAATTCCCAATTATATTAATGGCATCTAACACACAGATTCAGCTACAGGAATTCCTTAGAAGAATAAGTTCAAAATGGTTTAGAATCATTGAAGCTTGCTTTGGGTACAGTTCATGTCTCAATTATCTGGCACAAGATCTTTGTTTAAACTATAGTTTCAAAGTAAATAATGACAGTGTAGTAAATGTCTCTACCTTTAAACAGGGCTCAGTATGCCTTCTTTATTGGTTTCCTATTGTTGTTGTAACAAATTACCACAAATTCAGTGGCCTAAAACTTCAAAATGACTGCAATTTTCCCTTCTGTAAGTGCCAAAATTAGTCTGTGCCCTTTCCCTGCCTCCAAAAGATGTCATGGAGATAAATAATGGTACCACATTCTGAATAAATCACAGATGTTTACATACTATGTCAAGCCTGGCATAACATCTCCCAAATAATTTAGAGCAAAGACTCAAATCCCAAACTTCCGGGCCTCTAACCATAATGCTACCACCTACTAAGAGGATTTCCTTTCTTCTAGTTTCCAACAGCACGTTCCTTACTTCCTTTTGAGCCTTCGCCTACAGCATCCTTAAAGTCCATATTACTACTGACAGCCTGTTTAAGGCAATTTAGGCTTTCCCTATCATGGTCCTCAAAATTCTTCTAGTCTTCACCTACCGCCTGATTCTAAAACCACTCCCACATTTTAGGTACTTGATACAGCAGCACTCCACTTCCATTACCAGAGTCTGTAGCCATTTTCTACTGCTCCATAACAAATTACCATGTAATTAGTAGCTTAACACAATACCCATTACCATCTCAGAGTCCTATGGGTCAAGAGTCCAGATATAGCTTAACTTGGTCCTCTGCTTGGGGTCTCAAAGGACCAAAATCATGGTATCAGCCAGGCCTGTAAGCTCATCCAAGACTTTAAGTCCTCTTCCAAACTTGCTGGTTATTGGTAGAATTTAGTTCCTTCCAACTAGAGTGAAATCCCCATTTTTTGCTGGCTCTCAGCCTGCGAGCATTCTCAGCTCTCAGCGGCTACCCTGAGGTCCTTGCCACATGGCCCCCTTGAGTAACACAGCTTTTTGTTTTTTTAAGGCCAACAGGTGAACATCTGCTGCTGCTTTTCCCACTTAGGGATTCACCCGATTAGGCCATACCCACCCAGGATATTCTCCATTTTTATTAACTCAAAATTAAAAGGTTATAACTTAAATGAACAAACAGAATCCCCTCATATTCACAAGGCCTGCCCACACCAACAGGAGGGAATAGGGAATTATACAGAGCATGTATGCCAAGGGTGGAAATCTTGAGGCCACCTTGAGAATTCTGCCCACTCTCCCCATTGACCTTGGATATGGTCTTGGATTCCTAGCTTTACAATGCTGCTGAAGTGTTCTTGTTCTTATTCCTCTCCCTTTGCTCAGTTTGTATTTCCTAGTTCTTGGACAGAGATGCCTCTCACTTTAAAGTAATCTTTCAATGATTCATTTCTTATTCTCCATAAAATCAGAGAGAAGTAATTAAGCAAGTTTTCTTGCTGGTGAGCAATCTGGAAAAGGCTACCACAGGCAGAATTGTATGCAGCCAGTAATCTTTATTCTTCCCTAGTCCCTCAGGCAATGTGTATGGACACATGTTCATGGATATTTAAGAATGTATGGGGGCACCTGGGTGGCTCAGTGGTTAAGCCTCTGCCTTCGGCTCAGGTCATGGTCTCAGGGTCCTGGAATTGAGCCCCGCATTGGGCTCTCTGGTCAGTGGGGAGCCTGCTTCCCCCTCTCTCTCTGCCTGCCTCTCTGCCTATTTGCGGTCTCTCTCTGTCAAATAAGTAAATAAAATCTTTAAAAAAGAATCTATGAACTACACAAAGTCAATACAGCAAAGGACGTTCTTGATTTTTAAGTCTGTCTAGTACAAAGTATTTAACACTCTCCTACTCATTTAAAGGGATATTTTCTATAAAATGAGAAGTCTAACAAATGTTTTAAATATTTTTAAGAGTTGGCTAAAAAGCATCCATAGAGAAACCTATTTGCTTTGTGTATAACTGCTGCTGCTAGCTATAGGTATCTCTAGTTCAGCTCTTGCCTAGAAAATAATTCATCAATTAAGTTTAACTTTTATTTTTCTTCTATGTCCACCAGGGGAAAAAGCCTCATTTCTCCCGCTTCTCTGCTCTGCTAAATCCGTTCTCAAATGATCATGCTGTGGTTAGAGTTTTAAGAGAATTTACTGTATGCACTATAAACATTGTGGCTTCCTCTAACTAGTTTTAGCAATCAAGGTCAGTAGGTCTAATGGGACATGCACAAACCTTTATATATATATAAAGATAATGGAAACATACACTCCTAAAAGTCACGAGAGGAGAAGAAACCCATCCATCCACATAAAATCAACTGGTCTATTATTGGAGTCTGACAAAATATCATTTAAAAATGTTCATTTTATGTTACTCTGTAAATGTATGCTCTTGTTCATAGTATTATAAAAGGGAAGTAACTCTATCAGGCTTTATATTTAATTATTAATTTCTGCTAGCTTTCAGGTAACAACTTGGGTACCAGAAGAGAAGCAGGTACTGAAGCAGGTCCAGTTTCCTGCTCTTCTAATGTGAACTGGGCTTCATTCACTGGTCTGACAGGTTCAGGCCCCAGCTCTTATCTCCATAGAATATTCATCAAATATTTGCCAGATATATCAAAGAAAATCAGAAAGCTATAGTGACTCAAATAGCAGGAATTAACCCTTACATAGGGACTTCTAATCCCCAAACCACATACAACATAACAGGTTTGAGGAAACTTTACTGCAGGAAACAATGATAAGCATTTAAAAATAGGCAAAAATCGGGACGCCTGGGTGGCGCGGTTGGTTGGACGACTGCCTTCGGCTCAGGGCGTGATCCTGGAGTCCCGGGATCGAGTCCCACATCAGGCTCCCAGCTCCATGGGGAGTCTGCTTCGCTCTCTGACCTTCTCCTCGCTCATGCTCTCTCTCACTGTCTCTCTCAAATAAATAAATAAAATCTTAAAAAAAAAAAATAAAAAAAAATAAAAATAGGCAAAAATCATTTTGTTAGACATGCCAAAAAGATTATATACTTGAAAAAAAATCTGTAGTGTCAAATAATTGGAAATATCTTTCTAAAAGTCAATTGTAGATCTAGTCATAAGAACCAAAAGAAATTTATTTGTAAAATTTCTTACTTGACCAGTGGTGAGAACCAAGAAACACTATACCAAGAAATGCTCAACTAACACCCTAATAGTCTCTAAG
This sequence comes from Neogale vison, assembly GCF_020171115.1. NCBI lineage: Eukaryota > Metazoa > Chordata > Mammalia > Carnivora > Mustelidae > Neogale > Neogale vison. The sequence continues at coordinate 66,811,952 of NC_058105.1, forward strand.
CTGGTTCAGACAAGAGAACAACAAAAGTAGCTCTTGATTATTAGGCTGGAAAGATGTACTTCTTTATGTCTTTGGATCGCACAAAGAGATACATTTAACCACATGGTCTGCGCAAGTAGCATCAAGTAGCATCGTAGTATCTGTAGACATAATTGGGTCATAGCTTCCAGGGTGCTATTCCTTGTCTACCTTACATAGCTGTTTCACCACTCTTGCTAATTTCTTTGTCGGCTCCTTTCTCTTTTTCTTCTCCTTTGTTGGTTTTTGTTTTTTCTCTTTCTCTGATGTCTCCTTTCTCTTCTGCCCGTCCACCGTCAGTTCCTTTCTCTCTTCCATGGTTGCCTTCTTTCTCTTCTTCTTTGTCATGAACACTGGTGTAAACTGCTTTGTTATAGCCTTCTCGGTTCCGAGCAATTTCAATTGCCAAAAATTGTATCCTGGGGGCTGAAATGTGAATAGAATTGATTATTGTCCTAGTCACAGTTACTTTTCTAAACCTACTGGAAGTCTATTAACAAAGCTGAACTAACAGTCAAAGCATTCCAGTACAGTCATAAACTTCAGAGATGTGGAATTCTAATCTTGTTAAATGAGGCTGAAAATACTTAACCATCTTACCTCATAGTTATTCAATGAAAAGTAACATGATCTTTAAATATGTAACAAATAAAATAATCCCCAAACTATTCATGTCACTAATTCATCAGTAAAACCAGATCCCTCAATTTCCTTATACAGAAACCACTCCAGAGGCAAGAATCTCACCAAAGATGGTGTTTTCCTCAGTGTAGCCCTGGGAACAATCCAGTCGCAACAAAGTACCATAATTGAAGTCTTCTACAATCCCGTCAAACTTCAAGCAAAATGGCCTCCACTTCTATAAAGGCAAAAAAGATGCCTTAGCTGACAAATGCAGGAGGCTGGTGAAGTCAGGCCAAGAGAAGGGACTCCACTTCCTCAGTAAGCGAAGTAGCCATAGTGAAAGAGACTAGGACTGAGCTGATTTCTACTTTCAATAGCACTAAGTTTCTATGCTATCTATTGTCCTTAGACTGGTATTTCTCAACACAAACAATATTTTAACTTGACAAAATATTTAAATCCTAGGCTACAGAATTAAAATTTGACTTCTTAAATATATTGTTTTGTTTTTAAGTTATTGGTTAACTCAGCCCAAAATAGTTATTCATCCCCACTGAAGCACAAATGAGACAAGGCAGCAGGAATGTGGCAAGGTCACAAAGTTAAATTTTAAGAAAGAAGTCCATTGCTAGAAGTACTTTGCCAAGATCAGTAACAGATTTAACAGTTAACAGTAACAATGTTAAAAGGTCACATATATCACAAACCAAGGACCTACTCTCAGGGAAGTATTTTCCCCACTGTAAGAGTTTTACACACTGCAAAAGTATGATAATCAGATAAGCAATGGGAAACCTAAGTTTTCCTAGTATCCATGGCTCATGATAATGAGAACTTAAATCCGGAGAATTCAGACACCTCTCTATATCGTATTTGCCAATTCTCCATTCAAGACTTTTTTTTTGCCAATTTGCCAACTCTCCATCCAAGCTAAACTACTAACATAACATAAGTAAATTTGCTCCTTCTCCCCTGAAAGGCCTGGGTAGGAAGGGATAAATTATCCAAGTCAAAAAAAAAAAAAAAAGGAAAAAATACATCCAATGTACATAAAAAACTCAAATACCAGAAAAATATTTATTTCACTTCATAACTTACTTATTAGTTGATTATAACTACATAAAAGCCCTGGTTCTTTACATATTTCCTTAAAACATACTGAAAAAAGGTTGATGTATAAAAATGTTTTCACAATCAGTAATTGTTAGTGAGATGCTATGCAATATTTGAGAGAACTCTTACCTCTTTAGCTGATTCTGATTTGAGCTCTTCTGGATCCAACACATCTATCCTGAGTTTCTCAAAATTTTCCCGAAACTCAGAATAGATTTGGTCATCCACTTTGGTGAGTTTCAGGAACTGTGGGTCAACTGATGAAATCAGCTGCCAGACACAAGACAACATAATAGAAGCTAGTCTCTAATTTACTCCACTTCTATCCCCCCTTCCCCAGAAAATATTTATGGTTCTAAGGGCAGAAGAGTTATTAGGAAGTACAGGCAGATGAGGTCCCAGATGAAATCATGACGTAGTTTTCAAAAGCCATAATATACTACAGTCCTTGCCACCAGTTCAAACCCTTTTGGGACTAGTACTGCCTGGCTATTGCCCTCTGTGAATTGTCCATTCAGTCATCAAACATTTACTAATTGCCTACTACAGAATCATTTTGCTAGTTAGCAGAACACTGGGCAAAGAAGTACAACTCCTCATTGTCAAAACAAAATTCACTTTCACTCCTCATTCTCTGTGGGTAAAATCTTACAGTAATAAAAAGTATCTCCAAAATACATATGTTTTGTGTTTTAACTTGCTGTGAATAGTCATTAGCAGAGAACCAAACACTACAATTCCATGTTTAATTCTGCTTAATAATGAAAACAGACAACTCACCTTGTAGTAGACTTCAGCATGCTGCATTGCTTTCATGGCCCAAGCCATCTCAATATCAGGCTGCAAAGGAGTGAAGAATGTCAGGTCAGAATCTCCCAATTCTGCTACTAGAGAACAAATTAAAGATGTCTGTGGATGTCTAGGTAATGTAATAACACTACTGCCAAAGAATAAAAATTGGACTAATAGGTTTGGAAAACAGAAAACTTTTGTCCTTAATGAAGAAAACTACCCACCAAAAGAAGCTGCCTATACAATCTAATCAACAGCATAAGCCACTGGTTCTTTTTCCATCAGCTAGTGAAGTGTGAGAGACTACAGAAAGCAGTAAATAGAGTGCCTTCTCAGGACTCAATTAAACCATTATAAAACTGATACAATATACTCACATGTATCACTGAGGCGTTGGGAGAACAAAGTAAGATAAATGAAGTGAAATACCCTTCACTTTTAATAGTCTAACATGTTATAATCTGTTTATAAGATAGCCAATTCCTCCCCCCCAAAAAGATAGCCAATTCCCCATCCATAACACTTAAAATTGAATCAGTATTGTGAAGCAGGCTAGATTATTAAATAAGCCTTCCCAAATACCTATCACCTCTTCCATTAAAATCTCCCACTCTAGCCAGATGGATCTATTTCACTGACCCCAGCAAAGCCATTTGCATTTTCACCTCCATGCCTTACTCCATGTCCTGTGTCCATCTATACTTGGAGGATTACAGTTAGAGATTCACTTTCTCAGTGAAGTCTTCCTATACTGCTGTCTCAGTTCTTAGGGGTTTCTCCTTCGGCTAAACTCCTTTGGATCTTACACTCTAACCTAACATACATCAATCACATTTTTATTTGACTGTTAATACTATTCTCATGTCCCTGTGTCTTGTATCTCAAAAATATCATATGCTTTCTTCTTAAGAATCTAAACAAGACATATCATAATTCAGTGCCACTTTACTGAATAATGAAATCATTCAGTAACCTTTAAAAAATAGCAGTTTCTGACTCTCACCGCCGCCCCCCCCAATATTTTGATTTAATTGGTATAGATTGTGACCTGGACAACTGAAAATATAAAAGCTTCTCAGGTGGTTGGTTCTATTGCAGCAAAGTTAGGGAATTACTTCCACCGGCATCTGTCCTGGGTTTGTGGACCAAAAAGGTTAAAATGAATGAGAAACCTCCGTTTCCGTCGGGCATGGAGAGGGTTCACAGAAGACATCAGGAGGTTACAGTTTCGTGGCAGGCCCTGCAGACATACCAAGCTAACTGTTTAAGTGGGAGCTGGGGGTGAGTCATACTCACATCGTTGCCATAAGACTCGGCTGGAAGAGAAAGAGCATGTGCCACAGACGCCAGTTCCCCGGAAACCTGAGAAGGGAACAAGAAGGGGGAGAGATGGTGTTCAAAGCTCGACCCCGCTCGGCTTCCCCACCCACACGACCCCAGAGCAGCGTCTCACCGGCTCAGCAGTTCCACTGGTCGTCTCCATGTTGCACCCCACAAAGCAAGCGCCTGTTTCCCGGAAATGACTATTTGCAAACTCGGCCGGCAGCTGGTTGGAAAGGGAGGGCCGAATAAGAGAGGCTTTCTTTCCGGGTGCGCCTGCGCGCAACCTCCATAGTTGTCCCTGGCCCCTCCTCATTCACACTGCGCTCGCGCAAAGGTGTTGCGCTGCTGCACAATATGGGATGCTTCCGATGTTACAGATAGTTTAATGCTCCTTAATATCGGTGGTGATCTTCCGAAAAGCTTTAGTTTAAAACCTTTCGCGTGCGCACTGCGCTGAGTGCCCAGCAGAGATTCGGATTCACTCTACATTTCTGCAAACAGGCTCATATACCAATACATACACACACACCAATACTCCAAATAAGGAGTAAATCACAAACAAGCTTGGTGCTAGACAATGAAGTAGAGGGATGAAGAATTTAATCCCCATTTTGGAAGAAATACATACAGTGAGATAGCATATAAAGTAGTCATCTCGAAATAGCATCATGCACTATGGGAACACAAATAGGGGTTACAAAAACGGAGTCAGGAAGGACAACCAGAAAAGCAGGCAACAAAGGCAGGGAACGACAATCCAGGGAGAGGAGAGTGCATGTACAAAGGCACTGGAGAACTAAACACCAAGGGACCTTGAAGCAAATCCCCCCGCCCCCAAAAAGCAGTATGTGTATAGTCATTTACGATTTTTTAAAAAGATTTATTTATACAGACAGAGATCACAAGTAGGCAGAGAGGCAGGCAGAGAGAGAGGAGGAAGCAGGCTCCCTGCAAAGCAGAGAGCCCTATGGTGGGCTGGATCACAGGACCCTGGGATCAGGACCCAAGCCAAAGGCAGAGACTTTAACCCACTGAGCAACCCAGGCGCCCCTAGTCATTTACGATTTTGATGGAAAAGTCGAACTATCTATACTGAATATTAGAAATTTGACACTTTAACCTAAAAGCAATGGGAAGCTGATAGGGAGCTTCAAGTAGACAGCTGCCTGATTAAGCTTAAGTCTTAAGAAGATCATTAAAATACAACATACAAGATAGATTTCAGGAAGGCAATTTTGGAAGCAGAGAGACCAAATTGAAGGCACTGAAATGAATAGTAATTAAAAACTAAGCCGAGGATACAGCAGTCGAGATGACTTTGCGAATTAAGAGGGGAAGAAGAATCCATAGAACTTTATGACTAATTGGATACGGGAAATAAAGAAGAAACACGATTCCAGTATGAGTCCCAAATTTCAGAATAAGGTTTGGGAATGCAAGCATTGAGCCAAAAACAAAACCCCTCAAAACAAGAGGAGGGATGATGAGTTGAATTTGAAGAGTTGAGTTTGAAGAGCCTGTGGGACATACAGATGGAGTGGACTAGTAAGAGGGACCTCTGATGAGAGATGTAAATCTGATAGCTATGTCTTTAGGTTGGATTGAGCTGTTCAAAGGAAACTGAGGAACTACGAAGACACGAAGATCAACATGCCAAAGAAAGAACGATTTATGAAGAAGAAAAAAGGTAGGGAAAAAGAGTGAAACGGGGTGGGGGGGGAGGTGAATCGTGTCCAATATCCTGGGTTGAGTACACAAAGCCCACAATATCGAGAGGTCATGGACAACCTTAGCAAGAGCAGTTTTAGTGGAATGGTGAGGGCAGGAGTCTGGTGGCAGTGGGCTGAGAAGAGAGTGGAAGTTAAAGAAGAGATGGCAATGACCATAGAGGACTCTTCCAAAGAGTTGAAGCTGGATAGGGACACGAGGTCCAGGGACTTTTAAAAAATTGTGGTGAGATACATGTAACAGAAAAATGTACCCTCTCGACCATTTCTAAGCATACAGTTCAATAGTGTTACGTTTATCCAGACTGCTGTGTGACAGAATTAGTTCGCCTCACAGAACAGAAAAACTACACCCATTAAACAACTTCCCATTTCCCCCTCCCCTCAACCCCTGGCAACGACCACCTTTCTGTTTCTATGAATTTGGCTATTTTAGATACCCCCATACAAGTGCGATCATATAGTATTTGTCTTTCTGCGACTGGCTTATTTCACTTAGTATAATGTTCTCAAGGTTCATCCATGTTACTGCCAGGTGAGAGTTTTTCCTTTATTTTTAGGGCTGAATAATATTCATATATATATACCACATTGTGTTTATTTGTTTATCCATTCACCCACTGATGAGTATTTGGGATGCTTGCACCTTTTGGCTATCATGAGTAATGTTGCTATGAACATGGGTGTGAAAATATCACTTCGACACCCCGTTTTCAGTTCTTTGGGATTTACACCAAGAAGTAAGATTCTATTTTTAATTTTCTGAGGAAACTCAGGGACTTTTAAAATTATTATTTTAGGTTGAGAGAGACTTAAATGTGCTGGCTGGTGAATTGGCCTTATAGAGAAGACTGTCCTGGACGGTGAGCTGGCTGTATCTCCAGAGAAACCGAATGGAGACAGTCAGCAGAAAGAGGAAATGGAGGTGTTCCTTCCAGAAGCTTTCTGTTTTCTCTGTGAAACACAAGAAGGCAGCTGAGAGCAAGAAGGAATGTGCTCAAGTCTTGTTTTGAGAAGAATGTCTTAGAAGTCCCGCGGAGCAGCTCAGAGGAAAGGAAGAACTGATCTAAAGGAGGTGGAGGGACGTTTTCAGGGAACAGCTAAAAGGAGAGGACATGAATCTGCAAGGATAGCAGTCTGTATGTAACCCAGAGGTTTGAAGGTAAGACAGGTCATCCACAGGGATGCTGGACATTAGTGAATGTGGAGGCCTGACCAGGAGGTCAATAGACAACAGTAAAATGGAAGGGTAGGCTCATGATGATGGCCAAATCCGTACATAACAACTGAATAGGAATAGGGTCTTAAGAAACACAACCGGCCTTTAACCTGAGAAAGCACTTGGGTAATTCGCTTTATCGAATGCTTTGGGCACATTAATTGCCTTTAAATTAAAAAAAAAAACCCACCTCATAATTATGTACACCATGCACATGGTGTGTTAGAATTATTTGACTTTTTTTTTTTTTTAAATCAGGGAACTTCTCGTTGCTCAAATATTCACAGCCTTAGACACTCTCACGGACCAGGAATTGGGGTCCTCACAAGATTGGAAGATCTGTACCCGCAAACGGCTGGAGATGAAACTGTCATCGAGAGCCTTTCCCATTGCCAGGCCAGGCAGAGCTATCAAAATAAGCGTTTGTCCTTTGCACTCGCACCTATTGTTTCAGATGGACTCAAGGCAGCTGGCTATTAAAATAAGGGGATGAGGAGTGGGCCAGGAACAAAAGACAGTACCTAAAAGGAGAGAGTTGGTGGACTTTAAGAGCTATATTGCAGAAAGACCTTTTGGTGTAGGGTAAGAAAAATGGAGATGGCAGTTCAACTGGGATGATTCTTTCTCCTTCTGGAAGGGCACCACTGAGTTGACCTTCAGCTGCCTTCTAAGACACGCCACGGGTAGAGCCAAAGGCATCACCAGTCCTGACGAAGGTGCCGAGGTATCGGCAATGCCAGGAATAACAGGGGTGTGGAGAAAATGAAAGCTGTAAGTGCCGGAGCTAGAGTGCCATAGAGTAGAAGAAGGAAAAGGAAATTTTCCTTTTCCTGACATGTAAGGAAAAGCACCTTCCATTTTCAAATATGTTTGTCATTGGCAAGGCAGTTGGGTGAGTGCTTCTACTTGCAGGTGGTAAAGCCATGTAGATACTCCTTGAAAATATGGACCACATGGACTTGATGGCTGTCAGACTAGATGGGAAGACAAACTTGAAGGACCTTGCAACTGGTCATTAAAAGTTGGGAGGAAAAATAGGAGTATGGTCAGAAACCATGTGAGTTAGTCAACCATAGAACTATAAAATCTGGGTAGTGAAAGTGTTTTTCTGTGATAGGTGTGGTTCACAATACCCACAGGGGTGGATTCATCTTATAGTAAGTGCGTTTCATGCCAAGACAGAATTTTAGAGATGACATCTTGAGTGACTGTGTTCACGGGGTGTGGTCTGTGGTCAGGAGGGAGTGCAACAATGACCCCGGGCTGCTGTCCCAGATTGGAACTTGTCCCAGAAACTTCACTGCAACACAGCCTCAAAATACAGAAAGCAACAATTGAAAGAATTACAAACAGAGATGGACAAATCCAGTAAAATAGTGGACTATTTTAACATGTTGCTTGGCAATTGACGGCCCAAACAGCCAACACCTTAATAAGAATTTAGTAGAAGTTTTGAACACGGGAACAAACTTGACTTAATGGAGAACTTCTGAACCCTGAAGCCAGCAATTTATAACACACATTACTGTCAAGCATCTATGCAACATGTATAATTAATGTATTGTTGGGGGTGCCCCGGTGGTGGCTCAGTCCATTCAGCATCCAACTTTGGCTCAGGTCATGATTTCAGGGTCCTAAGAGGGAGACCCACACCTGGCTCGGCACTCAGCAGGGAGGCTGTTTTTCTCTCTCCCTCTCCTTCTGCCCCTCCCCCTGCTCATGCTCTCCCTCCCCCCCCCTTCTCTAACAAATAAAGTCTTAAATAGATACAGTAACGAGACAAAGTGCACCTCAAATAGATACATAAATACATGAAAGGAACAAAGAGTCCAATCCATGCAGGCAGGCTAGAAGCCATAAATGGTATGAGGTAGGGTGTCCTGGGGCAATGAGGTCACTGGGATAGGAAACAGGAATCAAGTAGCTAAATAGGCAGATTGTATCCAGGGGTGTGGTTCTCACAGACTATTTGGCTATTGGACTAAAGACAGGAAAGGCAAATTTGATTGGCCTCGAAATTTATGACTAAAAGTTGAGAGGGAAAAAAACAAAACAAAACCGGGGCTGTGGTCAGAAATCATGTGAGAGAGTGTTCCCTGAAAACAGAAAACCTGATTTACACAATGTAGCAAGGGCCAGGTGAAAGAGATGGTTGGCGCCATCTTGCCGGGGCTGTTGCCTGTGAGTGTGGTGATTGTATTCCAGGACTGTTTGGTGGTCAGGAGGAAGCATGCCGGCCCCTTAAGATGCCATCCTGGCCATCTGACACAGCTGTTCCAGGAGGTGACACAGGCCACTGCGTCCCTTTTGACATAGGGACTCACAAATCCCTGAAAATCTCGCTCTGTCCTGGGTTGCAGTGGCCAGGAAGGGTTGACATCGTGCCACTGACACCACCACTGCCTCTCCCTTACTGAAATGAAGGTACGGCCGTTCACTAATCTCCGTAAGTCCCTCTCAGCTTTGTGTCCTGTCCACAGTCTCACCTCCCTCTCTCCTACCCCCTTGCCATCAAAAGTAGCTCTAGGGTTTCCAGGGGTGCTGTGTAATGAGATAGTGCCTGCCACCAGGCTGGCCATGGACTCCAGTACTGCCCTTGTGTTGCTGAGGAACAGATTTGCTTCTCAGGAAGGAAAACTCAAGAAACACCCCTGGATATCCATAATAATCAATTAGTGATAACCTTGGACCTTGAATCAAGTCTTAATTCCTCCATCTACTGTTTCTGTACAGGGTCTCTCTCCCTCTCCCTCCCTCCCTCTTTTTCTTTTTCGAATATTAAATGAAGAGGCATACTCAACTTGTAGAGTTATTCTGAGACGAATGATGGAGTGGGAAACCTAATTTAGAAAAGCTACTCAGTTTATGAAAACTATGCTTTTATTTCCTAGTAATCAGTAGCGGCATAAAGAAAGGAGGAGCTGCTCCCTGCTGCCCCCTGCAGCCCAACGTCAAGTCCGAAGGCCTGCATGATTCCGGAACACTAGACCAGGGACCAAGAGACAATTCAGGCTCCTTGTCCAGAAAAACAAAACAAAACAACACCACCGCAACAAAAAGTGACCAACTGAAAGTGAAACCGACACATCAACAGACGTTTGATCATCCTACCCTAAAGAAACTCTGGCTAATTTGAGTGAGTTCTGAGTCTGTTTTGCAGTAGGTGACCAAGCAGGGATGAGACTAGCTAAGACTGGAGCTAACGGAGAAGAATTCTTGCAGCTGCGTGGAGGGGACCAAGAGTGAACGAGAGTAACCTCTGTGACAACACACCCCGAGATCTCTCCCCGTTCATCATGCTTCTGCCACCATTTTCTGAATGTGTGTCCCATGAAGAGGCATGACTCTCGAATGCACATGCTCAGAAAGGAGGACACCTCCCTTTGTCCCTGTGTGCAATCAGGATATTCCATTCAACCTTACATACGCCTTGGCACCCTGACCTGCTATACAACGAACCCCAGCCGTTTGGGAAGGTGGATTTGAGAAATGTTTTCCTGTCTCCTTGCTTGACGCCCTGCAATAAAATCCATTTTGCCCTCCTCAAAGCTGGTGTCAGTGCTTGGCTTGCTTGGCCTCTGGGGAAGGACCCCTGTCTGATAACAAAGGCGGCATTGTCTGGTAAATGAGTGGAACCTGAAGAATGCTGGGTGGGTCCTGTCAACAGAATTCACAGATAAAATCGGCTAGCTATAGGGCAACTGGAGGCCAAAGTTGGCCCTTCAAACGTGTGCATGGTAAGGAAGAACGGAGGTCTGGAGTAGCAACACTCCTCCTGGGTAGGTTTTGGGGACTCAGAACTTCTAATACTTCAAGAGACAGGCAAGACAGTACAGTGAATCCCAGTAGACAGTGTCCATTCCTAAAAGGAAGAATTTCACTTCTCACTTCTAATGTCCCTGGCGTTCCAGGGGATTGTGTTACACACAGTATGGACAGGCAGACCCTCCCCCCACCCCACCCATACAGCAGACCTGAGACTAAGAAGAGAGGGCTCCTATTATAGGGTTGGATGTTATTTTGCCATCCTACTTAAGACATGCTCTTATCTGAGCGTACAGACCCTGGTTTATTTTGCCAAGGGTGTTTGTGGGTATTATAAGAGCTCCCCTTTTGGGTACCCCACCTTCCATGTGGCATCATCTCTTTACCCTCAGTGGGGTTTACATTCCATCTAGTATCTGCTTTATCTCCTCTTTGTCTTCCTAATTTTTACATGCAATAGATAACCTCGTGAAATTTTTCATCCAATATCCCGTGTCCATTGATAGCCTACTCAGAGGTGTGCCCATATGTGGCTAAGCCCTAGGTATAGAAGAGTGAGTAATGCGGGGTGCCTTCTTACAAGGCACTCATCTTTTTTTTTAAGATTTTATTTATTTATTAGAGAGAGAGAGAGAGACAGAGCACAAGCAGGGGAAGCAGCAGGCAGAAGCAGAGGGAGAAGCAGGCCCCCTACTGAGTAAGGAGTCAGGACCCTGGGATCATGACCTGAGCAGAAAGCAGACACTTAACCACCTGAGCCACCCAGGTGCCCCACAAGACACTCATCCTAGTGAGAGTTACTGTTACATTGAAACTGATCGCTAAAAAAAAAAAAAAAAAAGTTAGTAGTAATTGGAATGACAGAGATTCCATGGAGTAATACAGCGGCTGGCATATATGAGAGGAGTTCCATGATTATTTGTTGGGTGAATGGATCGATAACAATACATCCAGGGCATTATGGGAAGACAGAGAAGGGTTCTAAGTTATCCTCAGGGGAGTGGTGGAATCTGCACAACTGAAGGGAACACACTTGGGGCTAAGGTTGGAAGCTTCTGATACATTAAGTTTCCAAGAAAATTCTGGGAATGCTCATTTAATATTGTTCGTGAGTAAGGGTAAGGAAATAATCATTCTGTGAACTGCTGAGCTTGGATCACCTGGGACTCAGACTGCCCCACACCAGTCAGGTGTGTGTGTGTGTGTGTGTGTGTGTGTGTGTGTGTGTAGATGTTTAAGAGAGAAGGTGCCACCACTCTGGAAAACAGCATGGAGGTTCCTCAAAAAGTTGAAAATAGAGCTACCCTATGACCCAGCAATTTCACTACTGGGTATTTACCCTAAAGATGCAAATGTAGTGATCCGAAGGGGCACGTGCACCCGACTGTTTATAGCAGCAATGTCCACAATAGCCAGACTATAGAAAGAGCCTAGATGTCCAACAACAGATGAATGGATAAAGAAGATGTGAGATATATATATATATATATATATACACACACACACACACACATACACACAATGGAATACTGTGCAGCCATCAAAAGAAATGAAATCTTGCCTTTTGCGATGACGTGGATGGAACTAGAGGGTTTTATGCTTAGCGAAATAAGTCAATCAGAGAAAGACAACTATCATATGATCTCCCTGATATGAGGAAGGGGAGATGCAATGTGGGGGGCTTGGGGGGTATGAAAAGAATAAATGAAAGAAGATGGGATCGGGAGGGAAACAAACCATAAGAGAATCTCACAAAACAAACTGAGGGTTGCCGGGGGGGAGGGGGTGGGAGGGAGAGGGTGGTGGGGTTAAGGACATTGGGGAAGGTATGTGCTATGGTGAGTGCTGTGAAGTGTGTAAAAACCTGGCGATTCACAGACCTGTACCCCTCAGGCTAATAATACATTATATGTTAATTTAAGAAAGAAAGAAGAGAGAGAGAGAGAGAGAGAGAGAGAGAGAAGGTGCCTCCCTAAGCACAGCAGGGGTGGTTCCAAGTGATTTGAAATCAGGCCAGATTTAAAAATCACCTCCTCTTGGGCATTACCAACCTCATTCTCCTCTTGAATCTCAGGGCCATGATGGTTTCAGGTTAAAGTATGTCATCTTGTATTTCAGAGGCACCTGAATTTTCTTTCTTTTTTTTTTTTTTTTAAAGATTTTAATTATTATTTGACAGAGAGAGATACAGTGAGCGAGAGAGGGAACACAAGCAGGAGGAGTGGGAGAGGAAGAAACAAGCTTCCTGCTGAGCAGGGAGCCCGATGCGGGGCTTGATCCCAGGATCCTGGGATCACGACCTGAGCTGAAGGCAGACGCTTAACAAGTGAGCCACCCAGGTGCCCCTGCACCTGAGTTTTCTTATCTGTGTGACCTTAGGCAGGTTTCTAAAGCTCACAGAGCCTTGGTTTCCTCACTTCCAAAGGGGAGGTTATAGTCCCATTTGCCTCACTTGATGGTTTTGATTATGGAATTATACAATGAGTGAACATATGAGCCCTTAGCATAAGGCCTGGAGCCTAGTAAATGCTCAGTAAGTTCTTGATCATTCAGAATGCCATGGACTTTGCAGACACAGTTCAGACTGAGGCTCCAGAGATTTTTTTTTCCTTCCCTCTGCAAATGTTCCTTTGTTCCACATCCCCTACGGGAGAGGAAGGCCTGGGGCAATGAAGGGGAGAAATAGGTCTAGGTTAGCCAGGGTACTTGTGGGTCCAGCAGCGACTTCCTGGTGCTATGGTGAACTAGGGCTGTCACATTGGTTGGGCATAGACCCCAGTCATGCCTGTCTTGCTGCAGCGGGTCATAACTTTTACTCAAGGGAAGCTCTGAAAAGCTTCACTCAGCAAGCAATAGTACCAGAAGGTTATCATCAGGACTTTGGGCTTTAGAGGAAGCGGCCCTGGGTTTCAAGAAGAAAAACGAACTAAGCGCATGGCTGGTCTCCATACAGTCACTATTTTCTCTTTCCCTTCTTTCCATCTTTTTTTTTTTTAAAGATTTTATTTATTTATTTGACAGAGAGCGATCACAAGCAGTCAGAGAGGCAGGCAGAGAGAGAGAGGAGGAAGCAGGCTCCCTGCTGAGCAGAGAGCCCGACGCGGGACTCGATTTCAGGATCCTGAGATCATGACCTGAGCCAAAGGCAGCGGCTTAACCCACTGAGCCACCCAGGCGCCCCCTTCTTTCCATCTTTTGTCTTTGTCCTCTGTGTGTGTGTCTCTGTCTCTCTGTTTCTCTCTCCCTCCTCCCTCCCTCTCTCTCCTCCTCTTCCCCTGCTCCTTCTTTCCTTTTTTGCTTTCTTTGTAATCGCAGAACATTTTTTACAGAAACGTGAAAGTTTTTAATGTTCCTAACACTTGACTGAAAGGGTCCGTAGACAAAAGGACAAGACTGATACAAAGCGAAGGTCAAGCAAAGCTTTATTTCGCGCCAAGCATATAGAATCAAACTGACCGGCCAGGGTCCTCTCTTGCAAAGAGGCGACCCCTCCCAGTCTCACGGACTAACATTTATAGAGTAAAGGCCATGTGGTTGAGCCTGGCCACACACAGGTGGCCAATGGAATTACAGTCTACCCCATGATGGTCATCTAATTCAGCCTATGGCCTTGGCTAGAATTTGTCTGGAGCCCAAAAGGCGGGGCTCACACTCCTTGGCGGGTAATACGTGCGCTTTCCCTTGATTGGGCGCTTGCACCTGGCCTGGCTCATCCTTGGCGGGTAGGGAGGTAATACGTGCCCTTTCACTGATTGGACGTTTCCATCTGGCCGGACACGTCCTTGTACGTGGGCTCCGTTATCAGGGGCTGGTCAGTCATATTTCACCAGTTCTGTTTCTAAGCGCTTTTCTCTTGGGGGGAAGGGGCAGGTTCAATCTAAGTTTACTGCATAAACCACAAAATGGCTCGCTCTGGCTAAGTAGGCCCTTACATTGATAATCCAAGCCCCATCTTTAAATTTTCTCAGCTAGAAGTGTGGTAAAGTTTTTGCTTCAGTTGTGTGTGTGTGTGTGTGTGTGTGTATGTGTGTGTTTCCCTAAATGATCAGAACAATTTGGTCCTTTAGGACTTGGGTCAATTCTTCACTCAGAGCCCTCTGAAGCCTTCCCCATGCCCATGTTTCAGATCTCCTTTGTCATTCCATTCCATTCCATTGTATTCCATTCTTGGGTGAGGATACGGAATCATATGTCAGGATATACCATCAGGCCTGTCCTTGCCCAAGCCTGGTGATAACCTTGGTGGCCATCACACACCCTGGCCGGGGCTGCTGAATATGCTGAGCTCATCAGGAGTTCTGGAGCATCCAGAGAAGAGGCAGGGATGAGACTGGTGATGGGCCTGTTCTGCTGACCTGGTGTTAATCCTGTCTTTATTCAGCCACACCTACAAAAGATACCGGGACTCTGGAGCCAGGTATCACCAGCAGACCTCTCTGAGAGTGGCTCCTGTGGTGCTTGGTGGCACAGGGGCAACCGTTGGTCTGACCACAGGCCCACTAGTTGCACATGGTGGTCACCCACCATGAAAGGGAGCTGTCTGGGCTGTGCTGATTTGTACTGCTTTGTCACTCTCTCTTTCTCTCTCTCTCTCTCTGAATGATGATCTTAGCTATTTTATTATTATGTTTTAATTATGTTCAGTAAGCCACTGTAGGGCACATCATCAGTTTTTGATGTAGTGTCCCATGATTCCTTAGTTGCATATAACACCTAGTGCTCATCACCACACGTGCCTGTCTTAATACCCATCACCCTGCTAACCCCTCCCTTCACCTCCTCCCCTCTGAAACCCTCAGTTTGTTTCCTGGGATCCGGAGTCTCTCATGGTTCATCTCCCTCTCTCATTTCTCCCCCTTCAGATTTCCCTCTCTTCCCCTGTAGTCCTCCGTGCTATTCCTTATGTTCCACATAAGAGTGAAACCACATGATACTTGTCTTTCTCTGCTTGACTCACTTCACTCAGCACAATCCCCTCCAGTTCCTTCCATGTTGATGCGAATGGTGGGTATTCATCCTTTCTGATGGCTGAATAATATTCCATTGTATATATGGACCACATCTTCTTCATCCATTAATCTGTTTGAAGGACATCTCAGCTCCTTCCACAGTTTGGCGATTGTGGACACTGCTGCTATGGACCTTGGGGGGCAGGTGGCCCTTCTTTTAAACACATCTGTATCTTTGGGGTAAATACCCAGTAGTGCAATTGCTGGGTCACAGGGTAGCTCTCTTTTTAACATCTTGAGGAACCTCCATACTGTTTTCCAGAGTAGCTGCACCAGCTTGCATTCCCACTGACAGTGTAAGAGGGTTCCCCTTTCTCCTTCCCCTTCTCTCTTCACCAAAATTCGTTGTTTCCCATCTTGTTAATTTTGGCCATTCTAACTGGTGTCAGGTGGTATCTCATTGTGGTTTTGATCTGTTTTTCCCTGATGGCTAGTGATGTTGAGCATTTTTTCGTGTGTCTGTTCACCCTTTGCAGAAGTGTCTGTTCGTGTCTTCTGCCCATTTTTTGACTGGGCTAAATTGTCTTTTGGGTGTTGAGTTTGAGAAGTTCTTTATAGGTCTTGGATAACAGCCGTTTATCTGCAATGTCATTTGCAAATATCTTCTCCCATTCCGTGGGCTGCCTCTTAGTCTTGTTGGCTGTCTCCTTGGCTGTGCAGAAGCTTTTTATCTTGATGAAGTCCCAAAAGTCCACTCTCTTATTATGGAAACAGCTCTTTCAGTTTTTACTCTCAGCCCCTCATTGGATTCCTAGCCGATCCCATAGGAACTGGGCCAGGGGACAAACCTGAGTGAGGGATAGCACCACTTCCTTCAAACAGCCACAGAGTGCTGTTAGTGGCCCAAGCCGGGCTTCCTGGTTCTCTCTTCTTCCTTAGGATGTAATTTCCTCGTATCCTTTTCGGTCCCTAAATCAAATAGTCCTCTGATAGAAAATAAATGGTATCTCACTGTGACTAATTTTTTTTTTTTAATTTTTATTGCCTAACCAAGAAACAGACTCTTAACTATAAAGAACAAGCTGATGGTTAACCGGGAGGGAGGTGGAGGGTGTGATGGTGTGAGTACAATAGGTGGTGGGGATTAAGGAGGGCACTTGTTGTTATGAGCACTGGGTGTTGCATGGAGGGGTTGAACCACAATATCGGACACTTGCTGCATGTCCAATAATCAGAATTCAAATGAAAGCTTAAAAAATAACAAAAATGAATTTTTTTTTATTGTCTGACTAATGTTGGGGTTAAGTGTTTTTTTTTTTCTTTTCCATGAAGGATGGGGTGTGTGGGCAGGGGGCAGGAAGGCCATTTCTGCAGATCTTCACACATGCTCAGCAATGTCTGGAATGCAGCAGGGGACACCACTGAATCTCATGGTGGTGGGTTACAGACTACATTATCTTACTCCCATAGAAAAGAGACCAGTAGGGAGTAAATTAAGAACTGAGTGAGATGATACATTGGTTGTGGGATTATGGTTGGCTTTTAAAAAATACATTCTGGTAACTTTTCCCAACTTTCCAAGTTGTCTCTGGTGAGGATGTCAAGTCCATATGCCCGGGGGGGGGGGGGGAACGCGGTTTCAACACAGGAACAAGATCTGGAAGGAAGGGCTGGCAGTGCTGTTCAGAGAAGACTGAGTGAACTGGCTTCAGAGGCATTGCCTGAGGCCATTCTCTGAGGTGAAAGGAAGCAAGAGAGAGAAAAACCCTCCGGGCCTTGACCCTGAACCATCCGATAGTAATTCATGACCCTCAAACTATGTGCACCCCATTGGCTTTCCTGTGCACCTCCAAATTGATGAAATCCCATGCCATGGGTTTCCAGAGGCCTGGATTTCCAAGGAGTGGCTCATTAGAATGTTTTGACCGAATCAGGGCACTTTCCAAGGGGCTCTGGGGATCAGTCCTCCAGGCAGGATCCTTCTGGATAAAGAAGGCTTGGAGGTGCCACAGTGCCACTGAAAGTCTAGCCTCTCCCATACTGCATAGACTCTGCTTCCCCATCCTGGGTTAGCAGTGCGGGCTGTGGGAAATAATTATCCAAGTAGGCAGGGGACAGTCGTACTGGATAGGCTGGAGGAGGGAGCCTTGGAAGTTCAGTGGATTTACAAGGATAGAAAAAGTCAGAGATAAATGGCCATAAGGATGATGATTGTTGTTTTCTAGAAAGGCCCCAGTAAATAGGCTCAGAGCTTCTTTTTGTTTCAGGCAGAAAGTGTGGATGCGCTAAGATGGAAGGTAGTTGTCGTCACCAATCTAATGGTCTCAGTGGTGGCTGGTGACCATATTTCTTCTCAGAGGGTGAGCTGTAGAACAAGAATTTAGCATTGGCCAGAAAGGTACACCAGCGATGCTACTGGTGGAAAGTGCAGTGATATACATAGCACTTGCGGATCTGATTGACAGATACACTTTATTCAAATGTTGGCACACACAAGCGGGTAAGCAGACTTGGAGAGCCATCATGCTTTGCCATCAAAAGCTGGGTTAAAAAAAAAAAAAAAAAAAGGAGTCTGTGGCTATGGTAATATATCGTGGGGGCTCAATCCCCCAGAGACAGAAGATTTTATTCAAAGTACCAGCTGGCTCCAGCTGGGCTAGGGCAGAGTGAGTGAAGGGGAAGAGGAGGCCAGAGAGTTAGCCAGGAGTTAAATCTGGTAGAGTCTCTCCAGGCCAAGGACTGGGTTTTTACTCTGGGTGAGACCAGAAGCCCTTGACTGGCAGGCTTTGAGCTGAGGAATCACACAGCTCACACAGTACATCAATGGCAAAGAAAATCTAAGTTTTCACAGATATGTTGGGTGAGGAAATCAAGGCCAAATTAAAGTGTGGAAGTCTAATCGGATGACTGATTTGAACACAAAACACATGCCATAAGGCTTTCCACATTTACTGCCTGTCGGCCAGAGATGTTGACCCACCTTTTCGAGCCGCCTAAGTGGAAAGAGGGAACGGTGATCACCAGCAGGAGTCCCAGTATCCCCGAAGTCAAACCTGAATGACTGCACAGAAGGAATAATCATGCTTTTGAATGAGGTAGGTTTCTCCCATGAGTCACCCTAGGGAGGTTGCTGTGTAACGAGTGAACTTCCTCTTCAACATTGTCCTAACACCAGATGCAATGACGACGTTTGTGGAGATCTCTTTTCCCACACTCTCAGTGTGAGCACAGTTGAGCAAAAGTAGTTTGTTCCCTTACCCTCACCACCACTACCAAATTGCTTGTGAACAGTGTTCGTTCATTCATGGATGCCCTACTGTGTTTCCCTTGCTTGTCTGTTTCGCTGTTTGGTGTGCTATTTATCGTCTGCTTCTCCTCCTTCGGAGAGGAGATTTACCTTTTGCTTTACCCTTGCCTGTTACATGTGTTGCAACTATTCTTCTTTGTCTTGGGATTTTGTTGACAATGGTGCAACCACAGGGGGAAACTGACAGAAACATAATTTTGCGGGGGACATTAACATCTCCCCCTCACTGTTCACTGGATTAAAAAAAATGAGTAAATGTGGAGGATGTTGGCAATATATATTTATTCATGCAACAAACATTTATGGAGGACCTCCTCCATGCCAGTCACTATCGAGACAAAGTAGTGAACCATGAGACACACGTAATAAACAACCACAATTGCCACAACAACTGCCCTGGCTTGGAAGAGCTTGCCTTCTAGTGGACGGAGACAAGCAAACATCCTAACAAGGAAGCAAATCGCATAACTTGTGTTGAAGGAACAAAGTAAGACAAGGTAAAGGGGAATTGTACGTGTGGTGGGGAGGGACACTTGAAATAAGATGTTTAGGGGTGAGCCACATTGAAAAGTGACGTTGAATCAAAGACCTAAAAGCGACAAGGGAAGGAGTCAAGCAGAGGCATTCATTATATGATCTGATTGTATGTTCTAATAGCATTTTTCTGGCTGCCGGATTGACGATCAGTGGGCCAGTTTGGAGGGGGGTCGGGGGGTTAGCGGGTTGGCGGGAGGGAAGGCGAAGCAGAAAAATAAGTCCGGAAACAATTTCAGTGTGCTGGGGCAGGAAGGGGAACAGATGGTGGCTCGTAACTGGATGTTAACAGGGGAGGTGGTGAGAAGTGGTCAGATTCTGGGCATGTTTTGTTCAAAAGAGCTCACGGGATGGGATCTCCTAACAGGTTGAAAATGAGCGGCTGAGTACAGCAGCATCATGAGGGATCACTCTCAAGTCTATGGCACCACAGCTGAATGAATAGAGTTGCCATTACCCTGCAATGGAAAATACCGCAGCTGAAGATGGTTCATAGGGGAAGATGGGGAAGTTCAATTTTGGGCTTGTTAATTAGGGTTGACTCCTAGGCAGTGTTCTCAACGAACTAGAAAGGGAGGTCATCAGCTAAGAGCGAGGCCCGGAGAGGCGGCGTTGGAGGTTTGAAGAGAGAAAGTAAGTTGTGGAATGGAAGGGTGGACAGGATTAGGGGCATGAGAAAAATAAGTAGTTTGAGCATTGGAACTAAACATCTTGTGGAAAGGTGTTTTGGTTTAAATAGCGACATGGGGTGGTCAGGTCACTCTGGATGATCCCATCAGAAAACTAGCTCTTGCTGGCCTGCCGCTCTGTGAATACAGGTTTGCTCTTGCCGGAGAGGGTGGTATGGACAGGCCCGAGTGAAGAAATCAGTAATCCGGGTTTACGTCCTCAGTTGTGCAGAAGAAGCAGGGATGGGCCTAAGACATGCTAGGACACATTTCTCCCAGACGCCTAGCTTATGCAGAACTGCACTCTGAGTTTTGCTCACAGAGGAAAGAGCTCACACCGTTAGGCAATTCGTCCCAGATCTGAAAGCGAGAGACAGGTTGGAAAGGGCCTTCAGAGAACGAAAAAGGAAACCGGTAAGCCGCGCCATCTTGTAAGCAATGGGAGATAAGCAGGGACTGGCTTATGGACAAGTTTCAAAGCCCTGCTGGCCAGCTTGGTCCAAACTGCTGTATGAATATTTACAGATCCAACAAAGTGCTTCCTCTGAGACCCTGACGCCAGAATTGAGGGACTAAGAGCCACGCGACAGCGAGAGGAAGGAAGACTTCTCTAAGTACTGCCAGTTTAAGCATGTCAGAGAACAGGAATGTATATACCCTTTCCCCAGATTGGAACTTCTTCTTCTAAACCAGGCAGACATAGAAATTCTCCTGTTTTATATATGTATACACACACACACACACACACACACATACACACACACACACACACGGATTGTATATAATATTAAATTATATCATTTTACATATCATAGTATACATTATGTATTATATATACTATGTTCTGTTATTACATACTATTATATTGATATTATATCATTGTATATAATTCTGTATTATACTGTTATATTTAAATATATCCTATATTAATGTTAAATGATGGATATAAATATATAAAATTTATAGATTTTTATGCATGTCTGCACACACATACATGTATATGTGCACATACATATATGTATACACACCTACACACACACACACACACACACACACAGGGATTTTTCTTCCAGATGAGGCCTCCCTCAAATCTTCTTACTTATTGGTTTGTCAAAAGCAAATCAGATGCAGGGGAGGGTGGAAATACTGACTGAAATAAACTTAAACTTGGGCCTATAAGCAAACCCCACACAAAGGTTTATCCGACAAACAAAAAATCAAGGGAGGCGATAAGGCCATTTGACTCACCGTCTACACAGTTTTCTGAGGAGCTAGCAGTGGTAGCAGCAAAGGGGCCAGCAAAAGTGCCTCCCCCTGCCCTCTCCACCACCAATCTCTACTGAAGCCAGGTACCTGGGTCCACAGGTCTTAGAGGGGCAGCCTTCCCCACCAGTTCCCCAAGGGTTAGAAGATTGTATCCATTACCGCTGTTCAGTCTACCCTCTGTGCCTCCATGTGTTAGTATACCAGACAACGTCCTCCTTCCTTTCACCATCAGATGGGGATACTCTGCCTCCCTTTTCTCTGAGTTCCATTGGCCAGGGAGGCTGGGCATTCCACCACAGTTCTGAGTCCTCCCCTTGGAGCTCCTGGCCTGGAGCACCGGAGAATTACACAGAGGCTCTTCTGTCTGTCTGGGCTGCTGTGAGCTACAGCGGGGGCCAGCCATCTCCACGGCCCTTTTTATTTTCCTGAACTTTGTGGAGAAACTGATGAGTACCAGGTGACCCGCCTGAGTTTCCGGCAGTTTCCCTCCTCCTTGAGTTCCACAGGGCACCGTGCTTCCTAGTCACCATTCCCATCAGCCCTCCCCAAAGCAGAGATTCGGGTAGCCACTGAAACTCGGTGAGGATAATTTAATAGCTGATAATCAGCGGGACATATCCTGGTGGTGGGGACTACGAGAGGTATCGTTTGGGATATGGGTTGCCCCCCCCACTCCCACTCCCATATTCTACAGAGGCCTTAAAGGGCTGGAACCTACCCAGTCAAAATTGTGGAAAAACTTTGGCCAGGAGGGCTGGGGATTTCAAAAGCAGCATCCCACACCCCTGTACTATCTACATGGCCCCAAATTAAAGATATGCTGCCGTTATACCACCTCCTCTAGGTGCCCACGTTACTCGTCAACTTTTCCATGAAGTTCAGGAAAATAAAAACGGCCATGGAGATGCCTGGGCTTCCTCTCCATTCAACAACATCCGTTCAACGTCCTCCTGCCCCAACCCTGTCACTGGTCTCATACAATTTGTTTTCTCCTTATCCTCATTTCCCATAAATGTAAGGAACACACACCATACCTCTTACAGAGTAAACAATTAGCTTCCTGGCAAACAGTCCTACATGCCAAAGAAACCAGCAATGTGTGCTCTTTAGTAGTAGTTTAGTCATGGAGCACCTGCAGTATTTTACAAATGCGCATCAGAATCACCCGAAAGGTGTTTTAAAGCCACAGATGGCTGGGCCCTGCCCCCAGAGTTTCTGATTCAGTAGGTCTGGGGCAGGGCCCGAGGCCTTGCATTTCTAACATAGCACGCCCAGGTGATGCTGATGCTGTTGTTCTGGGGATCACACTTTCAGAAAAAAACTGGACTGGAGACAAACCTGGATTGAAACCATGGCTGATTTGTTTAATCTCAGGTAGGCCACCTAAACTAAGCCTTAGTCTCCTCATATATAAAATGGAAAAACAAGTACCAGTGTTTCCATTACTGGTCACTGTTAAGATTAAACGAGGGAATATGGAGAAGGCCCTTGGCATGGGGCCCAGCACACAGCAAACCTTGAACAGAGGTAGGCAATTATTATTACTGTTGTTGCTGTTGATCAAAACATACCATGGCAGACATTTGGTCCTCTTCTAATCACCTTTTCCCCCATTTCTACGAGGAATTCTGTCCCCCAAATAATGCAGCTAAATTATACGCAGACTATGGATGATCCCAAATCTCAGTACTCAGAACATAGAGGATGAATCCTGTCATGGCCTGTACTGGGAGTAAAGGTGGGTGCTGATCATGGAAAGAACCGAAGATCAGTCACCTGCCACCCACCGTCCAACACAACAGGGCAAAGGCTTGCTGCTACCCTGGCCTAAACCCGCTGGTGTCCTGGATATTTCCACTCAACACAAGTGTGTAGTTGCCCTCTAACAGGGAATTGGGTGGGTACTCTGTTTAGCATCTACTGTACACTAAAGCAGCCAGTCCCCCCCAACCCCCCTGCAACTCCCACCTACTCAGGCCATTCACTTTGCTTTGTCCATTTACAAGTTCTTTTTCCTCAGATCCAATTTTTGAGGCAGAGGCCTTCGGGATATTTGGACAAACTCTGGAACCCACTGTGGCATTCTTTCTGAAGGCCTCTTCTTATAATTTCCCTTCACTGTGTACCTCACCTCTACATCAGGGAGAACCTCAGCCAGTCATCGATCTGCAGCTTTTCAGCTAACCTCTTTCCTCCACACCCAGAACAACTAAGGGATTCCTATTGCTGTCTACCACAGAATATGCACTCATTCACTCATTCAAGTTGTGATGTTGTTGTCAACATGGTTTCACCTTCCTGCTGAACCACAGGGTCCCTTAAAATGTCACAGCCATAGTCACGTGTGCCGCGTCTATAAAGCCTCCAAAACTACATAGGACCTACTGTACCATGGGCCCATTCCAAACTCCTGTCTGGAATTAAAATTCCACTGGAATTCCACCGATAGGACTGCAAGTCCCTGACTGACTCCTCCATTACAGCAAAGCAAAGCCCCATAAATGATCCAATCTGGAAGGATAAGATCCTAGGACCCGTAGAGAAAGGAGACCAGAAGGGAAGGCAAACCACAAAGAGGAAGGGAACCAGGCTTCGCCACCCTCTGTGCTCTTTGGGGTTCAGTGGAAAGAGCTCTTTAACCTAAACACTCAAGGCCCTAACCCAGCAGCTTTTGCTGTCCACGCTGTAGTGCCAGCACTTCCCTGTCCTGATCCACTGAGCCCTTCTATTAGTATCTTCTATTCTGATGATCAATCATTTTGAGAGCCTGGGAGCAGGGAATGAAGCAGCAAACATTATCTATATTTTGTTTAATCTAAGCCTCTGTATTAGTAAGGCATGAAACAACGCAAAACCAAGCAGCTTTTATCCTCATCAGTGTCTTCAGAGCCATCCAGGACCACTCCCAACGTTCTCAACGGTCATTTCCTTGAAGAAGACGAATCTGACCACTCAGTAAAAGCGCGTACACGCATCCACCGCATTTCCTTCTGTCTTATCACCCCGTCTTATTAACCACTATCTGAAATGAACTCGGTAAGCTGTTTCTGCCTCCACTCACTAGAAGGGATGGTACCCGAAACCAGGGCCCTCGTATTCTTAAGTGTCTTTGGGTCCCCAGGGTCTAAGGCTGTGTCTGGTAGTTAATGGGTGTCCAGAGAATATATTTGTTTTACGAAGGACTGGGCGAATGGATGGGTGGGTGGGTGGGGGGACAGACAGACGGACGGACACACACTGACGCACGACGCCCCTAAAGGGGATTCCAGGGCTAGTGGTCTTTCCCTTTCTCCCACTCAAGAACCGAGTCCCCCACCCACAAAGTAAAGGAACAGCAGAAACTTCCCTCCGAAGAGCCTGAAGGCAGAGACGGCACAGCCGGCCGGGCAGTTCCATTTACCACTAACGCGCATGTCCACGCGGAACCGACCTCGTCCATCTTCCCATTACCCCTCCAGATGACCCTTAGAATGGGTCCGAGAACTAGCATCTTCCTCCTCCTCGCCCTCAATTTTCCCAGTAATGCCCACCACCGCGGAGACCGTAAGGAACTGTCCACAACATAAATGCACGCCACGGGCACTAAAGAGCCGGCCGAATTCCGTACGACCCTAAAGCAAATGGCCACGGTTCCCATCAACCACCGCACTCCCGACCCGGAACTTCCTGCTGCTGCAGCTGCCGCAGTGCGCCTTCGACCGTCGCTTAGTGAACTTATGGCCATTTGGTGGCAGCATCGCTCCACAATTACGCCCAACTCCGCTGCTCCCCCGCCCTTCGTGTTCGGAAAAAAAAAACGCCCCTCAGAGTCAAAAATTCGACTTCCTCCCCCACAGAGGCGGTTTTGGTGAATTTCCTTTTTTGCAGAGGGCTCTTTTAGTGAAGCCTTGCACCTCCCACTTCTGTCCTTAAATTTTGCTACAACAATGAGAGTGTTAGTGGATGAAAAATTACTCAAGAGGGGAAATTCAGGGTAGGAAGGCTCTTGCTTAACTGGTCAAACACGATTCTTGCTGAGGATGGCCAAGGCCTCGAAAAATTCATTTAGATTTTTCTTACATAACTGTTTTTGTTTTGTGTTGTTTTTAATGCTTTAAAGGAACAACTTTTCACAAAGCTTTGTTTTTCTGTGTCATTATATCATAATCTCTGTTCTAGCAGTCCTAATCCTTTGTCAGGATTACAAAGCTAACAGTTCCAATGAGAGAGCAAGCCCTTTAGGATAGACAGTGTTTCTCTTAATTGAATCAAGAAGGAGCTAAAACGAAGGGGTGAGAGGGTACAAACTTCAGTCAAAAAAAGTAAGTCATGGGATGTAATGTACACCATGTTCATCGCAGTTAATAATTGTATTGCATAACAACATTACATTAATCTGGTGAACATTATTTTCCAGCATTTGCATACATTGCAAAATATTCACATAAATCAAATTAACACTCTTCACCTTAGATAGCTACCAAAAAAAGCCGTTTCTTCAAAGATTTACTCTCTCAGCAACTTTCAAACATGTAATGCTTTTTCCACTATGCCTCTACTTTGGCCCGCCTTTAGCAGGAATTTTGCTATGTCAATTTGGTGAGAACCTCCCTAACCGTCATATCTGATAGAGTCGCTATCGCGCGCTTCGTGGTCGAGGCCTTGGCCATCCTCAGCAAGAATCGTGTTTGACCAGTTAAGCAAGAGCTCTTCCTACCCTGAATTTCCCCTCTTGAGTAATTTTTCATCCACTAACACTCTCATTGTTGTAGCAAAATTTAAGGACAGAAGTGGGAGGTGCAAGGCTTCACTAAAAGAGCCCTCTGCAAAAAAGGAAATTCACCAAAACCGCCTCTGTGGGGGAGGAAGTCGAATTTTTGACTCTGAGGGGCGTTTTTTTTTTCCGAACACGAAGGGCGGGGGAGCAGCGGAGTTGGGCGTAATTGTGGAGCGATGCTGCCACCAAATGGCCATAAGTTCACTAAGCGACGGTCGAAGGCGCACTGCGGCAGCTGCAGCAGCAGGAAGTTCCGGGTCGGGAGTGCGGTGGTTGATGGGAACCGTGGCCATTTGCTTTAGGGTCGTACGGAATTCGGCCGGCTCTTTAGTGCCCGTGGCGTGCATTTATGTTGTGGACAGTTCCTTACGGTCTCCGCGGTGGTGGGCATTACTGGGAAAATTGAGGGCGAGGAGGAGGAAGATGCTAGTTCTCGGACCCATTCTAAGGGTCATCTGGAGGGGTAATGGGAAGATGGACGAGGTCGGTTCCGCGTGGACATGCGCGTTAGTGGTAAATGGAACTGCCCGGCCGGCTGTGCCGTCTCTGCCTTCAGGCTCTTCGGAGGGAAGTTTCTGCTGTTCCTTTACTTTGTGGGTGGGGGACTCGGTTCTTGAGTGGGAGAAAGGGAAAGACCACTAGCCCTGGAATCCCCTTTAGGGGCGTCGTGCGTCAGTGTGTGTCCGTCCGTCTGTCTGTCCCCCCACCCACCCACCCATCCATTCGCCCAGTCCTTCGTAAAACAAATATATTCTCTGGACACCCATTAACTACCAGACACAGCCTTAGACCCTGGGGACCCAAAGACACTTAAGAATACGAGGGCCCTGGTTTCGGGTACCATCCCTTCTAGTGAGTGGAGGCAGAAACAGCTTACCGAGTTCATTTCAGATAGTGGTTAATAAGACGGGGTGATAAGACAGAAGGAAATGCGGTGGATGCGTGTACGCGCTTTTACTGAGTGGTCAGATTCGTCTTCTTCAAGGAAATGACCGTTGAGAACGTTGGGAGTGGTCCTGGATGGCTCTGAAGACACTGATGAGGATAAAAGCTGCTTGGTTTTGCGTTGTTTCATGCCTTACTAATACAGAGGCTTAGATTAAACAAAATATAGATAATGTTTGCTGCTTCATTCCCTGCTCCCAGGCTCTCAAAATGATTGATCATCAGAATAGAAGATACTAATAGAAGGGCTCAGTGGATCAGGACAGGGAAGTGCTGGCACTACAGCGTGGACAGCAAAAGCTGCTGGGTTAGGGCCTTGAGTGTTTAGGTTAAAGAGCTCTTTCCACTGAACCCCAAAGAGCACAGAGGGTGGCGAAGCCTGGTTCCCTTCCTCTTTGTGGTTTGCCTTCCCTTCTGGTCTCCTTTCTCTACGGGTCCTAGGATCTTATCCTTCCAGATTGGATCATTTATGGGGCTTTGCTTTGCTGTAATGGAGGAGTCAGTCAGGGACTTGCAGTCCTATCGGTGGAATTCCAGTGGAATTTTAATTCCAGACAGGAGTTTGGAATGGGCCCATGGTACAGTAGGTCCTATGTAGTTTTGGAGGCTTTATAGACGCGGCACACGTGACTATGGCTGTGACATTTTAAGGGACCCTGTGGTTCAGCAGGAAGGTGAAACCATGTTGACAACAACATCACAACTTGAATGAGTGAATGAGTGCATATTCTGTGGTAGACAGCAATAGGAATCCCTTAGTTGTTCTGGGTGTGGAGGAAAGAGGTTAGCTGAAAAGCTGCAGATCGATGACTGGCTGAGGTTCTCCCTGATGTAGAGGTGAGGTACACAGTGAAGGGAAATTATAAGAAGAGGCCTTCAGAAAGAATGCCACAGTGGGTTCCAGAGTTTGTCCAAATATCCCGAAGGCCTCTGCCTCAAAAATTGGATCTGAGGAAAAAGAACTTGTAAATGGACAAAGCAAAGTGAATGGCCTGAGTAGGTGGGAGTTGCAGGGGGGTTGGGGGGGACTGGCTGCTTTAGTGTACAGTAGATGCTAAACAGAGTACCCACCCAATTCCCTGTTAGAGGGCAACTACACACTTGTGTTGAGTGGAAATATCCAGGACACCAGCGGGTTTAGGCCAGGGTAGCAGCAAGCCTTTGCCCTGTTGTGTTGGACGGTGGGTGGCAGGTGACTGATCTTCGGTTCTTTCCATGATCAGCACCCACCTTTACTCCCAGTACAGGCCATGACAGGATTCATCCTCTATGTTCTGAGTACTGAGATTTGGGATCATCCATAGTCTGCGTATAATTTAGCTGCATTATTTGGGGGACAGAATTCCTCGTAGAAATGGGGGAAAAGGTGATTAGAAGAGGACCAAATGTCTGCCATGGTATGTTTTGATCAACAGCAACAACAGTAATAATAATTGCCTACCTCTGTTCAAGGTTTGCTGTGTGCTGGGCCCCATGCCAAGGGCCTTCTCCATATTCCCTCGTTTAATCTTAACAGTGACCAGTAATGGAAACACTGGTACTTGTTTTTCCATTTTATATATGAGGAGACTAAGGCTTAGTTTAGGTGGCCTACCTGAGATTAAACAAATCAGCCATGGTTTCAATCCAGGTTTGTCTCCAGTCCAGTTTTTTTCTGAAAGTGTGATCCCCAGAACAACAGCATCAGCATCACCTGGGCGTGCTATGTTAGAAATGCAAGGCCTCGGGCCCTGCCCCAGACCTACTGAATCAGAAACTCTGGGGGCAGGGCCCAGCCATCTGTGGCTTTAAAACACCTTTCGGGTGATTCTGATGCGCATTTGTAAAATACTGCAGGTGCTCCATGACTAAACTACTACTAAAGAGCACACATTGCTGGTTTCTTTGGCATGTAGGACTGTTTGCCAGGAAGCTAATTGTTTACTCTGTAAGAGGTATGGTGTGTGTTCCTTACATTTATGGGAAATGAGGATAAGGAGAAAACAAATTGTATGAGACCAGTGACAGGGTTGGGGCAGGAGGACGTTGAACGGATGTTGTTGAATGGAGAGGAAGCCCAGGCATCTCCATGGCCGTTTTTATTTTCCTGAACTTCATGGAAAAGTTGACGAGTAACGTGGGCACCTAGAGGAGGTGGTATAACGGCAGCATATCTTTAATTTGGGGCCATGTAGATAGTACAGGGGTGTGGGATGCTGCTTTTGAAATCCCCAGCCCTCCTGGCCAAAGTTTTTCCACAATTTTGACTGGGTAGGTTCCAGCCCTTTAAGGCCTCTGTAGAATATGGGAGTGGGAGTGGGGGGGGCAACCCATATCCCAAACGATACCTCTCGTAGTCCCCACCACCAGGATATGTCCCGCTGATTATCAGCTATTAAATTATCCTCACCGAGTTTCAGTGGCTACCCGAATCTCTGCTTTGGGGAGGGCTGATGGGAATGGTGACTAGGAAGCACGGTGCCCTGTGGAACTCAAGGAGGAGGGAAACTGCCGGAAACTCAGGCGGGTCACCTGGTACTCATCAGTTTCTCCACAAAGTTCAGGAAAATAAAAAGGGCCGTGGAGATGGCTGGCCCCCGCTGTAGCTCACAGCAGCCCAGACAGACAGAAGAGCCTCTGTGTAATTCTCCGGTGCTCCAGGCCAGGAGCTCCAAGGGGAGGACTCAGAACTGTGGTGGAATGCCCAGCCTCCCTGGCCAATGGAACTCAGAGAAAAGGGAGGCAGAGTATCCCCATCTGATGGTGAAAGGAAGGAGGACGTTGTCTGGTATACTAACACATGGAGGCACAGAGGGTAGACTGAACAGCGGTAATGGATACAATCTTCTAACCCTTGGGGAACTGGTGGGGAAGGCTGCCCCTCTAAGACCTGTGGACCCAGGTACCTGGCTTCAGTAGAGATTGGTGGTGGAGAGGGCAGGGGGAGGCACTTTTGCTGGCCCCTTTGCTGCTACCACTGCTAGCTCCTCAGAAAACTGTGTAGACGGTGAGTCAAATGGCCTTATCGCCTCCCTTGATTTTTTGTTTGTCGGATAAACCTTTGTGTGGGGTTTGCTTATAGGCCCAAGTTTAAGTTTATTTCAGTCAGTATTTCCACCCTCCCCTGCATCTGATTTGCTTTTGACAAACCAATAAGTAAGAAGATTTGAGGGAGGCCTCATCTGGAAGAAAAATCCCTGTGTGTGTGTGTGTGTGTGTGTGTAGGTGTGTATACATATATGTATGTGCACATATACATGTATGTGTGTGCAGACATGCATAAAAATCTATAAATTTTATATATTTATATCCATCATTTAACATTAATATAGGATATATTTAAATATAACAGTATAATACAGAATTATATACAATGATATAATATCAATATAATAGTATGTAATAACAGAACATAGTATATATAATACATAATGTATACTATGATATGTAAAATGATATAATTTAATATTATATACAATCCGTGTGTGTGTGTGTGTGTATGTGTGTGTGTGTGTGTGTGTGTGTATACATATATAAAACAGGAGAATTTCTATGTCTGCCTGGTTTAGAAGAAGAAGTTCCAATCTGGGGAAAGGGTATATACATTCCTGTTCTCTGACATGCTTAAACTGGCAGTACTTAGAGAAGTCTTCCTTCCTCTCGCTGTCGCGTGGCTCTTAGTCCCTCAATTCTGGCGTCAGGGTCTCAGAGGAAGCACTTTGTTGGATCTGTAAATATTCATACAGCAGTTTGGACCAAGCTGGCCAGCAGGGCTTTGAAACTTGTCCATAAGCCAGTCCCTGCTTATCTCCCATTGCTTACAAGATGGCGCGGCTTACCGGTTTCCTTTTTCGTTCTCTGAAGGCCCTTTCCAACCTGTCTCTCGCTTTCAGATCTGGGACGAATTGCCTAACGGTGTGAGCTCTTTCCTCTGTGAGCAAAACTCAGAGTGCAGTTCTGCATAAGCTAGGCGTCTGGGAGAAATGTGTCCTAGCATGTCTTAGGCCCATCCCTGCTTCTTCTGCACAACTGAGGACGTAAACCCGGATTACTGATTTCTTCACTCGGGCCTGTCCATACCACCCTCTCCGGCAAGAGCAAACCTGTATTCACAGAGCGGCAGGCCAGCAAGAGCTAGTTTTCTGATGGGATCATCCAGAGTGACCTGACCACCCCATGTCGCTATTTAAACCAAAACACCTTTCCACAAGATGTTTAGTTCCAATGCTCAAACTACTTATTTTTCTCATGCCCCTAATCCTGTCCACCCTTCCATTCCACAACTTACTTTCTCTCTTCAAACCTCCAACGCCGCCTCTCCGGGCCTCGCTCTTAGCTGATGACCTCCCTTTCTAGTTCGTTGAGAACACTGCCTAGGAGTCAACCCTAATTAACAAGCCCAAAATTGAACTTCCCCATCTTCCCCTATGAACCATCTTCAGCTGCGGTATTTTCCATTGCAGGGTAATGGCAACTCTATTCATTCAGCTGTGGTGCCATAGACTTGAGAGTGATCCCTCATGATGCTGCTGTACTCAGCCGCTCATTTTCAACCTGTTAGGAGATCCCATCCCGTGAGCTCTTTTGAACAAAACATGCCCAGAATCTGACCACTTCTCACCACCTCCCCTGTTAACATCCAGTTACGAGCCACCATCTGTTCCCCTTCCTGCCCCAGCACACTGAAATTGTTTCCGGACTTATTTTTCTGCTTCGCCTTCCCTCCCGCCAACCCGCTAACCCCCCGACCCCCCTCCAAACTGGCCCACTGATCGTCAATCCGGCAGCCAGAAAAATGCTATTAGAACATACAATCAGATCATATAATGAATGCCTCTGCTTGACTCCTTCCCTTGTCGCTTTTAGGTCTTTGATTCAACGTCACTTTTCAATGTGGCTCACCCCTAAACATCTTATTTCAAGTGTCCCTCCCCACCACACGTACAATTCCCCTTTACCTTGTCTTACTTTGTTCCTTCAACACAAGTTATGCGATTTGCTTCCTTGTTAGGATGTTTGCTTGTCTCCGTCCACTAGAAGGCAAGCTCTTCCAAGCCAGGGCAGTTGTTGTGGCAATTGTGGTTGTTTATTACGTGTGTCTCATGGTTCACTACTTTGTCTCGATAGTGACTGGCATGGAGGAGGTCCTCCATAAATGTTTGTTGCATGAATAAATATATATTGCCAACATCCTCCACATTTACTCATTTTTTTTAATCCAGTGAACAGTGAGGGGGAGATGTTAATGTCCCCCGCAAAATTATGTTTCTGTCAGTTTCCCCCTGTGGTTGCACCATTGTCAACAAAATCCCAAGACAAAGAAGAATAGTTGCAACACATGTAACAGGCAAGGGTAAAGCAAAAGGTAAATCTCCTCTCCGAAGGAGGAGAAGCAGACGATAAATAGCACACCAAACAGCGAAACAGACAAGCAAGGGAAACACAGTAGGGCATCCATGAATGAACGAACACTGTTCACAAGCAATTTGGTAGTGGTGGTGAGGGTAAGGGAACAAACTACTTTTGCTCAACTGTGCTCACACTGAGAGTGTGGGAAAAGAGATCTCCACAAACGTCGTCATTGCATCTGGTGTTAGGACAATGTTGAAGAGGAAGTTCACTCGTTACACAGCAACCTCCCTAGGGTGACTCATGGGAGAAACCTACCTCATTCAAAAGCATGATTATTCCTTCTGTGCAGTCATTCAGGTTTGACTTCGGGGATACTGGGACTCCTGCTGGTGATCACCGTTCCCTCTTTCCACTTAGGCGGCTCGAAAAGGTGGGTCAACATCTCTGGCCGACAGGCAGTAAATGTGGAAAGCCTTATGGCATGTGTTTTGTGTTCAAATCAGTCATCCGATTAGACTTCCACACTTTAATTTGGCCTTGATTTCCTCACCCAACATATCTGTGAAAACTTAGATTTTCTTTGCCATTGATGTACTGTGTGAGCTGTGTGATTCCTCAGCTCAAAGCCTGCCAGTCAAGGGCTTCTGGTCTCACCCAGAGTAAAAACCCAGTCCTTGGCCTGGAGAGACTCTACCAGATTTAACTCCTGGCTAACTCTCTGGCCTCCTCTTCCCCTTCACTCACTCTGCCCTAGCCCAGCTGGAGCCAGCTGGTACTTTGAATAAAATCTTCTGTCTCTGGGGGATTGAGCCCCCACGATATATTACCATAGCCACAGACTCCTTTTTTTTTTTTTTAACCCAGCTTTTGATGGCAAAGCATGATGGCTCTCCAAGTCTGCTTACCCGCTTGTGTGTGCCAACATTTGAATAAAGTGTATCTGTCAATCAGATCCGCAAGTGCTATGTATATCACTGCACTTTCCACCAGTAGCATCGCTGGTGTACCTTTCTGGCCAATGCTAAATTCTTGTTCTACAGCTCACCCTCTGAGAAGAAATATGGTCACCAGCCACCACTGAGACCATTAGATTGGTGACGACAACTACCTTCCATCTTAGCGCATCCACACTTTCTGCCTGAAACAAAAAGAAGCTCTGAGCCTATTTACTGGGGCCTTTCTAGAAAACAACAATCATCATCCTTATGGCCATTTATCTCTGACTTTTTCTATCCTT
The DNA here is from genome assembly GCF_020171115.1 of Neogale vison. Taxonomy (NCBI): domain Eukaryota; kingdom Metazoa; phylum Chordata; class Mammalia; order Carnivora; family Mustelidae; genus Neogale; species Neogale vison. The sequence goes on from NC_058105.1 coordinate 66,845,526, forward strand.
GTAAATCCACTGAACTTCCAAGGCTCCCTCCTCCAGCCTATCCAGTACGACTGTCCCCTGCCTACTTGGATAATTATTTCCCACAGCCCGCACTGCTAACCCAGGATGGGGAAGCAGAGTCTATGCAGTATGGGAGAGGCTAGACTTTCAGTGGCACTGTGGCACCTCCAAGCCTTCTTTATCCAGAAGGATCCTGCCTGGAGGACTGATCCCCAGAGCCCCTTGGAAAGTGCCCTGATTCGGTCAAAACATTCTAATGAGCCACTCCTTGGAAATCCAGGCCTCTGGAAACCCATGGCATGGGATTTCATCAATTTGGAGGTGCACAGGAAAGCCAATGGGGTGCACATAGTTTGAGGGTCATGAATTACTATCGGATGGTTCAGGGTCAAGGCCCGGAGGGTTTTTCTCTCTCTTGCTTCCTTTCACCTCAGAGAATGGCCTCAGGCAATGCCTCTGAAGCCAGTTCACTCAGTCTTCTCTGAACAGCACTGCCAGCCCTTCCTTCCAGATCTTGTTCCTGTGTTGAAACCGCGTTCCCCCCCCCCCCCCGGGCATATGGACTTGACATCCTCACCAGAGACAACTTGGAAAGTTGGGAAAAGTTACCAGAATGTATTTTTTAAAAGCCAACCATAATCCCACAACCAATGTATCATCTCACTCAGTTCTTAATTTACTCCCTACTGGTCTCTTTTCTATGGGAGTAAGATAATGTAGTCTGTAACCCACCACCATGAGATTCAGTGGTGTCCCCTGCTGCATTCCAGACATTGCTGAGCATGTGTGAAGATCTGCAGAAATGGCCTTCCTGCCCCCTGCCCACACACCCCATCCTTCATGGAAAAGAAAAAAAAAAACACTTAACCCCAACATTAGTCAGACAATAAAAAAAAATTCATTTTTGTTATTTTTTAAGCTTTCATTTGAATTCTGATTATTGGACATGCAGCAAGTGTCCGATATTGTGGTTCAACCCCTCCATGCAACACCCAGTGCTCATAACAACAAGTGCCCTCCTTAATCCCCACCACCTATTGTACTCACACCATCACACCCTCCACCTCCCTCCCGGTTAACCATCAGCTTGTTCTTTATAGTTAAGAGTCTGTTTCTTGGTTAGGCAATAAAAATTAAAAAAAAAAAAATTAGTCACAGTGAGATACCATTTATTTTCTATCAGAGGACTATTTGATTTAGGGACCGAAAAGGATACGAGGAAATTACATCCTAAGGAAGAAGAGAGAACCAGGAAGCCCGGCTTGGGCCACTAACAGCACTCTGTGGCTGTTTGAAGGAAGTGGTGCTATCCCTCACTCAGGTTTGTCCCCTGGCCCAGTTCCTATGGGATCGGCTAGGAATCCAATGAGGGGCTGAGAGTAAAAACTGAAAGAGCTGTTTCCATAATAAGAGAGTGGACTTTTGGGACTTCATCAAGATAAAAAGCTTCTGCACAGCCAAGGAGACAGCCAACAAGACTAAGAGGCAGCCCACGGAATGGGAGAAGATATTTGCAAATGACATTGCAGATAAACGGCTGTTATCCAAGACCTATAAAGAACTTCTCAAACTCAACACCCAAAAGACAATTTAGCCCAGTCAAAAAATGGGCAGAAGACACGAACAGACACTTCTGCAAAGGGTGAACAGACACACGAAAAAATGCTCAACATCACTAGCCATCAGGGAAAAACAGATCAAAACCACAATGAGATACCACCTGACACCAGTTAGAATGGCCAAAATTAACAAGATGGGAAACAACGAATTTTGGTGAAGAGAGAAGGGGAAGGAGAAAGGGGAACCCTCTTACACTGTCAGTGGGAATGCAAGCTGGTGCAGCTACTCTGGAAAACAGTATGGAGGTTCCTCAAGATGTTAAAAAGAGAGCTACCCTGTGACCCAGCAATTGCACTACTGGGTATTTACCCCAAAGATACAGATGTGTTTAAAAGAAGGGCCACCTGCCCCCCAAGGTCCATAGCAGCAGTGTCCACAATCGCCAAACTGTGGAAGGAGCTGAGATGTCCTTCAAACAGATTAATGGATGAAGAAGATGTGGTCCATATATACAATGGAATATTATTCAGCCATCAGAAAGGATGAATACCCACCATTCGCATCAACATGGAAGGAACTGGAGGGGATTGTGCTGAGTGAAGTGAGTCAAGCAGAGAAAGACAAGTATCATGTGGTTTCACTCTTATGTGGAACATAAGGAATAGCACGGAGGACTACAGGGGAAGAGAGGGAAATCTGAAGGGGGAGAAATGAGAGAGGGAGATGAACCATGAGAGACTCCGGATCCCAGGAAACAAACTGAGGGTTTCAGAGGGGAGGAGGTGAAGGGAGGGGTTAGCAGGGTGATGGGTATTAAGACAGGCACGTGTGGTGATGAGCACTAGGTGTTATATGCAACTAAGGAATCATGGGACACTACATCAAAAACTGATGATGTGCCCTACAGTGGCTTACTGAACATAATTAAAACATAATAATAAAATAGCTAAGATCATCATTCAGAGAGAGAGAGAGAGAAAGAGAGAGTGACAAAGCAGTACAAATCAGCACAGCCCAGACAGCTCCCTTTCATGGTGGGTGACCACCATGTGCAACTAGTGGGCCTGTGGTCAGACCAACGGTTGCCCCTGTGCCACCAAGCACCACAGGAGCCACTCTCAGAGAGGTCTGCTGGTGATACCTGGCTCCAGAGTCCCGGTATCTTTTGTAGGTGTGGCTGAATAAAGACAGGATTAACACCAGGTCAGCAGAACAGGCCCATCACCAGTCTCATCCCTGCCTCTTCTCTGGATGCTCCAGAACTCCTGATGAGCTCAGCATATTCAGCAGCCCCGGCCAGGGTGTGTGATGGCCACCAAGGTTATCACCAGGCTTGGGCAAGGACAGGCCTGATGGTATATCCTGACATATGATTCCGTATCCTCACCCAAGAATGGAATACAATGGAATGGAATGGAATGACAAAGGAGATCTGAAACATGGGCATGGGGAAGGCTTCAGAGGGCTCTGAGTGAAGAACTGACCCAAGTCCTAAAGGACCAAATTGTTCTGATCATTTAGGGAAACACACACATACACACACACACACACACACACACAACTGAAGCAAAAACTTTACCACACTTCTAGCTGAGAAAATTTAAAGATGGGGCTTGGATTATCAATGTAAGGGCCTACTTAGCCAGAGCGAGCCATTTTGTGGTTTATGCAGTAAACTTAGATTGAACCTGCCCCTTCCCCCCAAGAGAAAAGCGCTTAGAAACAGAACTGGTGAAATATGACTGACCAGCCCCTGATAACGGAGCCCACGTACAAGGACGTGTCCGGCCAGATGGAAACGTCCAATCAGTGAAAGGGCACGTATTACCTCCCTACCCGCCAAGGATGAGCCAGGCCAGGTGCAAGCGCCCAATCAAGGGAAAGCGCACGTATTACCCGCCAAGGAGTGTGAGCCCCGCCTTTTGGGCTCCAGACAAATTCTAGCCAAGGCCATAGGCTGAATTAGATGACCATCATGGGGTAGACTGTAATTCCATTGGCCACCTGTGTGTGGCCAGGCTCAACCACATGGCCTTTACTCTATAAATGTTAGTCCGTGAGACTGGGAGGGGTCGCCTCTTTGCAAGAGAGGACCCTGGCCGGTCAGTTTGATTCTATATGCTTGGCGCGAAATAAAGCTTTGCTTGACCTTCGCTTTGTATCAGTCTTGTCCTTTTGTCTACGGACCCTTTCAGTCAAGTGTTAGGAACATTAAAAACTTTCACGTTTCTGTAAAAAATGTTCTGCGATTACAAAGAAAGCAAAAAAGGAAAGAAGGAGCAGGGGAAGAGGAGGAGAGAGAGGGAGGGAGGAGGGAGAGAGAAACAGAGAGACAGAGACACACACACAGAGGACAAAGACAAAAGATGGAAAGAAGGGGGCGCCTGGGTGGCTCAGTGGGTTAAGCCGCTGCCTTTGGCTCAGGTCATGATCTCAGGATCCTGAAATCGAGTCCCGCGTCGGGCTCTCTGCTCAGCAGGGAGCCTGCTTCCTCCTCTCTCTCTCTGCCTGCCTCTCTGACTGCTTGTGATCGCTCTCTGTCAAATAAATAAATAAAATCTTTAAAAAAAAAAAAGATGGAAAGAAGGGAAAGAGAAAATAGTGACTGTATGGAGACCAGCCATGCGCTTAGTTCATTTTTCTTCTTGAAACCCAGGGCCGCTTCCTCTAAAGCCCAAAGTCCTGATGATAACCTTCTGGTACTATTGCTTGCTGAGTGAAGCTTTTCAGAGCTTCCCTTGAGTAAAAGTTATGACCCGCTGCAGCAAGACAGGCATGACTGGGGTCTATGCCCAACCAATGTGACAGCCCTAGTTCACCATAGCACCAGGAAGTCGCTGCTGGACCCACAAGTACCCTGGCTAACCTAGACCTATTTCTCCCCTTCATTGCCCCAGGCCTTCCTCTCCCGTAGGGGATGTGGAACAAAGGAACATTTGCAGAGGGAAGGAAAAAAAAATCTCTGGAGCCTCAGTCTGAACTGTGTCTGCAAAGTCCATGGCATTCTGAATGATCAAGAACTTACTGAGCATTTACTAGGCTCCAGGCCTTATGCTAAGGGCTCATATGTTCACTCATTGTATAATTCCATAATCAAAACCATCAAGTGAGGCAAATGGGACTATAACCTCCCCTTTGGAAGTGAGGAAACCAAGGCTCTGTGAGCTTTAGAAACCTGCCTAAGGTCACACAGATAAGAAAACTCAGGTGCAGGGGCACCTGGGTGGCTCACTTGTTAAGCATCTGCCTTCAGCTCAGGCGTGATCCCAGGATCCTGGGATCAAGCCCCGCATCGGGCTCCCTGCTCAGCAGGAAGCTTGTTTCTTCCTCTCCCACTCCTCCTGCTTGTGTTCCCTCTCTCGCTCACTGTATCTCTCTCTGTCAAATAATAATTAAAATCTTTAAAAAAAAAAAAAAAGAAAGAAAATTCAGGTGCCTCTGAAATACAAGATGACATACTTTAACCTGAAACCATCATGGCCCTGAGATTCAAGAGGAGAATGAGGTTGGTAATGCCCAAGAGGAGGTGATTTTTAAATCTGGCCTGATTTCAAATCACTTGGAACCACCCCTGCTGTGCTTAGGGAGGCACCTTCTCTCTCTCTCTCTCTCTCTCTCTCTCTCTTCTTTCTTTCTTAAATTAACATATAATGTATTATTAGCCTGAGGGGTACAGGTCTGTGAATCGCCAGGTTTTTACACACTTCACAGCACTCACCATAGCACATACCTTCCCCAATGTCCTTAACCCCACCACCCTCTCCCTCCCACCCCCTCCCCCCCCCCCCCCCCCGGCAACCCTCAGTTTGTTTTGTGAGATTCTCTTATGGTTTGTTTCCCTCCCGATCCCATCTTCTTTCATTTATTCTTTTCATACCCCCCAAGCCCCCCACATTGCATCTCCCCTTCCTCATATCAGGGAGATCATATGATAGTTGTCTTTCTCTGATTGACTTATTTCGCTAAGCATAAAACCCTCTAGTTCCATCCACGTCATCGCAAAAGGCAAGATTTCATTTCTTTTGATGGCTGCACAGTATTCCATTGTGTGTATGTGTGTGTGTGTGTATATATATATATATATATATATATATATATCTCACATCTTCTTTATCCATTCATCTGTTGTTGGACATCTAGGCTCTTTCTATAGTCTGGCTATTGTGGACATTGCTGCTATAAACAGTCGGGTGCACGTGCCCCTTCGGATCACTACATTTGCATCTTTAGGGTAAATACCCAGTAGTGAAATTGCTGGGTCATAGGGTAGCTCTATTTTCAACTTTTTGAGGAACCTCCATGCTGTTTTCCAGAGTGGTGGCACCTTCTCTCTTAAACATCTACACACACACACACACACACACACACACACACCTGACTGGTGTGGGGCAGTCGAGTCCCAGGTGATCCAAGCTCAGCAGTTCACAGAATGATTATTTCCTTACCCTTACTCACGAACAATATTAAATGAGCATTCCCAGAATTTTCTTGGAAACTTAATGTATCAGAAGCTTCCAACCTTAGCCCCAAGTGTGTTCCCTTCAGTTGTGCAGATTCCACCACTCCCCTGAGGATAACTTAGAACCCTTCTCTGTCTTCCCATAATGCCCTGGATGTATTGTTATCGATCCATTCACCCAACAAATAATCATGGAACTCCTCTCATATATGCCAGCCGCTGTATTACTCCATGGAATCTCTGTCATTCCAATTACTACTAACTTTTTTTTTTTTTTTTTTTAGCGATCAGTTTCAATGTAACAGTAACTCTCACTAGGATGAGTGTCTTGTGGGGCACCTGGGTGGCTCAGGTGGTTAAGTGTCTGCTTTCTGCTCAGGTCATGATCCCAGGGTCCTGACTCCTTACTCAGTAGGGGGCCTGCTTCTCCCTCTGCTTCTGCCTGCTGCTTCCCCTGCTTGTGCTCTGTCTCTCTCTCTCTCTCTAATAAATAAATAAAATCTTAAAAAAAAAGATGAGTGCCTTGTAAGAAGGCACCCCGCATTACTCACTCTTCTATACCTAGGGCTTAGCCACATATGGGCACACCTCTGAGTAGGCTATCAATGGACACGGGATATTGGATGAAAAATTTCACGAGGTTATCTATTGCATGTAAAAATTAGGAAGACAAAGAGGAGATAAAGCAGATACTAGATGGAATGTAAACCCCACTGAGGGTAAAGAGATGATGCCACATGGAAGGTGGGGTACCCAAAAGGGGAGCTCTTATAATACCCACAAACACCCTTGGCAAAATAAACCAGGGTCTGTACGCTCAGATAAGAGCATGTCTTAAGTAGGATGGCAAAATAACATCCAACCCTATAATAGGAGCCCTCTCTTCTTAGTCTCAGGTCTGCTGTATGGGTGGGGTGGGGGGAGGGTCTGCCTGTCCATACTGTGTGTAACACAATCCCCTGGAACGCCAGGGACATTAGAAGTGAGAAGTGAAATTCTTCCTTTTAGGAATGGACACTGTCTACTGGGATTCACTGTACTGTCTTGCCTGTCTCTTGAAGTATTAGAAGTTCTGAGTCCCCAAAACCTACCCAGGAGGAGTGTTGCTACTCCAGACCTCCGTTCTTCCTTACCATGCACACGTTTGAAGGGCCAACTTTGGCCTCCAGTTGCCCTATAGCTAGCCGATTTTATCTGTGAATTCTGTTGACAGGACCCACCCAGCATTCTTCAGGTTCCACTCATTTACCAGACAATGCCGCCTTTGTTATCAGACAGGGGTCCTTCCCCAGAGGCCAAGCAAGCCAAGCACTGACACCAGCTTTGAGGAGGGCAAAATGGATTTTATTGCAGGGCGTCAAGCAAGGAGACAGGAAAACATTTCTCAAATCCACCTTCCCAAACGGCTGGGGTTCGTTGTATAGCAGGTCAGGGTGCCAAGGCGTATGTAAGGTTGAATGGAATATCCTGATTGCACACAGGGACAAAGGGAGGTGTCCTCCTTTCTGAGCATGTGCATTCGAGAGTCATGCCTCTTCATGGGACACACATTCAGAAAATGGTGGCAGAAGCATGATGAACGGGGAGAGATCTCGGGGTGTGTTGTCACAGAGGTTACTCTCGTTCACTCTTGGTCCCCTCCACGCAGCTGCAAGAATTCTTCTCCGTTAGCTCCAGTCTTAGCTAGTCTCATCCCTGCTTGGTCACCTACTGCAAAACAGACTCAGAACTCACTCAAATTAGCCAGAGTTTCTTTAGGGTAGGATGATCAAACGTCTGTTGATGTGTCGGTTTCACTTTCAGTTGGTCACTTTTTGTTGCGGTGGTGTTGTTTTGTTTTGTTTTTCTGGACAAGGAGCCTGAATTGTCTCTTGGTCCCTGGTCTAGTGTTCCGGAATCATGCAGGCCTTCGGACTTGACGTTGGGCTGCAGGGGGCAGCAGGGAGCAGCTCCTCCTTTCTTTATGCCGCTACTGATTACTAGGAAATAAAAGCATAGTTTTCATAAACTGAGTAGCTTTTCTAAATTAGGTTTCCCACTCCATCATTCGTCTCAGAATAACTCTACAAGTTGAGTATGCCTCTTCATTTAATATTCGAAAAAGAAAAAGAGGGAGGGAGGGAGAGGGAGAGAGACCCTGTACAGAAACAGTAGATGGAGGAATTAAGACTTGATTCAAGGTCCAAGGTTATCACTAATTGATTATTATGGATATCCAGGGGTGTTTCTTGAGTTTTCCTTCCTGAGAAGCAAATCTGTTCCTCAGCAACACAAGGGCAGTACTGGAGTCCATGGCCAGCCTGGTGGCAGGCACTATCTCATTACACAGCACCCCTGGAAACCCTAGAGCTACTTTTGATGGCAAGGGGGTAGGAGAGAGGGAGGTGAGACTGTGGACAGGACACAAAGCTGAGAGGGACTTACGGAGATTAGTGAACGGCCGTACCTTCATTTCAGTAAGGGAGAGGCAGTGGTGGTGTCAGTGGCACGATGTCAACCCTTCCTGGCCACTGCAACCCAGGACAGAGCGAGATTTTCAGGGATTTGTGAGTCCCTATGTCAAAAGGGACGCAGTGGCCTGTGTCACCTCCTGGAACAGCTGTGTCAGATGGCCAGGATGGCATCTTAAGGGGCCGGCATACTTCCTCCTGACCACCAAACAGTCCTGGAATACAATCACCACACTCACAGGCAACAGCCCCGGCAAGATGGCGCCAACCATCTCTTTCACCTGGCCCTTGCTACATTGTGTAAATCAGGTTTTCTGTTTTCAGGGAACACTCTCTCACATGATTTCTGACCACAGCCCCGGTTTTGTTTTGTTTTTTTCCCTCTCAACTTTTAGTCATAAATTTCGAGGCCAATCAAATTTGCCTTTCCTGTCTTTAGTCCAATAGCCAAATAGTCTGTGAGAACCACACCCCTGGATACAATCTGCCTATTTAGCTACTTGATTCCTGTTTCCTATCCCAGTGACCTCATTGCCCCAGGACACCCTACCTCATACCATTTATGGCTTCTAGCCTGCCTGCATGGATTGGACTCTTTGTTCCTTTCATGTATTTATGTATCTATTTGAGGTGCACTTTGTCTCGTTACTGTATCTATTTAAGACTTTATTTGTTAGAGAAGGGGGGGGAGGGAGAGCATGAGCAGGGGGAGGGGCAGAAGGAGAGGGAGAGAGAAAAACAGCCTCCCTGCTGAGTGCCGAGCCAGGTGTGGGTCTCCCTCTTAGGACCCTGAAATCATGACCTGAGCCAAAGTTGGATGCTGAATGGACTGAGCCACCACCGGGGCACCCCCAACAATACATTAATTATACATGTTGCATAGATGCTTGACAGTAATGTGTGTTATAAATTGCTGGCTTCAGGGTTCAGAAGTTCTCCATTAAGTCAAGTTTGTTCCCGTGTTCAAAACTTCTACTAAATTCTTATTAAGGTGTTGGCTGTTTGGGCCGTCAATTGCCAAGCAACATGTTAAAATAGTCCACTATTTTACTGGATTTGTCCATCTCTGTTTGTAATTCTTTCAATTGTTGCTTTCTGTATTTTGAGGCTGTGTTGCAGTGAAGTTTCTGGGACAAGTTCCAATCTGGGACAGCAGCCCGGGGTCATTGTTGCACTCCCTCCTGACCACAGACCACACCCCGTGAACACAGTCACTCAAGATGTCGTCTCTAAAATTCTGTCTTGGCATGAAACGCACTTACTATAAGATGAATCCACCCCTGTGGGTATTGTGAACCACACCTATCACAGAAAAACACTTTCACTACCCAGATTTTATAGTTCTATGGTTGACTAACTCACATGGTTTCTGACCATACTCCTATTTTTCCTCCCAACTTTTAATGACCAGTTGCAAGGTCCTTCAAGTTTGTCTTCCCATCTAGTCTGGCAGCCATCAAGTCCATGTGGTCCATATTTTCAAGGAGTATCTACATGGCTTTACCACCTGCAAGTAGAAGCACTCACCCAACTGCCTTGCCAATGACAAACATATTTGAAAATGGAAGGTGCTTTTCCTTACATGTCAGGAAAAGGAAAATTTCCTTTTCCTTCTTCTACTCTATGGCACTCTAGCTCCGGCACTTACAGCTTTCATTTTCTCCACACCCCTGTTATTCCTGGCATTGCCGATACCTCGGCACCTTCGTCAGGACTGGTGATGCCTTTGGCTCTACCCGTGGCGTGTCTTAGAAGGCAGCTGAAGGTCAACTCAGTGGTGCCCTTCCAGAAGGAGAAAGAATCATCCCAGTTGAACTGCCATCTCCATTTTTCTTACCCTACACCAAAAGGTCTTTCTGCAATATAGCTCTTAAAGTCCACCAACTCTCTCCTTTTAGGTACTGTCTTTTGTTCCTGGCCCACTCCTCATCCCCTTATTTTAATAGCCAGCTGCCTTGAGTCCATCTGAAACAATAGGTGCGAGTGCAAAGGACAAACGCTTATTTTGATAGCTCTGCCTGGCCTGGCAATGGGAAAGGCTCTCGATGACAGTTTCATCTCCAGCCGTTTGCGGGTACAGATCTTCCAATCTTGTGAGGACCCCAATTCCTGGTCCGTGAGAGTGTCTAAGGCTGTGAATATTTGAGCAACGAGAAGTTCCCTGATTTAAAAAAAAAAAAAAGTCAAATAATTCTAACACACCATGTGCATGGTGTACATAATTATGAGGTGGGTTTTTTTTTTTTAATTTAAAGGCAATTAATGTGCCCAAAGCATTCGATAAAGCGAATTACCCAAGTGCTTTCTCAGGTTAAAGGCCGGTTGTGTTTCTTAAGACCCTATTCCTATTCAGTTGTTATGTACGGATTTGGCCATCATCATGAGCCTACCCTTCCATTTTACTGTTGTCTATTGACCTCCTGGTCAGGCCTCCACATTCACTAATGTCCAGCATCCCTGTGGATGACCTGTCTTACCTTCAAACCTCTGGGTTACATACAGACTGCTATCCTTGCAGATTCATGTCCTCTCCTTTTAGCTGTTCCCTGAAAACGTCCCTCCACCTCCTTTAGATCAGTTCTTCCTTTCCTCTGAGCTGCTCCACGGGACTTCTAAGACATTCTTCTCAAAACAAGACTTGAGCACATTCCTTCTTGCTCTCAGCTGCCTTCTTGTGTTTCACAGAGAAAACAGAAAGCTTCTGGAAGGAACACCTCCATTTCCTCTTTCTGCTGACTGTCTCCATTCGGTTTCTCTGGAGATACAGCCAGCTCACCGTCCAGGACAGTCTTCTCTATAAGGCCAATTCACCAGCCAGCACATTTAAGTCTCTCTCAACCTAAAATAATAATTTTAAAAGTCCCTGAGTTTCCTCAGAAAATTAAAAATAGAATCTTACTTCTTGGTGTAAATCCCAAAGAACTGAAAACGGGGTGTCGAAGTGATATTTTCACACCCATGTTCATAGCAACATTACTCATGATAGCCAAAAGGTGCAAGCATCCCAAATACTCATCAGTGGGTGAATGGATAAACAAATAAACACAATGTGGTATATATATATGAATATTATTCAGCCCTAAAAATAAAGGAAAAACTCTCACCTGGCAGTAACATGGATGAACCTTGAGAACATTATACTAAGTGAAATAAGCCAGTCGCAGAAAGACAAATACTATATGATCGCACTTGTATGGGGGTATCTAAAATAGCCAAATTCATAGAAACAGAAAGGTGGTCGTTGCCAGGGGTTGAGGGGAGGGGGAAATGGGAAGTTGTTTAATGGGTGTAGTTTTTCTGTTCTGTGAGGCGAACTAATTCTGTCACACAGCAGTCTGGATAAACGTAACACTATTGAACTGTATGCTTAGAAATGGTCGAGAGGGTACATTTTTCTGTTACATGTATCTCACCACAATTTTTTAAAAGTCCCTGGACCTCGTGTCCCTATCCAGCTTCAACTCTTTGGAAGAGTCCTCTATGGTCATTGCCATCTCTTCTTTAACTTCCACTCTCTTCTCAGCCCACTGCCACCAGACTCCTGCCCTCACCATTCCACTAAAACTGCTCTTGCTAAGGTTGTCCATGACCTCTCGATATTGTGGGCTTTGTGTACTCAACCCAGGATATTGGACACGATTCACCTCCCCCCCCCACCCCGTTTCACTCTTTTTCCCTACCTTTTTTCTTCTTCATAAATCGTTCTTTCTTTGGCATGTTGATCTTCGTGTCTTCGTAGTTCCTCAGTTTCCTTTGAACAGCTCAATCCAACCTAAAGACATAGCTATCAGATTTACATCTCTCATCAGAGGTCCCTCTTACTAGTCCACTCCATCTGTATGTCCCACAGGCTCTTCAAACTCAACTCTTCAAATTCAACTCATCATCCCTCCTCTTGTTTTGGGGGGTTTTGTTTTTGGCTCAATGCTTGCATTCCCAAACCTTATTCTGAAATTTGGGACTCATACTGGAATCGTGTTTCTTCTTTATTTCCCGTATCCAATTAGTCATAAAGTTCTATGGATTCTATCCCCCTTATTAATTCTCAGAATTCATGTCAAAATACATCTCATCTGTTACTTTAAGGTAATTTTTATGTGTGGTATAAGATATGGTCAGGGACACCTGGTTGGCTCGTTGATTAAGCATCTGCTTTAGGCACAGGTCATGATCTCAGGGTCTTAGGATTGAGTCCTTAGTTGGGCTTTCTCCTCAGCAGGGAGTCTGCTTCTCCCTCTCCCTCTGCTCCTCCCCGCCCCACTCATGTTTTTTTCTTTCTCAAATAAATAAATAAAAATGTTTTAAAAAATTTTAAAAAAGATATTGGTGCATGGGGCGCCTAGGTGGCTCAGTGCGTTAAGCCTCTGCCTCGGCTCAGGTCATGATCTCAGGGTCCTGGGATCGAGCCCCACATCGGGCTCTCTGCTCAGCAGGGAGCCTGCTTCTCCCTTCTCTCTCTCTGCCTGCCTCTCTGCCTAGTTGTGATCTCTCTCTATCAAATAAATAAATAAAATCTTAAAAACAACAACAATAACAACAACAAAAGATACTGGTGCCGCTTCATTTCTTTGCATTTGGCTGACCTGTTTTCCCAACACCATTTATTGAAGGGACTCTTCTTTTCCCATTGTATATTCTTGCTTCCTGTGTTTTAAGTTAATTGACCGTGTATGCATGCCTTTATTTGCAGTCTCTGTTCTGTTTCATTCATCTATTTGTTTATTTTTATGTCAGTGTCATATTTTTCAGATTACTATAACTTTGTAATATAGTTTGAAATCCAGAAATGTATTGACTCCTGCTTTGTTACTCTTTCTCAAGACTACTTAGGTTGTTCAGGACATTTTGTAGTTCCACACAAGTTTTAGTATTGTTTGTTCTGTTTCTGTGAAAAATGTTACTGGAATTTTGGTAGAGATTGTGTTGCATATGTAAACTGCTTTTGGTAATATGGATATCAGAAAAATGATAATTTTTCTTATCTTTGAGCATGGACTATCTTTCCATTTATTTGTGTCTATTCAATTTATTTAATTAGTGTCCTATATATTTCAGTGTATAGGTCCTTACTCTCCTTGGTTAAGTTTATCCTTTCGTATTTTATTATTTTTGAAGCAATTGTAAATAGGATTGTTCTCTTAATTTCTTTTTCTGAGAATTCATTGTTAATATAGAAGTATGCAACCGATTTTTGTACATTGATGTTATACCTTTCAACTTTACTGAATGTATTAGTTGTAGTCTATAAATCATGTCATCTGCCAGTAGTGATGGTTTTACTTCTTCCTTTCCAGTATTGCTACCTTTTATGTTTTTCCTGCCTAATTGCTCTGCCTAAGCCTTCCATTTCTATGTTGAATGAAAGTGGTGAGTCTGGGCATTCTTATATTGCTCCTCATCTGAAAGTTTAAGCTTTCATCTCTTCACCATTGAGTATGATGAGAGCTGCAGGCTTGACTTATAATGGCTTTAATTATATTGAGGTACATTCCTTCCATACCATCTCTGTAGAGTTTTTATTTTAAGTGCGTGTTGAATTTTGTCAAATGCTTTTTCTGCATTTAGTGAATTCATCATATGATTTTTATTTTTATTTTGTTAATGTGATTTATCATGTTGATTGATTTTCAGATTTCGAACAGGGTTGCCTCTCTGGAATAAATCCCACTTGGTATTGGCATATGATGTTTTCAATGTATTACTGATTTTGGTATGCTAATACTTGGTTGAGGATTTACATAGTTATACTTATTTTTAGAGCTTTTGTCTTTTATACCTTCACACTAAGTTTATAAATATTTAATCCCTTTTCTTAAATATACATTTACCTTTATTTGTGAAATTTTTACTTTCATACATTTTCCTTTTGCTAACTAGTATGCTTTCTTTCAGGTTAAAGTGATCTCTTTAACATTTCTTGTGGGGGCAGTTTAATGATAGTAAACTCCTTTTCTTATGCTTATCTGAGAACCTTGATCTCTCTTTCAATTCTTTTTTAAAAAAGATTTTATTTATTTATTTGACAGAGAAAGATCACAAGTAGGCAAAGAGGCAGACACAGAGAGAGGGGGAATCAGGCTCCCCACTGAGCAGAGAGCCCGATGCAGGGCTCCATCTCAGGACCCTGAGACCATGACCTGAGCCGAAGGCAGAGGCTTTAACCCACTGAGCCACCCAGGCACCCCTCTCCTTCAATTCTTAATGATAATATCAGCAGGTAGAGTATTCTTGGATTGAAATTTGTTTTTTTCCCCACAACACTTTGACTATATCATGCTACTATACTCTGCCCTGCAAAGTTTTTGGTGAAAAATTTGCTGACAATCTCATGGGGGTACCCTTGTATATAACAAGTTATTTTCTCTTGCTGCTTTTAATACTCTGTCTTTTTTTTTAAATTTTTTTTAAGATTTTATTTATTTGTTTGACAGAGAGAAATCACAAGTAGACCGAGAGGCAGGCAGAGAGAGAGAGAGGGAAGCAGGCTCCCTGCTGAGCAGAGAGCCCGATGGGGGACTCGATCCCAGGACCCTGAGATCATGACCTGAGCCGAAGGCAGCGGCTTAACCCACTGAGCCACCCAGGCGCCCTTAATACTCTGTCTTAATCTTTAACTTTGGACAGTTTAATTATAATATGCCTTGGTGTGAATCTCTTTGGTTTCATCTTATTTTGAACTCTCTAGACTTCCCGTATCTAGGTTTCTGTATTCTTCCCCTGGCTAGAGAAATTTTCAGCTATTATTTCTTCAAATATGTTTTCTAACTCTTTCTCTTCTTTCCTGCTGATACCCCTATAATGCAAATGTTATTCTGGCATGATGTTCTCACATACATCCCTTAAGCTATCTTCATTTTCCCCCCTTTTGTTTTGTTTGAGTGAGTTCCTCTAACCTTTCTCACCAATTCTTTCTTCGACTTCATCTGGTCCATTGCTGAATCACTTTAGTTTATTTTTGCTTTGTTTTGTTTAGTTACTTTAACCTTCAATTGCCTGACTTCTGTTTGTTATTTTCAAATTATTTTCTATCTCTCTGAGGGATTTTTGCTGTATTCAGCCATTCTTCTCCTAAATTCAGTGAGCATCTTTATGACTATTACCTTGAGTTCTTACCAGATAAATTACTTATCTCTATTCCATTAAGGTTTTCCTCCAGTGTTTTCTTCTTACTCTTTTGTTTGGAACATATTTCATATTCAATATTTTGCATGCCTCTTTGTGTTTGTTTCCATATATTAGGTAGAAACAAGTATCTCTCCCAGTCTTGAAGGAGTGGGTTTGTGTAGAAAATAAACCTTATCTTTTAAGTTTGCCCTAGGACTTGTTGTCTCTTGAACTAGCATTCTAATTTTTTAGACTCATGGGTCTCAGAAATGAAATCCATATTGGCCATCAGAGCTAGGCCCACAAGGGGCATTACCTTGGTAGGTTGTGCCCACCTGCTAGATGGATCTGGCAGTGTCTGTAGAAGTCACACAGGGAGCAGGTCACTCACCCACTGAGTCTGGCTGTGGCCATGGAAGTGGTATGGAAGGGTGGGTTATTCTAGTTTCTTAAGGTAGGAATTTATAGACTTCAGAACTTTCGTCTTTACTAAAACATGTATTTTGTAGTATAAATTTCCCTCAGCCCTGTTTTTACTTGCATCTGATATATTGTATTTTGTTGCATGAGATATTTTCATTTAGCTCTAATTATTTTTTATTTCCTTTGGATTTCTAATTTGACCCATTGATCAGTAAGTGTGTTATGTACTTCCCAAGAGTTTTGAGATTTTCCTGTTGTCTTTCTGTTGTTTTCTGGTTTGACTACATTCTTGTCAGGTGATACACTCTGTATGATTTCAGTTCTTTTATAATGGATGTGTTATTTCTTATATTCCAGGAGATGTTCTATATTCCTTGTGCTTCAATTTATCTGTTCCTATACATGTCAATCTCCTCCTTGCCTTAATTTGATTTTGCATTTGCAAGATAGGTCTGTGACTTCTTACCTCTCCATCTTTATTTTATTTCTGTAACCACAGAGAAGTCAAAATTTCAAGAGGAATATCAAATTTCTTCTGATTATTTATTTGAGGGAATATCTGCTGCAGTGGATTTTAGGTCAAAGTAATAATTTCTTGGTTGTTTTTCAAATAGTTTTCTGTAGGTGGCAGGAGAGTGTAACAAAAAAGAATATACTGCTCTTCCTTTCTTTCACCCACTGTGTTTTTTAAAAAAATAGATCGGGCATATTTCTGTTGCCATGAATATTGGGATACTCCCTTAAAATAAATATTTTAAAATATCTTTGCCAACTTGAGAAATGAAAAGAGCTTTTTTAAAATTTTTTTTAAAGATTTTATTTATTTATTTGATAGACAGAGATCACAAGTAGGCAGAAAGGCAGGTAGAGAGAGAGGAAGGGAAGCAGGCTCCCTGCTGAGCAGAGAGCCCGACGCGGGGCTCGATCCCAGGACCCTGGGATCATGACCTGGGCTGAAGGCAGAGGCTTAACCCACTGAGCCACCCAGGTGCCCCAAGAGCTTTATTTTTTAAAAGTGGTCTTTGAAAATTGTTAGGTTGAATTTTCTTTTGCATGTTATATTGGCTGAATCCCACTCCTGCCCTCACCCCAACTTACCCTTTTGTTTGTATTGCTCATTTTCCAGTTCAAAATTTTAAAAGGTAACTTACCGCTTTTTTCATTATTATAACAATAATATATCTCATTATAAAAACTAGAAATTTTACAGTAATGCAAAGGAGGGAACAATACTCACAGTATACCACAATTAAATTTTTATATAAATTGCCCCATTCTTATACTGGTATTTTAGTCAATTTTTGGGGTTAAAATAATATATTTTATCTTGTTTTGCTAAATGTATTACCTTTTATTTTATTTTTAAGTTTTTATTTAACTTTCAGTTAGTTAACATACAGTGCCATATTAGTTTCAGGTGTAGAATTCAGGGATTCATCACATACATACACAACCTGGTGCTCTTCACAACAAGGGCTCTCCTTAATAACCATTATGCACTCAACCCATCCCCTTGCCCACTTCTCCAGTTACCCTCAGTTTCTTCTCTATAGTTAAGAGTCATTTTGTGGTCTGCCTCTCTTACCCCTCTCCCCCGCCCCCCATGTTCAACTGTTTTATTTCTTAAATTCTACATATGAGTGAAATAGTATGGTATTTGTCATTCTCTGACTATTTTTGCATAGCATAATACACTTTAGCTCCATCCACACCATCGCAAATGGCAAGATTTCATTCTTTATTATGGCTGAGTAATAGTCTATTATATTAATATACCACTAAGTTCTTTATTCACTCATCGGTTGTTCGACATCTGGACTCTTTCTATAATTTGGTTATTGTTAATAATGCTGCTATAAAAATCAGAGTACAGAGGCACCTGGGTGGCTCAGTTGGTTAATTATCTGACTCCTGATTTCAGCTCAGGTCATGATCTCAGGATTGTGAGACTGAACCCACATCAGGCTCTACATTGTACATGAAGCTTGCTTAAGATTCTCTCTCTCTCCCTCTGCCCCCCGATCAATCTCTTTCTCTTTCTCAAAAACAAAAATAAAACTATAATTTTTTTTAAAAATCAGGGTACATTTATCCCTTTGATCAGTACTTTTATATCTTTTGAATAAATAGTTGGTAGTGCTATTGCTGGATCATAATGTGTTCAATTTTTAACTTTTTGAAGAACTTCCATATTGTTTTCCAGAGTGGCTACACCAGTTTGCATTCCCATAAACAGTGTAAGAGTGTTTCACTTGCTTCCCATCTTCACCAGCATCTGTTTCCCATGTTGTTAATTTTAATCATACTGACAGATGTGAGATATTTCATTGTAGTTTTGATTTGCATTTCCATGATGATGAGTGATTTTGAGCATCTTTTCATGTGTCCATTGGCCACCTGTATGTCTTCTTTGGAATAATGTATAATCATGCTCTCTGCCCATTTTTTAACTGTACTATTTGTTTTCTGGCTGTTAAGTTTTAGCAGTTCTTCATGGATTTCGCATACTGACCCTTTATCAGATATCTCACTTGCAAATATCTTCTCCCATTCAGTAGGTTGCATTTTAGTTTTCTTGATTGTTTCCTTTGTTGTGCAAAAGCTTTTTATTTTGATGTAGTTCAAATAATTTATTTTTACTTTTGTTTCCTTTAGCTCAGAGGACCTATGTAGAAAGAAGTTGCTATAACCAATGTCAAAGACATTACTACCTGTACTCTCTGCAAGGATTATTGTGGTTTCAGGACTCATATTAAATTCTTTAATCCATTTTGAATTTTCTTTTGTGTGTGTATACGGTGTAAGAAAGTGGTCCAGTTTTATTCTTCTGCATGTTACTGTCCAGTTTTCACAGCACCATTTGTTGGAAAGACTGTCTTTTTTCCCACTGGATATTCTTTCATGATTTGTTGAAGAAGAGCTGACCATATAGCTGTGGGTCTGTTTCTGGGTTTTTTTTTTATTCTGTTCCATTGATCTATGTGTCTCTTTTTGCATTAGTACCATAGTGTCTTGGCCACTAAGCTTTGCAATATAACTTGAAGTCCAAAATTGTGATGCCCCCACTTTTGCTTCTCTTTTTCAAGATTGCATTGGCTATTTGTGGTCTTTGTGGTTCCATACAAATTTTAGGGTTATTTGTTCTAGCTCTATGAAAAATGCTGGCGGTACTTTGATCAGGATTACATTGCGTGTGCAGAATGCTTTGGGTAGTAGAGCTCTTTTGACAATATTTTTCCTTCCAATTCATAAGCATGGAATGTTATTCCATTTCTTTTATGTTCAATTTCTTTCATAAGTGTTTTCTATTTTTCAGAGTACAGTTCTTTTATCTCTTTGGTTAGGTTTATTCCTAGGTATCTTATGTGTTTGGTGTAATTGTAAATGGGATTGATTTCTTGATTTTTTTTCCTGCTGCTTCACTATTTGTGTATAGAAATGCAACAGATTTCTATACATTGATTTTTGTCCTGCAATATAACAGAATTCATGAAACAGTTCTGGCAATTTTTGGTTGAGTCTTTTGGGTTTACTATATAGAGTATCACGTCATCAGCAGTAGTGAAAGATTGGCTTCTCCCTTGTCACTTTAGATACCTTTTATTTCTTTCTGTATTGCTGAGACTGGGACTTCCAGTGCTATGTTAAAAATCAGTGGTAGCAGTAGACATCCCTGTCTTCTTCCTGATCATAGAAGAAGAGCTCTCATTTTTTCCTCCATTGAGGATGATATTTGTTGTAGGTTTTTGGATATGGTCTTTATGATGTTGAAGTGTGTTGCCTCTAGACCTACTTTTTTGAGGATTTGTATCATAAATGGATATTCTACATTTTCAAATGCTTTTTCTGCATCTACTGAGATGATCATATAGTATTTATCCTTTCTTTTATTAACATGGTGTATCACATTGATTAGCAAATATTGGACCACCCTTGCAGACCAGGAATAAGTCCCACCTGATTGTGGTGAACAATTCCTTTAATATGCAATTTGATTCTGGAGCTCCTGGGTGGCTCAGTGGGTTAAGCCTCTGCCTTTAGCTGAGGTCATGATCTCAGGGTCCTGGAATCAAACCCCGCATTGGGCTGTCTGCTGTGCGGGGAGCCTGCTTCCCCTCTCTCTCTGCCTGCTGGTCTGCCTGCTTATGATCTCTCTCTCTCTATCAAATGAATAAATAAAATATTTTTAAATATGCAATTTGATTCAATTTGCTAATATTTTGTTGAGAATTTTTGCATCCATGTTTATCAGGCATATTGGCCTGTAGTTCTCTTTTTTAGTGAAGTCTTTCATTTTGGAATCAGGATAATGCTGCCTCCATGGAATAAATTTGGAAGTATTCCTTTCATTTCTATTTTTTTTGTAACATTTTGAGAAGAATAAGTATTAAATCTTTAAATGTTTGGTAGAATTCTCCTTAGAAGTCATATGGCCCTGGACTCTTGTTTTTTTCAGAGAGTTTTGATTACTGATTCTATTTCTCTGATGGTTATTAGTCTAAGTTTTCTATTTCTTCCATTTCAATTTCTGTTGTTTATATGTTTCTAGGAATTTATCCATTTCTTCCAGATCACCTGATTTTCTGGCATATAATTTTTCATAATATTCTCTTATAATTGTATTTTTGTGGTGTTGGTTACTTCTCCTCTCTCATTTATGATTTTATTTATTTGGATCCTTTCTCTTTTCTTTCTGATAAGTCTGGCTAGGGGGGCTCTATTTCTTTGATCTATTCTACTGATTTTTAAAAAATTTCTGTATCATTTATTTCTGCTTGGATCTTTATTATTTCTCCCTTCCTGCAGGCTTTAGTCTTCATTTGTTTTTCTCTTTCTACATCCTTTAGGTGTAAGGTTATGTTTTGTATTTGAGATTTTTTTTTGTTTTGTGAGGTAGGCCTGTACCACTTATGCTGCATCCCAAAGATTTTGGACTGTCATGTTCTCATTTTCATTGGCTTCCATATATTTTTAAAATATCTTCTTTAATTTCCTGGTTAGCTGATTCATTCTTTAGTAGTGTTTTTTTTTTACCTCCATGTTTTTGTTTTTCCAAATTTTTTCTTATGGGTGACTTTAAGTTTCATAGGTGTTTTGGTCTGAAAATATGAATGGTCTGCTTTATATCATTTTGAACTTGGTGAGGCCTGGTTTGTGACCCAATATGTGATCTCTTGTGGAGACTGTCACATGTGTATTTGAAAAGAATGTATATTCTCTTTCTTTCTTTCTTTTTAAAATATTTTTCCTTTTTATTATTTTCGGTTAGCCACTTTAGTACACCATTAGACCATTAGTTTTTGATGTAGTATCCAATGATTCCTTCCTTCCCCCTTTCTTTCTTCCTCTCTCTTTCATTTTCTTTCTTTCTCTTTCTTCTTTCTTTTCTTTCCTGTCTCTGTCATTTATTTCTCTCCTGGTCTTTATTATTTCTTTTCTTCTACTTACCTTGGACTTTGTTTCTTCTTCTTTTTCACCTTCCTTTAGGTGTAAGGTTAGAATACTTATTTAAGCATTTTTTTTCTGTTTCTTGAGGTATACTTGTATTACTATATACTTCCTTCTCAGAACTGTTTTTGCTATGTCCGAAAGATTTGGGGCCATTTGTTTTCATTTTCATTTGTTTCCATGTTTTTTAATTTTTCTTGATTGAATCATTGGCACATTGGTTGTTTAGTATCATGTTGTTTATTCTCCATGTGTTTGGTTTTCTTTTTCCAGGAATTTTTTTCTTGTGATTTATTTCTAGTTTCATACCATTGTGACTGGAAAAGGTGCATGGTATGATCTCAGTTTTCTTAAATTCATTGAGGCATGTTTTATGGCCTATTGTGTGATATAATTTGGAGAGTGTTCCATGTGTGTTTGACAACAATGCGTATTCTGTTGTTTTAGGATGGAATATTCTATATATGTTATGTCTGTCTTGTCCCATATGTCATTCAAAGGCACTTTGTCCTTGCTGATTTTCCTATCTGCATGATCTCTCCACTGATGTAAGTATAGTGTAAAAGTCCCCTACTATTACTGTATTACCACCAATTTCTCTTTATAACCATTAATAAAATGTATGTACTTAGGTGCTGCAGTGTTGTGTGTGTAGATATTTACAATTATTATATCCTCTTTTAGGATTGATTCTTTTATCATTATGGAATACTTGTCTCTTGTCTTTGTTTTAAAGTCTATTTTTTCTGACATAAGTATTGACATCCTGGCTTGTTTTTCACTTTCATTTAAATAGTGAATGTTTTTCCATTCTTTCACTTTCAACCTATTTGTGTATCCAAGTCTGAGGTGAGTCTCTTGTAGGTAGTTTGTAGATGGATTTGTATTTTTATCCATTCTGGCACCCTATATCTTTTCATTGGAACAATTAGGCCATTTACATTTGACTACTGATAGGCATGTAGTTATCTTTCAAAATATAACTTTTAAAATTTCTTTTCTTGTTGTGTTTCTAGTTCTTCTGAGTTCTTTTCTTCTCTTGTGCTTTTTTTTGTGTTTGATCAGTATCTGTAGTATTATGTTTGGCTTTCTTTCTCTGTTTATTTATTTATTTTTTTGTATATCTATTATAGGTTTTGGATTTGTGGTTTCCATGAAGTTCATATGTAACATCCTAAGTAAATAGCAGTCTCTACTAATCTGGTTGTCCTTTAAGTTCAAACACATTATAAAACAAAACCAATAAAAAACAGAAAAAGAAACAAAAACTTCGTTTTGTTTTTCCCTTCTGTTCCTTTTATACACTCTTCTCCACATTTTATGTGTATATTGTCATATTTTACATCTTTTTATGTCTCCTTCAAATCTAAATGATGACGTTGCTGGATAAAGTATTCTTGATTGTAGTCCCCCCCCCTTCAGTACTTTGAATATATCATGTCCTTTGCTTCTGGCCTGTAAGGTTTTGCTGAATAATAAGATGATAGCCTTGTACCTTTTTCCTTGAAAGTAAATTTTGTTTCTCTTTGTTGCTTTTAAGATTTTTTCTTTATCTTTAAGCTTTGCATTTTAATTATGTGCTACAGTATGGACATCCTTGGGTTCATCTTGTTTGGAGCTCCCTTATGTTCCTTGAATCTGGATGTGTATTTACCTACCTAGATTAGGAAAGTTTTTAGCTGTTATTTCTTCAAATAAATTTTCTGCTCATTTCTCTCTCTTCTTGTGATCTCTATAATGTGAATTCCTTTTCTTTGCTGTTTAGCTTGGTTGCTTTCCATTACCCTATTTTACAGGTTATTATAAATTCTTCTGCATTTGCCAATAGGTTGATTCCCTCTACTGTATTATTTATTTCAGTTACTGTACTCTTCAACTCTAGTTCCTTTTTATATTTCTTATCTCATTACTACAGTTCTCACTGAGTTCTTCCATTCTTTCCACCTGGCGAGCATCTTTACCATTGTAACTTCAAAGTCTTTATCAGGCATATTGCTCATCTCTGAATCATTTAGTTCTTTTTCTGAGGTTTTGTCTTGTTTTATCTTGGAGTATATTCCTCTCTCTCCCCATTTTGCTTGATTTTTAAATTTTATTTATTTTTTCTTTCTTTTTTAAAAATTTCTTTTCAGTGTAACAGAATTCATTGTTTACACACCACACCCAGTGCTCCATGCAATATGTGCCCTACATAATACTCACCAACCGACTGCCCCAACCTCCCACCCCCTGCCCCTTCAAAACCCTCAGGTTGTTTTTCAGAGTCTATAGTCTCTCATGGTTCACATCCTCTTCCAGTTTCTCTCAACTCCCTTCTCCTCTCCATCTCCCTATGTCCTCCATGTTATTTGTTATGCTCCACAAATAAGTGAAACCATATGATAATTGACTCTCTCTGCTTGACTTATTTCACTCAGCATAATCTCTTCCAGTCCCGTCCATGTTGCTACAAAAGTTGGGTATTCATCCTTTCTGATGGAGGCATAATACTCCATAGTGTATATGGACCACATCTTCCTTATCCATTCATCCATTGAAAGGCATCTTGGTTCTTTCCACAGTTTGGCGACCATGGCCATTGCTACTATAAACATTGGGGTACAGATGACCCTCCCTTTCACTGTATCTGTATCTTTGGGGTAAATACCCAGTAATGCAATTTCAGGGTCATAGGGAAGCTTTATTTTTAATTTCTTGAGGAATCTCCACACTATTCTCCAAAGAGGCTGCACTAACTTGCATTCCCACCAACAATGTAAGAGGGTTCCCCTTTCTCCACATCCTCTCCGACACACGTTGTTTCCTGTCTTGCTAATTTTGGCCATTCTAACTGGTGTAAGGTGGTATCTTAAGGTGGTTTTAATTTGAATCTCCCTGATGGCTAGTGATGATGAACATTTTTTCATGTGTCTGATAGCCATTTGAATGTCTTCATTGGAGAAGTGTCTGTTCATGTCTTCTGCCCATTTTTTGACATGATTATCTGTTCTCTGTGTGTTGAGTTTGAGAAGTTCTTTATAGATCCTGGATATCAACCTTTTGTCTTTACTGTCATTTGCAGATATCTTCTCCCATTCCGTGGGTTGCCTCTTTGTTTTCTTGACTGTTTGCTTTGCTGTTCAGAAGCTTTTGATCTTGATGAAGTCCCCAAAGTTCATTTTCCCTTTTGTTTCCTTTGCCTTTGGAGACATGTTTTGAAAGAAGTTGCTGTGGCTGATATCGAAGAGATTACTGCCTATGTTCTCCTCTAGGATTCTGATGGATTCCTGTCTCACTTTGAGGTCTTTTATCCATTTTGAGTTTATCTTTGTGTACTGTGTAAGAGAATGGTCGAGTTTCATTCTTCTACATGTAGCTGTCCAATTTTCCCAGCACCATTTATTGAAGAGACTGTCTTTTTTCCACTGTATATTTTCTCCAGCTTTGTTGATGATTATTTGCCCATAGAGTTGAGGGTCCATATCTGGGCTCTCTACTCTGTTCCACTGGTCTATGTGTCTGTTTTTATGCCAGTACCATGCTCTCTTGGTGATCACAGCTTTGTAGTGAAGCTTGAAATCAGGTAACATGATGCCGCCAGTTTTGTTTCTGTGTTTCAATATTTCCTTAGTGATTCGGGGTCTCTTCTGATTCCATAAAATTTTAGGATTACTTGCTCCTGCTCTTCGAAAAATACTGGTGGAATTTTGATTGGAATGGCATTAGAAGTATAGATTGCTCTAGGCAGTATAGACATTTTAACAATGTTTATTCTTCCGATCCAAGAGCATGGAATGGTCTTCCATCTATTTGTGTCTTCTTCAATTTCTTTCATGAGTGTTCTGTAGTTCCTCGAGTACAGATCCTTTACATCTTTGGTTAGGTTTATACCCAGGTATCTTATGGTTCTTGGTGCTATAGTAAATGGAATCGATTCTCTGATTTCCCTTTCTGTATTTTCATTGTTAGTGTATAAGAAAGCAACTGATTTCTGTACATTGAATTTGTATCCTGCCACATTGCTGAATTGCTGTATGAGTTCTAGTAGTTTGGGGTTTGGGTTTTCGATATAAAGAATCATGTCATATGTGAAGAGAGAGAGTTTGACTTCTTCATTGCCAATTTGGATATCTTTTATTTCTCTTTGTTGTCTGATTGCTGTTGCTAGGACTTCTTAGACTATGTTGAACAAGAGTGGTGAGAGTGGGCATCCTTGTCGTGTTCTTAATCTCAATGGGAAGGCTGTGAGCTTTTTCCCATTGAGGATGATATTTGCTGTGGGTTTTTCGTAGATAGATTTTATGAAGTTCAGGAATGTTCCCTCTATCCCTATACTTTGAAGCATTTTAATCAGGAACAGATGCTGGGTTTTGTCAAATGCTTTTTCTGCATCCATTGAGAGGACCATGTGGTTCTTCTCTCTTCTCTTATTGATTTGTTCTATCACATTGATTGATTTGTGAATGCTAAAACATCCTTGTAACCCAGGGATGAATCCCACCTGGTCAGGGTGGATAATCTTTATAATGTGCTATTGGATCCTGTTTGCTAAGATCTTCTTTAGAATCTTAGCATCCATATTCATCAGGGATATTGGTCTGAAATTCTCCTTTTTGGTGGGGTCTTTGCCTGGTTTGGGGATCAGGGTAATGCTGGCTTCATAAAAAGAGTCTGGAAGTTTTCCTTCTGCTTCAATTTTCTGAAACATCTTCAGGAGAATAGATGTTATTTCTTCTTTGAAAGTTTGGTAGGATTCCCCAGGGAATCCTGGGGCATCAGGTCCTGGGCTTTTGTTTTTTGGGAGGTTTTTGATTGCCGCTTCAATCTCGTTACTAGATAACGGTGTATTCAGGTTGTGAATTTCTTCCTGGTTCAATTTTTGGATTTTATAGTTTTCCAGAAATGCATCTATTTCATCTAGAGTGCTTAACTTATTGGCATATAACTGTTGATAATAACTTCTGATGATTGTTTCTATTTCCTTGGTCTTAGTCCTGATCTCTCCCTTCTTATTCATGATCTTATTAATTTGAGCTTTCTCTCTTTTCTTTTGGATTAGTGTGGCCAATGGTTTATCGATTTTATTGATTCTTTCAAAAAAAACCAGCTTCTAGTTTCATTGATATATTCTACTGTATCTTTAGTTTCTATCTCATTGATCTCTGCTCTAATCTTGATTATTTCCCTTCTTATGTGTGGAGTTGGTTTGATTTGTTATTGATTCTCCATTTCTTTAAGGTGTAGAGACAGGTGGTGTATTCTGGATTTTTCAATTTTTTTGAGAGAGGCTTGGATGGCTATGTATTTTCCCCTTAGGACCGCCTTTGCTATATCCCATAGGTTTTGGACCGAAGTGTCTTCATTCTCATTGGTTTCCATGAATTGTTTCAGTTCTTCTTTGATCTCCTGGTTGATCCAAGCATTCTTAGATGGTCTTTAGCTTCCAGGTTTTTTTTTTTTCCAATTTATTTATTTTCAGAAAAACAGTATTCATTATTTTTTCACCACATCCAGTGCTCCATGCAAGCCGTGCCCTCCACAATACCCACCACCTGGTATCCCAACCTCCCACCCCCCCACCACTTCAAACCTCTCAGATTGTTTTTCAGAGTCCATAGTCTCTCATGGTTCATCTCCCCTTCCAATTTACCCAAAAGCACATACCCTCCCCAATGTCCATAACCCTACCCCCCTTCTCCCAACCCCCCTCCCCCCAGCAACCCACAGTTTGTTTCGTGAGATTAAGAGTCACTTATGGTTTGTCTCCCTCCCTATCCCATCTTGTATCATGCTTAGCGAAATAAGTCAAGCGGAGAAAGACAACTATCATATGATCTCCCTGATATGAGGGAGTGGTGATGCAACATGGGGGCTTAAGTGGGTAGGAGAAGAATCCATGAAGCTTCCAGGTTTTGAGTTACTTCCAAAATTTTCCTTGTGATTTAGCTCTAGTTTCAAAGCATTGTGATCTGAGAATATGCAGGGAATAATCTCAGTCTTTTAGTATAGGTTGAGCCCCGATTTGTGACCCAGTATGTGATCTATTCTGGAGAAGGTTCCATGTGCACTTGGGAAGAATGAGTATTCTGTTGTTTTAGGGTGAAATGTTCTGTATATATCTATGAGGTACATCTGGTCCAATGTGTCATTCAATGCTCTTGTTTCTTTATTGATTTTCTGCTTTGATGATCTGAGAGAGGCTTGTTTAGATCTCCTACTATTAATATATTCATATCAATATGACTCTATCTTGATTAATAGTTTTCTTATGTAATTGGCTGCTCCCATATTGGGGGCACAGATATTTACAATTGTTAGATCATCTTGGTGGATAGTCCCTTTAAGAATGATGTAGCATCCTTCTGTATCTCTGACTACAGTCTTTAGTTTAAAATCTAATTTATCTGATATGAGAATCACTACCCCGGCCTTCTTTTGAGGCCCATTGGCATAAAAGGTGCTTCTCCATCCCTTCACTTTCAGTCTGGGTGTATCCTTGGGTTTGAAATGGGTCTCTTGTTGACAACATATGGATGGGTCCTGTCATTTTATCCAATCTGCAACACTGTGTCGTTTTATGGGTGCATTTAGGCCATTCACATTGAGAGTGATTATTGATAGATACGTTTTTATTGACATCGTGTTACCTTTGAAGTCTTCCTTTCTGTAGATTGTCTCCATATTTCTGTTCAGTGATATTCTTAGGATTTCTCCTCTTTTATAGAATCCCCCTTAATATATCCTGCCATGTTGGCTTGGTGTTCACATACTCTTAAGCTTTGCTGATCCATCCATTTTGAATGGCAATCTTGCTGGATGAAGTATTCTTGGCTGCATGTTCTTCTCATTTAGTGCCCTGAATATATTTTGCCAGCCCTTTCTGGATTGCCAGGTTTCTGTGGACAGGTCTGTCATTATTCTGATGGGCTTTCCTTGGTACATAAGGAGCTTCTTTGTCCTGGCTGCCTTCAAGAGAGCCTGTCTACAAATATGATTCCTCATTCTTACCATCAGGTGTCTCGAGGACATTCGAGAATCTATAATCTTGGGGTGGGGAGACTGTTCTGCCTCTACTACAGGAACGCTGGTTCCATTCGCAAGATTGGGAAAATTTTCATGGAGATCTTGTTCCACTATATCTTCTAGACTTTTTTCTTTCTCCTCCCCTTCAGGGATTCCAATAATTCTGGTGTTGGAACATTTCATGGCATCATTTATTTCACTGATTCTGTTTTCATGACTTCTAAGCTGTTTGTTCCAGGCTTCCTCCTGATCCTTTCTATCTGTTTGTCCTCCTGATTACTAATTCTATCATCTGTCTCAGTTACCCTAGCTTTGAGAGAATTTAGATTAGATTGGAACTCATTGAGAACATTGTGAACATCGTCCCTGGTGGCTTTCATTTCTGTCCTAATCAATTCCATTTTGTCATCCATGCCTTTCTCCAACCTAGCTATTTCCTGGATAATTATTAGCCTGAATTCCCTTTCCTACATATGGTCTATGTCGATAGGCATTAGCTCTGTTGCAGAAGCCCATACTCTGAATTTTTCTTCTCTTGGTCATTCCTCCTCCTAGTTATTTTGGTGAGAGGTGGCTGAACGGATGTAGCTGGATGTATCGACCATGCAGTCAAGGTGCACCCTGGAATGCTTCTGAGCAATCAAGAGTCCCCACCCAAATGATCAAAAAAAGAAAGAGAGAAAAAAGAAAAAGAGAGAGAGAGAGGGAAAAAAAGAAAGATAAAATATAACAGAAGGCTCAGCCCAAATGGGCCCCAAGGTAAGATTTATGAGGTATACAAACAAAACAGACTAACAAAGAGACTGATAAAAGTAGATGACAAGAGAAAATACACACACACACACACACACACACACACACACACATATATGCAAGACAAAAAAAGAATCTCATCAAAAGAACCCTAAGTATAAGATTTATATACTATCAGGACAAACACAAATGCTCAGAAACACTGGTGGAAGAAAAAGATGGGAGAGTGGTTATAAATTCTCAGTGTGGGCGAGGAAGGTTATTTTCATTCTTCCTGGATGTATCTTGATATCTTTGTTAAAGGACTCAACTTTCCTAAGATAAAGGGGGATTAATAATTGGTTTACCTATAGGGGTAGCATTGATTGGGGAAAGGGGATTACCTCGAAGTTTAACTCTATATGAATATTAAAAAATAAAAATAAAAAATAATAAACTGAAATAAAATAAAATTTAAAAAATTAAAAAATAGAAAAGCAAAAGAAAAACACAGGTATATGTATCAAAAATTTCAGGTTAAAAGGTTATTATGGAATTTGATGTACTCGACATCTCCCTTTGATGGTAAATAGGTTAAAAAATTATCTATATTCAAACCCCTCAGACTGTTTTTCAGAGTCCATAGTCTCTCATGGTTCACCTCCCCTTCCAATTTACCCAAATTCCCTACTCCTCTCTAATGCCCCTTGTCCTCCATGTTATTTGTTATGTTCCACAAATAAGTGAAACCATATGATAATTGACTCTCTCTGCTTGACTTATTTCACTCAGCATAATCTCTTCCAGTCCCGTCCATGTTGCTACAAAAGTTGGGTATTCATCCTTTCTGATGGAGGCATAATACTCCATAGTGTATATGGACCACATCTTCCTTATCCATTCATCCGTTGAAGGGCATCTTGGTTCTTTCCATAGTTTGGCGACCATGGCCATTGCTGCTATAAACATTGGGGTACAGATGGCCCTTCTTTTCACGACATCTGTGTCTTTGGGGTAAATACCCAGGAGTGCAATTGCAGGGTCATAGGGAAGCTCTATTTTTAATTTCTTGAGGAATCTCCACACTGTTCTCCAAATAGGCTGCACCAACTTGCATTCCCACCAACAGTGGAAGAGGGTTCCCGTTTCTCCACATCCTCTCCAACACATGTTGTTTCCTGTTTTGTTAATTTTGGCCATTCTAACTGGTGTAAGGTGATATCTCAATGTGGTTTTTTTTTTTTTTTTTTTTTTTTTTTTAAAGATTTTATTTATTTATTTGAGAGAGACAGTGAGAGAGAGCATGAGCGAGGAGAAGGTCAGAGAGCGAAGCAGACTCCCCATGGAGCTGGGAGCCTGATGTGGGACTCGATCCCGGGACTCCAGGATCACGCCCTGAGCCGAAGGCAGTCGTCCAACCAACTGCGCCACCCAGGCGTCCCTCAATGTGGTTTTAATTTTAATCTCCCTGAGGGCTAATGATGATGAGCATTTTTTCATGTGTCTGATAGCCATTTGTATGTCTTGATTGGAGAAGTGTCTGTTCATATCTTCTGCCCATTTTTTGATGTGTTTGTCTGTTTTGTGTGGGTTGAGTTTGAGGAGTTCATTATAGATCCTGGATATCAACCTTTTGTCTGTACTGTCATTTGCAAATATCTTCTCCCATTCCGTGGGTTGCCTCTTTGTTTTTTTGACTGTTTCCTTTGCTGTGCAGAAGCTTTTGATTTTGATGAAGTCCCAGAAGTTTATTTTCACTTTTGTTTCCTTTGCCTTTGGAGACGTATCTTGAAAGAAGTTGCTGTGGCTGATATCAAAAAGATTACTGCCTATGTTCTCCTCTAAGATTCTGATAGATTCCTGTCTCACGTTGAGGTCTTTTATCCATTTTGAGTTGATCTTTGTGTACGGTGTAAGAGAATGGTCGAGTTTCATTCTTCTACATATAGCTGTCCAGTTTTCCCAGCACCATTTATGGAAGAGACTGTCTTTTTTCCACTGTATATTTTTTCCTGTTTTGTCGAAGATTAATTGACCATAGAGTTGAGGGTCCATATCTGGGCTCTCTACTATGTTCCACTGGTCTATGTGTCTGTTTTTATGCCAGTACCATGCTGTCTTGGTGATCACAGCTTTGTAATAAAGCTTGAAATCAGGTAAGGTGATGCCGCCAGCTTTATTTTTGTTTTTCAACATTTCCTTAGCGATTTGGGGTCTCTTCTGATTCCATCCAGCTCTTTGAAGAATGCCGGTGGAATTTTGATCGGAATGGCATTAAAAGTATATATTGCTCTAGACAGTATAGACATTTTAACAATGTTTATTCTTCCGATCCAAGAGCATGGAATGGTCTTCCATCTATTTGTGTCTTCTTCAATTTCTTTCATGAGTGTTCTGTAGTTCCTCAAGTACAGATCCTTTACCTCTTTGGTTAGGTTTATTCCCAGGTATCTTATGGTTCTTGGTGCTATAGTAAATGGAATCGATTCTCTAATTTCCCTTTCTGTATTTTCATTGTTAGTGTATAAGAAAGCCACTGATTTCTGCACATTGACTTTGTATCCTGCCACGTTGCTGAATTGCTGTATGAGTTCTCGTAGTTTGGGGTGGAGTCTTTTGGGTTTTCCATATAAAGAGGTTGGGGTACCAGGTGGTGGGTATTATAGAGGGCACGGCTTGCATGGAGCACTGGGTGTGGTGAAAAAATAATGAATAATGTTTTTCTGAAAATAAATAAATTGGAAAAAAATAAATAAACAAAATCTTAAAGAAAAAAAAAGAAATTGATAACTTCTTTACTATCATGCATGACAAGATGTTCCAGCTCATTTTTTAAAATTTCCTGCCCGAACTTAGAACTGTCATTTCTTTAAAGAATCTTGGTTCTCAAAAAAAAAAAAAAAAAAAAAAAGATCTTGGTTCTCCTACATGGAAAATGGTATCTGGAGACCCCCCCCCCGCTTTTATATTGGCAGCTAATTAAAGAAAGATTCATGTCTCTGGCCTGCATTCAGCCTGTGGCTAGTCTGTTGTTGACCCCAGGCCAGACTTTAGTAATAGTAGTGAGAATTAATAGAAAGAGATGGATTATAAAGATATTTTTCCAAGTTTTTTTTTATTGTGATAAAATACACACAACAAAATTTACCATCCTAAGCATTTTAATTGTACAGTTCAGTGGCATTAAATATGTTCATAATGTGCAACCATCCCCACCATCCATCTCTATGGCTCTTTCATCTTATAAAACTGAAACTCTCTACTCATTAAACAATAACCTCACTTTTCCCTGACAACCTCCGTTCTTCATTCTTTCTCTATGATTTTTACTAATCTAGGTATCTTTTATAAGCAGAATCAATCAGTGTTTGTCTTTTTGCGATTGTCTTACTTCACTTAGCATGGTTTTCTCAAGGTTTATCCATGTTGTAGATATATCGGAATATTCTTCATTTAAGGCTGAATAATATTCCATTATATGAATTATATTACATTTTGCTGATCTATTTGTCCTTGGGTGGACACTTAGCTCGCTTCCACATTTTAGCTATTGTGAGTAACACTGTTATGAATATGAGTATACCAGTATATTTTGAGACCTGCTTTCAATTCTCTTTGGTATATATCTACAAGTAGAATTGCTGGGTCTTGTGGTCATTTTATTATTAATTTTTTGAGGCACTCCCATTCTGGTTTCCACAGCATCTCTACTCCTTTTTATTCCCATCAAAAATGTACAATGGTTTAGGGGGGGTGGGAGGTTGGGGTACCAGGTGGTGGGTATTATAGAGGGCACGGCTTGCATGGAGCACTGGGTGTGGTGAAAAAATAATGAATACTGTTTTTCTGAAAATAAATAAATTGGGAAAAAAATGTAAAAAATATTATCTATATTAAAAAAATAAACCAGAATAGTGGGAATAAGTTAAAAATAACAGTTGTATCTATGAAATAGTGGTGTTTGTTCTCTTGTCCTTTTTTTTTTTCCTGGTTGGTGGCTATCCTTGCTCTGGGGACTTAAGCCCCTGTCCCTAACCGCCCCAATTCCCACAATTTCTCCCCATGATCTTTTCTCCTTTTGAGTGCTTTCAACCAGACTCCAAGTTAATGCTGGTCCCCAGTCACAGGGCACTCTCGTATTGGGGTATTACTTTCCAATGGGTGGCTTCTGGTGGCTCCCTCCCACTTTTGTTTATCTTCCGATATCACTTTATCGGAACTTTCCCACTCCACTTTACCTGTCCACTGGTGTCTTCTGCCCCCATAGAGATCCAGACATGGATAATTCTAATCTCGGGCTGATTTCATGGGTGATCAGAGTTCTTTGGTAGGTAGTCAGCTCACTTTAGGGTACGGGTTGAAACGTCACCTCCTCCTAGTTCTCCACCATGTTGTCTCCCTTTGCTTGATTTTTTTAATGTTTATTTTTATGGCTCAAGAGGTACAGATACTTCTATTTTTTTTAAAGATTTTATTTATTTATTTGACAGACAGAGATCACAGGCAGGCAGAGAGGCAGGCAGGGAGAGCGAAGCAGAGATCCTGATGTGGGGCTCGATCCTCTGCCATTTCACAGAGTTGTGCGGCTGGCTCAGTTATATGCTAGTTGCTCTTTTAAACCATTTTTCTTCTGTGCCCCCATGTGATCAGGGCTGGTGTGAGCTAGGGGACCAAGGGTTTGCTGAAGTGGCAAGCTGGCTTCATCTACAGACCCAGATCTGATCTGTAATTTCAAGTTGGCGGCAAAACACGAACTATGTTGTTTTATAGTTCCTCTGACTCAGAATGAGTTTCTGCAGCTCATTTACAATTTGGTGGAGTTCTAATGCTGGCTCTTTTATAAACTGGTTGCTCCTTTGAAGCATGTCTTCCTTTTTTTTTTCCTGCACCCATGGACAGAGGAATCTGTTCTAAGTCTCTCAGTACTATCCATCCCCACTGCAGTTCACAGAGTCAGGGATGGGGGTTCCCTTCCTTATCATGTCTCTGTCTCTCTTGATGTTTTCATTTGATAATTTCTCCATTTTCTCTTCTGCAAAAGCTCTTCAGCTGGCCTTAAGTTCTTCTTCAGGAGGAATTGTTCAATAAATAGGTGTCACTTAGCATGCTCTGTGCAGGAGGTGAGTTCAGGGTCTTCTTACATAGCCATTTGGGATGGCACTCTATATATTTGCTTTTATGTGACATTTCATATAAATGGATTCATATAATATATGATCTGTTGCATCTGGCTTCTTTCAGTAAGAAGTTTTTCAAATTTATCCACTTTGTAGCATGTGCTAGAGTTCCATTCATTTTTATGACTGAATAATATTCCACTATATAGATATATCAAACTTTATTTATCCAGTCATCTGTTGGGTTGTTCCAATTTTGGCTATTATGAGTAATAGTGCCAAGAACATTTATTCATAAAGTTTTTGTAACAATTTTATGGAGATATAATTCAGATACCATTCAACCCATCTGGTGAAAGTATAGTAAATTCTGGTAAACTACAATATAGTTTTTGGCATATTCATAGAATTGTGCAATTATCAATCACTACTATAAACTTTAGAATATTTTTATCACTTTAAAACACAACCCCACAAATTTGGCCTATCACTTCTTCTGAATTCTAATTACTAATCTATTTTATTAATCACTAATCTATTTTCTTTCTGTATAGATTTGTTGCTTCTGGACATTTCACATAAATGGAAAAATATCATGTATGGTCTTTTATTATTGGCTTATTTCATTTCAAGTTTCATCCATATTATAGCATGTATCAGTATTTTATATTTTATATAAATGCAATATTTTATATTGCATTGAATGGATATACCACATTTGTATATCCATTAATCCATTGATGAATATTGGAGTAGTTTCCACTTTGAAGCTATTACAAATAATGCTCTGAACGTATGTGTCTGATTTCTGTATGGACATAATTTTATTTCTTTTCGAACATATATACATGACTAGAATTACTTGGCCAAATGATCTACATTTTGAGGAACTTGCAGATAGGTGTTTTTTTTTTTATTTCATTAAGTTTTTAATTTAAATTCTGGTACAGTTAACATACAGTGTTATAGCACTTTCAAGTGTACAATATAGTGATGCAACAATTCTATACACTGTTCTGTCCTCATTAAGATAAGTGTACTCTTTAATGCCCATCTCTTATTTCACCCATTCCCCCACCCACCTCCCTTCTGGTAACCATTAGTTTGTTATCTGTAGTTAAGAATCTGTTTCTTGGTATCTCTTTCTCTCTCTCTCTCCCTTTGCTGCTGTGTTTGTTTGTTTGTTTCTTAAGTTCCACATTTAAGTGAAATCATATGGTGTTTGTTTTTCTCTTACTGACTTATATCACTTAGCATTATGCTGTCTAGCTCCATGAATTTCTGTCTAAATTTCAGTCTTTTTTTAGAGATGAGTAATATTCCTATATATATTCATATATATATATGAATTCATATATATATACACACACAAACACATACACCATATATACCAATATATATGGTGTATATATATATATACCATATATATATGCTATAAATGTTATGTATACCAATATATACCATATATACTATATATACCATATATAATATACACACCATATATACCAATATATATGTATGTATACCATAAATACCAATATATATACCATATATACTATATGTATACACACACCATACATATCAATATGTGTATATATATATACCAATATATATACACCAATATATACCATTATATATATATATATATATATATCTCCATCATATATATCAACACACACACAAACACACACACATCACATCTTCTTTATCCATTCATCAGTCGATGGACACTGGGCTGCTTCCATTACTTGGCTATTATAAATAAAGCTGAAATAAACATACAGGTACAAATGTCATCTCGAATTAGTGTTTTTGTACTTTTTGGCTAAATATCCAGTAGTGTGATTACTGGGTTGCAGGGTAGTTCTATTTTCAATTTTTTGAGAAATGTCCATAGGATTTTCCAAAGTGACTGTACCAGTTTGCTTTTCCACCAAAAGTACACAAGGGTTCCTTTATCACCATATCTTCATCGATACTTGTTTCTTGTGTTTTTTATTTCAGTCATTCAGATAGGTGTGAGATGGCTTCTCATTGTAGTTTTGATTTCATTTCCCTGATGATGTGTGATGATGAGACTATTTTCAGGTGTCTGTTGGCCATCTGTATGTCTTCTTCGGAGAAACGTTTGTTCATGTCTTCTGCCCATTTTTTAATTGGATTGTTCATTTTGGGGTGTTGAGTTTTAGAAGTTATTTACATATTTTGGATACTAACACTGTATTGGATATGTCATTTGAAAATATCTTCTCTCATTCAGTAGGTTGTCTTTTATTGATTGTTTCATTTGATATGCAGAAACTTTTTACATTGATGAAGCAACAGAAAGAGAAATTAACAAAAAAATGCCATTAACGACTGCACCAAAAATAATAAAAGACCAGGGAATAAGGATGATGGCAGCAAAAGTAGGAGGACCCTAGGTTTGTCTTGTCTCATGAATACAACAAGATTAACAGTTAAAACACCTGAACACAACAGAAATCACCCTGAAGACTGGCAGAACAAACTTCACAACTAAAGATAGTGAAGAGTCCAAACTGAAGAAGGTATGAAGTGCAGAAGCACAGTTTGGGGAAAAAAAATGGGTCAAAGATATTGCGGTAGGGAGGGAACTGCTGTCATGGAAAGGATGAGAGATAACCTAACACACAGGCATGCACACAGGAAAAATGAATCCCCATAGGAATTGGGTTGGAAAGTGAGAGACACCTAATA
This sequence comes from Neogale vison, assembly GCF_020171115.1. NCBI lineage: Eukaryota > Metazoa > Chordata > Mammalia > Carnivora > Mustelidae > Neogale > Neogale vison. The sequence continues at coordinate 66,882,539 of NC_058105.1, forward strand.
TCTTGAATTCTTTCAACCAGCAGGATTAAAGCCTAGAGACTTTAAGGTCAATCAGCTTGAATCAGGGAGAGCCTGGAGGCATTAAAATGCTTTTGGAGAGAAGGCAGGCAAACAGCCCACAAACATACAGCATAAAAGCAGCATTCTGAAGAGCACCTGGGGCACTCAGTGGAGATGTTAGTTTCTCATCTTGGAGCATGTCCCAAAGAGACACATTCACAAAGAGACCCCTCTAGGAATAAAAGAATTGGAAGGTAACATTTTCTTCAGTGGCCTCTCAGTAAAAGCACAGAGCCACTTGCACTAACCACAACACTGACACCCAATACCTATATTTCTTTTGTTGTTGTTGCATTTTTTCATTTTTTATTAAATTTCAATTTAATTTATATTTACTGTATTATTGGCTTCCGAGGTAGAATTTAGTGCTTCATCATTTGCATACAACACCCAGTGCTCATTACATCAAGTGCCCTCCTTAATGCCCATCTCCCAGTTGGCCCATCCCTTATCCACCTCCGTCCAGCAACCCTCAGGTGCTCCTATAGTTAAGAGTCTATTATGGTTTGCCTCCCTCTTTTTTTTCATTTTATTTTGTTTCCATCCCTTCTCTCATGCTCATTTCTGCTTCTTAAATTCACATATGGGTGAAATCATGTGGCATTTGTCTTTCTCTGACTGACTTATTTCAGTTAGCGTACTGGCCTCCAGTTCCTGCCAAGTCACAAATGGCAAGATTTTATTCCTTTCAATGGCTTTGTAGTATTCCACTGTATATATATATACACCACCTCTTCTTTATCTATTCATCTACTGATGGACATATGGGCTCTTTCCATATGTTAGCTATTGTGAACATTGCTGCTATAAAAGTTGGAGTGCATGTGCCCCCTTGGAATCACTATGTTTGTATCCTTTCAATAAATAAATATCAAGTAGCACAATTTCTGGGTAGCAGGGTAGCTCTATCTTTAACTTCTTGAGGAACCTCTTACTGTTTTCCAGAGTGGCTTCACCAGTTTACCTTATCACCAACAGTGTAAGAGGGCTCCCCTTTCTCCATATCCTCTCCAACATCTGTTGTTTCTTGACTTGTTCATTTTAGTCATTTTGACCAGTGTGAGGTGGTATCTCATTGTGGTTTTAATTTGTAGTTCCCTGATGCCGTGTGGTGTTGAGCATTTTTTCATGTGTCTGTTGGGCATCTGTGTGTTTTCCTTGAAGAAATGTCTGTTCATGTCCTCTACCTATTGTTTGACTGGATTGTTTGTTTTTTGGGTGTTGAGTTTGATAAATCCTTCATAGATTTTGGATACTGGCCCTTTATCTGATAAGAAATTTGCAAATATTTCTTCTTCTATTCTGTGGGTTTCTGTTTAGATTTGTTGACTGTCCTTTGCTGTGGAAAAAGCTTTTAATCTTGATGAAATTAAATTGTTCCTTTTTACTTTTGTTGCTCTTGTCTTAGGAAACATGTCCAGAAAGAAATTGCAGTGGCCTAGGTCAAAGATGTTGCTGCTTGTGTTCTCTTCTAGGATTTTGATGGATTCGTATCTCGCATTTAGGTCTTTCCTCCATTTCGAGTTTATTTTTACATATATTGTAAGAAAATTGTCCAGTTTCATTCTTCTGCATGCAGCCTGTCCGATTTTCCCAACACCATTTGCTGAAGAGACTGTCTTTTTTCCATTGGATATGCCGTCCTGCTTTGCTGAAGATTAGTTGACTATAGAGTTGAAGATACATTTGTGGATTCTCTAGTCTGCTCCATTAATCTATGTGACTTTTTATGCCAGTACCATACTGTCTTGATAATTACAGCTTTGTAATACAACTTGAAGTCCAGAAATGGAATGATTGCAGTTTTGGTTTTCTTTTTCTGGCTCCATACAAATTTTAGGATTGTTTGTTCCAGCTCTGTGAAAAAAAAAATTGTTGATGGTATTTTGATAGGGATTGCTCTGAATGCATAGATTGCTTTGGGTAGTATTAATATTTTAACAATATTTGTTCTTCCAATCATGAGCATGGGATGTTTTCCTATTTTTTTGTGTCCTTCTCAATTTCTTTCATCAGTGTTCTAAAGTTTTCTTTTATCTCATTCATTAGGTTAATATTGACATATGTAATGGTTTTTGGTGCCACTGTAATAGGATAGATTCCTTGATTTATCTTTCTTCTGTCTTGTTGTTAGTCTATAGAAATACGACTGAGTTCTGTGCATGGATTTTGTATTCTGCAGCTTTGTTGAATTCCTGTATCAGTTCTAGCAATTTTTTGGTGGGGTTCTTTGGATTTTAAAAGATTTTATTTATTTATTTGACAGAGAGAGATCACAAGTAGGCAGAGAGGTGGGCAAAGAGAGAGGGGGGAAGCAGGCTCCCTGATGAGCAGAGAGCATGATGCAGGGCTTGATCCCAGGACCCTGAGATCATGACCTGAGCTGAAGGCAAAGGCTTAACCCACTGAGCCACCCAGGCGTTCCAATCCTTTGGATTTTAAACATGGAGTATCATGTCATCTGTGAAGAGTATAACTTTGACTTGTTCTTTGCCAATTTGGATGATTTTTATATCTTCTTTTCTGATAGCTGAGGCTATGACTTTCAGTACTATGCTGAACAACAGTGGTGAGAACTGTATATCCTTGTCATCGTCCTGACCTTAGGGGAAAAGCTGTCAGTTTTTGCCTATTGAAGATGATGTTAGCTGTGGATTTTTTGTACATGTTCTTTATGATGTTGAGGTATGTTTCCTCATTCCCTATTTTGTTGTGGATTTTTATCATGAATGGATGTTACAATTTGTCTAATGCATTTTTTCTGCATCTGTTGTAAGGATCATATGGTTCTTACCCATTTTTTTTATTAACGTGGTAAACCTTTTTGGTTATGTTTATTCCTAGGTGTCTTACAGTTTTGGTGCAATTGTAAATGGGATTGATTCTTTGATTTCTCTTTCTTCTGCTTCATTGTTAGTGTATAGAAATATAACTGATTTCTATGCATTGATTTTATATCCAGCAACTTCGTTGAATTCTTGCATCAGATCTAGCAATTTTTATTTGAGTTTTTGGGGTTTTCTACATAAAGTATCATGTCTTCTGTGAAGAGTAAAGTTTTGACTTGTTCTTTATTGATTAAGATAATTTTATTTCTTTTTGTTTTCTGACTGCTGAGGCGAGGGCTTCCATGACTATGTTGAACAACAATGATAAGAGTGGACATCCCTGTTATACTCCTGACATTAAGGTAAAAGCTCTCAGTTTTAACCCACTAAGGATGATATTACCTGTGGGACTTTGGTCTATGGCTTTTATGACCTTGAGCTATGTTCCCTCTATTCCTACTTTCCTAAGGGTTTTTATCATGATAGGATATTGTATTTTGTCAAATGCTGTTTCTACATCTATTGAGAAGACCATATGGTACTTATCCTTTCTTTTATGAATACAGTATATCACTTTATTGATTTGCAGATGGTGAATCACCCCTGCAGCTGAAGAATAAATTCCACTTCGTTGTGGTGAATAATTCTTTTAATGTACTGTTGGATCTTATTAGCTAGTATCTTTGTCAGAATTTTGTTACCCATGTTCATCAGGGATATTGGTCTGTAATTTTCCTTTTTGGTGGGGTCTTTGTACGGTTTGGGGACCAAGGTAATGCTGCCCTCATAGAATGAATCTGGAAGTTTCCCTTCCATTTCTATTTTCTGGAATAGTTTCAGAAGAACAGATATTATTTTTTCTTTAAATGTTTGTTAGAATTCTACCAAGAAGCCAACTGGCCCTGGACTTTTGTTTTTTGGGAGATTTTTTGATTACTGAGTCAACTTCTTTGCTGGTTATGGGTCCGTTCAGGTTTTCTATTTCTTCCTGGTTCAGTTCTGGTAGTTTATAAGTTTCCAGGAAGGCATCCATTTTATCCAGATTGGGAGATTTATGGATTTCCATGTCTCCTTACTTCCACAGGTTTGAGAAGTTTTCAGCCATTATTTCTTCAACTATTTTTTCTTTTTCTTTTTTAAAAAATATTTTACTTATTTATTTGAGAGAGGGTGAGAGAGAGAGAGAGAGAGAGAGACTCTGAGAGTAAGGTGTGAGGTAGAGGAAGAAGCAGACTCCCTGTTGAGCAGGGAGGCTGATGCAGGGTTTGATCCCAGTATCCCAGGATCATGACCTGAGCTGAAGGCAGACACTTAACCAACTGAGCCACACAGGAACCCCAGAAACTATTAAAAAAAAAGAAGTCAAAGATACAGAAATTTAAAAAAAACAGTAGAACAGATCAACAAATCTGGAGTTGGTTCGCTGAAAGAATTAATAAGATCATTAAACGAGACTCATCAAAAAGAAAAGAGAAAAGACCAAAATAAATAAAATTATGAATAAAATATGAGGGATCACAACCAACATCACAGAGATACAAAGAATTATAAGAATATATTATGAGCAACGATATGCCAAAAACTTAGGCAATCTGGAAGAAATGGATGCATTCCTCGAGACATACAAACTACCAAAACTGAAACAAGAAGAAATAGAAAATCTGACTCGTAATAATTAAAATGTCAAAATTAATAATGAGAAAAATGAGGGAAAAAAAAGCCAACAAGAGAGTACCAACTAGTTACACACAAGGGAAACCCCATAAAGCTATCAATGGATTTTTAAGTAAAAATATGTAGGTCAGAAGACAGTGTCATAATATATTTAAAGTGCTGAAATTTAAAAAAAAGCTATATTCAAGAGTATTCTACCTAGCAAGGTTATCATTCAGATTTGAATGAAAGTTAAAGAATTTCCCAAACAAAAATTAAAGGAGTTCATCACCACTAAACAGGCCTTACAAGATTTTTATAAGGATGGACATATTTAAGTGGGAAAGAAAAGGCCATAATTTTTTTCATTTTTTAAATTTAAATTCAATTAGCCAACATATAGTAAATCATTAGTTTCAGGTGTAGTGTTCAATAATTTATCAGTTGTGTATAACACCCAGTGCTTATCACATCACATGCCCTTTTTAATGCCCATCACCCAATTACCCCATCCCCTCACCCACCTCCCTTCCAGCAACACTCAGTTTGTTTCTTATATTTGAGTCTCTCATGGTTTTTCTCCCTCTCTGATGACTTCCCATGCACTTTTCCTTCCCTTCCCCTGTGATCCTCTGTGCTGTTTCTTATATTCCACATATGGCTGAAAATACCTGATAATTTTCTTTCTCTGACTGACTTATTTCTCTCAGCATAATACCCTCCAGTTCCATCCATGCTGATGTAAATGGCATTAATCCTTTCTGTTGGCTGAGTAATGCTCCATTGTATATATATGTATACCACATCTTTATCAATTCCTCTGTTGAAGGACATCTCAGCTCTTTCAACAGTTTAGAAAAGGCCATAATTAAAAGTAAGAAAATTATAAAAGGAAAATATTTCATGAGCAAAAGCAAACATATAGTAAAGGTAGCAGAGCAATCATGTATAAGCCTAGTATGAAGGTTAAAAGACAAAAGTAGTAAAATCAATTATATGTTAAAATTAGTTCAGGGAAATTATAATATAAAAATATGTAAACTATGACTATATATATGTGTGTGTGTGTGTATATATATATACATATATATATATGTATATATATATAATGTTGAGGGATGGTAAAAAGGAATTTCTTTTAGCTGTGTTCAAACTTACATGACTGTTAATTTAATATAGACTGCTATATACTTAGGATGTTATATAGGAATCTTGTGATAACCACAAAATAAAAACCTATAACATTTACACAGAAAATAACATAAGCATAACACTACAGAAAGTCATCAATCACAAGAAAAGAGATCAAGAGAGGAACAGAAAAAAACTACAACAATAACCAGAATGTAATTAACTAAATTGCAGTAAGTACATACCCATATAATTACTTTAAATGTAGATGGCCTAAATATTCCAATCAAAAACATAGGGTGATGAAATGGATAAAATAACAATACCCATCTCTATGGTGCCTACAAGAAACTCACATCAGACCTAAAGACACATAAAGACTAAAAGTGAAATAATGGGAAAAGATATTTCATGCAAATGGAAGTGAAAAAAACCAGGGTAGCAATATTTATAGCAGGAAAAATAGACTGTAAAACAAAGACTGTAACATGAGACAAACAAGAACACTTTATGTTGATAAAGAGATCAACCCAACAAGAAGATATAACACTTGCAAATATCTATGAAGTCAATATTGGAGTACCTAAATATATTATATATATGTATATATGTGCAAATACATAAAGCACATATAAATATATACATACACAAATACATAAAGCATATATAAATATATATTTTATTAATATTCATTATATTTAAAAATTAAATACTTTAAATATTCATGAAATGTTTAATCATTTACTAAAAATAAATATTTATTATTTAATTTGATATATATATGTACATTAGCCAAAAAAACTAATAAGATCTTGTCATTGCAACATGAATGGAGCTAAGGGTATTATGTTCAGTGAAATAGGTCAGTCTGAGAAGGACAAATACCATATGATTTTACTCATATGTAGAATCTAATAAAAATAAATGAATAAACAAACATAAGTAAAGGCAGACATAAATACAGAGAATAAGTTGATGTTTGCCAGAGTCGGGGTGGATATGGGGATGGGAAAAATGGGTAAAAAGGAGAGGGAGATACAGTTTTCTATTTATGGAATGAAAGGCACAGCATAAGGAGTATAGTAAAAGACATTGCAGTTACACTGTAACAAGACAAATGGTAGCTCCACTTGTGGCAAACATAGCATAATATATAAACTTGTCATATCACTAAGTTGAGCACCTAGAACTAATGTAACATTGTGCATCAACTATACTTCAATGAAAAAAAAAATTTAAGATGACATTATAAGAAGATCCTGAATGCCCTTTTTCTCTAAAACACCATAAATTTAAATGGAACAATTCCCTCTGGGGAAAAAAAAACCTGAGAAATGGCTGAATAGCTTCTCTCCAACAAAGAATAAAGGGCCACATTGAGAGAGACAAGTGAGTCAGAGATGTGGTGTCATTAAAAATTCCATCCCTGGAGTGGCAACCCACAAAATGGAGGGATCTCACAAACAAAGAAATTCTCCCTGAGGAGTAGGTGGTTTGTGCTCTACATTAGGCACCACAACCCTTTAGACTGGCTTTGGAAAGATGAGATCTCAATATATCTGGTTTGTCAAAACAATGGAGCATACTTTAGGAGAACCATAGGGCTACAGGTAATTGAGATTCCACACTTAAAATATTCACATGCAGATTCACTCACTCAAGAACCCAGCACAAAGGGAACAGTTTATTTTTTTTTTAATTTTTTAAAAATATTTTCTTTATTTATTTTAGAGAGAGAGAGGGAGGGAAAGAGAAAACCATGAGTGGGAGGGGAAGAAGGAGAGGGAGAGAGAGAATCTCAAGCAAAGTCCACACTGAGTGTGAAGCTTGACTTCGGACTGACGCCAGGACCCTGAGATCATGATCTGAGCCAAAATCAAGAGTTGGATACTTCCAAATGCACCACTCAGGCACCCCCAAAAGGAGCAGTTTAAAAAGAAGCTAGATCACATGTGAAGGAGATTCATTTGCTAATTTAATGCATTTTCCAGAGGATCAAAAGCCTGTTGAAAATCTCTACAGGGACAGAGGTACTAATGGATGCCATTCTTATGTTCTCCCTCTACCTTGTTAGCACTGGTGCTAGCAAGTACAATTTTTTCACTCTTATCCTTACCTGCTAATGCCTACCACTCCACACCACTCCTGTAGCACTGTTAGAGAATGCTGACAAGCACTCTATCCAACTATGCCACTCCTGCAGTAGATGAATACCTCACCCCCACCCCCCCATAGTCCCCTAAAAGAAGTGGGTATATACAGCACATAGAGAGGATGTCCCTTGAGTGCTGGACTCTGGTGGCCAGGGGAGCTGTATTTCTGGGCACAAGGGGGCCTGAAAAAATTGAACAGACAGTTTGAAAGATGACTAAGAAATAGGACAAGGATAAATAATAAAGTTCACATCCTAAAAAGGGCCAACGTTAAAAACTATGAGAGACAGTTGTCTTGCCTAAGATATATAGAGAGAGTCAAGCAAAATGAGAAAACACAGGATTTGTTCCAGATGAAAGAACAAGATAAAGCCCCAGGAAAAAAACCTTAATAAAGGAGAGACAAGCAATTACATCAAGAAGAGTTTGAAGTAATGGTCATAAAAAGGCTTCCCAAACATGAAAGGTGAATGAATGAATACAGTGAGAGCTTCAGCAAAATATAAAAAATTAAAAGGTACCAACAAGAAGACACAGAGCAGAGAAGTACATTAACTGATCTAAAAAATAGAGTTTCAATAGCAGACAAATGAAGAAAAAAAATCAGTGATCTGAAAGTCAGAACAATAAAACTCACAAAAACAGAACAGCAGAAAGTAAAATGAATTTTAAAAAATGAAGATATAGTAACAGACTCATGGGACAACACTAAGCAGGATAATTCACATTATTGGGGCCCCAGGAGAAGAAGGGGAAAAGAGGCAGAAAAAATATTTGAGAAGGTCAGGGTGCCTTGGTGGCTCAGTTGGTTAAGCATCTGCCTCTAGCTCCAGGTTCCTGGGATTAAGCCCCACATTGGGCTCCCTGCTCAGTGGAGAGTCTGCTTCTCCCTCTACATCTCACCTTGCTCTCAGGTCTCTCTTTCTCTTTCTCTCAAATAAATAAATAAAATCTTTTTTAAAAAGAAAAAATATATGAGGGAATAATGGCTGAAAATTTCCCAAACCTGTGGAAGTAAGGAGACATGGAAATCCAGGAATCTTCAAATCCTCCAAATCCAGAATTGCAAACAAGATGAACCCAAAGAGACCCACATCAACACACATTATAATATAAATGTCTAAATATAAAGAGATAACATTAAAACCAGCAAGAGAGGCAGTTGCCTGCTCTCCCAACTTGAGAGTGTAATGTCCATAATCAAACAGTTTGCTGCTTTCACCTTGGGCACTTGATCTCTAACTTTTTATTGTGTTCATGCCAAGAGCTGAGACACAATCCTTTTCATGCTGCCACTTTTTAAAAAAATTTCTTTTTAGTGTAACAGTATTCATTGTTTTTGCTCCACACCCAGTGCACCATGCAATACGTGCCCTCCTTAATACCCACCACCTGGTTCCCCCAACCTCCCACCCCCTGCCCCTTCAAAACCCTCAGGTTGTTTTTCAGAGTCCATAGTCCCTCATGGTTCACCTTCCCTTCCAATTTCCCTCAACTCCTTTCTCCTCTCCATCTCCCCTTGTCCTCCATGTTATTTGTTATGCTCCACAAATAAGTGAAACCATATGATAATTGACTCTCTCTGCTTGACTTATTTCACTCAGCATAATCTCTTCCAGTCCTGTCCATGTTGCTACAAAAGTTGGGTATTCATCCTTTCTGACAGAGGCATAATACTCCATAGCGTGTATGGACCACATCTTTCTTATCCATTCACCCGTTGATCATCTTGGTTCTTTCCACAGTTTGGCGTCTGTGGCCATTGCTGCTATAAACATTGGGGTACAGATGGCTCTTCTTTTCATTACATCTGTATCTTTGGGGTAAATACCAAGTAGTGCAATTGCAGGGTCATAGGGAAGCTCTATTTTTAATTTCTTAAGGAATTTCCACACTATTCTCCAAAGTGGCTGCACCAACTTGCATGCCACCTTTTGGTGGTGTGATTTAAATCACTTTGCCTCTGACTCTGCTTATCTGCCTCCTCTAGAGGACAACAGTTTGAATTGCCCCTTTCTTGGCTGGTTCCTGTCTCCCCAACCACTTCAAACTTGGATTTCTAGAGGACCATCACCTTCAAGGAATGTCCTCTCAGCTTTCCCCATCTATCCCATGCTTTCTTGAGAATGTTTTAACGCATTATTTTAACCCTCTTCTTTATTACTGCTGGGGACCACTAGTCTGTGTGTCTGTCACCTCATCATCTCAAGTTTCCTATCATGTATTTCCTTGTTGCATCTGTGCCAGCCACAACCATCTTCACTACAGTCCTTTCTTGAATGAAGCCTCTGATCCTCAGCAATCTGACCTTCTTCTTCTAGCCTGTCTTTTAACATATTCAGTGCCACAGAATTTCCCATGGCTTTCTTTGTAGTTGCCAAGGGACACCCAATCAAGAGATGCTAAGTCCCTCTGTGAGGAGGAAATTCAGAAGGCACTGGCACTGCCCAAACCATCTTCTTCACCCTCTATTCCTCTCTCTGCCCCTCCTTCCAGGCCAGCTGGTTTGTATCCATGTCTCCCAACCTGTGACCCTCGCCATTCACTGCTTACATATCCAGGGGCTTCCCACCCCAAGCTGCATCTTGTGGTTGAAGTGGCCAAGGAGCTTTCTCTTCAGGTTACTCAAAACCTTTCTCTTTCATAGGGTTAAACAGATTAAACAAAACCTGGGGAAGTTTCCTGGTAACCGGGATGGTTACATAGAGGTCTTATAGCATTTGACCTTGGCTTACAATCTATTTTGGAAAGATGTGATGACCACTTTAAGACAGACTTTCAGAGACCAAGAAGGAAAATTGTTCTTAAGGAAGCCAGGGTTTATGCTAATAGTCTTCACCTTTCTAATACAAAAAAACCAATAGGAGGTACTGCTGTCCTTCCCATGAATCTGGGATGGGATTATAATCAACCTTCAGAGACATGAGAATGAGACTACTTTCTGTGTTAAGGCAAAGTTAAAGTCAGCTGACAAAAATCCATCAGCTACTTTAAGACAGCTACAGTCAGACAGAAGCCAAATGGAAACCACCTTTCTAGAAAGACTTAAAGAGGCTGTGACTAAATATACTAACCTTGATCTCTAGTCTTTTGAGGGACAGATAATACTAAAAGACAAATTCTTTTCTTAGTCTGCTTCAGATATCAGGTGGAAGCTGCAAAAACTAGTAAGAGAATCAGAATTTTTTTCTGAAAAAAAAAGAAGAGAATTAAAAAAAATTTTTTTGGGGGGGCGCCTGGGTGGCTCAGTGGGTTAGGCCGCTGCCTTTGGCTCAGGTCATGATCTCAGGGTCCTGGGACTGAGTCCCGCATCGGGCTCTCTGCTCAGCAGGGAGCCTGCTTCTCTCTCTCTCTCTCTCTCTGCCTGCCTCTCCATCTACTTGTGATTTCTCTCTGTCAAGTGAATAAAATCTTTAAAAAAAAATTTTTTTTTTTATTTTTTCAGTCACCACTCTTGAGGAATTCCTTTCAGCAGCAACTCCTATCTTTTGTAACAGGAACCAAAAGGGAGAAGTCAGTTATTCAGAGAAGGACCAAAGGAAGGTGGTAGACCCAATTGCCCAATTGGGCAGATCCAATTGCTAGTGGACCCACAGGACCGAGCCCAATCCAAGGATATCCAACTCTGTCCTGAAAAGAGATCAGGAAAATGCCTGATCTGTAGGACTAGCTATAAGGTGTGGGAATGTCCTATTAAGCACAAGTCCCCCCAAATACCCTGTCTTAAATGTCAGCCGACAGGAGATTGGACAGCTAACTGCCCCCAAGGTCAAAAGACTCAGTGATCAGAAACTGATGCCCTGCTGATGGTGATGGATGAAGGGGCCCTCTGCTCCCATCACCATCACCTCCCACAAGAAGTAACCATCAGTGGACTGGAGTCATGTATAAAGATGGATGTGGCAAGTAGAACAACTTTCTTTTTGGATACTGGGGCCACTTACTCTGTCCTGACCTCATTCTCTGGGATTAAGACTCTTGCAAAATGCAGGTACCCAGGGGCACCTGGGTGGCTTAATGGGTTAAAGCCTCTGCGTTCAGCTCAGGTCATGGTCCCAGGGTCCTGGGATTGAGCCCCGCATTGGGCTCTCTGCTCAGCGGGGAGCCTGCTTCCTCCTCTCTCTCTCTGCCTGCTTCTCTGCCTACTTGTGATCTCCGTCTGTCAAATAAACAAATAAAATCTTTTTAAAAAATGCAGGTACCTGGGTGGCTCAGTTGGTTAAGTGACTGCCTTTGGCTCAGGTCATGATCCTGGAGTCCCAAGATTGAGTCCCACATTGGGCTCCCTGCTCAGTGGGGAGTCTGCTTCTCCCTCTGACCCTTACCCTTCTTATGCTCTCTCACTCTTTCTCTCTCAAATAAATAAATAAAATCTTTAAAAAAAAGACTCTTGCAAAATGATGGAAGTATCAGGCAAACTAATAACTCAGCCTTTCATCCCCCTCTTTTGTTGCCTATGGAAAGATTAGAGCTTTTCCTACCGCTTCCTGGTTATGCTAGAGTGCCCTTGTCCCATGGTAGGACGAGGTATATTAAACAAACGAGGAGCTAGGCTCATTCTGGGAGGAACCAAAGTTACCAGAGTCACCCCACAACTCCTAGTAATTGGAGAAATTCTGGACCCCAGTTCTTTAGAAGAGGTTTTGTTAGTAGACCCTAAGATATGAGATGATGGGCTTCCAGAATGAGTGGTCACCGCCACTCCTCTGTTAATAGAGTTAAAGAATGCTAATAACTGACAATACCCTATCCCCTTGAGGCATGACAAGGACTCCAACCCCTCATAAGCAAGTTCCTAGAACATGGCATCTTGATTCTTTTTAACTCCACCAAAGGAAAGTTATACTTAGCCCAGGTAGAAGAGACTGATCATTGGCAAGCTGTCAGTCAAATTCTTCCACCCCTTTCCTTCCTCCTCTGAGGCCCCATATTTTAATACTGTTTCTTTGGCAATACAAGTCATAAATTTCCTGTGGAAATATAGGTCCCTAACTAATTGGATAGCTGAGGGTCTTCTATCATTCCCGTGGGTGCCTCCTACTGTCAGCCAGGATCCTCTTTGTCAGCAGCAACAAGGTTATTCTTTCCTCCCTACAAACTGGACAGGGATTTGCACCTTGGCTCATGTCCTTCCCCAGTTTTCCTACTTTGAGGGATCAGTCTCTATACCCCTTTCCATTACCACTGGTTTGAGACACACCAAAGAGACTGTGCCTTTAATACCTAGCTTACTAGGAATCTTGTCTCTCATCAGCATTGCAAGAATGACCATAGGAAGCTACAGTATCCATTCCTCCCACCAAATTTATTATTATCTATCTAAATCCCTGTCCAAAATAAATGAGGACATTGCAGCCACTTTCTCTGACACCCAGATACAGATTAACTCCTTGGCAGTTATGGTCTTAGAGAACTGTCAGGCCCTTATGTCTTTACAGCTAAAAGTGGAGGAACCTATTCATTACTAGGAGAAGAATGTTTTGGGGTCAGTTGAAATATCAAGGTATAACACAACAAAACCTTCCTAGAGGGCTGCCTTGGGGGGGTGGCTCATTCATTTAAGTGTATGACTTGATTTTGGCTCAGGTCATGATCTCATTATTGTGAAAATGAGCCTTCTCATCCTCTGCAATGTGTGTGGAGTCTGCTTAAGATTCTCTTCTCTTGCCCCTCTCCCTCTACTACCTCCAACTCACATGTGGTCTCTGTAAAAAACAAACAAAAAAAACTTTTCTAGAAAATGCTTAGGTGTTTCATAATCAAGATAGCAGAAGATGGTCAAATTGAAAAAAAAAGATATTTTTTTAATCCTGGCTATCATGGCTGCCTCTTTCCTTTTCTGGGGCTCTTAATTTCCATAATAGCTCTCCTTCTTGCAGGACCATCCTTATTCAATTTACTTGTAAAGTTTGTGTCTCCCAGACAAGAAGCATTTAAACTCAAAATAAGCATCCAAACATTGAGGCTACCAGATCATCTCTATTCATAACAACACCTCCATCTACCATGGGACCCCTGAGTGGACATCACATTTGGGAATTCCTTTCACCTGACAGCAAGAATAGTGGGCTCAAGCTCTCTGAAGCAGCAGGGGAGATGTTAGGTGGAAACTAAATATGAAGAGTGGAAGGGACACCCCAAGGAAATGTCATCCCTTGACCTGAAAGATTTCAGAGTCCCAAGTGCTTGGAGGGGGAATAATAGGGTAGGCAGTTAGTTAGACATGAGCTGGAGGCAAGGATGGTGATAAATAAGTTATACATTAGAAGTCTGAAGACACGGGAAACAACATGTGTTGGAGAGGATGTGGAGAAAGGGGAACCCTCTTACACTGTTGGTGGGAATGCAAGTTGGTGCAGCCTCTTTGGAGAACAGTGTGGAGATTCCTCAAGAAATTAAAAATAGAGCTTCCCTATGACCCTGCAATTGCACTCCTGGGTATTTACCCCAAAGACACAGATGTCGTGAAAAGAAGGGCCATATGTACCCCAATGTTTATAGCAGCAATGGCCATGGTCGCCAAACTGTGGAAAGAACCAAGATGCCCTTCAACGGATGAATGGATAAGGAAGATGTGGTCCATATACACTATGGAGTATTATGCCTCCATCAGAAAGGATGAATACCCAACTTTTGTAGCAACATGGACGGGACTGGAAGAGATTATGCTGAGTGAAATAAGTCAAGCAGAGAGAGTCAATTATCATATGGTTTCACTTATTTGTGGAGCATAACAAATAGCATGGAGGACAAGGGGCGTTAGAGAGGAGTAGGGAATTTGGGTAAATTGGAAGGGGAGGTGAACCATGAGAGACTATGGACTCTGAAAAACAGTCTGAGGGGTTTGAAGTGGCGGGGGGGTGGGAGGTTGGGGTACCAGGTGGTGGGTATTATAGAGGGCACGGCTTGCATGGAGCACTGGGTGTGGTGAAAAAACAATGAATACTGTTTTTCTGAAAATAAATAAATAAATAATAATTAAAAAAAAAGTCTGAAGACACAATATCCTGATTTTTTTTTAAGATTTTATTTATTTATTTGACAGAGAGAAATCACAAGTAGATGGAGAGGCTGGTAGAGAGAGAGAGAGAGAGAGAGAGAGAAGCAGGCTCCCCGCTGAGCAGAGAGCCCGACGCGGGACTCGATCCCAGGACCCTGAGATCATGACCTGAGCCGAAGGCAGCGGCTTAACCCACTGAGCCACCCAGGCGCCCCCACAATATCCTGATTTTGTGGCTTACTACATCCTGACCATGTAGTTTCCAAGACCCTGGGGCTACAGACCAAGGGCCACAGGTACAGATCATGTGTTGTCCTCTTCCACCTTTGCCCCAGGACAACCCCTACCTTCATTATAATGCATTTGCATTGCAGTTATAGTCCCCTTGATAGAGGAAGGCTGCTACAATGGTTCCAGTACAAACCTCAGAGGGTCAAAATCTGAGAGAAGACTCCTCCAGATGAGTCCCTCATCTGGGAAGAGTCCCTCCCAATCTGAGAGAAGAGTCCACCAGATGATTAGAAGCATCCCACATTAAAAACCACCTAGTCCACCATGCTATTTGTTATGCTCCACAAATAAGTGAAACCATATGATAATTGACTCTCTCTGCTTGAGAGGAGAAGGGAATTTGGGTAAATTGGAAGGGGAGGTGAACCATGAGAGACTATGGACTCTGAAAAACAATCTGAGGGGTTTGAAGTGGCAGTGGTGTGGGAGGTTGGGGTACCATGTGGTGGGTATTATAGAGGGCACGGCTTGCATGGAGCACTGGGTGTGGTGAAAAAATAATGAATACTGTTTTTCTGAAAATAAATACATTGGAAAAAAAAACAAAAACAAAACAAACAAACAAAAACCCCACCTAGTCCATGATGCAAGAACCTGCTCACAGCAGTTGCCAGCTCTGGGCCTGTTTGAAGGCTCACAGCAGTTGCCACTTCTGGGCCTGTCTGCTTTCCCACCTTGAAAGTGTACTATCCTTAATAAAACTGATTTATGGTTTCAAAAAAAAAAGGCAGAGAAAAACAACTTTTTGCATACAGGGAACCCTCCATAAAACTATCAGCAGATTTTTTAGCAAAAGCTTTACCAGCCAGAATGGAATGACATGATATATTTAAAGTGCAGAGAGGAAAAAGAATTCTCTACCCAGTAAGGATATCATTCAGATTTGAAGGAGAAATAAAGACTTTCCCAGACAAATATAACTAACAGAGTCCACACCAATAAATCAGCCCCACAAGAAATGTTAAAGGAACTGCTTTAAGCAGAAAAGAAAGGGTTCTAATTAGCAATAAGAACACATACTACAGTAAATATCTCATGGGTAGAAGTAAATATGTAGTAAAGGAATTAAACTCTTATCAAACTAGTATGATGGGTACAAGATAAAAGTAAAAATAATGATAACAACAATGACTAGCTAAAGGATATACAAAATAAAAAGGTATATAATATAATATGATAAACATAAAACATGGTGGGGGATAAAAATGAAGTTTTAGAATGTGTTCAAATATAACTTGGAATCAACTTAAAACAGGCTCATAGATGTTAGCTGTTACATGTGAACCTCATGATAACCACAAAGTAAAAATTTATATTCATACACTAAAGATAATGTAAAACAAATCTAAATAACACTACAATAAAATCATCAAACCACAGGGAAGAATAAAAGAGAAGAAATAAGGAAAAGAGAGGGAATACAAAAGAGCCAGAAAACTAACAAAATGGCTATAACTACATATCTGTCAATATTACTTGTTATGTAGGGGTGCCTGGGTGGCTCAGTGAGTTGAGCCTCTGCCTTCGGCTCAGGTCATGATCTCAGGGTCCTGGGATCAGGCCCCGAATCGCATCGGGCTCTCTGCTCCATGGGGAGCCTGCTCCCCCCGCCCTCTACCTGCCTCTCTGCCTACTTGTGATCTCTGTCTGTCAAGTAAATAAATAAAATCTTTTAAAAAATATTACTTGTCATGTAAATGGACTAAACTCTCCAATGAAAAGACAAAATGTGGCTGCATGGATTAAGAAACAAAACCATTATATATGCTGCCTGCTAGAGACTCACCTCAAATGTAAGGACACATAAAGTCCAAAAGTGAAGGGATGGAAAAAGATTATTTCATGCAAATGGAAACCAAAATCTAGTTAGTATATATCAGACAAAACAGACTTTAAAGCAATGAATGTAATAAAAAATAAAGATGAATAAGCCTTATATAATGATAAATGGTGGAAATCCAACAAGATATAGTTTAAAATATGTAAAGAACTTATATATCTCAATAACAAAAAATATGAATTAAATATGGGCAGATGATCTGAATAGACTCTTTACAAAGAAGATATACAGATGGCCAACAGGCACATCAAAAGATACTCATTATTCATCATCAGGGAAATCCACATTAAAACCACAAGAAAATATCATCTCACACCCCTCAGAGTGGCTATCATTAGAAAAATAACAAAAATATGATGTGTTGGCAAGGATGTGGTGAAAAGAGAGCACTCATGCACTTTTAGAAAGTAAATTGGTGTAGCCACTAAGGAAAACAGTATGGAGGCTCCCCAAAATATTAGTATTGGAACTAGTATATGACCCAGTAATTTCATTTCTTAGAATTTATCTGAAGAAAATGAAAACGAATTTAAAAATAATTATGGGTGGACTTTGAGGGTATTTGAGGACTTCACTAAGTAAAATAAGTCAGACAGATAAATACAAGTATTATATGATTTCCTTATATATGGAATCTAAACAGCAAAACAAATTTTGTACCAAACAAAGCAAAACTCAGAGATACAGAGAATAGTTTGGTTGCCAAAAGGAATGGGGTTGGGGGGTGCTGGATGAAATGGGTGATGGGGATCATAGGTACAAACTTCACAGTTATAAAATAAGTAAGCCCTAGGGAAGTAATGTAAAAAGTATTATGCCTCCATCAGAAAGGACGAATACCCAACTTTTGTAGCAACATGGATGGGACTGGAAGAGATTATGCTGAGTGAAATAAGTCAAGCAGAGAGAGTCAATTATCATATGGTTTCACTTATTTGTGGAGCATAACAAATATCATGGAGGACAAGGGGTGTTAGAGAGGAGAAGGGAGTTGGGGTAAATTGGAAGGGGAGGTGAATCATGAGAGACTATGGACTCTGAAAAACAATCGGAGGGGTTTGAAGTGGCGGGGGGTGGGAGGTTGGGGTACCAGGTGGTGGGTGTGGTGAAAAAATAATGAATACTCTTTTTCTGAAAATAAATAAATTGAAAAAATTAAAAAAAAACAAAAACAATGAATTTTGGAACACTGAAAAAATTAAATAAAGAATACTAATCTGAGAGGTTTTTTTCATTCAACACTTAAAATATGTATTCTTGCTTGCATGCTTTCTGAGAAGTCTGTAATTCTTAATTTTCTTCCTCTGTAGGAAATATGGCCCCACTCCTGACTATAAGATTTTCTCCTTAGTTTGGTTATTGTAGATAATGTTGCTATGAACAATGGGGTGCAAGTATCCTTTTGAATTAGTATTTTTGTATTCTTTGGGTAAATATCTAGTAGTGTAATTGCTGGATCATAGGGTATTTCTATTTTTATTTTTTTTGAGGAACCTCCACAATGTTTTTCAGAGTGGCTGCACCAGTTTGCATTCCCACCAACAGAGCAAGAGGGTTCCCTTTTCTCCACATCCTTGCCAACACCTGTTATTTCTTGTGTTGTTGATTTTAGCCATTCTGACAGGGTGAGACTCAGACATAAAAATAATGAAATCTTGCCATTTTCAAAGATTTGGGTAGAGCCAGAAAGTATTATGCTAAGCAAAATAAGTCAGTCAGAGAAGGACAAATACCATATGATTTCAGTCATATGTGGAATTTAAGAAACAAAACAAATGAGTGAAGGGGGAAAAAAAGAGCAAGAGAGGTAAACCAAGAAATAGAGTCAAGTATAAAGAACAAACTGATGGTTACCAGGGAGCAGATGGATAGGAGGATGGGTTAAATAGGTGATGCAGACTAATGAGTGCACTTGTTGTGATGAGCACCAAGTGTTTTAGGGAAGTAATGAATCACTACACTGTACATCTGAAACTAATATTATATTGTATGTTAACTAATTTGGAATTTAAATAAAAACTTAAAAGTAGACTTTCTCCTTGCTGGTTATTTTTTAGTAGTGTGAATATAATATGTCTAAGTGTGCATATTTGTTTCTATTCTCTTTTATATTTTTCTTGCTTGATGATCTCTGAACATTTTGAGTCTTTGGTGTTCGTTAGTAATTTCAGAAAATTCAGAGTTATTAATTCTTCAAATATTTCTTCTGTCTTGTTTTCTCTTTTCTACTTATGGGATGCCACTGACATGTGTATTACACCATTGTTATTATTCTATAGCGCTTGAATCTTCTGTACTATTTTCCTATTCTTTTTCCTCAGTAATTTCAGTCCAGGTAATTTCTATTTGCTCATCTTCAAGATTAGTGATTATTTCCTCAACTGTAATGAGCATACTGATGAGCTATCAAAGATGATCTAATTTCTGATTTCTGTTTTTCATTTCTAGCATATCTATTTTATTCCTTCTTACAGTTTCTGTTTTTCTTTTTTATTTATTTACTTGAGAGAGAGAGTAAGTGACAGAGCATGAGCAGGAAAGAGGGGCAGAGGGAGAGGGAGAAACAGATGCCCCACTGAGCAGGGAGCCTGAGATAGAGCTTGATCCCAGGACCCCGGGATCATGACCTGAGCTGAAGGCAGATACTTAACTGACTAAGCCACCCATGTGTTCCAATTTCTGTTTTCTGTTCAAGTATTTACATAATTTTTCATGCTTTCTCCTTTTTCATTAGAGCTTTTAATACAGGGTTTCCAAGGTATCCCAACCTCAGCATAATAAACATTTCCAGCCAGATAATTCTATAGTAAGGTGCTGTTCTGTATATTGTAGGATGCTTAATATCCATGGTCTCTACTCACTAGATGCCATAGCACATCTTATGATAATGATAAATACCTCCAGACTTTTCCAAATGTTCCCTGTGGGCAAAATTGCCCCTCCTTCCTTGATAACCAGTGCTTAAACATATTAATCATAGTTGTTTTAAATTCCCTTTCTGATATTTTTAACAACCATCTCATATCTCAGTCTGCTTTGGATAATTTCTTTCCACTTCAAACTGTTTTTTCATGTTTTTTTGGTCATGCTACATAGATTTTTTGTTTGTTTGTTTAAAGATGAACAGGATGGGGCCTGTGAGGGAGAAAAACCACAAGAGACTCTTAATCTCAGGAAACAAACTGAGGGTTGCTTGGGGTTGGCGGAGGGAGTGATAGGTGGCTGGGTGATGGACATTGGGGAGGGTATGTGCTATGGTGAGTGTTGTGAATTGTGTAAGACTGATGAATCACAGACCTGTACCCCTGAAGCAAATAATATATTATATGTCAATAAAAAATCTTTAAAAATATATATCTAGAAATCTATAATATTATTGATAATAAACACCATTTATTGAAAAAATGAAGATGAACATGTATAGAGTGGTAGATACTGAAATACTTTTTTATACTTCAGGATTAGCATGTTTTTCCTTCTGCTGGGCCTTTAGTGTGGATTCTTATGTTGCTCTAGTCAGGAGTTGGACTAGGTTTGAAATTTGCTTAGTCCCTATTGTTGCTATGGTTACAGGAGTTGGAATTTGTTGCTATGGTTATCTGAGTTGGATTCTGTTGTTGCTATGGGCACAAGAGATTTCAAAAATCCTCTAGTGAGACCTTGTTTTTGTCTCTCCTCTTGAATTTGGATCTTTCTTTTGTTTTGCTCCCCATAGTCAGTCTCTTGAAATCCTTCCAGTTGTACTCCACTATAATATTTACTCGAGGTTCATTAGTCTGGTAAGGTGGAAGTTGGTGAAGGGGACACTCTCTGATACTCTTTAAGCTTCAGTGTTAGGCAAATATTTTTAACCTGAGTTTTGAGACTTGCTCTTCACAAATATTCCTATTCTTTCTCCAAATGCAGGAGATTTTAGGAAGGTAAATATGGCCTCAGTTTTTGTGGGGGACTGCATTTCTCTCATTCAGCTGCAGTGGGTTTCTGTTAGTGCACTACCTTGAAGATGAAATCTTTTGTTCTGTAGTGCAGATGGAGTGGGGGAGGATGTTGGACTATGTTGATTTTAACAGTTGCTATTGTTGTTCTCTTCCTCTGGCCAGAAACATGGGGGAGCTTTCTCAGGTTCCTCTTCAGTCTTACCTCTGGGTTTTCTGGAAGGGGAGGAGGCCTGCAAATAGGTGAGAACACACTTCTACTATGGCCCTTATCCTAATCCATGTTAATTTATGCTCACATGCTAATCCATAGCTGCCCTTCAGCAGTTCACTAAATAATTCCACTTTAATCTTGAAGGTTATATGGCATTTTAAAACATTTATTCTGGATATACAGTGATCCAGTCCTGGTTTTTAAAAATTTTTTTTAATAAACATATAATGTATTTTTATCCCTAGGGGTACAGGTCTGTGAATCGCCAGGTTTACACGCTTCACAGCACTCACCAAAGCACATACCCTCCCCAATGTCCATAACCCCACCCCCTTCTCCCAAACTCCCCCCCCCCAGCAACCCTCAGTTTGTTTTGTGAGATTAAGAGTCACTTATGGTTTGTCTCTCTCCCAATCCCATCTTGTTTCATTCATTCTTCTCCTACCCCCTTAACCCCCCAGTCCTGTTTTTATCTGTAGGCAACTTTCCAGATTTCAGGTCAATTATCTGCCCTTCGACTTTATTTATCCAATAGGTTAAATAAATCCAATTGTTTAGCATTTTTCTTGCTCTGTGGGTCAACATAATGTTCTTTCCACATTTCTATACCCTCCAGGTGATATCAGAGACTATTGTTAATAAACTTTAAAATAAAAATTTAGTTATTTTTATTTAAATAATAAAAATTACCTTATAAGTCAAGCAGAGCGAGTCAATTATCATATGGTTTCACTTATTTGTGGAGCATAACAAATAGCATGGAGGACAAGGGGCGTTAGAGAGGAGTAGGGAATTTGGGTAAATTGGAAGGGGCAGTGAACCATGAGAGACTATGGACTCTGAAAAACAATCTGAGGGGTTTGAAGTGGCGGGGGGGTGGGAGGTTGGGGTACTAGGTGGTGGGTATTATAGAGGGCACGGCTTGCATGGAGCACTGGGTGTGGTGAAAAAATAATGAATAATGTTTTTCTGAAAATAAATAAATTGAAAAAAAATTACCTTATATGTTTACCCATGCACTTATCATTTTGGAGGATCCCTATTCCATTGTGTAGATCCATATTTCCACCTGGCATCATTTTCCTTATGTCTCAACGACTTCATTTAACATTTTTGTACTGTGGATCCACTGTTGATGTATTTCTGAAAAAGTTTTCATTTTACTTAACATTTTGTTCCCTCAGCTGTATCATTTATTGCCATGATTCATTCATTCCATAACTGGAAGCCTGTATCTCCCACTACTTTTTTTTACTTTATTTTTTAAATTAACATATAAGGTATTATTTTTCCCAGGGGTACAATTCTGTGAATCATCAGTCTTACACAATTCACAGCACTCACCATAACACATACCCTCCCCAATGTCCATCACACAACCACCCTATTCCTTCCTCCCACCTTCAGCAACCCTCAGTTTGTTTCCTGAGATTAAGAGTCTCTTATGGTTTGTCTCCCTCCCCGGTCCCATTTTGTCTCATTTGTCCCTCCCTTTCCCCCAAAACCTCCAGCCTTGCCTCTCAAATTCCTCATATCACAGAGATCATATGAAGATTGTCTTTCTCTTATTGCCTTATTGCTTAGCATAATACCCTCCAGCTCCATCCACTTCACTGCAAATGGTAAGATTTCAGGTTTTTTTGTTGGCAGCATAGTATTTCATTGTGTACATATATATATACATGTATATATATATACTGTATATATATATAGTGTATATACATGTATATATATATGTACACAATGAAATACTATGCTGCCAACAAAAAAACCTGAAAAAAAAATATATATATGCACACACACACACACATACCACATCTTCTTTATCCATTCATCTGTTGATGGACATCTAGGCTCTTTCTGTAGTTTGCCTATTGTGAGCATTTCTGCTATGAACATTCAGGTGCATATGCCCCTTTGGATCATTACATTTCTATCTTTAGGATAAATACTCAGTAGTGTGATTGCTGCGTCATAGTGTAGCTCTATTTTCAACTATTTGAAGAACCTCCATATGTTTTTCAGAGTGGCTGCACCAGCTTGCATTCCAACCAACAATGTAGGAGGGTTCCCCTTTCTGCACATTCTCACCAATACCTGATTTTCCTGACTTGTAATTTTAGCCATTCTGACTGCTGTGAGGTGGCATCTCATTGTGGCTTTGATTAGTATTTCCCTGATGCTGAGTTATGTTGAGCACTTTTTCATGTGTCTCTTGGCCATTTAGATGTCTTTGCAGAAATGTCTGTTCATATCTTCTGCCCATTTCTTGATTGGATAATTTGTTCTTTGGGTGTTGAGTTTCATAAGTTCTTTATAGATTTTGGATACTAGCCCTTGCTCTGATATGTCATTTGCAAATATCTTCTCCCATTCTGTCAGTTGTCTTTTGATTTTGTTGACTGTTTCCTTTGCTGTGCAAAAGTTTTCATCTTGATGAAGTCCCAAGAGTTCCTTTTTACCCTTGCTTCCCTTGCCTTTGGTGATGTGTCTAGGAAGAAGTTGCTGTGGCTGAGGTCGAAGAGGTTGCTGCCTGTGTTCTCCTCAAGAATTTTGATGGATTCCTGTGTCACATTGAGGTCTTTCATCCATTTTGAATCTATTTTTGTGTGTGGTATAAGGAAGTGGTCCACTTTCATTCTTCTGCATGTGGCTGTCCAATTTCCCAACACCATTTGTTGAAGACTGTGTCTTTTTTCCTTAGACATTCATTCCTGCTTTGTTGAAGATTAGTTGGCCATAGAGTTGAAGGTCCGTTTCTGGGCTCTCTATTTTGTTCCAATGCCTATGTGTTTGTTTTTGTACCAGTAGCATACTGTCTTGATGATGACAGGTTTGTAATAGAGCTTGGAGTCTGGAATTGGGATGCTGCCAACTTTGGTTTTCTTTTTCAACATTTCTCTGGCTGTTCAGGGTCTTTTCTGGTGCGATATGAATTTTAGGATTATTTACCCCATTTCTTTGAAAAAAATGGATCAGATTTTGATAGGGATTGCATTAAATGCATAGACATTTTTACAATATTTTTTCTTCCCATCCATGAGCATGGAATGTTTTTCCATTTCTTTGTGTTTTCCTCAATTTCTTTCATGAATACTTTATAATTTACTGAGTATGGATCCTTTGCCTCTTTGGTTAGGTTTATTCCTAGGTATCTTATGGTTTTGGGAGCAATTGTAAATGGAATTGACTCCTTAATTTCTCTTTATTCCATTTTGTTGTTGGTGTATAGAAATACAACTGATTTCTGTGCATAGATTTTATATATTGACACTTTACTGAATTCCTGTATGAGTTCTAGCAGTTTGGGAGTAGAGTCTTTTGGGTTTTTCAACATAAAATATCATATCACTTGTAAAAAGTGAGAGTTTGACATCTTGTTTGCTGATTTGGATGTCTTTTATTTCTTTATGTTGTCTGATTGCTGAGGCTAGAACTTCTAGTATATATTGAATAGCAGTGGTGATAGTGGACAGCCTAGCTGTGTTCCTGAACTTAGGGGAAAACTCTTAGTTTTCCCCCATTGAGAATGATATTCGTTGTGGGTTTTTCATAGGTGGCTTTGATGATATTGAGGTATGTACCATCTACCCCTACACTGTGAAGAGTTTTGATCAAGAAAGGATGCTGTATTTTGTCAAATGCCTTTTCTATATCTATTGAGAGTATCTTATGGTCCTTGTTCTTTCATTAATGTAGTGTATCACATTGACTGATTTGGAGATGTTGAACCAACCTTGCAGCCCAGGAATAATTCCCACTTGGTCATGGTGAATAGTCCTTTTAATGTACTGTTGGATTCTATTGGCTAGTATTTTGGTGAGAATTTTTGCATCCATGTTCATCAGGGATATTGGTCTGTAATTCTTTTTGATGGGGTATTTGTCTGGTTTTGGGATCAAGGTAATGCTGGCCTCATAAACGAGTTCAGAAGTTTTTCTTCCATTTCTAATTTTTGGAACAGTTTCAGGAAAATAGGTATTAATTCTTCTTTAAAAGTTTGGTAGAATTCCCCTGGGAAGCTCTCTGGCTCTGGGCTCTTGTTTGTTGGGAGATTTTTGATGCTGCTTCAATCTCCTTACTGGTTATGGGTCTCTTCAGGTTTTCTATTTCTTCCTGGTTCAGTTTAGGTAGTTTATACTTCTCTAGGAATGCATCCATTTCTTCCAGATTGTCAAATTTGCTGGTGTATAGCTGCTCATAATGTTTTCTTATAATTGTGTGTATTTCTTTGGTGTTGGCTGTGATCTCTCCTCTTTTACTCGTGATTTTATCAATTTGGGCCCTTTCTCTTTTTCTTTTGGTAAGTCTGGCCAGGGGTTTATCAATCTTATTAATTATTTCAAAGAAACAGCTCTTAGTTTCATTGATCTGTTCTACCATTCTTTTGGTTTCTATCTCATTGATTCCTGCTCTGATCTTTATTATTTCTCTTCTCCTGTTGGGTTTAGCCTTTCTTTCCTGTTCTTTCTCCAGCTCCTTTAGGTGTAAGGTTAGGTTGTGTATTTGAGACCTTTCTTGTTTCTTGAGAAAGTCTTGTATTGTTATATACTTCATCTTAGGTCTGCCTTTGGTGCACCACAAATATTTTGAACAGTTGTGTTTTCATTTAATTTGTTTCCATGAGTTTTTTCAATTCTTCTTTAATTTCCTTGTTGGCCCATTCA
Source organism: Neogale vison (assembly GCF_020171115.1). Lineage (NCBI taxonomy): Eukaryota > Metazoa > Chordata > Mammalia > Carnivora > Mustelidae > Neogale > Neogale vison. The sequence goes on from NC_058105.1 coordinate 66,908,311, forward strand.
TTCTTTAGTTGGATGCTCTTTAGCCTCCATGTATTTGAGTTCTTTCCAACTTTCTTCTTGTGATTAAGTTCTAGTTTCAAAGCACTGTAGTCTATAAATATGCAGGGAATGATCCCAATCTTTTAGTACCAGTTGAGACCTGATTTGTGACCCAGGATGTGATCTATTCTGGAGAATGTTCCATGTGCACTAGAGAAGATTGCGTATTCTGTTACTTTGGGATGGAATGTTCTGAATATATCTGTGATGTCCATCCAGTCCAGTGTGTCATTTAAAGCCTTTATTTCCTTGTTGATCTTTTGCATAGATGATCTGTCCATTCAGGAAGGGGATGTTTAAGTCCCCTATTATTATTTTTTATTGTCAATATATTTCTTTGGTTCTGTTATTAATTGGTTTATATAATAGGCTGCTCCCATGTTAGGGGTATAGATACTTAAAATTTTTAGATCTTCTTGTTCGACAGACCTTTTAAGTAAGATCTAGTGACCTTCCTCATCTTTTATTATAGCCTTTGGCTTAAAATCTAATTTACCTGATATAAGGAATGCCACCCAAGCTTTCTTTTGATGTCCATTAGCATGGTAAATTGTTTTCCTCTGTCCTCACTTTAAATCTGGAGGTCTTTGGGTCTAAAATGAGTTCCTTGCAGACAGCATATCAATAGTTCTTTTTTTTAATCCATTCTAATACCCTCTGTCTCTTGATTGGGACATTTAGCCCATTGACATTTAGGGTAACCACTGAAAGATAAGAATTTAGTGCCATTGTGTTGCCTGTAAGGTGACTGCTTCTGTATATTGTCTCTCTTCCTTCTGGTATGTTCTTTTCAGGCTCTCTCTTTGCTTAGAGGACCCTTTTCAATATTTCCTGTAGGCCTTTTTGGTGTTTGCAAATTCTTTGCATTTTTATTTGTCCTGGAAACTTTTTATCTCTCCCTCTATTTTCAATGACAGCTTAGCTGGAAATAGTATTCGTGGCTGCACATTTTTATCATTTAGTGCTCTGAATATATCATGCTAGTCCTTTCTGGCCTGCTAGGTGTCTGTATATAGGTCTGCTGCCAATCTAATGTTTCTACCATTGTATGTTATGAACCCCTTGTCCCTAGCTGCTTTCATGATTTTCTCTTTGTCACTGAGACTTATAAGTTTTACACTTAGATGATGGGGTGTGGACATATTTTTATTGATTTTGAGGGGAGTTCTCTGTGTCTCCTGGGTGGTTGTCTCTCTTTTGCTCAACTTCTTTATTCTCCATCATTTGGTTTTCTATATCACTAATTCTCTCTTCTGCCTCATTTATCCTAACAGTAAGAGCCTCCATTTTTTTATTGCACCTCATTAATAGTTTTTTTTTTATTTCAACTTAGTTAGATTTTAGTTCTTTAATTTCTCCTGAAAGGAATTCTCTAGTAACTTTTTGAATAGATGCATCACGTCACATGTTTTCTGTTTATACCTAAGAATGGAATTGGTGGATCATATGATAATGCTATATTTAACTTTTTAATAAACTTCCAAAGTGTTTTTTACAGTGACTGCACACATTTGCATTACACTAACAATATGTTGAGTTCCAACTGATATGAACATGAATTTTAAAACAGCCACAATAAAAATGTCACAAGAATAATTAAAATTCTCTTGAAACAAATGAAAACTTAGAAATTATTGTTTAAAAATGAAACATAACAAAAGTTAAAATGGACATTCTAGAAGTGAATATAATGAACAAAGAAAATATTACTGCTTAGCTTGACAATAAAGTGGTATTACAGAATGAAAACAATAAACTGGAGGATAGAACAATCAAATTATTCAAGCTGAAAAACAAAAAGAAAATAGACTGAAAAAATGAACAAGGACTAAGGGGTCTGAACAAAAGATCTAACGTTTGTATCATCAAAATCTCACATAGAAACGGAAAAGTGAGATTAAAAATTTAAAAATAATTGTCTGGGGTGCTAGGGTGGCTCAGTGGGTTAAGCTTCTGCCTTCAGCTCAGGTCATGATCTCAGGGTCCTAGGATCGAGCCCTGTGTTGCGCTCTCTGCTCAGCAGGAATCCTTCTTCCCCCTCCATCTCTCTGCCTGCCTCTCTGCCTACTTGTGATCTCTCTTTGTCTGTGTCAAATAAATAAATCAATAAATCTTAAAAAATTTAAAAGTAATTGTCTATGGGAGCACCCAAATACATGAAGTGGTTAATAACAAATGTAAAGGAACTAATCAATGGTAATACAATAATAGTAGGGGAATATACCACCCCACATACATCAAAGGACAGATCATTCAACTAAAAATTTGGCAAGAAATGACACATTGGGACATATTGATTTAATGGATATATTTTAACATCCCAACCTAAAACAGAAGAATATACATTATTTTCAGGTATACATGCAACATTCTCCAGAACTGATCACATATTAGGCCTCAAAACAACTCTCAACAAATTCAGAGAGCTCACAATCATACCATGCATCTTTTCTGACCACAGTGCTATGAAACTAGAAATCAACCACGAGAAAAAATCAGGAAAGACCACAAATACATGGAGGTTAAAGAATATGCTATTAAATAATGAATAGGTTAAGTAAGAAATCAAAGAAGAGGGCGCCTGGGTGGCTCAGTGGGTTAAGCCGCTGCCTTCAGCTCAGGTCATGATCTCAGGGTCCTGGGATCAAGTCCCGCATCGGGCTCTCTGCTCAGCAGGGAGCCTGCTTCCTCCTCTCTCTCTCTCTGCCTGCCTCTCTGCCTTCTTGTGATCTCTCTCTGTCAAATAAATAAATAAAATCTTTAAAAAAAAAAAGAAATCAAAGAAGAAATCCAAAATGACATGGAAACAAACGAAAATGAAAACATAATGGACCAAAGCTTTTGGGATGCATCAGAAAGTGGATGTAAGAGGGAAGTTTATAGCAATACAGGCTTACCTCAAAAAGGAAGAAAAATCTCTAATAAGCAACCTAAACTTACTCCTAAAGGAGATAGGGGGGAAAAACAAGCAAACCCCAAAACCAGCAGAAGGAAGGAAATAATAAAATGAGAGCAGAAATAAATGATATGGAAGTAACAATATAATAGAACAAATCAATGAAACCAGGGGCTGGTTTTTGAAAAGATAAATAACATTTGCACACCTCTAGCCAGGCTAATCAAAAAACAGAAAACAGAGACAGGACTCAAATAAATGAAAGAGGAGAAATTACAACAAACATCACAGAGATACAAACAATTATTAAGAGAATATTATGAAAAACTATATGCCAAAAATTGGACAACTTAAAATAAATGGATAAATTCCTACAAACATGTAACCTACCAAAATTGAAGCAGGAAGAATTAGAAAATTTGAATAAATCATTACCAGCAAAGAGATTGAGTCAGTAATCAAAAATCTCCCAACAAACAAAAGTTTAGGACAAGGTGGCTTAACATGAAAATCCTACTGAACTTTTAAAGAAAATGTAATACCTGTTCTCCTCAAATTATTCCAAAGTATAGGAGGAAGGAAAACTTCCAAATTCATTCTGTGGGGCCAGCTTAAATCTGATACCAAAACCAGATTAAAGACACCACCAAAAAGGAGAACTAAAGGCAATGTCCTTGATGAACATAGATACAAAAATCCAAAACAAAATATTAGCAAAGAGAATCCAACAATACATTAAAAAATCATTCAACAAGATTAGTGGGATTTACTGCAGGAATGCAAGTGTGGTTCAATATTCACAAATCAATCAACATGACACATCATATCAATAAGAGAAAAGGAAACAGAAAGTCATTTCAGTAGAAACAGAAAATGCATTTGACAAAATACAATATCCATTCATAATAAAAACCCTCAACAAAGTAGTTGCAAGGGGAACATATTTTGACATAATAAAAGGGCATATATAAAAACAGCAAGCATCATACTCAAAGGGGAAAAAGAGCATTCCCCCTGAGGTCAAGGATGTCCACTCTCACCACTTGTATTCAGTAGAGAAGTGGAATTCCTAGCCACAGCAATTAGACAACAAAAAGAGATAAAAGGCATCCAAATTGAAAAGGAAGAAGTAAAACTTACATTATTTGCAGATGATATGATACTCTACATAGAAAATTCTCAAGACTTCACCTAAAAACTACTAGGATAGAAAAATGAATTCAGTAAATTTGCAGGATACAAAAATCAATGTACAGAAAACTGTTGCATTTCTATACACTACTAATGAAGCAGCAGAAGAGAAATCAAAAGATCAATTCCATTTATAATTGCACCAAAAGCAATATACATAGGAATAAACCTAACCAAATAAGTGAAAGATTTATACCCTGAAAAATATAAAACACTGATGAAAGAAGTTGAAGATGACACAAAGAAATGGAAAGACATTCCACACTCATGGATAGGAAGAATACTGCTAAAATGTCTATATTACCCAAGAAATCTACAGATATAATGCAATCACTATAAAATACCACCAGGAGTTTTGACAAAACCGGAACAAAAATCCTAAAATTTGTATGGGGCCACAGAAGACTCCAAATAGCAAAAGAAATTTTGAAAAAGAAAGGCATAGCTGGAAGTATCATAATTCCAGATGTCAAGTTACATTGCAAAGCTGTAGTGATCAAGAGACAGTATGGTACTGGCATAAAAATAGATGCATAGATCAATGGAACAGAATAGAAAACCCAGAAATGAATCCACAATTATATGGTCAATTAGTCTTTGACAAAGAAGGAAGGAATATCTATTGGAAAAAGAACAGTCTCTTCAACAAATTGTGTTGGGAAAACTGGACAGCTACATGCAAAATAATAAAAGTGGACCACTTTCTTATTCCATACACAAAAATAAATTCAAAATGGGTTAAATACCTAGATATGAGACCCAAAACCATAAAAATCCTGGAAGAAAACACAGAAAGTAAAATCTCTGACATTGGTTATGGCAACATCTTTTTCAGTATGACTCCTAAGATAAAGGAAACAAAAGCAAAAATTAACTGTTGGTACTTCATCAAAATAAAAAGTTCTGCACAGTGAAAGAAAAAACCAACAAACCTAAAAGGTGACCTACAGAATGGGAGAAGATATTTGCAAGTGACATATTGGATAAAGGGTTAATATCCAAAGTATGAAAAGAACATATACAAATCAACACCCCCCCCAAACCCAAATAATCTAACTGGAAAACGGACAGAAGAAATGAACAGACATTTCTCCAGAGAAGACATACAGATGTCCAACAGACACCTGAAAAGATACTTATCATCACACATCATCAGGAAAATGCAATCAAAACTGCAATGAGATGCCACCTCACACCTCCCAGAATAGCTAAAATAAAAAACAGAAGAAACAATGTGTATTGGTGAGAATAAAGAAAAGGGAACCCTTGTGTCTTTTTGTGGGGAATGCTAACTGGGCAGCCACTGTGGAAAATAGTTTGGAGTTTTCTCAAAAATTTAAATATGTTCAAGCAATTGCACTACTAGATACTTATCCACAGGATACAAAAATATTAATTTAAAGGGATTATGCAGCCCTGTGTTTATAGCATTATTATTTAATAATAGCCAATATGTAGAAACAGTCCATGTGTCCATCAATTGATGAATAGATAGAGATGGTGTGGAATATATAGATAGATAGATATAGATATAGATATAGATATAGATATAGATATGGATATATTTCAGTCATATAAAAGAAGGAAATCTTGCCATTTCCAATGATATGGATGGGGCTAAAGAGCATAATGCTAAGTGAAAATTCAGTCAGAAAGACAAATATTTTCATTCACCTGTGGAATTTAAGAAACAAAACAAGTCAGCAAGGGGGGAAAAAAAGAAAGGGAGAGACAAACCAAAAAACAGAATTTTAACTATTGAGAACAAACTGATGGTTACCAGAGGGGCAGTGGGTGGGAGCTGGTGAAATAGGTGATGGGGATGAAGTAGTGCACTTATGGTGAACACTGAGTGATGTGTGGAATTCCACTATACTGTACACCTGAAACTAATATAAAACTTCATATTAACTATTCTAGAATTTAAATAAAATAGAGAAAAAATAATGAAAATAATAGTCTCAAACACTGAAATATGACAAAAGATATAAACCTAAAGACTGAAACTCCTGAGCTAAACCACCAAAAATAGGTGAACCAAAATAAATCATGTAAAGACATGTCATAAATTTCTGAAAAGTAAATATCAACAGAAAAACACCTTTAGGGAAGAGGAGGGAAGATAACAGAAGAGGAGGGGACCCTCGTTTTATCTGATCTCTTGAAATCAGCTAGATATCCATGCAATTGTTCTTAACAGCTGTGAATTTAACCTGAGATCTAAGAAAAGAATTGCTGCAATCCTAGAAATAGAAAAGGGAACACTTTTGGCAAGGTAGGACGTGCAAAGAAGTGAATATGATGGGATATACTGGAAGATAAACTGCAGGGGGAGGGAGGCTCCACCACCTGGCTACTAGAAAGTGTTATACCAATGGAGTGCAAGATCAGAACTTTTAGAAGTCTGCTTCTGTGATGGACATCCCTGTCTGAAAGGTGCTCAGGTGGCAAAGGGCCAGAATCCTAGGTGTGATCTCAAGTGTGATCTCAAGAACCCTGGGGTCACAGAAAGAACAGTGATGCCTAAGTGTGACGGAGTTCTGAGGCCTTGGAGCAGGGAAGTTGGCTGTAATTAGAGAGCCCTAATGTGGACTCTCAGCTAGGTGATACCATAAGCCATGAACCATGGCACGATTAGGGCCTGCTTTCCAAGTGGGAGACCAGCAAAATGTGGTGCCCTCCTTCATCCTCTGGGAGGAGCTGTCCGGGTGCATGCACTATTGGGCAACTTCTCCGGGAGCAGAGACCAAGTAATCAGCGGAGCTGTGGTGAGAAAACCCCTCCCTCCTCCGGTAGGAGTGGTGCCGTTTGCACCACAAGAATCTGCAGAGTTTGGCACTTCACCCTGGGGGTGCATTGAAGAGTGGGGGCCAGCTCTGTGGCTGGAGATCAGGGTGCCACCATTTTTATTTTTATTTTATTCTCTAAATTGGCTCAGAAAGCCTATAGGGAACAAAAGCCACACAGAGCAACCAGAAGCAGAGTACACTGAGCCTGGGCCCCTATCAAAGCACATAGTAACACTTGAGACATCTGAGAATCAGTGCAACAGACCCCTCCGCAGAAGGTGAGCAGAAACATCAGGCTAATACCAAGTTTATGAATCACATAGAACTGAAAAACTCCCACACTAGGGGAAAATGGTATATAGAATTCAAGGTTTTTTCATGATTCTTTAGTCTTTCAGTTTAAAATTTCCTTTTTCCTTTCTCCTTTTTTTTTCTTAACTAGTTCATTTTATTAACTCTTTTGTAAGTCCATTTTTTTTTTAAAGATTTTATTTATTTATTTGAGAGAGAGAGAGAGTGTGAGAGAGAGCATGAGCGAGGAGAAGGTCAGAGAGCAAAGCAGACTCCCCATGGAGCTGGGAGCCTGATGTGGGACTCGATCCCGGGACTCCAGGATCACGCCCTGAGCCAAAGGCAGTCGTCCAACCAACTGAGCCACCCAGGCGTCCCTGTAAGTCCATTTTTAATTTACATTTTTACATTTACATTTTATAGATATATTCTTCATTTTTTGCTTCCTTTCATTGTATTTAAATATATATATGAAGTTTTTCTTCCTTTATAATTTTGGGATCTAGTGTCTGTTAGATTATATTCTCCGCCCTCCCCTTTTTTTCCTTCTTGTTTCTGGTCTTTTAGTCAAATCAAGGGCACCCCAGCCTAAGTGACCTAAACTAGAAATTTAAGCCCTCCCACAAATGGCTGTCTTTGAAAACCAGTGGGGCTAACACCTGGGAGAGCTGGAGGGATGTAGGAAACCAAAACTGCACTCTTGAAGGGCTTTCACATAAATTCATTTGTACCAAACCAAGTTCCAAAACAGGCAGTGCTTTGAGAAGCACTTATGCTATGTGTATGGGAGATTCATTGACTAGTCTTAGGGAGTATACCAGAGGGGAGGACTATGTTGGAGAACTCACTAGAGACAAAGGCACTGACTGACGGGTGCCATTTTTTGCCTGCCTTCTTCCTCACTAGGCTGGTGCTGGTAGGCACCAATTTTGGTGTTCTCAATCTTCCTTGCTAGTGGTGGTTACCAACCTGCACATTCTCTGTAACCTATCTCACCAGGCTTGGCCTAGTTATTGTCCACTGTGCCCCCAGCTCATCAGATCTGGCAAGTGGGATCACCCTGGGCAAGTGCAACTCCGTTAGAGCTCCAACCTTGCCAAAGTTAACTGGAAGTCTTGCCCTGGCTTAGCACTCATTCACTGAGGTCCCTGTCTTGCCAGACCTAGCAAGTGGGCTTGTCCCAGGTTGGTGTTTCTCACCGCAGTCATTGCTTCACCAGACACCAGCAGGTAGGCTCACCCAGTCTTGGTGCTTGTTCACTGCAACACACACTTTGAGAGTCCAAGGGGATAGGTTTATCCCAGCCTGTCATCATCCACCATGGTACTGTCAGTTCAGACAAACCTGACAAAAAGGACACTCCTTGAACATCTGACACTGCTGGTTGGGGGAATTACATTTCTGGTCCCTGTGGGACTGAAAAAAAAGATCAGCAAGACAGGAGGTAGAAGGCTACTACTCCCAGGACACTGCACAGACAACAGACAGAAACACAACTCCAGATTTCCAGCAAACATCCCTTCAAGACAGGAAGAGACACCTGCATCACCAAATACAAACAAATATAGAGAGGAAAAATGAGACAGAGAAATATGTTCTAAATGAAAGAATAAGACAAAACCTCAGAAAAAAGACAATGAAAGCAGTCTACTTGATAAAGTGTTCAAAGTAATAATAGTGTTACTGAACTTTGGAGAAGAAAGACTAAGCACAGTGAGTTCTTCAGGAAGAATATAGAAAATATAAGAAAGTTCCCACAGGAGTTACAGAGCTGAAGAATAAAATATCTAAACTGAAAAATATGCAAGAAGGGTTCAATAGCAGCCTGGATGAAACAGAAGAACAAATCAGTGAGCTGGAAGACAAAGCAATGGCAATGGATAAGACAGAGCAGGGGAAAAAAGTGAATATTTTAAGGGACTTTTGGGATAACATCAAGTGATATGCGAATCATAGAGGGCCCAGAAAAAGAGTGAAAGTGCCAGAAAAATTATTTGAAGAAATTATAGTTGAAAACATTCCTAATCTGGGGCAAAGAAACAGACATCAATCCAGTTCCAGGAATCCCAATAAGTCCCAAATAAAATGACCTCAAAGAGATCCACACCAAAACACAATTTAATAGAAATGTCAAAATTTCATAAATAAAAGATCTTAAAAAAACAAGAGAGAGGACCGTAGGTGGAAGAGGACAGTCCTGCTAGCTAGCCACGTTTCCAGTGCTCAGCAACCACGCATGGCCAGGGGCTCCTGTGTTAGATTGCCCAGGACGTTTCCCTCCTTACAGAAAGGTCTAGCGGGCAGCAGTGGTTGAGATGATAAAAATGCCGAAGAAAGGAGCGAGGACTGAATTAAAAATGTGCATGTGAGGGGGGGGGACAAGATGGCGGGGTACTAGGAAGAGGCGTCTTTTCAGCTGGTACCCCAAAGTGAGCTGATTACCTACCAAAGAACTCTGATCACCCATGAAATCAGCCTGAGATCAGAATTATACACGTCTGGATCTCTACAGGGGCAGAAGACGCCAGTGAGCAGGTAAAGCGGAATGGGAACAGCGGACTGAGATCGGAAGATAAACAAAAGGGGGAGGGAGCCACCAGAGGCGACCGGTGGGAAAGTAATACCCCGATACGAGCGAGAGTGCCCTGCGTCTGGGGACCAGCATTAACTCGGAGACTGGTTGAAAGCACTCCAAAAGAGCAAAGGATCGCGGGGGCAAACTGTGGGAATCGGGGCGGCTAGGGACAGGGGCTTGAGTCCCCGGTCCCAGACGGCCTCCCCGGCGCGGAGGCAGAGAGAGTGCGGCGGAGAAACCGGCTCCTGGTCCCTAAGCCGCCAGCGTGCCCCAGAGCGCGGGGTTCCGGCTCCTGTGAGGGGATGGGAGCCGGTCTGCAGAACGCGCGCTAGCCCTACCACAAAGCTTGAGATGCGCGTGCACGTCGCTCCAGCTCTCCTGGGTTTCTAAGGCCCTGGGGCGCTTCTAGACCCGGGCCATTGTTTCAAAGTCTAAGCCGCGCGCCCGCGAAACTCTTCCCCGGACAGAGGCGCGCAAAAGCCCAGCCTGCGGCTTACGGACCAGCGCCCCGTTCTCAGTGCCCCAGACGCGCGCCCGACCCACAGCCGCCTCTGAAAAGAGGTGCGCGCAAGCCGGGCACTCCCAGCCCCAGCCAGCGGCAAAATCTCAGTGTGCGATCGCTGCTTGGAACCTCTCTGGCGGTCAGGAGCTCCCAGACAGCCGCCACTGCCTTGGCTTTGGGGACGAGCAAAAGATCCTGCGCCCCCAGGGTCTTTAACTTGGAACCTGCACTGCCAGCATCCAAGGGGGAATTTATTCAGCTTCTGCACCCAGACTGAGGCTTCTGAGACGGAGATCAGGAAGTGTTCCAGGGTGCACCTTGACTGCACCAGAGTTGATACATCCAGCTACATCTGTTCAGTCTTCTCCCACCAAAATGACTAGGAGGAGGAATGCCCAACAGAAGAAAAATACAGAGGATGGACCTTCCGCAACAGAGCTAACGGCTATCAACATAGACAATATGTCGGAAAGAGAATTCAGGCTAACAATTATCCAGGCAATAGCTAGGTTGGAGAAAGCCATGGATGACCAAACAGAATTGATTAGAGCCGAACTGAAAGCGACCAGACAGGATGTTCACAATGTTAGGGCGGAGCTTAAAGCTACCAGGGAGGAGGTCCACAATGCTCTCAATGAGTTCCAATCCAATCTAAACTCTCTCAAAGCTAGGGTAACTGAGACAGAAGATAGAATTAGTGATCTGGAAGACAAACAGATAGAGAGAAAGGATCAGGAGGAAGCCTGGAACAAACAGCTTAGATCCCACGAAAGCAGAATTAGGGAAATAAGTGATGCCATGAAGCGTTCCAACGTCAGAATTATTGGAATTCCTGAAGGGGAGGAGAAAGAAAGAAGTCTAGAAGATGTCGTGGAACAAGTCCTTCATGAAAACTTTCCGAATCTCGCGAATGAAACCAGCGTTCATGTACTAGAGGCTGAACGGTCTCCACCCAAGATTATACACTCCAAAAAAACATCACGACACCTGATAGTCAAATTGAGAAATTATAATTGTAGGTATAATCTCTTGAAAGCTGCCAGGGCAAAGAGGCTCCTTACTTACAGAGGGAAGCCCATCAGAATAACGTCAGACCTGTCCACAGAGACCTGGCAAGCCAGAAGAGGCTGGCAAGATATATTCAGGGCACTAAATGAGAAGAACATGCAGCCAAGAATACTTTATCCAGCAAGACTGACATTCAAAATGGATGGAGAGATAAAGAGTTTCCAAGACCGGCAAGACTTAAAAGACTATGCAACCACCAAGCCGATACTGCAGGAAATATTAAGGGGGGTTCTATAAAAGAGGAAAAATCCCAAGAATAGCATTGAACAGAAATATAGAGACAGTCTACAGAAAGAAAGACTTCAAAGGTAACTCGATGTCAATAAAAACGTATCTATCAATAATCACTCTCAATGTGAATGGCCTCAATGCACCCATAAAACGGCACAGGGTTGCAGATTGGATAAAACGACAGGACCCATCCATATGCTGTCTACAAGAGACCCATTTTGAACCTAAAGATACACGCAGACTGAAAGTGAAGGGGTGGAGAAGCATCTTTCATGCCAATGGGACTCAAAAGAAGGCTGGGGTAGCGATTCTCATATCAGATAAATTAGACTTCAAACTAAAGACTGTAGTCAGAGATACAGAAGGACACTACATAATCCTTAAAGGGACTATCCACCAAGATGATCTAACAATTGTAAATATCTATGCTCCCAATATGGGATCAGCCAATTACTTAAGAAAACTGTTAATCAAGATAAAGAGTCATATTGATATGAATACACTAATCGTAGGTGATCTTAACACGCCTCTTTCAGAATTAGACAGATCATCGAAGCAGAAAATCAATAAAGAAACAAGAGCATTGAACGACACATTGGACCAGATGGACCTCATAGATATATACAGAACATTCCACCCTAAAACAGCAGAATACTCATTCTTCTCAAGTGCACACGGAACCTTCTCCAGAATAGACCACATACTGGGTCACAAATCAGGACTCAGCCGATACCAAAAGACTGAGATTATTCCCTGCATATTCTCAGATCACAATGCTTTGAAACTGGAGCTCAATCACAAGGAAAAGTTCCGAAGGAACTCAAACACCTGGAAGCTAAAGACCACCTTGCTTAAGAATGCTTGGATCAACCAGGAGATCAAAGAAGAACTGAAACAATTCATGGAAACCAATGAGAATGAAGACACTTCGGTCCAAAACCTATGGGATACAGCAAAGGCGGTCCTAAGGGGAAAATATATAGCCATCCAAGCCTTGCTCAAAAAAATTGAAAAATCCAGAACACACCAGCTGTCTCTACACCTTAAAGAACTGGAGGATCAACAACAAATTAAACCAACTCCACACATAAGAAGGGAAATCATCAAGATTAGAGCTGAGATCAATGAGGGAGAAACCAGAGATACAGTAGAACGTATCAATGAAACTAGAAGCTGGTTTTTTGAAAGAATCAATAAGATCGATAAGCCACTGGCTACACTAATCCGAAAGAAAAGAGAGAAATCCCAAATTCATAAAATTATGAATGAAAGGGGAGAGATCACAACTAACACCAAGGAAGTAGAAACAATCATCAGAAGTTACTACGAACAGTTATATGCCAATAAGCTTAGCAACCTTGATGAAATGGATGCATTCCTGGAAAAATATAAACTACCAAAATTGAACCAGGAAGAAATCGACAACCTGAATAGACCGATATCTAATAACGAGATTGAAGCAGCGATCAAAAATCTCCCAAAAAACAAGAGCCCAGGACCTGACGGATTCCCTGGGGAATTCTACCAAACCTTCCAAGAAGAAATAACACCTATTCTCCTGAAGCTGTTTCAAAAAATTGAAGCAGAAGGAAAACTTCCAGACTCTTTCTATGAAGCCAGCATTACCCTGATCCCCAAACCAGGCAAGGACCATACCAAAAAGGAGAATTTCAGACCAATATCACTGATGAATATGGATGCTAAGATTCTCAACAAGATCCTAGCCAACAGGATCCAACAACACATTAAAAAGATTATCCACCATGATCAGGTGGGATTCATCCCTGGGCTACAAGGATGGTTCAACATTCGTAAATCAATCAATGTGATACAACAAATTAATAGGAGAAGAGAGAAGAACCACATGGTCCTCTCAATTGATGCAGAAAAAGCATTTGACAAAATCCAACACCCGTTCCTGATTAAAACGCTTCAAAGTATAGGGATAGAGGGAACATTCCTGAACCTCATCACATCTATCTATGAAAGACCCACAGCAAATATCATCCTCAATGGCAAAAAGCTTGCAGCCTTCCCGTTGAGATCAGGAACAAGACAAGGATGCCCACTTTCACCACTCTTGTTCAACATAGTATTAGAAGTCCTAGCAACAGCAATCAGACAACAGAGAGAAATAAAAGGTATCCAAATTGGTAATGAAGAAGTCAAACTCTCTCTCTTTGCAGATGACATGATTCTTTATATGGAAAACCCAAAAGACTCCACCCCCAAACTACTAGAACTCATAGAGCAATTCAGCAGCGTGGCAGGATACAAAGTCAATGTGCAGAAATCAGTGGCTTTCTTATACACTAACAAGGAAAATACAGAAAGGGAAATTAGAGAATCGATTCCATTTACTATAGCACCAAGAACCATAAGATACCTGGGAATAAACCTAACTAAAGAGGTAAAGGATCTATACTTGAGGAACTATAGAACACTCATGAAAGAAATTGAAGAAGACACAAAAAGATGGAAGACCATTCCATGCTCTTGGATCGGAAGAATAAACATTGTTAAAATGTCTATACTGCCTAGAGCAATCTATACTTTTAATGCCATTCCGATCAAAATTCCACCGGCATTCTTCAAAGAGCTGGAGCAAATAATCCAAAAATTTGTATGGAATCAGAAGAGACCCCGAATCGCTAAGGAAACGTTGAAAAACAAAAATAAAGCTGGCGGCATCACCTTACCTGATTTCAAGCTTTATTACAAAGCTGTGATCACCAAGACAGCATGGTACTGGCATAAAAACAGACACATAGACCAGTGGAACAGAGTAGAGAGCCCTGATATGGACCCTCAACTCTATGGTCAATTAATCTTCGACAAAACAGGAAAAAATATACAGTGGAAAAAAGACAGTCTCTTCAATAAATGGTGCTGGGAAAACTGGACAGCTATATGTAGAAGAATGAAACTCGACCATTCTCTTACACCGTACACAAAGATCAACTCAAAATGGATAAAAGACCTCAACGTGAGACAGGAATCTATCAGAATCTTAGAGGAGAACATAGGCAGTAATCTCTTCGATATCAGCCACAGCAACTTCTTTCAAGATACGTCTCCAAAGGCAAAGGAAACAAAAGCGAAAATAGACTTCTGGGACTTCATCAAAATCAAAAGCTTCTGCACAGCAAAGGAAACAGTCAAAAAAACAAAGAGGCAACCCACGGAATGGGAGAAGATATTTGCAAATGACAGTACAGACAAAAGGTTGATATCCAGGATCTATAATGAACTCCTCAAACTCAACCCACACGAAACAGACAAACACATCAAAAAATGGGCAGAAGATATGAACAGACACTTCTCCAATCAAGAAATACAAATGGCTATCAGACACATGAAAAAATGCTCATCATCATTAGCCCTCAGGGAGATTCAAATTAAAACCACATTGAGATATCACCTTACACCAGTTAGAATGGCCAAAATTAACAAAACAGGAAACAACATGTGTTGGAGAGGATGTGGAGAAAGGGGAACCCTCTTACACTGTTGGTGGGAATGCAAGTTGGTGCAGCCTCTTTGGAGAACAGTGTGGAGATTCCTCAAGAAATTAAAAATAGAGCTTCCCTACGACCCTGCAATTGCACTCCTGGGTATTTACCCCAAAGATACAGATGTCGTGAAAAGAAGGGCCATCTGTACCCCAATGTTTATAGCAGCAATGGCCACAGTCGCCAAACTATGGAAAGAACCAAGATGCCCTTCAACGGATGAATGGATAAGGAAGATGTGGTCCATATACACTATGGAGTATTATGCCTCCATCAGAAAGGACGAATATCCAACTTTTGTAGCAACATGGACGGGACTGGAAGAGATTATGCTGAGTGAAATCAGTCAAGCAGAGAGAGTCAATTATCATATGGTTTCACTCATTTGTGGAGCATAACCAATAGCATGGAGGACAAGGGGCGTTAGAGAGTAGTAGGGAATTTGGGTAAATTGGAAGGGGAGGTGAACCATGAGAGACTATGGACTCTGAAAAACAGTCTGAGGGGTCTGAAGTGGCGGGGGGGTGGGAGGTTGGGGTACCAGGTGGTGGGTATTATAGAGGGCACAGCTTGCATGGAGCACTGGGTGTGGTGAAAAAATAATGAATACTGTTTTTCTGAAAATAAATAAATTGGGAAAAAAAATAAAAATAAAAAAAAAAAACAAGAGAAAAAACAAGTTATGTACAAGGGAAACCCCATGAGGCTCTGAGAAGATTATTCAGCAGATATTCTGCACACAGAAGAGAGAAGCATAGCATATTCAAAGTGCTCAAATGAGAAAAACAAACAAACAAACAAACAAGAACTCCCAATGAAGAATTCTCATTGAAAGAGAGATCAATAGTTTTCCAGTTAAGCAAAAGCTGAAGGAATTCATCTGTCATGCACCCTTAAAAGAAATGTTAAAGGGATTTATCTAAGTTGAAAAGAAATGGCACTAATTACAAACATGAAAAAGTGAAAACCTCACTGGAACAGGTAAATATATACAGGCTTGTTAATATATATATAAATATATATAATATAAATTATATAAATATATAATATATAAAGTAAGTTTATATATACATAAAACTTGTTTTATTGGTCTTTACTATACTTTATACATATTGCATTTTCTACAAATTGAAGTTTTGTGGCAACCCTGAATTAAGCAAGTTTATCTGCACCATTTTTCTAGCAGCATTTGTTCACTTAATGTCTCTGTGTCACATATCAGTAATTATTGCAATATTTCAGATTCTATCCTTATTACTTTTTTATATAGTTTTCTGTAATAAGTAATGTTTGATGTCATTATTGTAATTATTTTGGGATGCCATGAAACTTCCATATCAGACTTAGTTGATAAATGTGTATGTTTTGACTGCTCTACCATTGGCCATTCTTCCATATCTTTTTGTCTCCTTGGGCTTCCATATTCCCTGAGAACAACAATATTAGAACAGGGCTAACTAATAATCCTACAATGGCCCCAAAGTCTTCAAGGAAAGGAAAAGCTCTCTCACTTTAAAATCAAAAGCTAGAAATGATAGCTAAAATGGGGTAAAAGCTAGGTCTCTTCCACTAAACAGACAAATTTTGAATGCAAAA